>NW_027040794.1:1394462-2091694 GCF_037179485.1 Ochlerotatus camptorhynchus | reverse complement strand
ATGAAAATTGCTCAAATTATGCGACAAGTGAATTTTAACTGCATGTAAATCTGCTGTTCTATTATCGGCAACTCGAAATCAGCTACAATTTGTAGTGCGTGTGTTTCATTTTAAGAAAACCCTGCTAGATTGCTTTTTCTCAGTAGTAAAAATATAGTCAAATTGAAGCTGAAAGCATAAAGAATCGTTTGCATGCATTCAACGAAGTGTTTTCGTAAGAAAATCCAGTGAAAATAGTGTTTCAATTTGGGTTGCCGAAAATAGTCTGTCATGCCGAAGCCATCATTTCCCCTAAATTTTTAATTTTTTTTTTGATAATTTTGATTTTTTTGTAAAAATAATAATAATTTTTTACAGTGTATATTTTTTCTTGAAAAGCACAATACTTGTCCGCAACTTCTTCCAAGACACCATCTCAATCAAACAAATCGTTCGCAAGATATATGTTTTTCTATTGATGCGTATCATTTTTTCATAAGCCCTTTTCAAGTGTTAGTCGAGTACAAAACTAGGGAATCAAATATGTAAAATGGCATGTTGGACAATAACAAACAACTGTGCAAAGTTTGAACATAATCGTAGAAGGTCGATCAAAAAATTTAAAAAAAAAATCGTCATTTGAAATGGAAACTGCTGAGGAGATTTTACGCGACTGTTAAAATTTAGATTTTTTTTTTCTGTGTGAAATAAACACTTTCTTAACTATGCTTTCCAAAATGTTTTTAAAAAATTACACCGGAAGTATGCTATTTAGGATAACATTTTTATTATTTATTTTCGATAATTGACATTTGTGAAACCTCCACAGTAGCAACCTGGTCTATACAAGGTGTGGAATTGATGGCCTGTACGTAGTGGTGCAGTTCGTTTTTCACTCGGCTTTCAGTCGGCTTCGCACGATTTGCTTCTTTCGTACGCTCAAACACGCTCGTAGCTACGTCATAACGTTTGTTTCAATCAGCGTTTGCATTGGAAATTGCATATGAATTATAGAATTTCTGTATGAAGCCAAAATTTATTTATATTTTTTCACTGAATGTTGAGATAATGTATTGATTATTATATTAGCGCACTGTATACCATGAAAAAGCAGCCTGCTGGTGAGTTTTTGCCCGTTTCCAAAGTAAGGAGTTCCTATAAAAATACAAAACGCCTGCTGATATTTCCCGGATACTTTAAAAAAGCATACAAGCAAGCGCAATCATCATGCAAACATATCTAGAATTTGCTGTACTTCATATTTCACAAATTTTCTTTCGACTGCTATTACGTCGTGGTCATCCTCTCCCGCAATGTTTACCTTTTTCTCTCTACCAACACATACGTTAGGGCTAGATCTCCACACCTTGTATAGACCAGGTTGCCACAGTAGAGTTGTTCCGTTCAATACTTTGATTGCTCATCAGTATTGTAATTACATATATTAAGCCTGAATTTTGTAGAAATGCAAAGGGGCGTTTTAAACCTTCCTACCCTATCCTAGTATTAATTAGAGGGAACTAAATTGTGTATAATAATAATTGTGGCTGCACCATAGAGTTGGTGGGTGGTAGCGCACATTCGACAAATCAGTAAGTACTTGGGTACTTACTACAATTGGGGTTTTATGAAGGTTCTGCTAAACCATGATAAAATTTGCAATGTGACTTGCCCGAGCAAAGTCTGAGATCAAATTGAAATCTAAATTTGATGTTGTGATTTCGCTGATAATGATTGCTCAGGTTGCTGTCGTTTTGGTCGTTTTAACGGTTAAAATATCAAAATTGAGAGCAACAAAATCTTCCTGTGACATCACATTGAAAACTATTTCTGCTATCAGTGAGAGCAAACTGAAAATTCAATTTGATATCAATTTTTCCTGTTGATAACAAAACAAGCATTCAATTTGATATTATGCTAAGGCAATGAAAACAAACCCACAACAACATATTTTTGAACAGCAAATGTACAGCAAAATGAAAACAAAATTTGTCAATTACATAAACTGAAATCAAATTTGGATGTCAGTTTGATGTTGATATCAAAACTTGATTTCAATTTGCTGTCATTTTGATGCTGGACTTTGCTCGGGTGGGTAACCGTCTCTAAATTTACTGCTCTATTCACATGAATGTTATTTACAAAAAAAAAATATAACAACCTACGAACAGCTCAATCCATCGCATGTAGTGAAAGCAGTACCCAATTCTCCAGAGGAATAAATTGATAACGCTTCTCCCGTACACGTGACTCACAGTTTCAAGTTCAAACGTGCCTGCTACTGATTTTGTTTCCCGGTATATTCACATATTTGACAGATGATATTTGCGCAGCCGCCATGCAGCGCGGAGCGACGCATGCCCTCACTGAATGTTGTTATCGCCATTCCCATATGGACACTTTCGGGATAACAAAACTTTTCACGTAATTGGTTTATTCTGTTTTCGTGGAAAAATGGACACGGTTTCGAGTGATTTGTAACAATGTGGCTAGTGGAACTGTTTAGCCAATGAAATGAGATGATTTAGAGTGGTTGTTCGGTTGGTGTCGATCGGTGTCAGGCCATATTCTTACATTCCCCAAGCTACCCGAAAAGTGCACTAGTGTAGAGGAAAAGAAAAATAATCAATTCTGTTGTTAGTTCCATTAATAAAGTTGTAGTTTAACCCAGAAAAACGTTTTTAATCATCCGGTTGGAATGATGTGTCGATTCGTAATCTTTTTAAACAAACAACCAGAATAGATCGCCGGAGCACGGTGCTTGACGATGTGTATATCGATTTTTGTTGCGTGAGAATAAACAAAGCACAGAACAGGAGTGAAATTTTACTCCTGCCGGATAGCAGTCAGTGATAAAATATGTATTGAAAACCACTCACAAAGATAGAACCGGATTATAAAGATTGGAAAAAGTTTCCCCACTTGCTTTGCATCAAACGGAACCCTTTTTTGGGTTAAAGGAACAGGAAAAACTACATTTGTTTTTAAGTAGTATGTGATAATACAAAACACCAGAAAGCGAACACAAAAAGGGTCGGATCCAATGAGTCTTGTGATGTCAGTTCAGGTAATGGTGTTTATCTTTTCGTATTATTGTATTTGCAGTATTATTGTGCGACGAGATTGCAGAGTGATTAAAAAAGTGTTGATGTTTATCTCTTCACCTCTGTAAAATGGAAATGTTAGTAAGAGGAACAGTACAAACCGATGAATAAATGGCCTTGAGGCAATACGCATTACCTGATATCGATAAGGCAACACAAACATTGACATAAGGTTGTTCAGCCGTGATATATGTTAGAAAAAAGCACTAGATAGTAGATGTGTTACATTATATGTACACAGTCAACATAATTTAATATAACTATCACATATTACAATCACAAAGAGGATGCACCTGAATCACGTCGAAAATATGGTGTAATTTAAATTGTCACGAAAGGAAAAAAATGCTTTCGAGCATCGAATGCATTAAACTAAGATAGGATTGTGCCCATCGATGATAGTTTACTTTTCATTTTAGCTTGATTTCCGTTTGTTGCGTTATTACATACGTATTTTAGTGCGTTCTAGAAAATTGCGAAATATTTTTTTCAGTGCGGTGGAGCCATCCCATTGCACCGGTGATAAAGCAAATGAGTCGATCATATTGCATTTTCATGAATTTCTCAAGCTGACTGAAACAGTCTTTCATTCTGTAAGCTTCCCAATTCCAATTAAAAAGTTGGAGCTGTTTGGCATTGCAAAAGATCATTTACATCTCGTTATCTCGTATAGTATGCGGGAACGTGTTTATCCACAAAGGGGTAAAACCAATGAAGGCTATTTACACGGGTGATAAGATAGCATGTATTGAAAAGTTATTGTATTGCTATGCTTTCTGTTTCATTATTGAATGTTAGCTGGTGCTAACATCTGGTACGGTGTTACTTAGCTTTTAACAGAATGTATAATCACATTTGGGTTACTCATAAGAAAAGTAAACAATTGTGGATCTCGGTTCAAGGATTTGAAAACTTCATTTGGCTTTCTGCAAATTCAGGGAATGAGCAAAATAACCGTGGCAGGGGCGAGGGGAGCGGTCCACCTCAGGTTTCACTCTTGGAGGGGTCCCGACCAGAACGTTATAACAAAATTATATCATGATTATATCAACTTCTGTTATAAATAATCTTGTTTTAAAGTCTGTGGTGAAATGAGGAATAACAAATCATCATGGTATTTGATATAAAATTGTTACACAATTTGTTAGAATAAAATTTAAAACAACATTTTAACTAAGTTTGTTAGCATAAGTAGCACGAAAAATGAAACAGTTTTTTTTTTTTTAATTTTTGTTTTGTTTTAGTCTTGAGCCGGTAGTAGAATTTAATTTTTTTTAAGGGCTACGGAAAAGTTTTTCACATGGAATTGGGCTGATAGGGTTACCCGAGCAAAGTCCAGCATCAAAATGACAGCAAGTTGGAATCAAGTTTTGATATCAACATCAAACTGAAATCATAATTTGATTTCAGTTTACGCAATTGACAAATTTGATACCAAATTTTGTTTTCATTTGCTCTTCAAAAATATATTGTTGCGGGTTTGTTTTCATAGCCTTGGCATAAAATCAAATGGAATACTTGTTTTGTTATCAACGGGTAAAATTGATATCAAATTAAGTTTTCAGTTTGCTCTCACTGATAGTAGAGATAGTTTTCAATGTGATGTTACAGGAAGATTTGTTTGCTCTCAATTTTGATATTTTAACCGTTAAAACAACCAAAACGACAGCAACCTGAGCAATCATTATCAGCGAAATCACAACATCAAATTTAGATTTTAATTTGATCTCAGACTTTGCTCGGGTAATGTCCCTAATTTCAGCCTAAGTGTCCCTAATATTGGGCCCATAAATAAATTTCGAAGGCAAGCATTTTTTTTTTTGATAATGATAAACTAAAAATCAAACATATTCATTTGTATTGTCATTGTTCTACGAAAAATTTAAGAACGATCCAGAGATCCATAGGCCAAAGTTAGTGCTTTTTCTCCTTTTTGTTAACAGCATTCTCTTTTGATTGGGATGCTAAAATATAATTAATTATTACAGTCAACTCTCCCTTACTCGATCTCTCCTTAACTCGATTCTCCCTAACTCGATGGAAATCCAGGGGCCTCATTTCGCAAGTCGAATCAAACTACCTATCTCAAAGCAACTTATCCACAAAGGGGTAAAACCAATGAAGGCTATTTACACGGGTGATAAGATAGCATGTATTGAAAAGTTATTGTATTGCTATGCTTTCTGTTTCATTATTGAATGTTAGCTGGTGCTAACATCTGGTACGGTGTTACTTAGCTTTTAACAGAATGTATAATCACATTTGGGTTACTCATAAGAAAAGTAAACAATTGTGGATCTCGGTTCATTGGTATATATTGATTCCGTAAAACCTAAAAATGTTACGTTGGTGATGAAGAATGCACAACTAGCATTATAAAATTGAAATTGTCACTGCAAGACCCTTCTGATCAAAAGGTTTACTTAGATTTTAACTATCTAGGAGCGATTGCGCAATAGTAATGTGAACCAATGATATATTCGCTCATAAACGGAATCCAAAAACATAAATTATCAGTTCAGTTGCGTTCTTTGAATTTTGGCGTGCACCTTTTCAAATAAATATGTTGCAATTTGTGAAAGACAATATGTTTTTGATGATATACAAATTAAAATGATCAATAGAAATTTGCAACACTAACCGTCGAACATTAGCAATCAAAACTAACTTCGAATATATCTTTAATTTGCAATGGTGTGCGAGACAGATCTCAACGCATAACCAAACACAATGTGCAACTAACACTGTATTAGAATTCAAATAGTGCATATGCAATCAATGAATCGCTTTCATCTTATTTTTGTTTTGTTACATATACTTAAATTAATTACTTTCATATAGCTAAGTTGCTACTTAATACTTAGCATAATGCTTATGCTACTTTATAATCAGAAAAAAAAAGTATCTTATTAGCGAGTGCAATGTAAACGGCAATATTTGAGAATTATAACAAACTTTGTTACAAATATATTTAGCCATTTATGTCAGTGCAGCAAGAGTGCAGAGAGTAAGAGGTGTTGGGAACACACTTTTTATTTTTAACTCAGTTGCCGGCGCCAGCGAACTAAGAAGGCTCTGCCTGGCATACACAAAAGGTTAGCTTGCGTCTACTCCTTCGTTAACAGTAGATTTAGACTAGATGACACCAGATTTACCACTAGCCAAGATTGTTAAACGTCTGGGTTCGAATCCCTGTGGCAGCTATATAGACGCTTTTTGTGCAGGCTAAAGGAGAGAGAGATTTTTTTTTATATATCCTGAATTTCAAATAAGTTTAAGTCTCAGAATCGTTCATATTTTTAATAAACAAGGAGCTAAAAAATAATGTCCAGCATAAACTTCTGAATAATTAACAACTTTTTGTGCACGGAATATTGAAACATTTTCGGTGTCTAAATTACATTGGTAATTTAATTTCACAGGTTTAATTTAAAATATTCTCAAGAATTCAGAGCGTGGTTTCGAATTCGTCTAAAACATTGGGTTTCTCCCTTGAATAGTCCACCATTGCCTTCTTATCCTTAGTAATTTTCACATGAATTTGCATAAGTTAATTTTCTTAAAATTTCTGTTACGTTTCTGTAAAATATTCCTCAGAATATTCAAGGTATGCCCTTAAAAATAATGCTAGAATTGTTATGAGTATTGCATTGGAACTCAGTTCAGCATAATCTTAGATATATGCTGAAAAATATCTTAATATTCTTCTTAGAATTCCCACGCAATTTCCCAGAAAATTCCTTTAGAACTGTACGCAGAGTTCGATTCCTGGGAACTATTTTCGGATTGGATTATTTCATTCGAGCATGGATTTTAACCGTTTTAATCATGTTTAAACAAACTTCTGATTATTCAATTGTTCAAAACCTCATGAACGGGATCGAAATAGATCAGACCATGGCGGATAAGTGAAAAAGAAAAAAAGAAGATCCAGGAGCGGTGTTTGTTGGGAGCTGTCTTAACTGATGGGCAACGAAGATCCCAATATGATCACGATGGTGTGAATCCAGCTGGCTTAAAGTGATACCGAGAGATGCTGGACTGTTGCATTTGATGCATCTCTTTCCGAGGGCTGGCAACGAGTAGCGGTTTTCCTTAATCAAGATTCAAGAAACTTTTCTGAACTGTATTCGGGAGCTTAAACGATTATTCGGGTGAGATCCTTCCTTTAAATTTATTTAGTTCTTAACATTGTGTTCCATATAAATTTCACTAATCCAGTACTAAGAAAACGAATTGAGGAACTCGGCTAGCTTAGCGGCTGCTACGTTTGCTTACTATGCATAAAAAACAATCATATGCTTTTGGTTGTATCGCCTGATTGAAGCGTATCCTGACCGAATACCGTACCTAATACTCCAACTCCGTAGTACTTATGAGGGTGTCACTAATTTGGTGGCCTCTCTTTGAGTAAGAACTACATCAACACTTCCTTTCCTATCCCTAGTTAAAGTTCGCGAGTCATTGTGAGTTTTAGCGAACTTTTCCTGTAGATTGATTAGAGACCCGTTTTTTCAGTTTTTACACAAGGGAAGATAGAACTAGGGTTCCTTCCTCCTTTTCCTTTCTCCTACGGCCTTTTATTCATTTTTTTCTTCAGAAAGCGAGTAATGACGAAATAACCATAAGCCATATAGGGCTAAGACAAGAGCTAGTGCTCATGACCCAACCACTCGAGGAAAAGGAGCATCATTTAACTTTTTTAGATTAGATGATCCTAACGAGTAATCATTTATAGCAACGGAACGTACCGTACGAGATGTCCACGTTGCATCGATTTATTGGATTCTGAAGCATCGTGTTTAAATCTTTGATTTAAACAGGCCCGATGTTTCTGAATCATCTTGCCCCTTAAATGCTGCACAGTAGGCCTGGTCGTTTTGACATATTTTGCACATCTCTGATGTACAAAATATACCAAATAGACAAGGAAAAGGATGGAGGTATATCTATCATTTTCCAGGATGCTTTCATGAACTGGCTGTGTTGGTGTTAGATTAGATTAGATTAGATGGATCATTTCATTCGAGCAGGGTTGCTTCTACTCACTGGCTATAAAACAACGTTTTTCGGAATTATAAAATCATTAGATGTTTTAATGATATTCTGAGATGATAAGAAGAGGTTTTAAGGTATGTGTTTGACACATAAAACCTGTCAATTTCGCTTTCAGGGTGTCACAATTCGCGATTTTATGTTTCGTGAGCGTTCACTCAGAGTGAGCACTCGCGAGTCGTAAAATCGTTGATTGTGACTATCTGAAGCGAATTTGACTGGTTTTATGTGTCAAACATTAGTTCTATCTAAAAAGTACAAAATATCATTATAACATTTTATGATACCAAACATTCCGAAAATCATTTTTCGGAAGTGAGTGGAAGCAAGCCTGCATTCGAGCAGTCTAAATGACGGTTTCTACTACTACTCGAGCTTTTCCGTGGAGTTTAACAATATTTTGATTTGTTTTCTTCTAGATCCTCGAGAAAAAGAGGTCTTATTCATATTAATATTGATAATTCTGGAATTTACTGCGTCATTTACGTAAAATTACTGGTAGAGGTCGTCCCAAAACTATTCAACAATATGATTAACTTACTTGAAACTCTCTTCTTGATTTTCGACATTTTTAATATTCTTGATCCGCAGAATTTTCTTTTAGTTTCTCCTCAAATTAAAATTTAAGTGTTCTTAAACATTTGTCTTGAATTTTTATCAGAATTTCCTTTAAATTGAAGTGATAATTATTTTAAATTCTCCTTAAATCATTGTTAAATCCCCACCGAAATGCTTTTAAATATTCTTCAAACTGTCAAAATCAAGAAAACTTGTCCATGTCTATAAGCCACAAAAGTTTTATCCAGAATCTTAATTTTATAAATCTAAGGATTTTGACATTTTTCAAATCCTGTCATACTAAATATGCATCTCAGTTGCAGAATAAAAAGATGAAAATACTTCAAGTTTGATATTTTCTTCATGTTTTTCATATTTTGGGAGGTTTTCCAAGTCTTTAAATTTGTTGAAAAAAAAGGGTTCTGTCCCAAGTACGACCGCATTATTGACGTAAGACAATATTATTGCTTTATAAATTTTACTTTAAAATAAACAAACATTCAATTCAAAGTTTTGTAATAAGGGGACATTCAATATCCTAAATTGAATTCAATTATCATTTTTCAAAACTCAGTTTTGAATTTGGTTCCAAAAATTTACAATTAATTTTCAAGTACTTATTGAATAATGTTTACTTATGCGTGCAAATTCACTATTTTAAATGCATTTCATATAAAAAAAAACCCGGTTTAAAATACATATAAGCACGTTACGCCATATTAATATATTTTAATGTTGCAAAATTATGATAGATAAACTGAATCTCATTTGAGTTTGTTCTTTAACTGTGTTTAAACAGAAATCTTTCAAATAGCGAACCCGTAATTCAATAAATTCAACATCAAATAAATTGTTTCATATTAACATATGTTTGTGAGTTTGAGCTGATTTATCCTAGTAGGACTGTATTTAAATTTGTAAACATTATGGTACCATTTTGATAAGTCTTGGTGCGGCTTTGTTTCGCTGATATATGAAAGTTGCAAATCAATACGTTACAAGCCATTAAGATACATTCGTTTAATCTCCATTTCACAAGTAACGACGGTAGTCCCAAAGTTCAAGTTGAGACGTAATAACTATGAATAATAAGAAGAAATTATAAAAATTTCTATTTAAAGAATTGTTATTTAAAATGCACCTTTACTTCTTTTGTGACAGCATTCTGAACTAAACTGTGCACCATCCAATAGGTTTTGTGCAACTGAATAACTGCACTTAAGGTAGCAGGTCAGTTCGTACACTGGTGAAGAAATTTTCAACAAAACTGGCCACAATACAATAGGTTTTATATATCTGATCAACTTTGTCAAAAAAAAACCAACTATCTATCAAGTTCAGCTTTCAAGTTAAAGCAAGTAATCATAAGTCAAATCGTATACTCGCCGAGCCTGATGTGGAATTTAGAACTGAGCTGTCCACTATCAAATATCAAATGGCACTAGTGGTTAGTGATTTTTCGAGTGAGATACGATAGCAATGACATTTATATAAGGTCTGGGCCAACAGGCAGCTTGCTGGTGTTAGAAGCAAAAATGTTGTAAACATTGCTGAACATCTCCGAACAGATAGAAATACGCCACTGCCAACATACTGAGAACAGATAGAAATACGTCACTGCCAACAGCTGTTTCGTGTTAAAAGATAAACATTGCAATAAAATACGAACACCACTAAACATTTGCACATTTCACTAACACCAATAAGCCCTTTGGCCCAGACCTTATATAAAAGTCATTGATACGGTAGGTCTTGTCATTCAAAACTCAAGACAGAAAACTTCTATCTAGTCGAGCGCTGCCCGTGGCCGGACGTATTCTCTGGATCTCAGGAATGATGTAACTCTAGTCCAATTTTGTTCATCATTCCCAGAATGAATGAGAAATAAACAAAATGTAGCTTGAAACATGTTCATCGAACAAAAATAGAGCCATTTAAAAAAGCTAGAGGCAGGCCTGATCTAGTCGTACCGTCAAGTTTAAGCAAGCAATAAAACAGCTTTGATGAAGACCGCAACCAAGTGATGTCATGGTAAATTTGGAACTGCCCAAGTAACCATAGGCACGTTTTTGGCTATATACGGGCCTCATCAGAACTTGCAAACACTGGTATATAAAGAGCTTTGAGTTTGTTGGTTTATTTTCCTTTAATTCCGTTATAATTGCTTATCTTTTGACAGATACGCGTATTTCATCTACTACTTGCAGACTTCATCAGTGCCAAGTACTCAACAACCGTTGTTCAGCTGTTTATGACCAAAAAGGCGGAAAAAACGTGCCTATGTTTACTTGGGTGGTTTCTCATTTAGAATTACCCTTTGCGCACTTGTGGGAAATGGCTCTAATAATGGCCAATAGATCTAATATTGGACCCATCGCTAAAAATCTGATATTTATCAATTTTATCTAGATGAACGCGTCTTTGGGATGGTACTGATGGATATTTTTGGTCGCTATTGAAAATTTAGTCGATTACTGAATTTATGTGTGGGCCCAAATTAGGGGCATTTAGGCCGACATTAAATCCATTTCCCCTTTATGTTTTTTTTTTCAATAACTGGTTATCCTGTAGGGTCACTAGCTCTAACCACCATGACATCACTGAACATTTCAATCAAAATCGTGAAAGTGGGGTAACTTACCGAGTGGGGCAAATTTTCTTCAAAAATCAGCTCGAATATGAAGAAAATCGAGAAAAAATTACTCAGTCTACACGGCCGATAAAAGTATCTCAATACTTCAGTCGAATCTAATTCACAATTGCATTACACATTTACTCGTTAAACAAATTCAGTGAGCGCCGTTTAAATGCGATTTGAGCTATTCAACGGTTCTTCGGTATTCAAGAAGTTTTTCCTAATGAGCATGAGCATGAGCATGATTGACCACCCACGGTTGCTACTCTGTTATTGCCAGACCAGCTGTAATTACACAGAGAACCAATAGACGATGCTTGGGACTAGCAATCATCCTCAATGTGTGAAAACTGGTGATCTCGAATTAGGCAATACCAGCACCAGCCGCGCCTGAACGCAGGTCAAGAAAGGAATGGGTAGGAATGTGTTGACGTGACACTCGCTTTGATGGAAGCCGAGCAGTCCTCTGCACTTCCACGAGGAATCACAGGGATGTTGGGTAAGAGGGTTGGCTTAGCAGCAGGGTTCGTTTTGGTAAACGATAAGCTGAATTGATGTCCTAACGATCGTATAACGCGAAGGAGCTTGGGATTGAACCCACGGTCTTCTGCTCAGTAAGCAAAAACGTTTGCCACTAGGCAGACGAGCTCCTTTTAAATCATTAATGAATCTTGAATGTGGATGGCCTTGAGATTAGACTAATGATGTTCTGCTCATTAAGCAAAAACGGTTGCTCTAAGGCCACCGAGCCTCTCATACGACAACGAAAAGTTTTACAAAATACACGATAAACAAGCGATATTTTAGTATTTTTAATATGAAAGGATCTGGGACCGCGTTTTTCTCCTCAGTAAGCAAGCCACTGCAACCGACGATCTTTGAAATCCTAAAACTAAAAGCTACGAAAGAGTACTTAGGCCTTCATTAAGATCCACTTTCACGCGACATTCAATGTTTCAATTTTCTCTTTACGCATAGTTCAGACAATCATAACAAGCTATGACCGACGTGACGATTGTTTAAGACCTAGTTAAACAAGCTATTCAAATGAAATTACGTTCTCAAACAACGCAGATAGCGTTAAATCTTCTGTTGCTTGCAAACATGATGAATCATGTTTTCTTTCTCGATTCTAAAACTTCTCGGAAAGCGAGAAAACCACCACTCACACACGTATAACCGTCCGGGAGGCAGAGTGCCAGCGCTAATCCGGCAAATGCAGCCGAAAACTATGAAAGCAAATGCACGCACAAAACAGAGAACACACTTAATACACAACCGTATCCAAAGGCGTTCGAAACTCGACCTATTCAAGAAGTTTTTCCTAATCGAGGAAAAACTCACTCGTTCACCTGTTTTTGCAAACTTTAATTCCAATTCCACTCAATTTTGAGTTAATATCATTAGCCGTCTTCTAATGTACTCATAGACTTTGAAGACGCATTTTTTTAGTTGAAGATGCTAATTTCAAATAACAGACATAATTCATAAAAGTTGTCCTTGCTCGGTTTCTATTCTATATATATATATATATATATACAATTTCACACTGCCGTAATCTAACGGAACTATCAACTCTATACTTTCATCTCCTCATCTATCGTATAAAATTTACCACTCTAGTCTGTTATTTGAAATTAGCATCTTCAACTATGTAAATCGTTGACTTCACGCTGCATTACTATAAAACAAATTTTCAATAGCTACAAAAAATATCCATAAGTACCATCAAAATGACGCGTTCATCTAGATAAAATTGATAAATAGCAGATTTTTAGCGATGGGTTCAATCTTAGATCCATAGGCCCATACATAAATTCAGCCATCGACTAAATTTTCAATAGAGACCAAAAATATCCATAAGTACCGTCCCAATGACGCGTTTATTTAGATAAAATTGATAAATAAAGACTGGAACGCGCAATAATTAGTCCCCAAAAAAATCGTTTCTTTCAGTCAAAATTCATATCACAAAAATCTTCTTATTTTTCTTTTGGTAGTTCAATTCATATATTTAAAGAAAAAATGTTCGTTTATTTTTTTTTTGGTTTGCCAAATCTGAGCTGCCGTGCCTTCCGCTTAACCCCTTCCATTAAATTTTGCACAGCGGTCTCATCGAACTTATTCGTCGCCGAACGCCAGTTAGATTTATACTGCTGCTCGTTTTCCATGGATTTATTAGTTTTTTTTTTTGAGATTCCGTTTGACCAAGGACAAATACCGTTCGATAGGGCGGAGTTCTGGGCTGTTGGGAGGGTTGTGGTCTTTGGGTACCACAACCACGTTGTTCGCATCGTACCACTCGATTACCTTTTCCCCATAGTGGCAGCTCGTCAAGTCCGGCCAGAACAGCACAGGTCTATTATGTTGCTTTAGGAATGGCAGCAGCCACTTTTCCAGGCACTCCTGGACGTAGATCTCTTGATTGATGGTTCCCCTTAGTCTTAGTAATAAAAATGCCGCTTTTTAGACCACACGTGCATCTGGCCTGCCATACGAGATATTTTTTCGGGAACTTCGATAGTTTGATGGTTTTGAAAATTTCAGCCACCTTCCCTTTTCCTGATGCGGTATAAAACTCCTGTCCCGGAAGCTTCTTGAAATCCGCCTTCACATAAGTTTCGTCGTCCACGACGACACAGTCGAGCTTTTTGGGCAGATTCGTATACAGTTTTCGGGACCGCTGCTTTGCCGACGTGTTTTGTTTGTAATCTCGGTTCACCACCTTCACCTTCTTAAACGTCGACAACCCGGCTCGTTTCTCGGCCCGCTGCACAGCAGTATGGGAGACATTGAGCTTGCCATTGACGTCCCGGATGGAGACGTCAGGATTCCGCTTATATTCTACTGCCACCTTATTCGTCGTCACTGCCACGTCCGGACTACGATTGTCGCCGCTTCCATTCTTCCTTGCGGTCGACAGACGCTCCCCGAACACTTTTAAAACGTTTGTCACGGTCGATTTGGCCACATCCAGCCATTTTGCTAGCTTGGCGTGTGAGAACGTTGGATTCTCTTGCTGCGCGAGCAAAATTTTGACACGCTGCTCCTCTTGCTTGGACGTCATTTTGAAAACTGGAGAGCAAACGGTGAAAACTCATCATAGCAACCATTGTATATACACTCAACTTCCAAATGCAGCATTTCAGGTGTTTTTTAATGCGTTTTTAACAGAAATACACCAATTTGAAGTTGACCAATTTTTGCTCGTTCCAGACATAAGTAGATTTTTAGCAATGGGCCCAATCTAAGATCCATAGGCCGACATTACAGCCATTTCCTCTATCTTCATATTAATTCCAACATTTTATTTTTTGGTAATTAGTATTGTTGCCACCGTCAGCACACTTTGACATGTACGATGCAGTTGTCGTATGAACACTACCACCATTTGTTAAGCACAGTGCTCTCCAATATATGATAATAGTGCTTTTTGAACCATGTTTTACATCCAATGATATTCACAGCACTACATCAGTTTGTCTATGACGTGACGTGCCTATTTCATGACGTGTTAGAGCAGCATATTCCAGACTTAGCCTCAAGTGGTCATTATATGTACAAACATGGTTGAATTTTACTGCCCTAATTTCTGTTCGTCGCACAGTGTTATTTTATGAAGAACTTTTCAAGATTAGGTTTGCATAATTTAAAAGTAAAATTGTGTCATTAAAAAATGCTGATAATAGAAAAAAATATATGTAGGATGATCAGTAGGGTGTTTCAAAATAGGTCAATCCTGGGATTTCAAACGCTACCCCCTGGAATGGTAGTTAGGGGAGTCAGAAACACCCTGAAATAATTTGAAGTCATTTGCTTTACGGGAACCCCTAGCTCAAACGGCTTGAAGTTTGTATGGGGAGAATCGACAAAATGTATGGGGGAGCGAGCCACTTTCACATTAGCAACTCTAGGTGGCGCTGTAGTGGGTCAATTTCTTCGTGTACAAAATGTAGAACCGTGTACAAAATGTAGAAATGTAGTATTGGGAACATCTTGGCTGAAGACCAGATGTGAATCCGAGTTACCCCCAAAATAATTATTAGCATTTCAAATGAACACCACCTGCCTTACTTTTGGGGAGGCCCTACGCGCGTTGTGCGTTTTTTTATTACGAATAGCAATGTTTGCATAGCGGCGCCGGTGGTGTAGTGGTAAGCGTGATTACTTCTCACCTCAGCAGGCCTGGGTTCAATCCCAGTCGGCGCCGCCGGGATGTTCTGAGGCATAACATCTCTGATCACGCCTTCAGAGTTGATGGGTCGATAGGTAGGGTCCAGGTGTGGGAGCTGCCTCTCTGGCGTCGGTAGCATTGGTGCTCAGCACGGAAAACAAGATCGACGGAAAACAAATCAAGGAAAAAAAAAAAAAAAGCAATGTTTGCATGTATATAACTTTATTGTTTAACAATGAAATTGGTTGAAATTTTCACAGTGAGTAGAAAAATGTTCGAAATTAAGGTCTACTAAAAATTGGAACAGATTGGCCAAGTGGTTCCGGGTTTCCGAGAGACCATCGGGGGTAGAAAAGGTACCAGTCGTCTACAACAAGGTGGTGCTGGAAATCCACAGCAACAAGCATCTCTGGGTACTGCTGATTTATATTTTAATAAAACCAGCCCACAGCCTGGTTCTAAATACTGAGTGTACACCGGAAGGCCATCAGGTGACTCGTATCAACCTTAATCGTGATTATTATGTATTTTTGATCTAAGTAGGCCTTGATTATTCTCTGCAACTATATCAGGCGTAACATTTGATAACGGCACAAAAGATTTTGTAAACAAACTTTTTAAGGCCCTTTACACGCGAACCAAAGTACGCCCACGGAAATCAATACCACTTTCGGAAAGGTGAGAGAGGCCCCTACCCGATGATGTTGTTGGTTGATTGTAGATGTAGAGATGTGAGATGTAGTAAAATTGTGATTTTTGACATATACACACTTAATTTAGATCGGTAAAATCTCCAACAGCCGATTACCTCGGCATTTACTTTTGCTGATATCTCTGCAAAATATCTGTTTGTTAGCTGATATCTCACCAAAATTTTATTTGTTAGCTGAGTCTCGGCAATTGTTTTACTGAATCTCAGCAAAATAAATTGCAGAACTGCTCGGCTGTTGAAATCTAAGCGAAAAAAAAATTAAGTGTGTAAGCTGATCATTGGCTCACAGTGGTCACCAAATGGTCTGCCAGAAAATTCGGAAAATCTGTAAATTGATTGCTTTGTAAATTTGATCAAAGAAGGCTTTGATTTATTCTGTTACAAAATGGAATGTAGTAAAATGGTCATTTTTCATATATTAGCTGGTAATTGCTGCTAGTTGGTCCACCGGATGATCTACAGCATCCGTAAAATGTATTACTTCGTAAATTTGATCAAAGTAGGGCATGATTTTTCTCTGCATTTATATCCAATGTGGGAAAATGGTGTTTGCTCATATATTTGCTGATAAGTGGCTCCGGAGGTGTCAACAGATGGTCTGCAGGATGATCCAGATCATCCGTAAAATTGATTATTGTGTAAATTGAATCAAAGTTGGCCTTGATTTGATTTAACACCTAATGGAATGATGTAAAAAGCGATTTTTTTATACTAACTTGTCATTGCTTCTAATTGGTCACCAGATGCCCCCACGGAACATCTGTTAAGTTGATAATATCGTGTATTTGTGAAATATAAGGCTTTTCCACATAACGCTGAAACACTCTACTATATACTCACACTTAGAATTGATTACCGACTTCGGTAATTTTTACCGAACTTTCAACAGCTGAACTGTGGAAAGACTCGATTGTTTAAACATGTCAATCTTAAACATGTGTTTTGAAATTAAAATTTTGTGAATCAGTTTTTGAAATATCAAAATATCAAATATCAAACGTATTTGAAATATCAAAGATATACGTTCAGCTGTTGAAAGTTTGGTTAAATTTTTACCGAAGTCGGTAATAATTTCTAACTGTGCTGATTCGAAATAATTTGAAAGCAAAAACAATCCAAAACTAGCATAATGGAGCCGAGGGATGCTGATCCGCACCTAAATAAACAAAGTTTCCATAATAGATGCATATTGATTTCATAACACTAAAATATAACATGCTAAAAAGGAACTGCAAAAATACGGTTTCAATCAATTCATCATAAAATCAGTTTCAAGTACTTAGAATATTCGATGTACTAAATTGTTACAAAGAAATTTCATATTGATTCACTGTACAGCATTATAATTCAAAGATTAAAAATAGTAAAAATCTGTGTTCATCAGTCCCATATGGATAATGGTAGTCCTTTAAACAACTAGTGCATATATTTGTTATCTCAAAATTTGCAAAAATCCATATGGGACTGATATGCGATTATTGGTGGATTTAAATATTGTTGAAACTATAAGTACCAAAATGTAAATTTTCGACACAACTATGATTTACCGAGAAAACACCAGAGCACAGTTTCATACACGTTCAAACCATTTAAGTACACCCAACCGGGAAATGTAAGATTCTGTTACAGCATTGCATGAAAAGTATGCATAATTTGCAATGTTTTGTGACATGAAAAGATTCTGTAATGTGGTCGTCAAAAGGGTTTTAAATGATTTTGTAATTTTTATGATAGCTTATTTTTCAAAAATAGTTTGTTTCCCAAATGCATTGCATCTAAAAAATCATCTCGTGAAGGTTTTATACAAAAATATGCATTTTGGAAAACTTCCTTGTACGCTTCCGTCCATTGCAAGAACTGCTATTACATATACTGTATGAAACATATGCAGAGAATGTAGTAAATCCAACCTTACATTGGATGCAACAGAAATTTGAACTGCGTGTTTGTAATGTGATAAACAGGTTCATGATAAGTTGAGGAAGTGACGATTTAACGATTTAACGTTCCATTTGACCTAGTGACCCCTTAAAAAAAATAAAATAAAATAAAATACCCCAATATTTGCAAACGCAGCTACGTACTTGTCACAAATTTGAAATGTAATGCAATGCACATCAAAGCTACCGCAACCATTCTGTTTGTTGCAACATGTTTCCGTTCAAGCTTGTTGGGATTATTAGTGCACGTCTGTGTTAATGAAATGATCTAATTTTAGTTTTCTTAGTTAATTAAGTCATAATTGTAAATAGGTTTTCAGTAAAACTAAATTTTACTCAAAGATTATACTCGAGCAACACAATTTCCATAGATCTATAGATTAGTTCAATTCACTTGATCACGATGATCTGAGGACCTAAGTGAATTGCCTCAGTAATATATTAAGAGTGACATGCTTGGAAGAAGTCTGTTTACCGCGTTTACCGTTTCAAATAACAAAAACAACAACAGAGCACGGTAATAAAATAATGCGCGCGCAGCTCATATGCTTCAGACTGCGAACCTCATAGCATCAGGTCCTCGCCGCTGTACCGTTCTAGCTTGAATTCCGAACGTTTGAAATTGTTAATAGATCTCCTTTTTCTAGAATAAAAATTGCATGAATACTTTGGTGTACATTTCTGGAATATGTATCCACATTAAATTAAATGCTTAATTTTTAAAGCGAAATGAAGTCCGACTACCCACGGTACTACCACTCAACGAGGGTCGATTTTATTATCAACACTGTGTTTGGAGCGCATATTGTAGCGCACTCATTAAATAGTGGCCGTTTTCTTGATGCTAGGCGCATCGGACGCGTAGTACGTCGCCACTTTTTGCCGAGAGTAGCCGCCACGGGCGGAGTATATCGTATCTACACGCGAAAATCCCGGCATATTTACATTTCCAGAAGCTAGAACCGATCAGCGTTCGTGTATATTTATCTCCCCGAGATAAACATTCCCTAAGGTTAGTGAAGATATTCGATCTCGCACTTGGCCGCGAGAGAAAGTTCATTTAGCCGGCTTTTTGAACTTGGAATTATGTGCTGATGAAATGCAGCTATCACGCTTGAAGCGTAAATTTGATTGCATCTATTGAATCGTTTGCCGACACAAAATTGATTTGCATCTACACTGCCAGAGCGGGCAAAAGTGATTTACGGTGTTCGAGCGAACCAAAAGTCATCAGTGCCTTTGAGGAGGGCGTTAATTGAAGGCAATTCTTATTTGCATCACCCAACTGTCGTCGGAGAGATTCTAAACGGCGTAATTCCTTCTATGTGTCATTCTCTTTTATCCACAGATGACCCGATACAAGCAGGCACAGTTTGCCGATGAGGATAGCAGTAGCATTGGCTCAGTCCAGATCACAGAAACCAGACACAGTCCGACGAGGCACATTCGTTATCACACAGCCAGGGGGACTGCACTGTGGAATGCCCGGAGCAGACTGGAGAAGGTGCTCCTCCTGTTGGTGCTGATATCGGTTGTGACGATTGTCGTACTGATCAGCATACTGGCAACCGAGAGCACCAGGATACTGCACGTGCAGCCTCACGTGGACTCCAACATATACAAAGGTGGGTAATGTCATTTGCAAATTTGCTTTTGTGGATTGGGTAATTATCATTGTTGGGATGGGAGCTAGAATAACATTTTGGGCTGCAGTTTTGAAAAACTCAATTTGGGAGTTGTATTTTCACATCTACGTCGTATGTTTAGCTTTAGAGTGATGCAAACATTCTTTTTTTTATATATACACTATCCCAATAATGTAAAAGTAAATTATCGTCACGGTCTGTGATCTTGGCAGTAACAACAAGGTCAAGCTTTTAAAATTTCTCAAAGCATGAATCATACTGATAATGAGCTCTTTATATAACGGACATTTTTCGGCTGAGCAGTCACAACCCAAGAAACTTCAGTTGATAAAGATCTACATCAAGGTCAGTGTTTAAAAAAGTTTGCGGTTGAACGTTAAGGTTGTAGGTGATAAAATTAAATGATATAAAATATGTTTTGGAACCATGACAGTGGTTGAAGATGAAATAAATAGAAACGGGAAATAAGATCAAATTATGTAGATTGAAAATTGTGGTAAAGAGCGACATCAATTGAATAGTTTTTAAAATAATTCAACCTGTTTAATCATGCTCTCTTGTCGTGCAGATGCATTTTGTTTTGTTTTTGCTGAAGTGTTGTAACTACCAAAAGCTACAAAAACTTTAAATCATAGGGGAAACTGGTATGCGCCTCTCACCTCAAAGGACCTGGGTTCAATCTCCGTCGGTGCCACCGGGATTTTCTGTGGCCTGAAATCTCCGATCACGAAGTAAAGCCGTTGGTCCTTGGTCTATAGGTCCAGGCGTGGGAGCTGCCTCCCTGGTACTCAGTACGAAAATCGACGGATCGACGGAAAACAAATCAAGGAAAAAAAAAAAGAAACTGGGCACACTTGATTCCCAGCAACACTTGATTTCCTCCTGTTTTTCTCAAAGCTCAGTTTTTTTTTCAGGTGAGCTTCCACAAAGCTTTGTTTTCATAGAAGGTAAAGTTATGGTGACATTTGCGTTAAATTGTGGAACGTATTTATTTTTGAGAGCAGTTTTTATGTTTTCACAGCCGCACAGCGCACTGTGAACAAGTAGAATCAATTATAATCATTGAATTTGTGATATTTATTTTGATTTTAAGTAGAAAATTCAGTAAGGAGAGACTTGATCCCTCAAGGATTAAACACACTTAAACCTGATAAAAGTGTGAACATTCTTGAACTCTGTATGGGTATACTTGATTCCTCAGATCACGGGATGTTTTTTTTTTTTAAATAATCTAAAGAATATCAAAACGGTGCCGGTGGTGTAGTGGTAAGCGTGATTACCTCTCACCCCAGCAGGCCTGGGTTCAATCCCAGTCGGCGCCGCTGGGATGTTCTGAGGCATAACATCTCTGATCACGCCTTCCTTCGGATGGGAAGTAAAGCCGTTGGTCCCCGGTTCATGAGTTGATGGGTCGATAGGTAGGGTCCAGGTGTGGGAGCTGCCTTCCTGGCACGTCGGTAGCATTGGTGCTATGTCTCAGAGCATCCCGGCGGCGCCGACTGGAATTGAACCCAGGCCTGCTGTGGTGAAATGTAATCACGCTTACCACTACACCACCGGCGCCACTCTCTCTTTAGGGATATAAGAGTTTGTTCAATACAAACTTATATTTCAACTTTATGCGTTGATTTCATGCATAGTTATGGTGAAAATAATCAAGTTCTCATGTAAAAAATGTACTATTGGATAACAATGTTTTTTTTTTGATAATACGAATACAAAGCACAACGATAAAATAAAAATAGAATACAGTCAACTCGGTGTCCATTAATTCGATATTGAGTTATAGAACCATAGTAAAAATGACTTGCTGTGATAACGAATTTGTTTGGGATTGTTAATCTATAACTCGATGGTCCCATGAACATCAAGTTGGAGAGAGTTCACTGAATATTGTTTCAACGATAGAATCTATTGTAAATGGAGAAATCTAAAATAGACCAAGGGGAAATCTAAAATTAACCATAGAAAAAAATCTCTTTTTTTCTGAACACACATCCCAAGTAACCAAAAGTTCTGATAAAAGGCTATTTATGGCTTAAGCACCTTGGTTGAAGGTGGTCTATAGAATTCTAAGCAGCCTCATTTTTAAGTCGTTATAAGAACTTGAAAGTTCCGGTACCATAATTGAAGAGCATTCTAAGCAGCCTCTGGCGGAACTTGAACGGAACTTTTAGAAAATAAATTAAAAAAGGTTTTTGTCCTCTACACCAATTCTATATTTTGTTCGCAGTTTTATGAACGTTATTTCTAAAGGCAGGTATTAATTGTGTATTGATTTATCAGCATTAGTAGTTGTAATGGATCTGTTGGAAGAATTAAACCCAGTCCTTCTGCGTGAGAGTCTCAGCACGAACCACTACGTCATCTGAAATATATTAAAGTGAGCTCTTGTCCCGCCTATTGTTGGAGTTTTCTGAGCCAGCTGACTGACTTGAATACGAAACACAACACCTTGATGAATTTAAATTGGTGTTTGCCCGCATGGTATTCCATCACACTTGTGGCGCAGTGGTTAGCAATCGTAGATCACATGCCGAATACACGGGTTCGAATCCAGGAAATTACTTTTTTTTTGGATATAATGTTGCATAAATACAAGAATTATGATTTATTCGGGCCACTGATTATTTCATATTTACGTACATTAAATTTTGTTACAAAAAAAGATTTGTGCGGATTGCTTCATGTGGCTTGAATGTTCTGTTGGAACTTTATTTGAACTTTATGGAACTTGAAAGTTCTGTCGGAACTTTATTTGAACTTTATGGAACTTGAAAGTTCTGTCGGAACTTTATTTGAACTTAATGGAACTTGAAAGTTCTGTTGGAACTTTATTTGAACTTTATGGAACTTGAAAGTTCTGACGGAACTTTATTTGAACTTTATGGAACTTGAAAGTTCTGACGGAACTTTATTTGAACTTTATGGAACTTGAATGTTCTGTCGGAACTTTATTTGAACTTTATGGAACTTGGAAGTGTTGAATGCGGAACTTTTGGTTACTTGGGATGAGCTCATTGTAGATCTGATGTAATAACGATTTGTCAATTTTGAATGTATGATAAACGCACAGTAAAATTATTTGTTGGCAATATATTTTATTGTATTTTTCTGCGGTAATTTTTCGCTGTCTGGGTAGTACCGAAAATTATTGTTTATAGCGAAGTATGTGGAATCAACCTTATTGACGAGCAAAGTTAGATGACTAACAATAAAGTTTAATTCTCTAAAACATACTGAAAAAGTGTTTATCGGTAGTGAAAAAAGTAGAAGGGTCTGTGCCTAGGGGCACGAACGGAAGCTTGACGTAGGACCGCTAGTTGACGGAATAGATGTGAAGAGCATTTAGTTCTTTTAATTGATCAATTATCTATTATCTCAACTCTTTCCGTTTTTGAATTGTAGGCGTACCAAATTTGTAGTAATTTTTTTCAAAGAGAAAGTTGATTAAGAGAATCAATCAAACTCACTTGCACCCCTGCTTCCAAGTCTGGTTACAAGATTACAACTCTGGAGAGCATTTTGTGTGGTCGTTGGGGGCTTGTGGTTCTGAATATGGACAAACAAGCACAGATAAATTCTATTGCAACTCTTTACTTATGTAAGCCTGATGGCCCTGAAAAGGGCCGTTTTATTGAAGAGGACACCCATGGCCACTTACGCTTAGCGTGTTTAGTGTAGGTGACAGCATCACGGACCTCATTTTCCAGGAACACCTTCAGCACACCTCGTAGATCCCGACCGGAGATACATTTGACACCACCACGGCGAGCCGGACGACGGAAGGCGGTTATCTCGAAGAACTTTTCGATGACTCTTGGCGCCTCCTTTACCAGACCTGTTCCTTCTTTGCCACAACAATTGTTGCTTGTTAGGTGTAAAGGAGTTGCTGTTCACTATACAGCAGCGCTCTTTTATATCTTTTCAGGTTAAAGCAGAATGATGTGCAACCAAGTAGTGGTATAAAAGCTACAAAGACTCCTCTCATTATGACTAGTTTGCTATCAAGTAGCGACACTGCCTCTTTTCCTTTTGCGTACACGGCGAATGAGAACGACCCAAATTTGAGTTTAGTTCACTCATAATCGCCAAAAGTGCAGGAACTCAGCGATGAGTAAATTTGTCTCATGGCTTCCTGTGCAAAACCTAAAAAATCTGCCAGAAAATGAGGAAATTTGATTAAAATTTTATTCAGTCTCGGAGTAGTACCAATACACTGAGTGAATCCAATCTTTACTTTCCTCAAATTCGGGAATTTTTCCCTGGAAAAATCTGAGAAAACATGAGGCAAATTTAATCATCGCTGAGTTCCTGCACTTTATTTCTTATTTCTGAGATAACTAAACTCAAATT
Source organism: Ochlerotatus camptorhynchus (assembly GCF_037179485.1). Lineage (NCBI taxonomy): Eukaryota > Metazoa > Arthropoda > Insecta > Diptera > Culicidae > Ochlerotatus > Ochlerotatus camptorhynchus. The sequence goes on along the minus strand of NW_027040794.1, from coordinate 2,067,535 downwards.
TGGGTCGATCTCATTCGCCGTGATATCACCTTGAAAGATATCAGTGCCGGTGGTTGGCCTGGGTCCAATCTCAGTCGGCTCCACCGGCATGTTCTAAGGCATAACATCTCTGATCACGCCTTCCTTCGAGAAGTAAAGCCGTTGGTCCCCGGTTGAGTTGATGGATCGATTGGTAGGGTCCAGGTGTGGGAGCTGCCTCCCTGGCGTCGGTAGCATTGGAGTTCAATACGGAAAACAAATCTCGCGTCACTTTTCAATAGGTCCTATCTACATTGATCGATTCTCTTCATCGACACTCTCTTTCGTAAATAACTCTGCTTCACAAATGTTTCCTGCCGTCTTCGTCGAATTAGATGCTAGATTGTTGCTTCTTCCATCGAAAATATCCGGCCGTGGCGATTCCAAGTTTATCAAGGTTGATCAAAATAATTTATACCCCTGCTTCCAGTATAATTACATGCGCATTTTGTGTGGTCGTTGGTTCTGAATATGGACAAACAGGCAGATGGCTTATATTCATTCCTACTCTTTACTGTAATAAGCTTGGTGGCCCTGAAAAGAGCCGTTTTCTTGCCAAAGTTGGTGATGATTTAACCTCCGAAACCAAACAGAGTGCGTCTCTGTCACTTCAAAACGTAGATGACATCCATGGCCGCTTACGCTTCACGTGTTTAGTATAGGTGACAGCATCACGGATCTCATTTTTCAGGAACACCTTCAGCACACCTCGTAAATCAGACCGGAGATACGTCAGATACCCCCACGGCTTGCCAGACGACGGATGGTGGTTATCTCAAAAAATTTCCGTTTGGTTCTGAATATGGCGATGAGTGTGCAAAATATTACGCAATTCCATCCTCCCCATTCGCGCGCGCCCGAGGATCGGAGGCAAATGCCACTTCGACTTGTTTAGTCTACTTACTACTCTCTGACGACTGTGCTGGGGAAGCAGCATATGCATGGAGGTAATTGGTGGATTTGTTAGTTAATTCGACGCTTTTGGACAATTCTGGACATTTACCAGTTTTTCAATAGTTTCTTGTTGAAAATCAACATTCGGAAGCATTGTTATCGATGCGTAGCCATATTTCTAATCGATTGGTGATAAAATTATTGAAATTGGACCAGGGGCAACTGAGTTATTAACGTTCAAAATCTTTCTTAATTTGTTACATGTTCCATTTTCGGTTCTCACAAAGTGTACCCCCATATAGAAATCAAAGACGTAGTCCTACGTCAAAAAATACTCTTTACCAAATTTATGATGGTCCTGAAAAGGACCGTTTTCTCGTGATGGTTGAGTAATGCTGATCTATTAGGGTATTCAACACGGATAAGGCTGGCGAACTGTATGTTATATGGAACTCACAAACAGGCTGCTTTTTCATGGTATACACAGTGTGATATTCAATAATCAATTAATTATCTCAACATTTAGTGTCAGACCATTCAAAAATTTTGGTAACATACACAAATTCTATAATTCATATTAATTTTCTATGCCGATCGAAACAAACATTATGACGCCACTACAAGGGTGACTGAGTAAACGAATCGTGCGAATCGAAATGAAAACCTAGTGAAAAACGAATTGCACCAATACATTCAGGCCTACAATGCCACACCTTCTATAGACCAGATTGAGCTTTGATAGTTAGCTGCTTGCGGGAACTGACATCCGATTGATAACCTTTACAATATCCAAAACATACTCTTTAACAAATTTGTGGTGGTCCTGAAAAGGACCGTTTAGTCGTGATGGTTGAGTAATGCTGAGCTATTGGGGTGTGGTTGGCGAGCTGTTAATTGTTTGGAGCAAGGTTGACCCGCTTGGCATAAATGACCCACAGCTACTCACGAGGAAACTGATTTCGATCCAGCGGCTTCTTCCTCCTTCTATGGGTGCTTATGTGGGCTCTGCAGCTCACTGCTTGCAGGCTGCCTTTCGTGGGGTACGCCACACGCTAATCACTGCTGCTGCTGCTAACGTTGACGACCGGATACCACCACACACGGTGATTGAATGAGCACCGTTCAGTGAGACAGGATCGAATTCGATTTTTAAATCTGTGTTAGGGAATGCGCTGTTTGCAGGTAATCGGTTATAATTTTGATCACCATTGCAACAGTTGGACATTTGTGTATTTTTCAATAGTGACCTATTGAAAATTAATAGTGTTCATTTTAGCAGATTGGTAGATAAATTCCCAATTCTTTGGCTTGTTTAGAATTAAAATTCATCTGCTATTGACAGTGGTATATGTGGTCAAAACCTGACCTATTTTCGACCCGCGGTTGATTTTGGTTTTTTTGAAATTGCACCCCCAATATGTTGCCGAAAGACGTAATCCTACGTCAAAAGATTTACCATTTTTGATTTGCCACTCGCTGTGGAGCTTTTATTCACGAGATATCGGTTTCTTCTTCTTCTTCTTCTTCTTCTTCTTCTTCTTCTTCTTCTTCTTCTTCTTCTTCTTCTTCTTCTTCTTCTTCTTCTTCTTCTTCTTCACATTTCAAGATTATTGCTTAGCGCATATTAGCTTATTGCTTGCTCTCAACGAAGTGTTCTGAATGCACTTCCATAGTTATTAATTGAAAGCGTTCGATTCCAATACCCAATGCATGAATTTGTATATTGTGTGGCAAGCACAATGATACTCTATGCCCAGGGAAGGCGAGAAAATTTCCAACCCGAAAGATTCCTTCGACCGTACCGGGAATCGAACCCGCCGCCTCTGGATTGGTAATACCGTGCCTTTACTGACTAGGGTGTGAGGCCCCATGTTGGTTTACAAAATCAATTACTCCCAAATCTCAAAGTTCTCCTCCGGATTTGTTGTGCTGGGCATTTGTCATTTATGCCAAAACATGTGAGTTAGAATGTTGTTTGTTTCCATCTGAAAATCTTATTTATATTCATATTTGAATCATCCGTCTAATCCAAAAACGGTGCCATGAATTCTGTAGCTTGCGGTGGAAAAAAAAATCTACCAAAATTAGCATACTGGTGTATTACAAATGTGATTTATTTTGTTCAATGATACAAGACATTAAAAGAGTAAGTTGAATAAAAATGGCATAATAAGCTTCACGTGAATTTGATTCCCTGACTCAATGATCAATCATTTCTCATTTTTTAGAGTGGTATCCATTCGTTCCTGCTTATGGAAATTTTGGATGTATTTAAATTTAGTCAAAACAACCTACCTCGAATGTGATTTATAAACTTTAAAAGAAAATAATTAATAAGTAGGCCAGTGAAGGTAATATTCCTATATGCCTTATTGGCACAGTACTTCTTACTTCGGATGTTTACATCGATGAAATAACGATCTGTTCGATTTTATGATCGACCATTCAGGGTCATGTGCCGATAAACAGCAAAATTAATCGCTTGGTTACATATACGAGTTGGTTTGGTAATGATGCAGTTTTGCTTATATTTACTTATGCACCATTCATTAGATTTTATTGTAGCGTAAGTAGCTCAAAAGATGAACTCTATCCGACTCTAATTGAAAGATCTCGCTCTTCAAACCGTTCGGAGTGTTGGAACACCCTCCAAAGGTGCACCCTTTTGTCAGTCAAAAACGGATTCCTTCACAACGAAATCAAACAATGAAACCGACAATGACAATGCATTAAAATCCTAGTCGAAACCACTTCAAACTAGAGTACAAGCAATAAAATATTAGTAGGGTAGATAGCTACTTCGGCCTAATCGCCCATATTGGGCCTATCGAGCAGAAAACTTCAAATAAATCCATGATTTCAGAGTTAACAAGTCAATTATGCGTTTGGTACGATACTTTAGTTAATAAGCTACGGAACGAAGTCAATGAGAATGCGTGATATGAAGGTTTGTACCGATTATTCCTAAAAACAAAAGAAGCGCTCCGACCGAACAAATTTTTATTCTCATCCGATAGGCCGAAGTGAATTCATTGGCGTTTCAATGCGTTAGTCCGAGTTTAGAATCCGTAGGCCGAGTTTGGCGTCAAGAAGCAGTGTTAGACTTTTGACAATATCTCAAAGATTGGTTTCTATTTATCAAATCTTACAATACACACGGAAAGGTAAAAAAAAATTGGAAGCCATGAGTAATAATAACATTCCGTGTGGTGCTAAACTGCGCTAGATTAAGAAAGACTAATTGCGGGTTGTGCTTAATAGGCCGGAAATGGGGTAGTTAACCCTAATCACCTAGTTGAAAAATAAGTACCGTAAAACGGGGTGTCTTTGATAATGCGGGTAGCTTTGATAGTATAATATTAAGATTAAATTTACTCGTTGTGCTTTTTCCAAATAAGAAACATTGGTTCCATATTGTAGCTTAGGGTATTTCCGTTGATATTGTATATAGTTTGCTACATATTTTACAAGCATATTAAAAAAAAACAAATTTCGTGTTTTTCGCCTGTTTGAAAAAGCACTCAAACCATCACTTATGAAATGTTTTAACGATATAGCCATCACAAATTCAATGTTGTATTCTTATTGCTTATGATGTTTTCTGATTATAAACTTATTCAAAGTTGCATATTTAGAGAACTAAATTGCTTGAGTTTCACTCATTTTTATTTCTACATTCATCGAGCACTATCAAATTAACCCCAAATCAAAACACTGAAGTTCAGTCACAAAACTAAAAAAATAGTACAAATGCTTTAATTTTCGTTAAACATATTATTAACGAATTAAGTCTTGGATCGTCAGTACTAGTTTTAAAAATATAAAATTTGAAAAACATTCATTGCCGTAAAAAATATTTAGAATATACTTTAAAGAACTATCAGTGTTACCCCGTTTTACGGTACCTAACTAATTTTATCCTTATTTCAAGATTCTCCTCGTTGGACAAAACCGAGACTTGTCACTATCAACAAGGCATAAAAGGTAAAAGAGGACTAAGATAGCTAGGCATATTCTGCGCGGCATTGCATTTGTATTGCACATAGACTAACCTCACCCGAGGTGACAATTGTCATTTCACTAGTGACAGTGAGTCACCTCACCTCACACGCCACGCAGAATATACCTAAGTGGTGCTCATCCAACGGCCCGCGGATCACATGTGACACGCCGAATGGGTTTGTGCGGCCTACGGAATGCTTTCAGTCTGTAGAATGTATGCCCGCAGACTGACCAAACATGATGCTTAATGTGTTTTGTAATTTCATAATAGTAATTATGCCCATTTTCAACGACCTCGTGCAGAATCCACACCCAAAGCCACCTGTCGTCGTTATTCTAGAGTTCAATCTCCGAAGGACTGTCATTTAATTAGTCGGTAGCATACCGGTTTTCTACCAGGTTACAGAGAATAGTATATGTCTGACCGAAGATGCCAGTGATGCTGCCCGCCTAATGTTGTGCAACCATCGGTTCTAGCTTTCACTCCATCAGCGTCTTCATGACCACTGCTTCGTGGACATCTTCATCTGCTGTAACTACATCAGGGGCTGTATGAACACCGGCGTAGTTGTCGTTTAGTTTCACCGGTCGTGGGAGCCTCTACCTCTTCTAGTCAGTTGGTTACACACCTGTTATCTCACAGGTAACTATGAATAAATATTATTTGTCTGGCCGAAGACACCAGCGATACTGCGCGCCTAATGTTGGGTATCAATCGGTTCCAGCTCAAAATGCATGAGCATCTTATTGACCTTCATCTGCTGTAACTACATCAGAGGCTGTATGACCACCGGTGTAGTTGTCGTTTAGTTTAGACTACCTTAAACTGCCGTAACTACACCAGAGCCTGTATGATCACCAGCGTAGGTGCCTGTTAGTTTCACTGGTCCTGGCAGCATCTTTCTCTTCTGGTAAACTGGTAGCACACCTGTTCTCTCCCAGGATCACTGCTTCGTGAACACCTTCATCTGCTGTAACTACATCAGAGGTTGTATGATAACCCGTGTAATTGTTTGTTAGTTTCATCGGTTGTGGTAGCCTCTTTCTCGTCTGGACACCTGTTTTCTCCCAGGTAACTATGAATACATAGTATGTGTCTGGCCGAAGACACCAGTGATACTGCGCGCATAATGTTGTGCAACCATTGGTTCCAGCTCAACCTGCATCAGCGTCTTCATGAGTCACAAAGCAGTGGACCACCTTCATCTACCGTAACTGCATCTGAGGGTGCATTACCCTTGGCGTAGTTGCCTTTTAGATTTACCAATCGTGTGGAGCTTCTTCTTCATCTGGTCAGCTGGTAGCACACCTGTTCTCTTCCAGAGGTTCATAGGAATTCATAGCCTATCGGAATGCTCGTTTTCAACTGATCAGCTGGTTGCTGTTTTTTTCCGAGGATCTTCATCTGGCCGATGACTCTGTCGACTTTGAAGGACGATTGGAACTTTGGACGTGGATTATTTAAATTATTTAAAGATTTATTAATATAATGGTTTGTTAGTACTTCAAACGCTTACACTACACTCACAGTTTTGTTTTATTAAAACTTACACACATAGGGAACAAATGAAATATACATATGGAAAAGGGATCAATAAACTTATTTTTAATCAAAAAAATGCCCAGAATTTACCTTGAATTTTTCTGATAATCATCAGCCGTGTGCTCCCGGGTAATCACCCGGGAGCACACGGTTGATATCCCTTCAAAACTTGTCTAGAGCATTGTAGCCAATTGGTTGCAATCCGTGGATTTTTGACTGTTTGAGTTTTTTTTTTCAATTAGTTTATTTGTTAGGCTGAAATGTCCAATTTTTTCCGTGTTAGGTATATTCATCACTGCGACCATTACTTTCATCTATTGTGATATTTCCCGTTTTTATATAGCCTTATCAGTTCTGTCGTATCACTATTTTTTGAAACGACCGACATTAACTGACCAAAAGGATTTTCCCAGCCAGGTATTACATTTCGAATTAAATGTACTACTTGACTGGGACCTGCATTCCAAATATCAAAGAGTTCTGCCAGCCCCTTATCCAGAAATATACGCCTTTTGTTGAAGATTGCTGCACAAGAGCATAGCAGGTGTTCAGAGTCTTCCTTTTCTATGCCACAGAATCGACACATATCCTCTTGAAATTTTCCTATTAACTTCAAATGATATTTACATGGACAATGTGCTGTTATCAAACCAGTATAGATACTGAGATCTTTCTTTGATAATTCAAGAATTTTGCTAGTCAACAAGCATCAGAATGTGTGGCGCTGCGTGGTTAGATTGTTTCTCCCGGACCAGAAATTTGTGGCATCGCGAGTGAAAATTTTAATTCCAGTTTATGTACGCGCTGCAAGGTGCGTGTAAAGCTTGGCACGATTGGTGTTGATGTTGGTACACTTGCAACTATTTTAGCAAAAATTAAAAAAATAAATCAAAAGAAATTGATATCGAAAGTGTACCAAAAGTGCTTCTGAACGTGTTTCGCAGTTGGATGTGGTGAAATTCGTGGTTGTTTTCAGTGAAAAATCCGTATCACAAATTTGCTCACCGAGTTCCCTTTTTTTTGCCGTTCGACGACATCGGGAATGCGCTCCCGGATATATTGATTTGGTGAGTACGTTCCAGTTGAGGATTGTTCTTGTACATTTCTCGATTGCATTTTCGAGGGGACGTGTCTGCTTTTGTGGGCAGTGCGTTTGATGGTCGGTTTGGTAGTATCCTTTTAAATATAATGTCTCATGTCCAAATAACCTTGATTTTCGGTCTATTGATTCAATACTTTAGTATTATATTTTGAAAACATACAATGATGCATTATTTCATTTCATGGCACATAAAACAAAAAGTGTGTGTATATGACCCAATAATCTAGGTTATTTGTATTTTGTTATACATCTTTATTTTTTATTATATTTTTCATTTTACTACATATTTTATATACATTATATATTACATGATTATATATAAATTCATAATATAAATTACAATAAATACTGGGACGGGAGGGAGCATCAGGGCATCATTGAAGTTGTAACTGGACAATGGAGTGGAGTGCCAACTGGAGTCTAGGAGGGAATGTGTACTGTCATTTTAGATAGTTACATTCCACTCCAACAGTTGCAATGAATTTGACGCGCTCTTCTTAAACAAACCATCCCGTGGAAAGCTTAACATGTATTGCGAATTTCGTTATTCATTTTGTTGGATCATATTGTTGGAAGGAGATTCTCTTATTCCCGCGGGTTTCGCGTAAGTGCTTCTGCTTACGGACCCGTCCAACCCTTTTTGGCCCTTCATACAGCAGTATGTTGAATTCAGAATGATGACGGAATTTGATCTTGCTGTTGAGTGGAGCCGCATGCAGGGCAAGACCCAAGCTAGGATGGTGGCTACTTACATACATACATACATAATTCAAGAATTTTGCTAGTCATTGAAATGTTCGGAATTATGAACCGTTTCGACTGCCTAGCAATGGAAGTGTTGTTCCAATTGGTGTCAACTTTCATTTTTTTTCCATTTCTTGATCTCCATTTTAATAGAACTATCAGAAACTCCACATAATGCTTCTGGTATGAATTGCTGAGATGATCCTAGGCTAGCTAACGTGTCGGCTTTTTCATTCAAAAGCATTCAAGAATAATGCTTGGAACACGGTTGCTCAGTAAGTCATAGATATTGAGACCCTTGCTGGCACAGGATTGTTCAATCTTGAACCGTCTGTATAAAAAACAGTTGAACCTGGACTGATGTTTGGTCCCCCACTTTCCCAAACATTACGATCAAATTCTGCTGCATTGTATAAACGATCGAAATTATATTTTTCTCCATCCAGTCTTAATTTTTTAATACAAGAGAATCAATATCAAACATTTTTTAAATACTAAGGTGTCCTGTAAGATCACCTTCAAGGAAGAACTTTGTTCGTTGAACCCTTAAAGCGCTCCTTTCAGCTTCTAATTGGATAAATTGATGCAACGGAAGCAGATAAAGTAGAGCATCTTGTAACATACTCGGTGTGCTGTTCATTGCACCAGTTATTGAAAGGGTAGCAATTCTTTGCAGTCTCCCCAGCTTCTTCTGAGCCGACTTTTCATCAGCCAATGATTCGTAGGATATTCTGGGTCTTACAATCGTCAAATAAATCCAGTGGATAATTTTTTTCGTGTCCAATTGAAATGTCTAATACGACTCCACGAAGCCGAGAACCATTAAATAATTTTATAATTACAATAATTTATTAAAGAGGAACATGACAGCGGCGCCGGTGGTGTAGTGGTAAGCGTGATTACCTTTCACCCCAGCAGGCCTGGGTTCAATCCCAGTTGGCGCTGCCGGGATGTTCTGAGGCATAACATCTCTGATCACGCCTTCCTTCGGAAGGGAAATAAAAGCGTTGGTCCCCGGTTCATGAGTTGATGGGTCGATAGGTAGGGTCCAGGTGTGGGAGCTGCCTTCCTGGCAACGGTAGCATTGGTGCTCAGCACGGAAAACAAGATCAACGGAAAACAAATCCAAGAAAAAAAAAAAGAGGAGCATTGCTTATGAATTATTCTTACTCTTTCTTGGAGGTGGTTTGAGTTTAGTTGTCGGTTTCATCCGTGCCGTCAACTCCTTTGCTTTTTCCAATTGTTTTTCCTTCAGCAGCGCCCACCGCTTGGCCTCCTCTTCATTCTTTATCCGCTCCTTCTCGGTATGGTCTACTATCCCGAATTTGTAGTAATATGCATCATTTTTGCAACTTGAAAACAGGCGGCTGCTGTTTCTCAGCAGCGCTAGCTTCCTCTCCACTGTTCTTCTCAGCGTCCGGGGAAGTCATATCCATCACCAACACCTCTTCTTCCAGGATCTTAACTGCTTCCTAGTTTGGCGATGTAGCTCCAGTTACTACACCAGGTATTGGTAGAGGTCTCTTTACATTCCGGTATTGGTTTTCTTCTCCTATTCGTTGCTGTACTGGCTGTTTCCTATCCTTTCTCTTCGGGCAGGAATTCCTACGATAACCCTCCATCTTACAAAGGAAATACATATTGTTGTTCCCTTAATAGGTTACAAGTGATCTAGTGAAAACAATACATAAATCTTATCATTGATAAGTATTTTTTTGGAAATGTTCGACGTTATTAACCCATGAACGCCCAGTGATCTATATGATGAGTATCTGTAACCCATTTATGAGTTACACCTACTCAATTATGGGTACCAGATACACATTAATGTTTAAAAAAAAATTACTAATTTAAAGAGTTAAGCAACTTTTCTTCAAAATGGGTATTATTTATCCATTAATGGGTACTTTCAAGTTAGCGTGTACTTACTATTGCTTGCATGCAGAGCCGGTTACGATTGCATTCTGCCGAGCGAACTGAGTGAGAATTTTGCAGAAAAAATATTTTTTTTTATTTTCTAGCTTTAAACATAAATTGACACATTTAAATTGGTATTAACATGGATAAAAGCATGTAACACATAAACGTTTGCATCATGGAAATACTCTACAACTGCTGTGGCCACCCCAACTGATTCAAATTACTCAGCTAAACAATATCTCACTCGGCTATTTCTAGACCAACATGAAATAGGCGGACAACCAAACGTAAACAATGGCTTTAATCGCAAATTTCTGGAGAATCAAAATATACCCGCACAAACTAACAATACAATTCGATAAATGAAGTTTTCTCTTTCAGATGGTGGTGTTAGATTGCGTGGGTGTGTTTTGATTCTCGAGAAAGTTACGATTAAAGCCATTGCTTACGTTTGGTTGTTCCGCCTATTTCAATTGTTGGTCTGGATTTAAATCGATAGCGTTCGGTTTTAACACTCCGAATACGGTGGGTAAAAAACTTTACGCCGACTACGAAGCCTCCGAAAAACGTTTAACGGCAAGTTTGCAATGGCATAACTTAGCCATTTCTTAATGAATTTCAAAAATTGTGGTACGTTTAGAATTCCTAGGGTTTGTAGATGATTTTGATTGCAAAAAGATTGAAAAAAGAGTCGTCTATTTTTTTTTTTAAAGCGAAAAGAGTTGTAACATGTTTTTTTGAAAAGTGTGTTTGTAGGGTTTTGCAAGTGGCGCAAGCTCTGTAATTTAGATTAATGGGCACAAATGTTCACAATTAGTAAGTCCAAAACATCCGTAAAAGAGGTCAATCAATGAAACTGATCCTAGAGCTCCCCAGTTTTTTTTTCCAAAAACTACACTGAAACCTCCGTTTACGAAGTCTTTTTCTACGCAGTATTCAATTTACGTCCCTCTTTCTACGAAGTAAATCCCAAATAACGTGTTTTTTTGTGATTTTGGGAAACTGGGATATACTGTGAAATACCCTACAATATGGGTATTGTTGGAATCGGAGTGACGTGTAGGGACCGGAAATCGATGTCTGACGCCATTTTGAAATCCAAGATGGCGGCTTCCGGTTGCATAAAAACTTGGAAATTCTGTCAAATACCCCACAATAAAGGTATTTTTGGAATCGGAGTGACGTGTAGGGACTGAAAATCGATATCTGACGCCATTTTGAAATTCAAGATGGTGGCTTCCAGTAACATAATAGTTTCGAAATTCTGTCAAATACCCCACAATATGGGTATTTTTGGAATCGGAGTGACGTGCAGGGACCGAAAATCAATGTTTGACGCCATTTTGAAATCCAAGATGGCGGCTTCCGGTTACAGAACAACTTGGACATTCTGCCAAATACCCCACAATATGGGTATTGTTGGAATCGGAGTGACGTGTATGGACCGGATATCGATGTCTGATGCCATTTTGAAATCCAAGATGGTGGCTTCCGGTAACAGGAAAACATGGAAATTCTATCAAATACCCCACAATATGGGTATTTTTGGAATTGAAGTGACGTGTAGGGACCGGAAATCGATATCTGACGCCATTTTGAAATTCCGGTGACAGAAAAACTTCGAAATTCTATCAAATACCCCACAATATGGGTATTTTTGGAATCGGAGTGACGTGTAAGAACCGGAAATTCATGTATGACGCCATTTTGAAATCCAAGATGGCGGCTTCCGGTTATATAAAAACAGAAAAATAATGTTAAATAACCAACAATATGGATATCTTAAGAATCAGGGTAACGTTAAGGGACCGGAAATCGATGTCTGACGCCATTTTGAAATCCAATATGGCGGCTTCCGGTTACAGGAAAACAGAAAAATACCGTTAAATACACCACAATATGGATATTTTTGGAATCGGAGTGACCTGTGAGAACCGAGAATCCATGTCTGACGCCATTTAGAAATCCAAGATGTTGACATCCGGTTACAGAAACACTGAGAAATACTGTCAAATACCCCACAATATGGGTTTTTTGGAATCGGGGGGACTTATTAGGACTGAAAACCCATGTCTGACACCATTGCGAAATTCAATATGGCGACTTCCGCTTACATATAGACATAAAAATAATGTTAAATAACCTACAATATGGGTATCTTAAGAATCGGGGTGACGTGGTGGTATTTGCTAATTTGTCTGTAACCGGAAGCCGCCATCTTGGATTTCGAAATGGCTTCAGACATAAATTTTCGATTTTCACACGTCACTCCAATTCCAAAAATACCCATATTGTGGAGTATATGACAGAATTTCCAAGCTTTTCTGTTACCGGAAGCCGCTATTTTGGATTTCAAAATGGCGTCAGACATTGATATCCGGTCCCTAAACGTCACTCCAATTCCAAAAATACCCATATTGTGGGGTATATGACAGAATTTTCAAGCTTCTTTGTTAACGGAAGCCACTATTTTGGATTTCAAAATGGCGTCAGACATTGATTTCCGGTCCCTAAACGTCACTCCGATTTCAAAAATATGAGGTAAAATGTGGGGTATTTGGCAGAATTTCCAAGTTTTTCTGTAACTGGAAGACGCCATCTTGGATTTCAAAATGGTGTCAGACATTGATTTCCGGTCTCTACACGTCACTCCGATTCCAACAATACCCATATTGTGGGGTATTTCACAGTATATCACAGTTTCCCAAAATCACAAAAAAAAATACGTTGTTTGGGATTTTCTTCTTTAACAAAAACCTCGTTATTTGGGATTTACTTCGTAAAAAGAGGGACGTAAATTGAATACTGCGTAAAAAAAGACTTCGTAAACGGAGGTTTCAGTGTATCACAGTTCCTAATGTTTTTGGAAAAAAAAACTGGGGAGCTCTAGGATCAGTTTCATTGATTGACCTCTTTTACGGATGTTTTGGACTTACCAGAGGATGGCCCCATGGCCATTTGGGTCCATGTTTATGTCATTACCCCAAATTCTTTCTTATATCGCAGTTCCACATGCTTTCGAAAAAACCGTAGAACTCTAGGATCAGTTTCAATGTTTTAGATCTTGCGGAGGACGGTCCCATGGCTTTCTAGGTACATATTTATGTCACGACCGCAAATTAATTTATAAATGACAGTTCCAAGTGTTTTCGAAAATAACCGTGGAGCTCTAGGATCAGTTCCATACATTGATCACTTTTACGGATTTTTCGGATCTTCCGGAGGACGGTCCGATGGCCATCTGGGATCATGTTTATTTCAAGACCGCAAATTCATTCTAATATCACAGTTCCTAACGTTTTCAAGAAAACCACGGAGCTCAAGGATCAGTTTCGTGAATTTTGCACTTTCACTAATGTTTCGGATCTTCCGGAGGACAGTCTCATGGCCATCAAGGTTCTTGTATATGTCACAACCCCAAATTGCTTCTATAAACACAGTTCCTTATGTAAAAAAAAAAAATGCGGAGCTATAGGATCAGGATCGTGGATTTACTACTTTTACAGATGTTCCGGATCTTCCGCTGGACGGTCCGATGGCCATCTGGGTCCATGTCCCAAATTCATTCTTATATCACAGATCCTAATGTTAAAAAAACGCGGAGCTCTAGGATCAGTTTCATGGATCGTCCACTTTTACGGATGTTCCGGATCTTCCGGAGGACGGTCCCATGGCCATCCAGGTACATGTTTATGTCACGACCCAAATATTTTTTATATCACAGTTCCTTGACCACTTTTACGGATGTTCCGGATTTTTTGAGGACCGTTCCGTTGTCTCCAGGATCCATATATAGGAACCATGACTGTTTTCTGACTAATGGTGAGCATTTGTGCCAATTAATCTAAATTACAGATCTTGCGCCACTTGCAAAACCCTACAAACACACTTAAAAAAAAAGTGTAACAACTCTTTTCGCTTTTAAAAAAAGTAGACGACTCTATTTTCAACCTTTTTGCAATCAAAATCATCTACAAACTCTAGGAATTCTAAAGGTACCTTCAATTTTTGAAATTCATTAAGAAATGGCTAAGTTATGCCATTGTAAACTTGCCGTTACAAGTTTTTCGGAGGCATCGTATGAGGAGGCATCGTATTCGGAGTGTTAACGCATGTAATCGCGTTCTGCCTCGGTATAGAAAATTGTTCGGCTGCTTTTCAGTTTATCCTTCATTCCTTCTACTACTGTCAGCATCGAGTCTACCTGCAGAACTTGGTTGGAAGAATTCACACTCGTTCGGCAATGTGTCTTTCGGTGAGGATGGCTATTTTGTTTCTGTGGTGCTCGCGCGAGTGATTGAATTTGCCCATGCTTGATTATAATCATATTTAGAAAAAAAACCAAACACCTTATTTATATTTCTCGCCCACTTCAGATGGATCCTCCCTAGACGGTGACGGTACACTGCCATGCTTGAACAAGCACTGCATTTTCGCAGCCAGCGAGATCCTCCACTCAATTGATGCCTCGGTAGAACCGTGTGACGATTTCTACGCATACTCGTGCAACCAATGGATCAAAAACAACCCTATCCCGGATGGTAAGTCCATGTGGGGAACGTTCGGTAAGTTGGAGCAACAGAATCAGTTGGTCGTCAAGAACGTTCTTGAGCGGCCGGAAGCGGAGTTCAAATCCAAGTCAGAAAAGAAGGCCAAGCTGTACTACCAGTCCTGTATGGATGAGGACGAAACCATGGAAAAGTTGGGGGCAGAACCACTTTTGAAACTGTTGAAAAATATCGGGGGTTGGAACATAACGGCTAATGCAACTGGGTTCGACGTGAAAAAATGGTCCTTGCAAAAGTCGCTTCAGGTATTGCAGATAAAGTACAACATGGGTGGGCTGTTTGGGTGGGCCGTTGGAGAGGACGATCGTAACTCTAGTAAACATATCATACAGGTATGTCTTTGAGGATGGTTTTATGATTTGATATAAGGCAATTACAAGGTGTACTACTCTTAAACTGACAGATTGACCAAGGTGGCTTGACGTTGCCCTCACGTGACAACTATTTGAACAAGACGGCAAACGCAAAGATTCTAACGGCCTATCTGGACTACATGACAAAGGTGTCGGTTCTTTTGGGAGCCAATGAAGCTGATGCCCGGCGACAGATGACGGATGTTATCGATTTCGAAACCATGCTGGCAAATATCACAACACCGCAGGACATGCGGCGGGACGAGGAGGAAATGTACCACCTGATGCCAATTACAACGCTGCAGGAGAAAGCACCCTTCATCGCATGGCGTGATCACTTTGACGAGGCATTCCGGCTGGTAAAGCGAAAGATTTCCGAAAAGGAAAATGTAGTCGTCTATGCTCCGGAATATCTGGAGAAATTGAATGCTCTAGTTGTGGAATACAATTCAACTGATGATAAAAAGATGTAAGTACTGATTTACTTGCTATTGGGTGAGCTCATTTTCAAATTGAAAAAAAAAATCAAGAATAATTGTTTTCAACGAGGAATTTTTGAAATTATGCATACTGAGTTGGAAAATGTGCTCGTCCCATGAAAGCATTAATTAATTACCGTTTATATTGAGATTTGGTTTTGTCCACAGCATACTGAACAATTATTTAGTATGGCAAACGGTTCGCACTCTGACTTCTTGCTTATCGAAAGCATTTCGTGATGCATATAAAGGTCTTCGGAAGGCGCTGATCGGATCCGATGGAGGCGAAGAACCTTGGAGGTATTGTGTGAGTGATACTACCAATGTGCTCGGATTTGCTATCGGGGCCATGTTTGTTCGAGAAGTGTTTCATGGTGAATCGAAGAGCAGGGCGGAGGAAATGATCAACGAAGTCCGAACGGCGTTCAAAGATAATCTTAAGAATCTCGCTTGGATGGACAATGAAACCAGAAAGCTGGCAAACGAGAAGGCTGATAAAATTTCTGACATGATAGGATTTCCGGACTACATTTTGAATCCGGTAGAGTTGGACAAAAAATACCAAGATTTGAATATAGATCCAAAGGCATATTTTGACAACAATATAAATTTTAATATATATAGCTTGAAGAAAAATTTGGAGAAACTAGATCAACCGGTTGACAAAAGTCGTTGGGGTATGACTCCTCCTACTGTGAATGCTTATTACACTCCCACCAAGAATCAGATAGTTTTCCCTGCAGGGATTTTGCAACTTCCTTTCTTTGGAATGCAGAATCCAAAGAGCTTAAATTACGGAGGTATGGGTGTGGTGATGGGTCATGAGCTAACCCATGCATTTGATGACCAAGGTAGAGAGTACGATAAATTCGGAAACCTCCATCAGTGGTGGAATAACAAAACTATCGATACATTTAAGAAGCAGACGGAATGTTTCAATAAACAATACAGCTCCTATAAAGTGAACGGAAAGAGTCTGAACGGGAAGCAAACTATGGGAGAGAACATTGCAGATAATGGTGGATTAAAGGCCGCTTTCCATGCTTACATTAAGAATGAGAAATTCAGCACCTCGGACACCGATACCCTACCCCTTCCAGGGTTGAACCTAACTCATCGTCAGCTATTCTTCGTCTCATTTGCCCAAGTTTGGTGCTCGACTGTTACCGACGAAACGACCACACTGCAGATAGAGAAGGATCCACACTCTCCTCCGATGTATCGGGTGATTGGGTCATTGTCGAATCTGAAAGAATTTTCCGATACTTTCACATGTCGACCGGGCTCCAGAATGAATCCAACAAGCAAGTGCGAGGTATGGTAAAAGACTGTTAGGAAGGTATGTTGAATGTATGTTCAAGAAGAAAGCTCAAAGCTGATACAAAGTTTTGGAGTGCAGAGCATGATGTCGCTATGTGGGTCTTGTTTAACACTATCATAAATTCAATTATTTATTACCTCATTCCAATAGGAAACATACTTTTTATCCTAGATATTCCAAAATGAAAATGGCCCTGGAAAGTCGATCATTAGCTCAAAATCCTGCTGCTGGTAGTGTAGATTTTCAGTTTTCTTTTTCAGTAAAGACTCTGTTCCCTAGTCAGCCATTGTAACAAAATGAAATAATAAAAAATGATTATGATTTTTTTAATTCAAATATCAATGAATCAAAAAAGCGATGCCAAAACAAAAACCTTGAGAAATAATGTAGAAAAGAATTTTACTCTCTGTCCTAATGTATTACCGATCTAGAAAATAAAGTGAATATTGTGCTATTTGAAAAAAATAAACTTATAAGTGTAAAAATTGCAAAGTTATTGAATGTGATTAACTAAACAAACAACCAACTGATATGATTAAATGATGGAGCAAAGAGTAAAGTGCAGACCATTTGTTCGTATATCAGCAGTTAAGTATATTAGGTGACCAAAAAGAACACGAAAATAAAATTTTCTGTAACCGTCAGGATTTTATGTCAACGGCTTTCGTTTCCAAAACAGTGTACTATTGCGTTCCTTATAAAAAAACTTAGGTGATAAGCTTTGATGATGTGTACTTTTATAATTTCTTATTTATTTGACCACAGAAATAGAAAGCACAATTCCACACAACTTGAGAATGAATAAAACAATTAAATTGATACATGATGTGTTGAAGGCTTTTTATTATGAATATTCGAAATCATCTTTTGCTCAGGACTTGTGACTCATACATGGTGATATTTTTGGGGGTTTGGTAATGATGACAGAACAACTTTTTTTAAATTTAAGATTTATGTGTAAGGAAATGATTGTTCGAAAAGGGTGAAACTCATAAATCCCGAACGAAAGAATCAATGGCCAGAGTTGATAGCAGGCATGGAAATCATTAACATTCATTTCGTGTATTAATTTAAATTCATTTGCGTCTAACTTATTTCAACAACAGAATTTCGTAAAATGATGTATTAAGCTACAAATCAAAACTGTATCACTTATGTATGATGAAGAAGAGTTAACAGAGCCCACCATTGTTTTTCAGTGAATGTAAATTACATTCACTGAAAAAAATAACAAGTTCTACCCGGTCTAGTTGAAAGTTGAAATTTGAAACACTTGATCATTGGTAAAGTTGTAGTTGAGTTGATTTCAAGCTAATTTGTTAAAGACACATTTTTTATCTCTTACCGATCTCATTTAAACGAGGAACGAGGACACCAAACACCTAAAACTAAATCAAAAGCTCTTTGACTTTTGTGTTGCAAAATTCCCAGCATGCACCACAGTGCATTGTGGTAAATCTATTAAATAGAAAACTGATCACACCATTCGTAATTAGAGGTGAACATAATCAGAAGTTAATTTGTACCTAAAATGTTTGAAATACGTGAGATGAATAATGTCTTTATGTAGAGCAAGTTTTCTTCTCATCTTGCTATCAAATATACCGTGAACTATCCGTATAACGGTCCCTTTACAATCCTCTTTGCCATACAATGTCCTCAATCCACGGTACGAACTTCTGCAGTTTTATAAATCTTATCTTCGAGCAAGTGCTGTGAACCACGATTCCAACCAAATGATAGTAATCATTCTCTATCATAATTGATGGCGCCAGCAACTGATTGAAACACTTCATCGAATCCATTAGTGGTTTCCTCGAACCGTTCATCGCCGAGTAGAGGAATATTTTGCCCAAATCCAACTCTCCTCTGCTCCACAGGCAAACAAACTGACTACTGGAAATTCTGAAATAAAATCAATAGCTAAGTTCTGCTAGGAAATGCTTAACATATGTACAAAAGAATTGCCATACGATACGTTTCGTTTCAGCTCAATTAGTGCAAGGTTGTTTTCGGTCGGATTCTGAGCAAAGGCTGGATGTTGGTGAATATTCTCTATTTCGTACTGCAGTGCTTGACCTTCCATTTCGACAATAATGAATTGCTTTCCTTCTGAATAGTGTGAGTTGGACGGGGGGAGTAGAAATAAAATATTCGATCTATTATTTTCTTCTGGCCACGATAGTGCCAACTGCTGTTCATCTCGAACAAATAATCGTATATCACATTGCAGGCTTACCTGTGTTGGGAGTATGCGAGGTTGGATGTGAGCGACAGTCGGCTCTTGCGAGGAGAAAGCGCTCACTTATCAATACGGCGAAACAATCAATCACACGCATGAATGGGGAATCCATTGAAACGTACGCCAAATAGGACAGCTCTCGGGATTCTCTTTCCGAACTGTTTTGGTGGTATTCGACACATTCTAGACAAATGGAACGAGAATGAAAAATTTGACATTTGCTATTGATCCCAACAAATGAGCGGAAAGCAGATGATTTATTTCCATACTTTTATCACTAATGCTGCTCCTTGTCGTCGTTGTCGTCGTCATTGTGGAATTGGACGCCGACATAAATTCCATTTCCCCATTATCTGAGGAAGGGTCAATTGCTACGAATCGATCCTTGTTTGCTACCCTCTCTATCCATTCTACATACTGAGGAATGTTGACAAAACCGGCTAGGCTCTCCGGATTGCACATAGTAACTGATGAATCCTTCAATCCAGTAAAGGAAATTATTCCTCGAGCTATCCAAGTTCCATTTACGTTCACGGCGAAAGCCCCACCACTATCCCCGTTACATACGTTGGTACCTAGAAAGAATCGATCACCATTGACATCTAGAGTAAAATTAATTCAATTATCTTCTCACGGTTAGTCAGACCAGCGCAGAACATTCCATCGAAGATCACCCGCGAGAACAGATCACGGTCACTTTCAAGGCATTCCAGATAACCAACCATTGGCATCCTGGCTGACTTCAGCCTATCAGCCAACACATCATACTCCGTTAGGCCCCAGCCTGACACAATTCCATCGAGATCTTCTCCCCGGCCATACTTTTGCACTTCCCACAGACATATCGGCTGAACGTAGTCACCAAACTCTACTATCGTTCTCAAAAATAGCAAAGCGATGTCGTGTTTGTAGGACATTCCAGTGTAGTTATCGTGTCGTTGAATCCTTTCCACTCGATGCTCTTGTGTATTGCGTGTCATACTCAAAAGCTCATACAATCCCAGCCGTACCGAGAGTACATTGGGGACAACTTGATAACCATTCGGTGCCGTAACGCAATGGGCTGCGGTTATGACGATGCGATCGCTAGCAATAAAACCACCGCAAATGTATTCGCTTCCGAGGCCTTTCGTTCGATGAAGGGAGGCATGCCACGGAAATTCTCCGGGCCAGGTCGATTGACCAGCCGTGATAACACCAATCGCACTGATCGGACGTTGGCCACAAGCGTATCGATGCTGGTCGGATTTCACTTGGATTGATAACACTGGCGGAAGTACAAATGGTAACAGAATTGACAAAAGGCCAACAAATGTTATAGCCATGATTACCGGTTAGCACTGAACTTGGAAACCGTACGTGACGTTCTGACTTGTTTGTTCAAGGATCTACGCATGTGGATGTGTGTGAGTTGATAGCAGCTCATTGATAAAGATGCACGTTTGTTATTGTTAGATTAGTTTTCCAAACTCTTGACGATGGTTGCACGATCGATCATCACGCAATGCATTTCTTCGACTGTTCATTAGACCGGTACAAAGGAATATTTTTGCTTTTGTCATACTTTGGATTTTAGCAAGGAGGGAACAATAAAAAGCAAATTAAAACATTCATAAATAGTTATTCAAGAGTTGGAAGGAAATGCTATAATAATATAAACACGAAGCTTTAGTGCAACAATTTATTAGCTAGATAAAGTTCTGAAGAGGATAGAATGATAGTTCGGTAAGAGTACGGTATTGTTAAAATTGAACAGCAGTTAAAATCAAACGAAGGGCCGTTAATGCGACAATATTTATCAAATACGTACTGCTTTACCTAGCTCACTTGATGGGTGAGGTGATTTGAGGTATTTCGTAAAATCCATATGCAAAAGAGTGTGCCGTACTCTAAAAGAACTATCAATATATCCTCTTCAGAATTTTCTCTAGCTAATAAATTATCGCGCTAAAGCTTCATGTTGATCTTAGTATAGCACTTCCTCCCAACTCTGTAATGGCGAACGTATAAAGTTACGAAAGTATATTACAATTATTGTTTGATACGCTGAGATCTACATGCATGCTTCCCACACGTGGTTTGTGACTTCGAAGATTGCATATATTGAATTATATAAGAAATAATTCTATGTAAAAGCATTTAAAACCAAAACAAATAATTCAACTCAGCTAGAATATTTAACTGATGTCAACATCTAAAAAAGTTAATACTCGACTATATTACTACAAGACACTGAAGAAGTCTGCACAGTGTAGACGAAATACGCGAATACGTCAAGGATATTAAAGCAGTAGGAATAAATAGAAATTACTAATTTTTCTCTTTTTACAGGTATTCCGTCAAGACACAGTCATTCAGCAAGATCTAAAATAGGTAATACGTTCACAGAAACAGATTTCAAAATAACTTCAGCAAACCATAAATAAAACTAAAAATGCCATGGTTTAAACATTAAAAAAAAATCCTGTGCAGCAATTTCTGTGGCTGTAACGAAAACTTGTGAAGCATCAATATTCACCATCAAATTGAAAACATAATTAGATTTCGGTTTACGATTAGTAAATATCAAAATAGTTTTTTTTTTTTTCATTTTGCTGTACTTTTCGAACATGATTGGAAAATTTAGTGATCTTTGCTCTCATTCATGTCTAAAGGAGTTTTAATATTTAAATATAACGACCAAAATGAGAGAAACCTAAGTTCTTAAAACCAAGAACACCACAATATTAAATTTAGTTTTCGATTTGATTTCAGACTCTGCTCAGAGACAAGGTCCTCACCCAAGGCAGACCTCTTTCATGTTGGATTTTGAGAAGGGTTTTGTACTTTCGGTAAATTCAATTAATAGAGACTTTATACCGACAAGTATCAAATGAAGGAATATAGGTAATTTTGAATCTAGTTCGTATATTTGGAAGGCTCAATCGTGGTAACTTTGCGGAGCCGATAATTCTTTGTTCATTGTTTGTAACAAAATTAACATATTTCTTAGGTCGCATACTCGTGGCTTACCCGAGGTTAGAGAGGTACATTGATGAAGGATTGGACCAGGAGAGGAGCTTGGGGTGAGATTTCGTTATCTCATCAGAGCGTTATCACCAGTATGAATGGTAGTGCGGTTCTAGATTCGTCAAATATGGTCAATCTCAAGTGACCGAGCAAATACATCGACCCTCTCCGATTTGAACCAGAATTGATAGGTCCACTTATTTTAGGCCAAACCTAAAAAAAAAAAAACAAACGCCAAAGTGTTCAGCACACTTCTTTATATTCGGAGTGATTTGAAATTTGGGCGTAAATGCTTTTGTAAACAAAGACGTCAATTACCGATTTATTGATTGATCAATCTTTTAAACAAACTATACCAAATAATAAAGGAATCGTTTATCTACCTCATAGCGTTATTAGTTTTCGAGCTGTGAGTGTGAGTTATTAGTGAGCTTTTATTCGCGGGAAATCAGTTATTGACGTGTTTGTTTACAAATGCAATTACGCCCAAATCTCAAACAACTCCGGATTTAATAATCATTTGACGTGAAAATCTGATATGTTTCTTTTATAATATATTTATGTTTCAAGATTATTCTTGTATATTAGTCAAAACAATCCAATCTGTAAGAAAGCTGACAACCTGATCCTTCTACCTTTAAGTACTACCAAATGCAGGGATCAAATTTTTTTCCACGGTGTTATCAAAATGCGGTTTTAACAATTATTGATTTGAACGCACCAATAAATCTAAAAAAAAAAAAATAACAGCCATGTAGAAGGAAAAACATTTTTGTTAAACCAACAAAAAATATTGTAATAATTACTTTTCAGAAAAAATACTTACATGTATACTGCAAGAAAATTATGCAGATTTTGGCGTAGTATATTTTATACATAACACGGTGTCACTGATTGAAAAACATCATGTTGTGTAAGTGCGTTTGAGAGTGACACCACGTTCTAAATCTCTGTTTGTTCAAATTTTAATTTTTTCGCGAAAATTTCGATTGAAAAATTATAAAAGTTACGTCTTTATATAGACCTTCTAGTGCGCATTCTCAAATTAGTTACGATTCCCAGAAATTAACAGTGTTTTAACTAAAA
Organism: Ochlerotatus camptorhynchus; assembly: GCF_037179485.1. Taxonomy (NCBI): domain Eukaryota; kingdom Metazoa; phylum Arthropoda; class Insecta; order Diptera; family Culicidae; genus Ochlerotatus; species Ochlerotatus camptorhynchus. The sequence continues at coordinate 2,044,254 of NW_027040794.1, read as the reverse complement.
TATTTCATAAAAATATTGTTCCATCGCATAAATGCACTGAAGTGGCTAGTGGTGATATGATGATGCGTGCCAGGTCTAGCCGAAACAAAAGATTTGCCACGGATGAGTGTCTGACATGCAATACTGAAATCAAATATTATAAATTAACAATATGTTTCACTTCACACTCCACTATGTCATAGCAAGAAGAACGGTCAACTTGTTTCACGCTCCGTTGTTTTGGAAGTTTCCTCGCAATTCGCTCGTGTATATTATTAGTTTATTTTCTCGTTTAGTGATTCCTGACATAGTTCCCGATAAATTAATCTGAAACTGAGTTTTTTTTTTTAGAAGAAAGTGTGGTTTTCGGCATTATCGGAAAAAAAGATTAATCGGTGCGATTGGCAATTCGAAAACCGATTCTCGCGCAACACGAGAAAAGGCCTTTCATTGTTGATCGATTCTCTTCATCGATTTTCGATTCATTCGATTCTCTTCATCGATTGCAGATATCTGTTCATTTCTTCCTACTCCACGGTTGATTATGGGAGATTTTAATTCTTACGGTACAGGCTGGGGGGAACTATATGAATGGAAGTAAATTAGACCTCACACTTTGCTCTAACTCATTATCGTTGGATTGCACGTGGAATGTGATCCAGGATCTCCACGGTAGTGATCACTTGCCGATCAAAATGTCGATTGCCAGTGGGTTCAATCCGTCGGAATCCGTTAACGTCGCATACGATCTCACTCGTAATATCGATTGGATTCCACCGTTGGAGGAATATAATTTCCTCTCGAATCTGATCTTGGACAGCGCGCTTCAAGCTCAAACTCGGCCGGTTCTAGGAACGTCTTTCCGTAGGAAACCTCCTTCCGCTTGGTGGGACCAGCAATGCACTGAGGTTTATCGTAAGTCCGACGCGTTTAAGCTTTTCCGGAAACGTGGAACACCCGTACATTTCGAAGCGTATTCGGCTCTTGAACGTGAACTCAAGAGCCTCATCAAAGCCAAGAAACACGGAAACTGGCGGCAATTCGTGGACGGATTATCGCGCGAAACGTCGATGAATACCGTGCGGGACCGAAATCCATACACCTAAGCACGAGAGAATCATTAACGGTCAATACTAAATAATGCTATCACATTATGCTCTGTATCACATCTTTTTCCTTTACATTTATCTTTATTTTTCCAATATTTGCAAACACCAGGTCTTAAAATTACCTTCAATTATTAGAAAAAAGGATTTAAATTGCACATATCTTGAATCAAAATCCGTACAGCGTTTTACGATTGAATCAAAATCCGTACAGTTTTGAATCGAAATCCGTACACTGTGTTGAGGATGAATCAAAATCCGTACAGTCATGAATCAAAATCCGTACATGAATGTAAATCGATCCAACTCAATGAAAAAAAAAAACGTGTTGCTATCTTGAATAAAGTATTTTTTTTTGTAGTTGCTTGGCTAAGAGTCCAAAACAGCTATATTCGTTTAAATACACTAGTTTACAGCATATTTGAACTTTGTACGCTGATGGTCATTTCCCATGTAAAATCGTGCGCTGAATCTAAAAATATAGTCAAAAAAAATCTCGGTAGGATAGTTTTGGAGATATAGGGGTAAGAGAGGCATAGTGAACAGGTGGGGCATAGTGAGCATCACGCGTGCTCCAGCTTGGACTTCCGGCCGTTCAGAACAAATTTGTTGGCTGTAGGATCAATATCTTAAGGATATTGATCCTACTACCAGTTGATTTGTTTCATGCAGTTGGAGATCCAGAGCCAAAGTACGGGATGCTCACTATGCCCCGCCTGTTCACTATGCCCCTCCTTCCCATGGCTAAAAAATGAAATCTCACGTTAAAAAAACTAAAACACAAATATCTCTGGCTGCAATGAAGTAATATTAATTATTTTAACGCCAAATTAAACGTGATAAAATTTTATTTCGATCGTTATAACACTATTTTTCCGTGAGAGTAATGGTAGAACCACCATAAACATTTTAATTAACATTGCTTAAAAACTTAGCAGAAATTCAATTTTTCTTAGGAAAACTTAAAAAACAAACTATTAACTAACAACAATACCATCAATCTCACTGACAATTGACGTTCAATTGATCGAACGAAAAAATTTCTTACCTCTAATTTAGCGTTAAAATAATTGATATAATCTCATTACAACCGGAGATATTTGTATTATAGTAATCAAACTTGTTTAAAGTGAATTTTCATTTTTAGCTGTATCTCAAAAACTATCCTACTGACATTTTTTCGACTACATTGTTGAATTCAGTGCACGATTTTACATAAGAATCATTCTTCAAAGGTTCAAGTTCATTTTTTTTACTTTTACTTTTTTTACTAATGATATCAGCGTTAGATTAATTGATGCTCCAATCGATTCAAAGGAGAGGTAACTGAATTCTTTGTATTTAAGAAGGTAACTGTTCTGGATTTTTATGCTAACTAATATCATGTTTAAGGATTAATTTCTTCCAAATTTTATTCTATACCAGTGCTTTGGGTTAAATATTCTTACTGGAGTTTTCCTCCGATCAAAACTTCGAGGTTTTTGAAATTTGACATGTGATAACGTGCAAGATGCGCCATACTTTGGAACTCCACCAACCCACTGGTATCAAGCGATAAATTAACCGGTTCCTAAGATGGTAGCCCTATAATGGCGGGTAAGTAAAAGAAAAATACAACCATCTTAGAAACCAACAAAAAAAGACAATGAACTGACATCAAGGATTAGTTTTCGTTTTGTGCATGAAAATTAAAAATGGTAAAATAACGACTATAACTTAATTTAATTTAATACGTCAAGAGAGTAATAATCATAAAAATACAGATCTTTCATTGCTTCTTTTCCACAGCTTTCTTCTGCTTCTTCTCTATTGTTACCATTGCCTTTTCAAGTTATAATGCTTTCTTGCTTCCAACCCTAATAAAAATAACCATAATAGAGAGCTTAACGACGTGTTCGGGGTATCATCCAAACCATTTGTGGGAAAGTTTACCCATCCGGGATAAAGTTCGTTCATGGTATCGTTTATTAGGGAACTTTCTTTGCTCTTCTTCCTTTTCTTCCTCCTCTTCCTCTCTCGCTCAACCTTTTTCTTTTGTCGTTCCTCAATCCTTTGTTTCTTTGCGTTCTCTTTATCAATTTTCGCCCGCACTACTTTCATGTGTATTTCCGGTCATTCCTCGCTGGTAGCTGGGAATGCTCTCTGGCCCATTTCTGTCTGCTCTCTGTAAGGGAGCATCCAAAAATGACGTAGCATATTTTTGATCAATTTTATACTCCTCCCCCCCCCCCTCGTAGCGTATTTGGCTATATCCAATACATGGCCGGTCACAAATTCTGAAACCCTCACCTCCCCCCTCAAATGCTACGTCATTTATGCATGGTCCCTAATTTGTATATGCGTGTTGGTGATATCCTGTAGGGGAGCTGCGTTGTTTTACTTTTCGGCTGGTTCTTGACGCTCTTCATTAAAAGATATTAATAATATAACGTTTACAATACGAATAAAATAAGAGAGTAGCGATTCAATACGGCATCTCTTATGGTGGTGAATTGAACGGCAAAATCCCTGGATGCTTCTCGGTAAGATTTCTCCGCACGCATCATTGCCACAGTCTTCTCCAAATCCTCCGGCGTGTATTTAGTTTCCATGATCTGCTGAAAAACATTAGATAAAGTAGAATCGTCATTAGTGATGCACAAGTGTACGGATTTAGAATCAGCTGTTATATATGGATCGAAATCCGTACAGTACTAATTTTGATAAATAAATACCATATGAACGATCCATTGCTTAGAATTGAGATATAAAACGATAAACACTTACCTTTCCGATCGACCTTCAGGAAACTACTTGCAAAAATCACTTAAATACGCTTAACAACTGGAAGTAAATCCGAGACATTTTCTTAGAAAATCGTTAAGAACTCAACCGATTGACAGAAATGCCCGACACGTGATAAGGTTTTTATTTTTCTTATTTTAATTGCATGTTATACTGCTTAATTGTTGAAGTAAACATCAAGCTGATGCATGAATGAACATGAATATGTATTCATGTATAATATTTACATTGTTATGATGCATATAAACAAACAAATTCAACAGGGTGTACGGATTTCGGTGCTGTACGGATTTCGGTCCCGCACGGTACGCTTTGGAATGCGGCGCGAAAGATGCGTAAGCGGTCTTCGAACAACGAGAGCGAAGAGTACTCAGATCGTTGGATTCTCAAGTTTGCGCGAAAAGTATGTCCTGATTCCTTGCCGGCACCGATGATTCCTCGCGAAACGACGAATTCGGTAGACGAGATCAGCCAGCCTTTTTCAATGCTACACGCAAACCAAAAATCTATTACCATGAATGTTAGTTTCATTTCCTATCATCCTCTGTATATGAACATCGCAGCGAATGTTAGAAGTTGACCTTGCAGGCGATGTAATGGTTTTTTTCCTTTTTATTTCGTGTTTTGTCTGTGCTTTCACCTACACAAGCAAGCATTTGCCTTGATTTTTATGTATAACATGGTAGAACGACGCACACCCTTGCCTCGAAGCTCTCCATCAGAAAAAGCATACGAAGTCGAGTGTGAGAGGAAATGAGCGCTTCTTGTTTGCTTTTAGAATTTCCTTATTCACAAGCATGGAGAGAGCAGTGGAGAAAGTACAGGTCTGATAATCGCAACGTTCGTTGTTCGAGTCCAGTCGGCAACCTTTTTCCTATTTTTTTTCGACATAATTAATTTATTTCACTAATACACTCTACATTTTTCGGTCTCCAATTTTCTTGCATTGGACCGCAGCTAGGTATATCGCATTCTCGGTTCATGCGGTCTCCACTTACATCCTCTGATGATGAATCCCACATAATTGTAAGCGAATCTTACATCCACCGGTTGGGTGTAGAGCTCTCACTCGCGCTGCTTTCGTGTGGCAATTTGGCTCCGGGGACTGATAGAATCAAGTTCAACTTGTTGAAAAACCTCCTAGATGTCGCTACGAAGCGTATGTTGAACTTATTTTGTCAGCTCCTGGAGCTCAATATTGTTCCGGATGATTGGAGGCGGGTGAGAGTTATAGCCATTAAAAAACCTGGAAAACCCGCGTCAGATCATAACTCGTATCGTCCCATCGCGATGTTATCGTGCATTCGAAAATTGTTGGATAAAATGATCCTTTTTCGCCTGGAAAGATGCGTTGAGATGAACCACTTACTCTCAGATACTCAATTTGGTTTCCATAGGGGCAAGGGAACGAACGACTGTCTCGCGTTGCTTTTCACAGAAATTCAGTTTTTTTTCCTTGATTTGTTTTCCGTGCTGAGCACCAATGCTACCGACGCCAGGCAGGCAACTCCCACATCTGGACCATACCTATCGACCCATCAACTAATGAACCATGGCTTTACTTTCCTTCCGAAGGAAGGCGTGATCAGAGATGTTATGCCTCAGAACTTCCCGACGGCGACGACTGGAATTTATTTATTTTATTTATTTATTTATTTATTTATATTTATTTAATATTTGAACCCAGGCCTGCTGGGGTGAGAGGCAATCACGTTTACCACTACACCACCGGTGCCGCTAGAGAAATTCAGTTGGCTTTTGCTAAAAAAGAGCAAATGGCTTCTGTGTTCTTGGATATTAAGGGGGCTTATTGTAGAAAATTCAAGGGTTTTTTGTGGAAGTTCGGTTAAGTTCGTATATATTCTAAAATCTTGAAGAATTAAGAAATATTGAAAAACAAAAATCTTAAGAAATTTAGGAAACATAGGGAATTTAAGGGAATTTTGTAGATGTTCAGAAACAATGGATACATATAGACTAGTCTCTCAGATAATCTCCGCAAAACGACAGGTCATTCAGAAAATATTCATAAGATCTGCAAATAAATGAAGATTCCAGTAGCTTCTCTTGATTTTTAAAGACTTTATTTTTATCAAGTATTATTTTCTAGATCTCCATCTATTCAAAACTTCAAATGACGTCTCTCAGATATAATTCCTAGATGAAAAGGTGTTCAGAAAGTTTTCAAAATATATCCAGCTAATCGAGGATGTCGGTAATGCCCTGTACATATTTTTTGAACTTATGGTTTGCATTATTCATATTGAACATCAGGAAGGAGCTCAAACTTAAATGTCAAAATATTCATTTATAAAGCAACAATCTTCACTTATCTGCTTGAAATAAAAAGCTTTTAGAATTATCCATAGTTTTCAACTTGGCGTCTCGTCAACGGCTGTGGATTGATTCAGATCTTACTTGGTGAATCGCTATGTACGGGTTAAGATTGGCGCGTTGGAATCGGATGTTTTCTCAAACAAGTTGGGAGATCCGCAAGGGAGTAACCTAGGACCACTACTGTTTTCGATCTTTTTAAACGACGTCGCCAGACGGTACAAAAATCTACAAAATTATTAAAAGTCTCTCGAACTGTTGGGATCTCCAGAATCACCGAAAAATCGAACCAATCATGTTTGACTATGTTCTCTACGGACGCTGTCTTGGTCTTGAAGAGCACATAAAGGATCTCGGCGTTACCTTGGACTGCAGACTCACTTTCAGAATCCACTACAATGACATCATCTCCAGAGCTAATCGGCAATTGGGCTTTATTTTCAAAATTGCCGATGAGTTCCGTGACCCGCTATGCCTCAGGTCACTCTACTGCTCGCTTGTGCGATCCTTATTGGAGTCAAGTTTTGTTGTTTGGTCCCCTTTCCATGCTAGCTGGATCACTAGAATTGAATCCGTTCAACGCAAGTTTGTGAGATATGCTCTCCGTTTTCTCAACTGGCGTGACCCAACAAACTTGCCACCGTACGAGGAGCGTTGCCGTCTCCTGGGAATCGAAGAGGTGAGACGAACGGTCGCTCAAGCTATGTTCGCTGGATAGCTGCCTGGAACCACGGCGCCGAAATTATACACAACACGAGTCAATTCGAGCAATCAGCCAGCAATCCAACAGTTTTTTTTTTATATGTTCGACTTCAATGTATCAGCTGACGCACGCTATGTCTGAAGGCACTTTTTTTGCAACATTCATGTACCTCAGATTTTTCTTCACAGGATGTTAGTATTGATCCTAACAATCAAATCTGTGATGGTTTTAAAATATTTCATCTTGGGTTTTTTGAGAACAAGTGTTTTGAAGTTTACAAAGCGGATTATGAAGGCGTATATGGACTATTGACGATACAACTGTTACGAATTGAACAAATGCAGTCATATAAGGTTCAAAAAATGATTGCATTAATCCAAATGGCATTAAAGAAGTTTTCTTTGACTCTCAAGTAAGATCCATATTGATTTTGTCGACTTAGTGATAAATCAATTAATATTTGTTCGTAGCACAATATCCTGCTTAATTTCGCTTCCCTCAAATTAGTAAAAGAGAAAGAAGCGAGCAGGACTGTCCGAGACAGCCACATCATCATAGTAGGCATTGATTTTCGTCCTATTTCGAGTATTTTTTTTTATAAATGTATCGTGTAGAAAACCTGGAAAAAATAAAAAAAAATCTCATGAAGAAAATAGAGAACTCGCTTGTCATGCTTCGAAAAGCGACTCTGTAAAAAAAAATGAAGCCACTTTAGTAGCGACGGTCGTTGAAAGATTTTTACCGGAGTTCAATAAAGGAGATAGTATATATCCGAAAGTTTTGTGTCTTGTAATCAGCAGCTGGCGAAGGAGGTATTTACCACTAATCATCCTGAGGGGCGGAAAATTAGCTTGGATTATTAAAAATAAATAGATATGTTTGAATAAACGGTGAGATCGAAAATAAATTGTGGCAACCATGACGATATTTTTTGAAAATCGTTTAAACGAAAAAGCCGATAATACAGGAATGAAACTCACATGAGGTTAGTTACTCTTGCCCAGTGAGTTTAGGTTGCCCTCACCTTGAATTACTACAGATTTGCTAGAGCTTCATTGCTGTTCCCATATTTTGGAAATTTTCAGGAAAGTTCAGCGACCTTTAAGGAAATAGGGAACTTTAGTGAATTTTAGGAAAGTACTGTAAACTTTAAATAATTTCCTCTAATAAAGCAGAGAAATTCAAAAACATTCAGATAAGTTCATTGAACTACAGAGAAGTTCTACGAACTTCAGGAAAATTATTCAAACTTTAAAGATGTGCTTCGATCTTCAGAGAAGCTCTATAAACTTCAGGAAAATTCTGCCGACTTCAGGGACGTTTTGTGAGCTCCTGGGGAGTTCAATGTCGTTTTGGTAAGTTCTACGAACTTCAAGAGAGTTCTGTGAACTATAGCAACATTATATGAATTTCAATGATGCTCTGCAAAAAGTTCTTTAAACGTGAAGAAATTTTGGCAAACTTTAGGATGGTATGTGAACCACTGGAAAAATTTAATAACATTAGGAAAGTACTGTGAACTTTAAGAAATATCTGAGAATTTCAGGAAAAAAAGCCAAACTCAGAGACGGTCAAAGAACATCAAGAAAGTTCGAAGAATATCATCGAAGTTCAAGGAAATCAAGGAAAAACCGGGCTTTGAATTTGAATGTAACTTCTATAAGCTGTTTCATCGGGTCGTTGGTTGAACAACTCCCACTCTATGTCTTAGAAAAGAGGTATAGTAGAAAGAATTGCTTGTGTCCTCTCTTTCTCTTTCACGCTTCTATTATGAAATGTGATCGAGGACATGAACAGGGTAAAAATGAGAGTTTAACACCTAAAAAAATATCGTTAGTACGACTCACGCATGTTACATTGCCGTTTACCGGTATAAAAAGGGAGCAGCTTATGAAAATTGAGTTTCACAAATATCCAGAAGCAAGATGTTAACAAGAAGTTCAAACCAAACTGGACAGTTAAATATGTGCGGGATTGTAGATATTTCCGGAGTGATTTGACAAACAAACTACACCAAATTATAGAGGAATCATTCTTCTACCTCATAGCGCTATTAGTTTTAGAGATTGAGCTTTTATTAACGAGAAATTAGTAATTGACGTGTTTGTTTACAAATGCAATTACGCCCAAATCTCAAATCACTCCGAATTTGTTAGAAAAAAACACCGCAGAAAAACAAATAAATTCATAAAAATTTTCAAATTATGTCTGACGCACCTTTCTCCTAGGAAAACGATGTAGGAAGACCAATGGGTTTAAATTTGAAATAGTCGAGAAAAAATTCTAAGATTTCTCACGAAGATTTACTCAGCTTTAAGAATGATCTTAATCTGAGTGCTAATAGGTTCAGTGTGTAACAGTTATCTTTATAACTTTATATTTTACAAAACTTTACACTATACTTTTGTTATATTACAGACGCTAAAAAATGGCTAAACGTATGAGATATACCGGCTGTCAAACAATCCAGCCTTGCCTCAAATCAGCTATGAGGAAAGACAACGCAATTGGGTGACTGCCGACTCGGCATACGCAATTTGGATTCGCTTGTCGCCATTGTAGGTGCTTGATAAATGTCATTGCCTGACAAACGTGCAGTTTTTCAAGGATGAAATTTTGATCATCAGCTCACGAAAAACAACACATCGCTGATTTTTTGATATGTTGTTTAAAAAAGCCCAACCTTTTAAGGAAATATATAACAAAAAAACATATTGAATACAATCAATGTTTTAAAATATAAAATCCCAGTTTTTTAATAACATTATTTACACAAATTTTTAATAACCCTTCATTTAATATTTTGATCTTTGAAATCAGCCCAATAGTTCAAAAGTTATAAATTTAAAAAAGGCATAAAAAATAAACGATTTTTTTTGTCTACTCTAACGTTGAAATGGTCATTATGACATTATGATGACATTAAATAAAATAAAAATATTTTGCGATAAGGAATAAAATTACATTTTTTTTGTACCAAATTCTGAGAATCACTATATCGTTTTGCAATAGAATGGCTGAATAATAGTAAATTTAGAGACTACACAATTGTTTGATTATTTTATTTATTTAAACATTATGAGATCATGACAAAGCAACGATATCTTACGGTACCGAAAAGAAAATCTTACTTTGCCAGTATTTTGACAACTTTAGTCCCATTTTGTGTCATTTTCAGCTGAATTAGTTTCAATCCGCAACAGTTTTGTATCATAGTAGTTCGTATACGCCTTTGTAAACGACTAAGTATACTTCAAAACACCTTTTCTCTAAAAACCCAAGATGAAATATTTTAAAACCATCACAGATTTGATTGTTAGGACCAATGCTAACATCTTGTTAAGAAAAATATGAGGTACAAGAATGCTGCAAAAAAGGTGCCTTCAGACATAGCGTGTGACGTGTGTTGTCATCGGTTACTTGGCCATTTTCATACCGTTCACCGTAACTATTTAGTTTAAGTTTTATTCATTTAGACAATAATTGTCAGTTGAATTTTTCAATATACATTGAGACGAAAGTCTCTTTAATAAAGAAACAAACAAAAAAATCAAGATGCAAAAAAAAAAAAAATAAAATTATCTTCAAAAATCTTTACAAAACATTAAATGTCTTCTAATCTGACTTACCTGACAGGATGAAAGCTCCAATTTTGACAACATTTTACAACAGATGGAACAGCGTAGAGAAGCAATAGTATTGTAGAAATCGTTTCGGATTTTTATGTTTTGACAAGAAACGGACTGACGTCTATGACCAATCATCAATTAAATGTCCAGCCGAAGCTAGCACTACGTTCAGACTACAGAGTTATAACATGTTATAGGGCTATCTTGATGGTGGTTTCTGTGTTGCAATTAGCTGACAACCGTTATAACATGTTATAACTCTCCAGTCTGAACAGCGTTTAGGACAACATAGAGTCTGGTCCACTTAGAACCCGGACACTTTATTTATTCTATAGCAGCGCCTCTAGTGGTCGGGTTTTGAATGTTTTTACAACGATTTGTTTTGAAAATATACGTGTTTCAGTGGGGAAAGTTTCATCTCGATATGTGCAATATTAACAAAGCAGTTCTTGCTGGAAGACGACAAAAGAAAATGTATCCTGCCGACCCACGTTGAAAACCCGACGTGGTCAATTCAAAATATTATAAAAAATTAAAAATTGCCCTATATGCCGTGGGAAATGTTCCCAAGTTTTATCTGGCCACAGCAGAAGGTGATGGCCCCGGCAAATTCAAGTTTGTTTTCACCTATAATTAATAATAATAATATGATTAATTTAAATAATTAATGGTTAATAATAATAATAATAATAACAATAATAATACTAATAATAATAATAATAATCCAGAAACTGATCATCTGGCAAGGACTTTTCAGCAGCGGACTCAAAACTAAGCTTTTCATCACCAACTCGAAGCTGTATAAGCAGTAGTGCCTGGATAAATGTATACTACCTTTTATTAAGGCTCACAAAGGTCCAGTGAAGTTCTGGCTAGTTTTGGAAAGCTGCTACTACAGCCGGGAGTCGCGACAGTAAGTTGGATTTCGTCGACAAGGATAACAATCCACCCAACTGCTCGCAACCAATCCAATCGAAAAAGCATTGGGCCATTATCAAGCGGTAGTTAAAGAAAACTAGAAAGACAACGCTGCACGGATGGCTTGATGTTGAAAAAAATGGCGTTGACCAGTCCAGTGTGCGGTAGATGCTGGCGGGAATTCCAAAGAAAATCCACGAGTTCATCCGAACGCCGTCAGAGAAATTTTGTTTTTGTGACGTAGAACTACGTCTATACTGGGTTGAAAATCAAAAAAATATGTGTGGTGAAATAGTGTTAGGTTTTGAACGCTTGTAACTTTGTCATTTATAGATGAAATTAAAATCCAAATACGCCAATCGATTGGATATTAGTTACTAAATATGTTGAAATAAATACTTTTCTAATTTTTAATCAAATTTTTTTTGAAAAATGCGCAAATAATAATTTTATTACTGTTTTCATGAACTAAAATTTTTCCTCAAACTCAGTCATCATAAACGAATACAACTTGGTTGCACATTATTCTGCTCATTACCGCTTCGGACGGCGTCGCACTAGATCGTGCAGCAAGCAGGACCAAGTCAGCGGCTAAAGGTGGATCACGGCGTGTCCACGAATGCGTGTGAGGAATGAGACTTGGAAAATTATGCATGTTAAACCCCCTCTCCCCTCTAACAACAACCTCTCACCCCCCCCCCCAACACCCCCCTAACAACAGTCTGAAAAAGACATGATCACTTTTTTCCGGGAAATAAATTTTAAGCAAAACCACAATTATTAGTAAAAACGAGTTTTTCCGTTAATTTCTTCCCGCACCAAAACTTTCAAATTTGAGGAAAAATTTGCTTCAAAGGCATATTCGATGATTTATGTTGATGAATTACACACAACTGACTGTAAAACATATCTGGTACATCTATATATGCAATTAGATTAATATCCAAAGTCCATCTTTTTTTCCATATTCTGCACAAAAGAAACGTTCTACCCCACCCCATTCATAATAATGTGTATAATAGTCAAAAATGGACGACAAACATCAATTTTGCGTGGTTCTACGTCATACTGTAGTCGTGTCTAGGACACAACCTTTTATTTTTTTTTAAATGAAAGTACAATAAAATACCATAATTTTGACTAAATTGCATTTTTCTTACGTCAAGTCAATCCCGAGAAACACGTGTATTTGGATTCTACGTGGAGCAGACTTTATGACAAACTTGTATGTGTGATAATTTAAATTCCTTGATGTAGCTAAATCAATTATTTTAAATGAATTATGTGGTATACAAACAATTTGCACCTAAGCCAAAATACGTTTTGAAGAAAGGTTTGATTTTCTCGGTTTGCAAGGGCCACTACCAACCCAAAATACGTCTCTGGGGCTCAATTGTAAGCAACAACAATTTTAAGCTTAAATTATATCTTGACATCGTTAATTTAAAGGGTGTATTCGATATAAATGGCTCATACGTGTTTACTCGCCAATTTAAACCGATTATCGGATTTTCTTGAAATTTTAAGGAAACGACGAACTACTAATGACTTCTGATTTATAAAATTTGTTTTATGTCAATTTCATCCCGAAGGCCCGCATCTTCCTTTTCACTCCACCCATCAACTTTTGGTGGTTTATTAATTTATTTGATAAGGCTCAAACGAATTAACTTTACAGAGCCGAGAATTCTTGGTCACTATACGTTACATCTTAAAACTATAATCAAAAGATACAACACAATAAATACTTTATCTTTCGCTATCCAAAAAGCCTCCTCCATCAGAACTGGAGCCGGTTTCAGTGGTTTCATTGTATGGCAGTTACGCCATCGTGGGGCAAAGCGCTTCCATTGCAGCAATGGACGCAAAAGGTGGTCAACACTCACACACTCATCACGAAACGGTTGATTTCCAACGTCGACGACGCATCGACCGAAAGAACTGCTGATGAAGAACAATGAGGAGGACCACACAATGGTTGCTGCCGCGAAAACAAACAATCGCGTGGCCTGCTTTTGTCGACAGCCGAGTGAACAGTGACCCATCAACTTTTGTACAACTAATTTTCCCAGTGTTTTTGCTGGTTTTACCCAAATTTTCATTTGCCCAGAATAATTTCCCTAATAATTGCCGAGAATTTTTCAATTGGGCGATCCAGTGAATTTGGTTGGCACAAAATTGACTTCGTTAGCTCGGTACCACTTCAACACGTTTTGAGCGTAGTGGCAGGATGCTACACGGTAAGAAAAAAGTACCCAAAAGTAAGTTCTTTTCACTCATCTCGGCACTATAGTGCAGGAACCCAACAGTAGGTAAAGCGGGTCAAAGTAGTTTTCATTTACTTATGTGCAATTCGTATGGAATTTTCCACTCGCTTTCTACCCAATAGTAAGTTACTTGTACCCAAAAGTAGGTAAATATGATTACACTCAACGTTGGGTTCCCACATTTTACTACCCCTGTTGGGTGGTTTTGCTCCTCCGTTTTTGACAACATTAGAAGGAGAAAAGGAAACAAACTAGTCAAAAGTAGGTAAAAGTGAACTGGCCGTTGGGTACTTTTTTCTTACCGTGTAGATCAGGCCAAAACAGAGTTAATCCTATGTGCTTCCTTATGAATGCCAACAGGCGCTTCTTATGGCACTCTTCCGTGTAAATCGCACCGTTGATTGTTCCAGAAGTGATGAAGGGAGCGCTTATTTCACCACATCCGCAAATCGGAACTTTTTTTTGCAAATTTTGATGAAGAAATTACATCTCTGGAACATCGATCCTAGACTTGGCAACGAAATAGTCTTGCCCAGGAAGTTGTCGGAAGTCGGCTTTGACGTAAGTTTCGTCATCCATCACGATGCAACACGATTTGGTGAGCAGCTTCGTGTAAAGTTGGGTTTGGGTTTTCGCAGTGATGCTTTTCTTTTCATTCCGGTTTGGGGCTTTTTGCAGTTGTGACCCAGCACGCTTCATGATTTTCAGCACAAAACCGATTGACACCTGGACTTTTTAGCAACACTTCGAATTGACATGTTTGGACGGTTCTTGAACTGTTGCATCATTTTCCTGGTCATTTTACTGTCCATTGTGCCACTTTTACGACCACTCCCTTCTTTTCTTCGGGCACTCAGACGCTCCTTGAAGGTTCTTATCACACGAGAAACATTTGTATTTGCAATTCCAAGCTTTTAAGCGATCCATCGGTGGAACACTTCTGGATTTTTAATTGTAAGTCCAGAAATTTTTTCCACAGAATTATTTTCGACTATATGACTGGAACTACTGTATGAATAACTATGAAACTTTGCAGATGTAAACAATACACTATGAATAAGATTTACTCAAATTCTCAGGTTTTTTACTCATACGGTTCAAAAATTACAGAAGATTTTCGATGTTCCAGTTTAACCCTTTACATTCTGGACCATTGTACATTTTCCACGTAGTAAGTGTTGTGTATCCCAGCAACTTCAAATGTACGAGTGTTTAGTGAAATGCTAGAGAATTGTTTTCGTTTCGTTTCTTTTGTGTGTGTTTTATTTCGTGTTAAGAATGCGATAATTTTAAGGCCAGTGCCATTCGGATCAATTTCTACCAAAACATTACGTAAGTCTTACACTTCTTGGACCGATGAACATAATTTGATGAAGACGAATTTAATGATTTAATAAACCGCACTAATAAATTTGAATTTTACTTTGTAAGTCCTTTCTTGCTATCAGAAAAAAAAAACCACATTACTTTTTATTCAGGACAGAATTATCCTTCTTGATAATTTGCAATTCAAAAATTGGGTGATACACTCTCATAAATCCCTTAACGCTCACCAGCGTGTGCTCCATGGACCGCACACCTCAAAGCGACCTTCCACTTTTTATGACTTTATTACCCTCAATGTACAAAGCGATAAATGAGTATGAATAATAATGACGCTTGGACGCGTTTTACGACATGCACCGAAGCGCAGGCAAAGTGTTGCTTTTCCATACAACAGCAGCAACAGCAGCAACAGCAGCAACAGCAGCATCCTCGCCGACGACTTTGATGACGATGCTGATCATTATGACGGCGGAGGAGTAAACACACAGGAAAGAAGCAAAACATCCTACTGGTCTCGGCACTGAACCCGACATCAATTGGTGGTTTCCCCGGAGAATTCTTGAACAAAAAAAAAAAAAGCTTGAGACCCCACGAGATGCCGAAGGACCATAAAATATGAAGACTACACGAGCGAAGGCTACCACTGGAAGCATCCATTTCAAAGCACCGATGTATTGACGTGACATATTTATAGCATTATTAAGATGCATCAATAACACTTCGAGTTAAACTGTTCCACTCTTCGGAAGCATCAACAGGCATAGCGAAGGGATGGAATTCAGGTTGGAAATGTCGCTGTTCTGAGCTACGCAATGCATCGTTCTTACAAATGGACACAAATTACTAAAGATTGTTATGATATGTTTGCAATTTGAGAAAATTCCAAGAACTATTTATTCACTATTTCCAACAAGCATAAAAGTGTCATCGTATATGCTACCTCACAAAAATGCACCCGTCTTCCAAGCTCAACCGCACGGTTTCGATTTATTATGACGACGCGATATTATGCTAATGGACTCATTACGAGCATGCTTGAAGAAATTAACATGATAAAATCAGTAAACAAAAACTTACCAGAGTTTCAGTGGCTGCACCGAAAAGAGAAGCAGCGCGATGCTCCACTGAATCGATAATGTGGTGCCTACAGAGAGAGCGGCGTGATGCAAATTGCGATCATTGTCGGCATGTACTCAATGGTATGATAAATTTCTACCATTACGAAGAACGCATTTTTCCATGCTTCACCGATGCTACAAGTTCATTCAGCATGCAATAGGCCTCGAGGTGCAGCGAACCGGAAAAGTATCAGCTAATTTATGTCCTCTATAATATAGGGCTGCCTGTTCGTGCGAATCTAATGAATTTTACAATGTTATGATCAAATTTTCTCCCAACTTTATGGCTTCTGTTTCAAGGAATTTGATCCATATACGAGACAGTTAGTATAAATCATTAGATGACCAATTTGTTGCTGACACAAATTGCTACCGCATGGAAAATGTATTTGGAATCTGAAATATTTTTCAGGATGAACCAGATAGTTATGCCAGAAGGAACTGTAAAAGGCGAAAATCAATCGGAAACGATAAACGTAAGCCGAATTGGAATTCAGAATGGAGATGGTACTTGTTGCATACAAATTGGTATTCTTTCTGCTGGACACAAAACCCCAGAACGATACGTGTACAATGCAAATACTAGAATGTAGGTGCACATTGAATTTTTCTTCTAATGTTTTATCAGTAGGACGTGATGACCGTACGTTTGCGGCCTGAGCAAATTAATTTGAAGATTTTTCATGAAAATCTAGCTACTTTGTAGTCAAAGACAGTTGTGGCTATGTAGTCAATTGACCAGTTTTATCATGATAAATGCGAAAACACTTCTTTTCTGGAGGGCCGATTGACTCACAGTAGCTAGATGAGTTGCATTGAAACCAAATCAAATCCAGGAAATGTATGATGCTATTACTAATTTGCATAAAGAAATATACATAATTTGTAAGTTTTCACCTCATGAGCCAGATCCGGTCGCCGGATGCTAGCTAAATCTTCGAACAATATTTGTTTCCCCAAACGAACTGTGACTGGAAAATTATCTCGAGAAGTTTATATACGAAAATATTAATTCTGGAAAAACTCGTTTGAAAGCTACAGTCCATTGTGAGTACCGTAAAACGGGGTGAAGTTGATCACCACAATTTTGTGATTATCAACAAGTCTGTTTCACGATATTGTTATATGATAATTTGTTAAATATTTCATGAAGTAGTACACTTTTGAAACGTTTCTCTTATAAAACGATGCAGTCTACACAGCAAAAAAATAATTTTGATGTCACGTCAAAGTGGATGCACTACAATCATGTCGAAAATATGGTGTAATATTACTTGCTAAAAAGGACAAAATTATCATTAATACAATGCATGAACTGACATTACGCTGCTTTTACTGCATTTGTTTATTTATGTGGTCATAAAAATTACATGAAAATTTCGACATGATTGTAGTGCATCCACTTTGATGTGATATCAAAATTATTTTTTTGCTGTGTACTGACCAACTTTACCCAGGACGGGAACCTTCTATCTAATCCACGTGTTCAGCTAGGGCAAACAATTCAAAATGTATATCACACTAGGTGGTGAGTGAATTCTGAGCTGAACTCTTTACCTTAGGATAGGTCATGTCTATCTGAATAACTTGACCGAAAAGAATGAAAAATAAATGTCACACTAGCGCCACGTGATTAGTTTATTCTGACCTGAACTCTTTACCATAAAATACACAGTTCGAAAAAGTAGTGTAAATTTCTGTTCATATGATGCACATAAATGGAGCGTCACATATCATATAAGTTTACATTATATATCATGTAAAGCTCTGACACATTTCATGCAATGTAGCAAATATTGTATACAAAAGTCCATCTTTGTAAACAACATTGTTTACAAGTTGCTCGGTTGCATGAAATGAAATACAAGTTAACGTGAATGAATATTTGCATCACAATTAAAATTCAGAATTTTTATCTGTTTAGGTCATGTTTATTTGAACAACCTTGCCGAAGACAGGAACGTTCTTTTTAATCAAAATGTTAAATTTAATAAGAATGTCACACTAGCGCCACCTGGTGAGTTAATTTTGAACTAAACTCTAGGTAAAAGTTATGTCTTGTCCATCTAAAAGTCCTTAACACATGGTCATGGACATACAATTAAAAAATAAAGCCACACCAGTACCTCCTGGTGAGTGAATTCTGATCTAAATACTTTTCCTTAAGACATGTCTTGTCCATTTGTGTCTATGCTGAATACGGGAACCATCCATATGAGTAGGACCTATAGATAGCGTTTTATAATGTGTATTTAAGATGGCAAAACTTGATCATTTTCGATTTAGCGCCATTTAGTGAGTAAGTTCTGCCATACACTATCCATATTTTTAAAGACCTTGTATTTTTTTTTCCTTTGGTTTGCTTTTTTCCGTCGATCTTGTTTTCCGTGCTGAGCACCATTGCTACCGACGTGCCAGGAAGGCAGCTCCCACACCTGGACCCTACCTATCGACCCATCAACTCATGAACCGGGGACCAACGGCTTTACTTCCCATCCGAAGGAAGGCGTGATCAGAGATGTTATGCCTCAGAACATCCCGGCGGCGCCGACTGGGATTGAACCCAGGCCTGCTGGGGTGAGAGGTAATCACGCTTACCACTACACCACCGGCGCCGTTTCAGAGACCTTGTATTGCTAAATATCTTTGCAGAAGGAAGCAACATCCTATTTGGTTGGTATCTCGTGATATAATCATCTCTAACATCAAAATATGCCACTTTATGGGTGTATTGCTACAATGACCCCTCCCTGTGAGAGATCCGCCTTCAAAATAAACTTTGACAATTTTAAATGAAAGCATACAGCATTTGAAAATTTCAGAAATAATTAGAAATTTCGTTTAAATACTGCAATTTGAATTTCAGGTCAAATTGACCCATGGTACATTTAACGTAAGTATTTCAATACAATTTCTCCACTAATTACTTTTTCAAGTTTTTTGGAGCACATTTCATCTAGTATACAAAGCTCCGGTGGACACACCTACACAGTTCGAAAAAGTAGTGTAAATTTCTGTCACTATTATGCACATAAATGGAGCGTCACATACCATACAAATTCACATTACAGTTCGTGTAAATTTATGAGTCATTTCATGAAATATTCTAAATATTGTATGCAACCATCCATCTTTGTGAGCAATATTTCTTGCAAGTTGCTAGTTTACGTAAAAAGGAAGTTTACATGCTTCAATTTTAGCATGCATGGATTTTTACATCAGCATTAAAATTCATAATTTTTTGGTGTGTAGTCATGAAAGAATTAGGGGACAACCCCGGTGTAGTGGTTAGCATCCATACCAAAGTCACGAGTTCAAATCGCACCCCGGATAAGTCACAAATTACCCTAAAGCGTTAATGTGATTATATAAAAAACAACAAAATAATTAGTAAAAACCATCGTCAAATAAAAATACAGCATTTCAAAGCGGTCTGGGGTCGAATTAGCCCCAACATAAAGACAAAGGGTTGAAATGTACGGATTGCATATACATCATGCATTCGTTTTGTCGCACCAACATGGCTATATACTTATTTTTGAAATTAAATCCAATTAACTTTGGTTTTTCTTTATTTTGGTTAATAAAGAAAACTAAACTACACTTTTCTTTATTTTATTTTTTTTCTTCAAGCTCAAACAAGTAACACAGTTTCTTCAAAAATAGTTCTGCTTAAAAAGATCACATAATAAGAATTTCGCTTGGGCATTGAGGTAACAAGATTCTGGATTGTTTGTGCCTCGATTTGCTCCCAGCATTCCCTTATGCACACTTTGAGGTCCTCCACGATGTTGAATTGACGTCTATTTGCGTAAACCTTTGATGCCATTGTTCCCCAAAGTTGATCGATAGGGTTACAATCCGGACTACAAGCTGGTTATTCAAGAACCTTCGATTTCTTTTGCTTTAAACCATGTCTTTGATTGGCGTGGTTACATGGATTGAGGCATTATCCTGCCGAAAAAATATGGAATCCAATCTTCTTCCAGGAGCTCGCAGTAAAATGTCGAGTTTATTCTCGTGGATATCCAGCTGATACGATGCTGATCATCATAGAAAAATGCATCCCATACCATTACCGTTCCTCCTCCAACATGTCCCTTCGATCGGATGGCCTCTTTATCCCTTAAATCGTGTTAATAATGCCTTTAGCAATCACCACCATCCATGTTGAAGTTTTTCTCATCAAAAAATAAATAAATACGTGGTTCCATTCATTAGTCCAGTGTATGTGGTTCTGTGGAAATTTCAATCGATTGCCTTTATGCTGGTATGTAAGTTTCGGGTTTGGCTCTGGTTTTGTCCATTGTATGTGTGAAGACGCTAACGGTACTTTTGTACACTCGAAAATCAAATTTGGTAATAATCTGGCGGCAACTCAACTGATTTTGTGTTGCTTCGGCCCGAATTTGTCCTTTTTGTCTGGCTGTCAATTTTGAATTCCTCTTGATACGTACCTTGAAACCATATTCCTTCAAATTTTTTGGATTATTCTGAACAACCTTTTCTGATCTGTTGATCTTCCGAGCAATCTCACGATCATCTTTTTGCCCTTCCCATGTCTGGAAAAAATCAAAACCAATGATATGTATTGCAAAAAAGAGAATACCTACTGCAATGCAGATGTAATGCAAATTTTTGCGAGATGTGAAACACTTTAAGTAAAATGGTGATAAACATGCATCTAAACGTTTGAAACGCGCCAAAAGCAGAAAATATGTCAAAATGAAATCTACTACCTACTGACAATGGTACAGACTGTCACAAAAAGTTTGCATACATGCCCAAGCAACACGGCTTGTCAGAAAGAAGTTGAAAATACTTTTTAATGACTAACGTAATGAATCATCAATACTTTAATATACATCATTTAATACATTTATACAACCTAAAAAGCGCAAGACGCGGAGCTTATACAACTAAATACTGGGCTTATAACATGTTTCGGAAACATCATAAAAACCAGCGGCAAAAACAAAATAATAAAAAAAAACTTGAGCATGGGATTCGATCACTGGTCCTTGGCGTGGTAGACCTATTACTTCCTAACTAGACCAACTCCACTTGATGAGAGGTTTGTTATAAGTATCTATCATTTTCTTGCCAATAGCATGACAATTATTTTCTCGTTCAACACGCTTTCGATCCGTCATAAAGACGTTTTGTTAGTAGCAAAGCGTACATCTAATTGCCAGAATGTTATTTAAAAGTATTTTCAACTCCTTATAAGACAACCTGCACATTTTTAGTTCTATCAATTTATGAGATGTCATAAAAAAGTGTTTTCAACTTTCTTTATAACAAACCTCCGAATACCTCATAAAAAAACTGTCAATCACTGCGTGAAGAGACAGCCCGGCTCAATGGCGCCGTCAATGTTTACGTCAATCTGGAATGTACAGAATCTCTTCAAGAACTTTATAAATTCAACTAAGATTGATTTTGTATACGACAAGTTTTATAGTGGTATTAAAACAGTAAGATGAACGTTTAAATAACATTTAAATATAAAAGCAAAAGAAAACTATTTTGGAAAATGTTGAATCTAGAAAGTATGAAGAAAACATTTTTAAACCTCATATAAAACGTGGGATGTTTTTTGCATCACTTATAATACATTTATACAACAAGCCGTTCTATTTCTTTTTCAAAAAGATGTTTTATGTGTTACTTGGCTGGTTGAGCATTAGACTGATGCAAAATTTGAAATTTTCGCTCCACAGTGCTCAAACGGTTCTAAATTGGGCCCTGATTAGCCTCCCAAAATTTGAACTCATTTTGTGAGAAACTGACTTGGCACAAACCATTTGAAGTTTATATGGGAATGACTATCGAGAAACCATAATTTCGGTTCATATCAATCTCAATCTCAGTTCACTCTACTTTTAAAAATGATAGCTGAGCTTGTTGAAAACTTTCTCAGCTACAACTTTGTTCAAGACCACTTTTCGATCAAATGTAAGGAACAAAATTTATTAATCATTCAGGTCACTGATGTCTTTTGATTATGCTCAGTTGTAGAAGGCAACATTGGTGTTTATGGCGCGTAGAATAGAGGATAAAAATCATGGCTACTATGTCACACTGCAGAATACAGTGTTGCTTAATCTTGTCTTAAGATTATCAATCTCTTAAACAATTAATAACTATTTAATATGACGTTTGGCTGAAAAATGATTTTCTGCAAAGTTGTAGCTGATGAAAATTCCCTTAAGAATAGCAATAGAATTTGTTAACAGTACAATATGTGAAAAGGCTAGAAGATAATGAACAAAACGTTTTGTTTTCCCATAGTGATTTCCATATGAACTTCAAATGGTTTGTGCCAAGTCAGTTTCTTATCAAATGAGTTTCTTATAATTTTTGATTGAATTTTAATCTTTTTTGATTAGATATTAATATTGAAAAATGATAAAATTTAATACTGAAAAGATAAATGTACATCACAAGTGATTGTTTCGAATTAAATCATGTCTATGAATTTAAATTACTGGTGAAGTAATCATGGCTCAGACTCAATAAGGTGAAGCGGGAATTTACATACTGTTTATGCTTTTTTGATTTCAATTTATTATTGTGTGTATGGAGTTTGGCTTAGTTGGTTCCAATAAGGAATATCTCCTGATCCTGGGCATATAGAAGGTTACTGTTTTCAGAAAAGTTGTTCAGCGGATCATAGCCTTATGGTTGGTGGACAGCCAGCAGTTCAGAATATTCACACTTCGCAGCACTAGTGTGCATGTGTATTTCCTGCTTAAGCTATATCTTGAGATCTTGGCCTAGAATGTTTCTGTCTAGACAAAAGTTGTTCGTGACCAAGATCTAACGGACGGGGGGCAGATTAGTTAATAATTCATTCACTACGAAACGCTAGTGTATAAGTGAATATTTGTATAAGCTATATTTTGAGATCTTGACCACCTAGGAAATTTGCTGTCTTCGTCAAAGTTTTTCATTTGACCAAAACCTTTGGGATTGTGGGCAGACAAGCTGATATTGTTTTCTCTACGTGGCGCTAATGTGCTTGTGCATTCTCTGTTTATGCTATATCTTGAAATCCTGACCATCTAAAAAGTTTCTATCTTCGGCAAAGTTGTTCAGGTGACCAAGACATATGAGACGGTGTGCAGCTTAGTAGAGAAATCAATGACTACGTGGCACTAGTAAACAAGTGAATATTTGTATCTATCTATCAACATAATCAGGGCTGCCCTACGTCACCATTGCGTACAATCCCATAGAGCTGTCCATTGCAGTATTTTTTTTTTATATTTTAATATTTAATATTAATATTTTTTTGTTTGAATTTTTTTAACCCCGATTTCAATACTTTTCAATTCAATAAGAAATACTTTGAACAGTTCTAATAAGAATGCTCGTTTGGCTCACATTTTGACAGTTCTTGGTGTTCAATTGGCTCAAGCTGGCCGCTTCCGCGAATCTCTATATACAGGACTACGTGGTCTTATATAATAAATCTTATTTTTTAACTGCAGCAGGAGCTTATGTTTTGTGTAACAATACGAATTTGAGCAGGGTTCTCTATTCTCTACACTCTTTATTATGACGCGTTCGACATAGATGGCTCACAGCGACTCACGAAGAGCTACTGATTCCGATCAATAGCGGTGCGGCTTCTTCCTCCTTCTATGATTGCTCATGTGGGCTGCAGCTCGCTGCTTGCAGGTAGCCTTTCATTGAGTACTGGAGAACACCACGCGGTGATTGAATAAGCGCCGTTTGGTGAGACCGGTTGGAATTCAACTTTGAAATCTGTGTTAGGGAAGTCGATTTTCGCAGGCAATTGGTGATAGCTTTAACTATCGTAGCAACAGTTACACATTCGTGCAATTTTCAATAGTGAAATTTTGAATTGTGATTAAGTCTTACATTTAACAGATGCGTAGAAATATATCTGATCGATTGGTGATAAAATTATTGAAAGTGGTCCAAGGGCAGCTGAGTTATTAACGTTCAAAATCTTTCAAAATTTTGTTACATGTTCCATTACCGGTTTTCACAAAGAATACCCCCATATAGAAATCACAGACGTAGTCCTACGTCAAAATTTAACTGTAAAATGCGTTTGTTAACATAAGAGATTTTTAAGCATAATGAACAATTATGTAATAAATTGTGAATGGATAGATGTTTATAGATTTTTCAGTTCGGTTAATATTGCTGATTGCATCTGAAACAGAACAGCACCAAAAATATTCAATAAGTTATTTTGGAATTTTTGGCGCTATTCAGAATGGCCAAATTTTGCTCAAATGCGAATTATTGATCATAACAAACAATTATGCAAAGTTTCATGCAAATCAGAGAAGGTCGAAGCAGGTTGATTCGTCATTTGGCGTGGAAATGCTCCTTCAAGGAAAAATTTCAATGTTTTGGTAATATCTCCGCCCAGAACCTGGATATGTGTAGCCAATCTGCTTCTCTGTATTCAAAGGAACCACCAATGCATTGCACACAGTATGAACGAAACGTGTAATTTTCTGTTTAACTACGTGTAACAAAAAGGTTCCATGATAAATATCATATTTTTACGTTAGATTTTAAAATTACATGTTGTGTTTTGTTACGATGTAAAATTCAACGTCATGTAATTTTTTCTCATGGATGTTTTTGATGTTATGGATAGTATTTTCGGGAATCGTTTTTCTTCGGACAATTTTGAACGATTTCATCGTACATTTTTTATTTTAGATTTATTTCCATATACTAACTACATTTTAAAATAAAATGGACATCAATAACTTTAAAGCACGCTCTCCTTTAATGCATATTTTGACATCACTGTAACCCGCGTGGAGTGGAGAGCATGCAAATTGATGTTTTTAAATAATCTCCTCTGGTCCTGCAGAAAGGACCACTACCATCGAAATTTGGCAGCGCAGATCCGTTTTTGAATTCCTAGAAAATTCCACGTTCCATGCGCTGGAACAGAAAACTACGGATCAGTAACCTATTCGATTTTTGCATAGCGACGGATCCTATAAAAATCTGTTCCCAAATGAGAGCGATGGGGCTTCTTCATCCTTCCGTTGGCCATTCCATATTCAGATTTGAAGAAATTTCGCATTGAAAAGTTGAAGAAATTAGTGCTGTACATAAAATTCATGAAGATGATATTTTCAAACAGGAACTTACCATAACACTTCTAGATTCTGTCACTACTTTCAGTGTGTACCTATTGCTGTTATACTATTGATACGATAAAATATGAGGAGTAAATTTGTTTTGATAAACACGTCTTCTATTGGCGTCTTGCAGTGAAACTTTTGCAAGCTTTCGCCACCTACATTTCGAAGTAAGAACTACTAGAAGAAGGATAGTTTCCAAATTCTCCAAGTAAAACAGACGATTTTTGGGGCAAATCGATACATAAAGAAAAACTAATAATTTCCGGTGGAAACTTTTGCTTGAATCGTGTAAGAAAACGTGTTTGCAAACTAACTGTTATTATTTCGGTATGGATCGGAGATGTTTTGATGGAAAATTATGCATAACAAGTTTGCACCCACAGCAAGAGGTTACCTCCTGCACAGCTGCATTTTTCGGAAAATGGTGAATATGTGCGATTTCCACTAAGATGAAAGTGGAAATTAAGTGAATTTACTTAGGAAAGGTTGTATCATGCTGGTGGTAATGGAGAATTGGTTGTATAGGACGCCAATATTCAATAAATGCTCATTTTGGCCTTTTCTAAGCAAACATATTGATACTCACAATTTTCGACGGAAAACGCAACGGAACTTGATTTACTCAACACGCACCATACTATAAAATGGTGCTAGATGGTCTTCAAAGTGATAACAAGATGACAAATCATCTTTATTTTGAGTAATTGAGCAATTTACTTCTGTTTACCATCATATGTACGATGCAGCATTGATGGAGCCGTGAAATGAAATGAATATATCTTATGAAAGTTCATCTGGAAAAGTCAAAGATGCACATCAGTCTGATCGTAAAAACGTTTTCTTCTTCAATTCGAATGTTATATTGGAAGGATTTCACGCAGGCTTGATGAAAATTATGATTTATTGCTAATTTTCACGAATTTTATATGCAGTCTGTCAACATTATCATCATCATGCAGTGGCGACATCTGCGTTGAGCTTTTGCGGCAATCTTCCAATCATGGCTGACGCACTGCTTTGTTGATAAACGTCAAACGCTAAACGCCGAAAAAAAAAATTACGTTGAGTACATGTAAAATTATAATGTTTATGATGTAAAGTTGAATGTGTTATGTAAAATTAATTTGTGATTCAATTAAATTTATACCATTTATTTAAAATTAAATCGAAATTGATCCAATTATAGTTTGGATGTAATGTTTTCGTTATGTATGTCTTTACAAATATAAAATTGTGTGCGCTATTGCATAACATTAGCAATTATTCAGTGACTTCTCAAATTAAGTGACGGTTAATTTTCATTTATTTTTGCTGTGCAATGATAGATTTTGGTTCAAGTAAGATTTTGGACCAAGTAAGATTCTGGCCCCTTTCTCAGAGGTATTTGAACATTTCCGAGTGTGGTCAGAGAGTGACGCCCCGTCATAACTGGAACAATCGGCTATCTGTCAACGGCATGGAAAACATCATTCCAATCGAGT
Source organism: Ochlerotatus camptorhynchus (assembly GCF_037179485.1). Classification (NCBI taxonomy): domain Eukaryota; kingdom Metazoa; phylum Arthropoda; class Insecta; order Diptera; family Culicidae; genus Ochlerotatus; species Ochlerotatus camptorhynchus. Next base: position 2,017,460 of record NW_027040794.1, on the reverse strand, counting down.
AGAGAAGATGTCGACACTCTGACCACAGCATATTAGTCCTGTATACAAGTTTTTGATTTCTGTGTGTGTTGTGCAGTTGCGAAGGTTCACAAGGTACTTAGCCCTTCGGTGAGGATTTGTTTGACTTTTTTCTACACCGTGTTTTTCATATGGGAGCTGAGTACCTGGTACCCCGTCGCACCAGTTATGTGCACACATAACTGTTAAGCATTATGATCCCATTGCATTTACTTAACGCTTTTGTTGATGTTTCTGCGGTACATTGAGATAAATACCTACAGCTTGTGTAGATAGGATGGAAATAAGCTAATTATCATCTTGTTCAACCTACACAAATCTGAGTGCCAGTCAGCCATAGGAAAAGCTAAAAAACACAGAATATGGGTGGGGACATAATTAGGCAAAAACGAATAGGGATCCAGTGAGATTACATAAAGTTTAATCGTATTAAGTCAAAGGAGATAACGCACGTTACCGATAACCGGTGATGATTCCGTTTTTGTTTATACGCTATGCTTGTCGCGTAAAACGGCCCTCTAGAAAGGACATCGTTTTTGGTATATGAATGCTGGAAAAATCCTCTGGTCACGTTTCTGGTAGTGGCTTTAAACTACGCATATAGGGTTACGGTATGTAATGTGGGTCTAGTCCTTTCATTCGGCCTATCACGCAAATAAATAATTAATTAAGGAATATTACACAAAAAATAAGGAAAATATTGATCACTGATGATTGATAAATGTGTACCACACACAAATCAATTTATATCACAACATTTCAATACATTTTCAGCTCTCGTAAGTAATAAAACTGGTTGAGAATATCACTCTGTTCGGAGTTTTTAGCCGCCATGACTTCTAAGGTTAAGATGGGAAGGTTGCACTGACGATCATCAAATGGCCTGATTATGGCATTTATTGAATGGAATTACCTGATAATACACACTAGACGTAAAACTCACAGTTACTGTTTGAATATTTTATGTTTATTTTAATTGTTTAACAACGTTTTCACAAGTAAATCATGGACCCAACTTTAGGGACACATTTCTTTTCTATGTTCCTAACTTTGGCCCATGAAATTCATTTGACAGCATATAGCAATAAGAGTAACGTCAACAATGTGGTTTGCATTTGGATGATAAGGAACGAACAGGAAGGGAGATTTTTTCTGCCAAATCTGTATAATGAACATCACAATGTTTTGATTTAGATATTCTGCGGTCGAAAGACGATAAGCGAAATTTTTAATTTTTAATTTTTAACTTGAGTGATTTAATGTAGTTTTCGTAAAATTTTCTCTAAGAAATGTTTTGAGGAATGAAGAGTATTAAGTTAACAGTGATAGTGATAAAAAAAAATACATAAGAAAACGTTACCAAGAGCGTTTTTTTTGAGAATCAAACAGGATAGGACGAAGTTGCATCCATAAATAGACCCAATTTGGGGACAATAGACCGATATTACATACATTTCCCTGGTGAGTTTTTGTCTTAAAAAAAGTAAGTTTTTCAACTTTTTGCGGTTCCTGATAGCAAACGACATGATAAGCATATCTAAGCATACCATTTAGCAGTAGAATATCGTTTGCAGGTAAATTAATTGATGAGTTATGATTAAAAACGTAATCTATGGCTGCATATTAGACCGAGGTTAGGGACGTATACCCTAGTTAGACCACAGAAAGAAGGATCTGTAGAGTGAATGAGGCTACAATAATCCGAAAGCTGTGTGTGAATGTTTTTTTTTAAATTGTAGCTCATAGTATACAATCAACCTTTAAGTTTACCGTTGCAATCAATCGTCTACTCGATGACAGGTTTACTGGAACCTTGTTATACAAATACAAACAGCAAAAAAAAAACTAATCATAGTAAATTACTGATGGTCAGTTCACAGTCTTTTTCTATTGCATCAATCTACTGAGTTGGCTACTCACTGGATGCTAGCACACTGCTTCCTTTCTTCATACTCATTTTCACCCTGCCAGCGGAATCAGAATTTCTGCAACTTTTAAACTGCATATTGCAATAAATCACAACGAAAGCTTTTTCGCTGTCTTCCAAAACCACGCCACTGCTACTGATGTCCATCCTCTTGCATTGGGATGCAGTCGACGACATTAAATCATGTCCAGTGGAGAAGATGCGAAGTAAATATTTGCCTGAAAACTGTGTATTACTTCCAGAAGCAATTTGTCTCTTTCAGCATTTCAGTCAAGGCGAAATGTGTTCTGCTATTGTACAAACAATTAAATCTAATGCAGGCACTAATTGCCGCTGGGTAAATGGCTCCTGCTTGAAAATGTCATAAGATAGCTTCGTTGAGTGACAAATGTTTATTTCGAAGAATTGGTGAGTAATTCGAAGCGAAACGCGTGTATTCAAGGAACCCATTTAGCTTATTTCTTCGGCCATGGACATTTTCCATCGACAGTCATTTTCTCAGAACTTCAGTTCAGTTCATCAAGTTCTGTCATGAGAGAGAGAGCCTGCTTTTGTCTCGAAACAAATGATCTCCACTTTTGACGTAAACAATATGAAATGATTGAAGATTTTATTTTATGCCTTTTTCTGCCTTGATCCATCTTCGCCTATATTATTGCGGTTCTTGAAAACAAACTTTCATCAATTGTATTCTTTTCATAAAAGTGGACAATCATCGGCTTTAGAAAAAAAAACAAATCTTCAACTCAAGGAAAAGTAACAAATGAATTGCGATGACGAAGTGGAAAACGGATTCCATTCTTTCCTTGAGACTTCATGAGAGGAAAAAGTAAACCCCCTGTAGACACCCTAAGGATTACACCCGATTGCCCTCCTTTTGACGTCTGCAAAACAGACTAATGGAGATGTTTGAACAGTAGTGCCAACCCTCTCCCCGAAGAGTGAAACCCGGGATGAGATAGGATATTTTCTCGTCCCGGTTGTGTGACCTTTTCAGCAGTCTTTGGGGAGCAGCTTGCGGGGTTACGAAAAAAAAGCATTCATAATTAACCGCAAAAAGGCTATGAGGGAAAGTAGAAATACGAATCACTTTAAGACGATTTACTTTCGAGGAGTCCTCCGGTGATTTTGCTACCCTAATTATTCCGCTTGCTGAACAATCTTAATTTGCAAGTAATCTTTTTCAAGAACTCAACTTTATGCACATCGTTGTCATCAGTACCACATTATGTTCTCCCAGCTTCATTTATAATACAGTGCAAGGTCAAATACCGATTTCACGTCGATCGAAAAAGAATGACTTGACACTAACGAATACGTCCATAATAGAACACCTTTTCTGAGAGGAAATGGATTAAAATTCTTCGAAAAGTAACTGTCTGCGAAACGTTACTGTTCCCAGTGACAGGCACCGAACCAGAAAAAAGAGCGATTTCCAAAGCGAATAATTGAGATTGACTAGCAGGTTACTATTCGATTTTGCAATAATGGATTCTGGATTTTGAGAAACGAACAAATTGAAAATGAGGACAAACACGTGGAATGAATAACAATAAGTTGTGTTCAGATTATATCCGATCACATACATTTTGTTCGAACTACTGGATAAATTTTTTTTCTTACTGTAGAACAACTCTTCTTCCCCATGACTTTATTTTTGTTAGTTAATCATATTTTAAGCTGAATTTTATGTATTTTCCAATATTTTCGGGCATTGCACATATATGTTACATATTACGTATATGAACAAGGCACGGAATATACCCCCCCCCTCCCCCAACTGTGATAGAGCTTTTCAACGTGTAGACTGGTTGTGAATAATTCAAATTGATTTTTGAGAATCATATGATTTGCAAAAAAGTTCCTTCAATGGATCCTATCATTTGAGCAGTTTAAAATGACGTTTACTGTCACTCAACCCTTTTTTCAAACCATTTTGATTTATTCTTTGAATCTCGAGAAAATAGCGTCCTAGTTCTGTTCCCCTTGATAAATCAACAATTTATTGCCTAATTTTCTTAAAACTTCTTGAGAATGGTCGCACAAAACTGCTCGACTATTTAATTAACTACTGAGATTTTTTTTACAGGATTTAATCATAAACTCATATATTCTTTTTGTATTGGGATGCATCATTGACAGAGCTGTTCATTGTTATGGTTTAAATTATGTTTATTTCACATGGAATATATTTTTTTTCCAAAATTAAGCATGATAGTACATCCAACATGCTGAGCAATACATTAAGTAATATTTCAGGCACCAAAGTTTGTAAATATAGTTAGTACTTATCCATCAGCTTGTGAGTCCTCATTTCTTCCGAAAAGGTTTTTTTTTCTGGCACGAGGAAGTTCTTTAGTCGAAATCTCCACTTTGTGCTCTACATTAAGTTTCTCTGTTTCACTTGCACTGCAAGCGGAACACAGTTAACTTCACGCATAGTACTTAGAATTGGCCTCTAACGCAGGATGGTTCTATCTAAGCAAACCCCCTACGCTTTTTTTTAAATTACTTTGAAACATGAACCCGTTTCTGAACAAGAAATCGTTTTCATAAGAATAGTGTCTTCGCCGGTAGGGGTGACACAATGCATTCCGTGAATTCCAGGAATGGGTCGTGCTAGAGCGAATCGTGCTTCTAAATTCTGCTTATTCGTATTGCATTGCTCCGATGTCACAAATTGTACATTCAAATTACAATTTGACAGTGCCCATTCGTATAACTCTTTTGGCGTTTGTATCGTTGTACTCTGTAGACTGGCTCTCGTTGCCAATCTTTTCAAGGTACCTCCTAAACTGTCACTAGGGCCTTTGCCGTGTGCCGTGGCAAAGTAATGCCACTCAGCCGGAACTCCAAAGTCTTCTCGAGGGTAGAGCAAGTTGATGACGTTGAATCGGTTTTTATATTGCGAACCAGCACCATCAGAAAAGTATATAATTTTAGTCAAATGTGAGAGCCGAGATTTCAGGAATGCCATAAACTGCCTCTGGAAACTGTGGAAGATAGCTGTGGAATGCTCAAGAACGTCGGAGATAATGATACAGTTTAATGGAACAACCTTTTCTTGCTCTAAGAAATAGACGGCGAATTGATGGACGGTGGCTTGCAGGTTATTATAGTGAACCCCTTGTACGCTGTCTTGGAACACAAACGAATAATTTTCGGAAAAGTCCGAAACAACAAGAACTTCTCCTTCCTGCAGATTGTCCCGAGTATTTTTATAGAAGTCTGCCTGTTTTGCAGCAATATAATCGTGTTTTCGGACCTCTGGGATAGCTTCAAGAAATGTATCAATGAAAACTTCTGCATCACTGACTTTCGTTTCCAAATTGCACCGATCTTGCTGAGTCCATTGCTTGCACGTTATTTCCTCGATAGAGTTATCGTCCAAATATGACCAATCGTTTTTCTAATCGAATCTAAATCGCCACAAACTGTATTGGCACACTTATTCAAAAAGCATGGCTCCGATGGTGGAACACAGAGGTTCTGCTTCAGTACGTATCTGTACGAAGAGAATGCTTTCGTACCTTCTACTTGTCCTTGAATTTCGTTGAACTTAGCACTAAAAAATTTGAGTTTAAAATTTTCGTGAACCACGCATACGCAAACTGGGTTTACCTTATGTCTACGAATCGGTGATTGATCAAGCGACTCAAGCGTGATGTTCAAACTTGAAAATGTCAATTCATTTCTAGCGGGATCTTCGACATCATCATTGTCATCTTCAACCTCTGTGTTAAATAAGTAAAGCGTGAAAAACAAAGTATACAATTTAAGACTCACAACCCCCCAAATGGCATTTAGCTTACCCGGTATGTCTACATCCTCCCACGCATCGGCTGGACAAGTAATCCCAGCTCCATCTGCCGAAAAATAGTCTTTTTTAATTTAATGTAATTTTTTGCACAGGAAACGTATTATTTCACTACCATTCGCAAACTTACCATTTTCAGCATGAGGTCCCTTATACGATTCCTCTTGCAAAGCCTTTTCCCTTAATGCATTTTCGCATTCAACGCATATTTTGCGACCCTCAATCACATCCTTTACGTGTTGATTAAAATCATCGTGAAATTGTTTGGAAATTGTTTGGAAATTGTTTTCAAATTTGTTCGGCGAATATTTGAATGCACTTTTAACGGGTTACAGCATTGCTTCTGCTTAGCTGCATAAAACCGTCCGAACTGATTCGCGTGGCTTTCACACACAGTTTTCAAACTGAGAACACCGGATCGAAGTTTGAAAAGATTCCATTCCCGAGATGAGAACTCACTGGAGGACCAATGCTGTTTTGCGATAGTACATTTTCTTTTTATGTACAATCGAATCGAACACGCCATTTTAAACCAGATAGTAACGACTGCAAGTGAACCATGGGCCGTATGAATAAAAAGAGTTTACTTTACTTTCCCGTGCTTTTCTTACGGGGAAAGTAAAGTAAACGCTTTTATTCATACGACCTCATAAATGACACTTCTCAGACACTATTCGTAAACTGGGACGGGACAAGGCAATCGAGAATATTGTTGTTATTGATATTTGTTATGCATAGGGTTTTTTTTTAATCTAATTTCCGTCCTACTAAGCACAACCCACGCTTTACCACTCGTTTTTGAACGGGTTTGATAAAAAAAATGAAATAATTCTGTAAAAGATTACTTCTAAATTTATTCACCTTTCCATACGTACCGTTAGATTTGATAAGGAGTCACAAATTGTGGAGATATTGTTCAAAATCTAACACTGCTTCTTGATTCTAAATTCGTTGTAACAATTCCACTAAATTTTTAAACACAAAATGCAATGTTAACTAATAATTTTTTAAATATTAAAACCAGATAACAACTTTACAGCAACCAATATCCGGGATCAACATCAATACATTTGACACTTCGTTGAGTTCGGCATCACTGGTAATCATATTGGTGTGTTCCCTTTTATTCACTGGCTGCTACGGTTGCTACTGCCTAATCGACCAATCAGCAACTGGATCAAGTTTGACAGCAAATTGGCTCCAAATCGCCACCCGATTGTCGGGTCCCGTCCCAGTCCGTAAATACAGTAAATACGTAAATAAATATTATATTTGAAAATTAAAGCGGCAATTTTCTGCCAGATGCGTATAAATCTGTGCAGCCGCTCATGCACATTTGAAAAAAGTTATACTATACTGTGCTATTTTCTAGATGGCAACACTGTCGAAACAAATCTGGTTTAATATTATCTGAGCATTTGATTGTATAAAATGAAAGAAGGATTAGATCCTCATTTAACATACAGGTTTCATCGTTTCTATCAACTTTCAGGATTGTCCAACGTTTCATATTGAAGGGTTGTACAGTAATGGAACTTTTTAAAACATTAAATCTGTAAAAATCCATGTCTCCCAAACGAAAAAAGTTATTTGTGGTGGTTAAGTGATTCTTATGTAAAAATGTCTGCCGAACATTTTGGTGATATCAAAATTAGAAAAAAGTGGGGGCATTTTGAGATATTTGCATTTTAAGTTTTAAATTGCAAAAATCGACAAGTTAACCACACTGCCATTCTGAGTACGCCATTTGATTTTACGTTAAAAATCCTTTAAAATGAGTGCCCAATCCTGTCTGTAGCACAATTTGGTCCAGAGATATGTTCAAAAGAAAAATGGTGTTTCTTGAAGATCGGAAAAAAGTGGGAGTCTCCAGAACCGGGGGGTGAGTCGATGGGTACAAAACGTTGGATTTTTAATTTTTGGCCTAAAATAAGTCGTTCCACCAAGTTTGGTTCAAATCGGAGAGGGTCGATGCAATTCTTCAGTTTTTGGCGGTCACTTGAGATGGAATGACCCATATGCCATTCGACTCTCCGGGTCTTGGAATGAAATTGTGTTTTTCAAGTGATATTATAGCCTTTCGGTACACCTTGGTGTAAGAGAAAGGCAAAAAGGTTGGTATCAGCAAATTGTGTTATATTTAGCCACGTAATGAATATGTTGCTTGATATATATTATTTTAAAACTGTATTTGTAAAATCGTTACAACAGGGTTAGTGTTTAGCGCCAATTCATCGTACTTGGCTTCGTTGTACAGTACTCTCCATTTCTAGATGATCTTTATTTCGATACTCCTTCCTATCTGAATCGTTTCAGCAACCCTGATCCTGATTCATCAACACTTTTTGAGCACGAAGTGTTTAGAATCGTATTAATAAGCTTATAAATTATTTGTTTGATTGCCGATTGCTCTATATTTAGGTGGTGGAAAGTTGAATCCCTCACTAAGATGGGCTCGTTCTCCTGCTGCTGGTGTGCAAAAAGACCAGTACTATATAACTAACGGATTTCCACACTACATAGCATATAAGATCCACTCAAATTTAAGTTTAAATTACTCAAGCTCTAGAAAACGTAGTTTACTTGAATTTTCCGAGCCTCATAAATCCTTTCGAATATGAGCAAAAGCGACAAAAAATTTAATTATTCTAGAAGTATACACTCAAAGAATAAATCACATATCCAATGGAAAATATTCATTAGAATTTCACATGACATTCATGTGATATCATAATTGGGAATTGCACCACAAAATTACATGAACCTCATGTGTCAAATCAAATTTAAGTGATTCATCATATAGAACTCATGTGGTCACATGAATGTTATGTGATATATCTATGGTTTTGCTAATGGAAAAATATTATGTGCATTCCTAATGGAAACCACATCAAAACTTGTTTCCGTATACTAATTTCATATGTACATCGAGATGTTGCTCAGATCAGATAACAAATTTCTGTAAAAGCTCAGAAAGTTTTACTCAGTCTATGAGTTACTATGAGTGAACTAATTTCAACTTTGAGTCGATCACATCTTATTTTTCATGTAATCGTAATTTTTCTTTTTATTAATTGCTTTTAACGTATACGCCGTAAATGAATGCATTCCATTTAGGTTTAATTCGTTAAAAGCAGGCCTGTTTTGTTCCAACATGACTTTTACTGACATTTAAAATTTCCCATCTATTTCATAAGTGCCCCATCCCGCCCCCCCCCCGTCTCACGCAAAGCTTCTGCTAATATTATGCAGCCCATTAACAGACATTTCTGAAATTCACAGACATTTTTCACAGATTTCTGAAAAAAATCTGGCATCTCTGCCTCAATCTGTCAAGTGGTTATCGAGATGGCTTCCAAGCAAGAAGTGCTTCAACAGAAAAATTATGTGACCGATCGTGGAAAATCGAAGGCAGTCCCACAGGTGGATCACGAAGATATTTGGAATCGACAATTTGACCGTGTCTCGTATGGTAAAATCGTTCAAAAAGACTCAAACGACCCAGCGGTGAGCTGGCAGCGGAAGAAAAGCGAAAACGACCGACCCCGTGAACGCACGGAAGGTGAGGGATTACTTCAAGCACAATCCGAACCTTTCTTTTCGGGACGTGGCCAAGAAGGTCAATTCTTCCGTCTGGTTTGTCCAGCAAACAATGAAGCGGGCCAGACTTCATGTCTTTAAGGTAAAGAAGGTGCCTAATCGAACCGATAAACAGAATACGGTGACCAGTGTTGGAAAAGTTCGTGATATTTCACGTAGTTCACCAAGGGAAAAGTTCGCAAGTCATAATGAGTTTTCGTGAACTTTTCCATCACTGACGGTGACCAAATCCCACGCCAGGGAGCTGTACCGCGAGTGGTTGGTGCAACCGACATGCATCGTAATGGACGACGAGACGTACATTGAAGCGGACGCCAAGCAGATCCCCGACCTGAAGTTTTTCGTCCACAAGTCCGCCTGAATATTCCAGAGAAGTTCCGGAAGAAAAAGGTCAACAAATTTGCCAAGAAGTACTTAGTATGGCAGCAAATTCAGCAAGCCGTACATAACGACCGGCACCATCAACGGCCAAATAGATAAAGAAGAGTACCTCCAGAAGCGCCTGCTGTCCTTCCTCCGGTCCCACGAAGGTGACACTCTGTTTTGGTCGGATCTGGCATCGTGCCATTACGCGAAACCGGTGATGGAGTGGTACGAAGCAGCGAATCCAAACACATAAAGCAACCAACGATACAGACAAAACGGTTGCTACGACTACCATGACAAATTCGCTCCGTAACTAAGCTCGATCGGAGTGGTAGAAGGATAATGATATATTGCTTACCTGCTTTGTTGCAATATACACGGATGAGGACATAGCTTGATCTGAAAGACATAACAAACAAATTCCCATTAACATACGTGTATCATCTTCGGCTTTACTTCGTGAGGTAGCTTGCCAACAATTTGCTCGTTTACTTCTACCGCCCGGAGTGAGCTGTGTCGCACGGGCTGCTTGTCATGAAAAAAAAGGAAGAAGATTATATCATTATTGCTTTCCACTTCTGACATAGCGTTATTATTCGGTTCGTTGATCGCTTGTCATTTTGTCATTTGTAGATATTTTTGATTCCTTGATACGAAGCCAGCGATGCTGTTTTTGTGCCGAAGGAGGCAAATCCGCCAAACTCGCCTGTACATCGCCCAATAGGAAAATTCTGAGCGATTATAAAGGGCAAGCTCCGGAGAACAGGGAAGATCTTAAAAAATGACAAAGATTTGAAGAAAGAGTGGATGAAAGTGTGTAAGAAAGATGACGCAAGTGATGCACAGGACTTTATGGGTAGTATTAAGTCCAAGGTGCGGGTATTTAACCTAGGAGGGAAGGTAGCATAGACCAAGTTTGAAAAAAACATAGCTAATATGTGTTTATTTATTCCCTGAGAGTTTCAAAATATCCGATTTAAAATGAATTTTTGGTTATCATTTTTTTCTGTAGCTTTTTTTTCGAGTGCAGTCTTTATCATAAACTCCTGGTTATATATTTGATGAACTAAAATGAAAAGATCAACCTCTAGCAATAAAGTTTCACTTTTTGTCATTTTGGACCACAGTGCGGGTTTGTGAAGGCTCTGCAAGTCGCTTTCCACCTGGTCGATCCTCTTTGCCCGCACCGCGTCTCTTTTGCTTGTTCCAGGCGGTTCGTTAACGCGAACCATTTTTAATGGGTTGTCATCAGACGTTCCTACGACATGCCCAGCCCACCGTATTCGACTGATTTTAAACTATGATTATAATGTACACATTTACACAATTTGACTGTCTTCTAATGTGATCAGTGTACAGTAGTCTGCAAACAGCTAAAATTGTGTGCTGTCGAAGTGTACATATTATTTTTGACTTATACACTGACAATTTGTTTAAGACTGTGCAGACAAATTTCACTCTTTCTGCAACTGTTTTATTGCAGATATAATCGGCGATAATAATATTACGATTCCCTGTCGCAATGCGTATATTAATTTATCTGCTGGAGTCATTATCGATGGTCACCAGTGAGCCCACATACACGAGCTCTTCGACCATCTCCAATTCATCACCGTCAATCTGAACTCGTGCTGGGAGGCTAACATTATGTTCCCTTGAACCTCTTCCGCTCATGATGATTAATGGCAAGTCTAATTCGATTGACTTCAGCCTGATTTTCGTTTCCACCAGTAAGTCAAACTTCGGTGTTATTATTTCAATGTCATCAATGAAGCCAAAAAGCTGGACGAACCTCCTGAAGATCGTACCACTCTTCGGATGACACCTGGTGCGTTACTTATGATGGGTAATGGTCATAGGCATGCGCAGACCTCTTCAAGTCAACCAAAAGGGGGGAGTCTCATATCTTAGGCGCTATTGTGGGGCGTATTGGTTTCAGTGAGACAGATAATGTACTGGGCGTTGGTTGCGAATTAAACGTATTTGTTAAAGCAACCTGCAATTTACAAGAATAATAATCGTCTTTACAGGTCAAAGGTATTTCGAAGGGTTTTTAGGTTTACACAGTATTTAAAGTTTAATTGTATTATTATGACGGTTAAAATGTTCATTAATTAAAAAATCATCCAAGCGGTTGAAGTGTTATAAGGTGTCCCAGAATGTCTAAGTACGACTTTTGGAACACCCCTGCTTGTTTCAGATGACGTTTAAACAGCTGATATATCACGCATCACGCTGAATGATTGTTTACATTTCGACCAGCAGTTTCGTGTATCGCAAGTGTCGGTTCTTTACATTTCTGTGACAATGCGAAGCATTTCTTCCGAAAAGCGCAAACAGATCGTTCACAACTGGTGTACTATCCCCAACATTTCTCTGAGTCAATTAGCGAAATTGGAAGGTGTAAGCATCGGAGCAATTCAAAACGCGATTCGGAAGTATGGTGATGAAGCAACTTTCCCAGACAAGCAAAAATCAGGACGTTAACTGAACCTTGTTGACCGAAACCTGGACCAGAAAATCGTGCAAGCTTTCACTCGCAAGAAAAGTGCTTCGGTTCGAGACGTGGCTAAAATTTTGCACTAGAGATTTATATAAGAATTTTAAATATGACGATTCATTTATTTTGCTTGATGGAAGATTTTTAAGTATCTCTTGATTATTACTCGATTCTACTGTAAATGTTTACGTTTTAAGTATAGTTTTGACCACAAAAAAAAAAACTTTACGAAAACATGTTAAGCTATAAGAATACAGGAAATCAAAAACTGCGTCGCATTAATGATTCGCTTATGTGTTAGTATTCAAATACTTGTCAATGAAGAGGCTGCAAGTAAAACTAATTACATTTCGCTTTTAAAGCCAACAACACAAATTGATTGACTATGTATATGAAATGGAAAACTGTCTCAAACTTATAAAAAATATAACGTTTGAAAACCGCAAGAAAACAATATATTTAACTTTTATTAGGGTTTGGTCAATCATATCAGGTTGTGTTAAAGTCATGTTAAGAATCAGTATCAAAATTATAGAACAATCAATGTTTTTAAATTTGTTAAAGATTTGTTATATTATTTTCTAGGTGAGAAGCTTCTGTAACTTTATTATATCATAATCAGTTATCCATAACAAGGCTTGTTATAATATTGTTATTTTATTGTTTTATTTTTCTGATCGGGTAATCGCTGTATGGAAATTGTGTATAGAAAGCGTTCAATTATTCTATTGTTTTCCCTGTAGCATTATTATAATGAGTAAGAATACCGTGATAATTATTGGAACAAAATAGTCTTCATACTAGATTGACGACAAATTAATTATGCCTTACAAAATAGAAATAATCGATCAGTATACTTATAGGACTAAGAATCGTCAATCATTAATGGAATGTTTAAACACAACGTGGCCAGACGACGGCAATCTTCTCCGAACAACTTTTGTCTCGCCTGTCGATTATGCATTTACGCAAATGCAATTATGCTGTTATGATGATATTCAATATGTGAATGTATACATTCAAAAGTTTTGTTTCAGCTTTTCTACAGAAGCACCATTTTATATCCTTTAGAAATATATTATATCTGCATTTATAACACATAAATTTATACGGAACGAGCGAGCACAGATAAGATGAAGTCTCGGTACAGAAAAGGGATGCCCTTCTGCCGAAAATCTAGCGATATATGACAAAAAAAAATGACGCTCTCCATGCCGCGCGAGTGCGAGCGAATGAGCAATAGAGAATAGAACTAGCGGCAGCCACTACCGACCGCCGGCAAATGGTAACAGTATTAGTCGCTGGTTTTAGTATTAGAAACTATGTAGCTCTGAAGTTGGTTGATACGGGAGAAGGGGAAAAATTGTCAAGGATGGCTCCACATTGTCTGGCTCCGAAAATAATGCACATTTCGGACGTATGTCGAGCTGATTTCGTCTCGGCCGAGCCTCCTTACCACTAATAAAACATTCACCCTCGCAAGGGAAGTAGCTAGCAAGCAGCATTCACCAGCTCTCGAAATTGCTATCTTCCATTGTCACGTGGTTGACGTCGATGATACAGAAGTATTGAAAGGAAATTTATTTTTACAACTAGAAGCACTTGGATAGCTTCAACGAAAGTAGCCTGAATACCGAACCATCCCACGGAGCACATAAGTAGATACTGTAAAACGGGGTAGTATTGATAGTTTTTTTTTTAAATATATATTCTAAAGATTTTTACTACAATTAATGTTTTACGAATATTTTTTTTAAATTAGTACTTGATTCAATTCGATAGCAATATGATTAAAGAAAAATATTGCATTTGAACTATTTTCTGTTGTGCTGTGGCCAACCATCAGTTTTTTTTTATTTGGGGTTACTTTGATATTTTTAGCAATCTCAAACAATTGAATTCAAGAAATATTAAATTTATATATATACCATAAGGTATATAATCAGAAACATCATAAGCAATAAGAAGATAACATTGAATTTGTGATGGCTATACTGCCGCTATTCGCATGTCCGTCCCATAGCGAAAATCAACAAGCCAAGAAAATCGCGTTTTAAGTTTGCTTCGTACCATTGCTTCTTATGTGATGGTATAACCAATTTGACTGTCTTTTCAAACTTTTTCAGAACAAATTTGTTGAGCTCATTCAGTATTTTGAAAATATGGGATAAAAGCTACCATTTGCATTGCAAAACTCAGTTTTGACAAAAACGACTATGGAACCGACATGCGAAGAGCGGCGGTATATCGGACATACGTTTAATAAGTGATTGCTTGAGTCCTTTTCAATCCGGTGAAAAACAAGGCAAACCATATTTTCAGATATCTGGAAAATATGTAACACACTATATCTCAAATCCATTTTGAAGATTTGCCAATGTTTCCTATTCGAAAATAGTGCAGTTAATTAAATAACAATCCATATATTCTACTATCAAAGCTACCTGCATTATCAAAGATAACCCGTTTTACGGTATACCAAACGATAGTGCATTTGATGGTTTTGGTGTACGCATCCAAGGATGATTTTTTGATGGAAGCGCTTTCGATTGTAACCACATTCAATCCATTAAACGATCCCTCCTGTGTGGTCTAACCAGTTTATACTGTGGTTTTTAAATTGGTTATTTTTGTCCAGTAAATGGTACGTACACTGAAATGTGATTCCATTCTACCCCCATGGTGTAGGATGTCAAAATTCACGAATCCATTCAATAAACCAGGTGTGTGTGCATCGACAGAAGCTAAAGCTAACCTTAACTAGCCGTAAAAGCCAAAACAGGAGGATGTAATTGAGGGACATACGTAATTGCATTTGAAGCTCAGATATAGAGTTTTGGTCAGATGAATTTGCACCATTTAGCTGCAAAATTAGATCAAATGTTTGGGCTTTGTGGTTTCTAAATGAAAACAATGGATCCTTTATAGAGATGGCATAATGAACCGCATTCCATGGTTCGGACGGTAATTTAGTGTTTATTGAGGAAACGTTTTCTGCAAATTATGGTTTTAAATTCTTATGTATTTTTTGCAAATTTTATTTCGATAGGCCACAATATGAAGATGATAACCCCTAAGTAATCCTTAGTCATCTTAGTGCATTCCAGTGGTTGGAGATGGCACAATCACGAGCTTAAAAAAATTGTATATAAATTGTTGACTGAATAAAAAAAATTGTGTTAACAATTGTTCACATTAGAATAGGCCGAAATTCTATAATATAAAAAAAAAACATACCTTGGCCTACTATGAAAAGTTTAAAACTTTACTTTTTTTTATTTACTATAGTCATTTTAACACTCTTGGGTCATTTGTGACTTGTCCGGGGATGAGATTTGAACTCGTGGCTTTGGAGTGAGTGGTATAAATGATAACCACTACGCCGGGGCCATCCCTCATAAAAAAAAAACTAACTAGGTTCCATACAGAGATAGAAGGATATTTGTTTTTGCAAAGTTATAGTGCTACGCACAATATGAAACTTTGTTGAAGATATCAGTTTTCTATGTCTGATACTTTTGGATTCATGGGCTGTTTTCTACCTCTTTATATTTAGTTTTTAATTATTTACTTTTTTCATAATTACTATTCAGGCAAATTTTGTTCAAAATATAAATAAAGTAAAACAACATGTTTTTGCTGAAGACAGTATGTGGCTAAGTGTATTTCTTGCAAAGTTATAGCACTTTTTATCATTATTTTACTCTATTTTTGACTGCACTCAGGGGAAAAGGTGGCAAACCGGGACATTTTTGACTGCATTGAGGGGAAAAGGTGGCAAACCGGGACATAATATCACCTACTCTTTTCAAAGGATAGTCTTTGTACTACAAAGTAGTGACGGTTTACTTATCGTCAATTCATAGATTAGTGAATGCTCGTGTGTTTTGCCATTTTCTATATAAAATCCGTCCAAGCTTTAAAAAGGGTAATTGAGATTGTGTTCCAGTTTGCCACCTTCTCTCCTATATGCAGTCAAAAATATATTAAAATAAAGGTTAAAAGTGCTATGACTATGCAAGGAATGCACGTACTGTCTTCAGTAAAAATATGTAGTAATACATAGTTGAAGATGCTAATTTCAAATAACAGATAATAACAGATAGTTCCGTTAGAGTACGGTTGTGTGAAAATTGCATATAGAGAGTTGACAACTCTAGCTAGCAAGGACAACTTTAGGAAGGTACAAATCGGTTTGATTATTTCTCTTTACCAAAGTCCCCCGTTGGAGAGGGATGATGAGGGGTAATAATTAAAACCTAAATTTGTCCATATAAAACGGTCCATATATTAACAACTATTAGGTATAGAAAATTATTTTCCTCAACAGAGTTTCATATGTTGCGTAGTTCTAAAACTTTGCCCAGTAAAGTATCCTTCTATCTTTTTAGGGGCAAAGGTAGGTTTTTCAGCACTTAAGGCAACTGTTGTAAAACGGTCTTCCCTTATTGACGACAAATATAATAATAATAACGATATATTTTTGAAATTGTAGCATTGTGGAAAATATTTATATGAACAATTCGTCTGAACACACTTTTTTGATTAAGTTTATAGTGTATACAAAATTCAATTAGCTTTTGTGATTTTGCCATCTCCAATCACTGTGCGGTGATATCATTGAACGGTCATCATCCAGTGAGCAGAAGGCTCAACCATGATAACGATTAGGGTTGAGCATTGCACCTCACATATCGCCCATCTTTTAACCAGCCCCGACTGAACTCCATAACGTTTTATAGCTATTATTTCACAATTCATCGGACCACCGGTACCATGCAGTCGTCCACATTAGCACAATCGACAAATCCCGAAAAATCACGGCAAAAACCCTTGAACAAATGCTATTGGATGACATATCGTGACCAGCCAGTAGTCGTAAAAAGTGTCCCCTCATTCACAAAACCCAATACGCACGCACAAATGTATCCTCTATTCTTCAGTAACTCCCTTCGTCCTCCATAGCGTCTGTGGTTGAAGAACAACCAACCGGGGGAAATCAACGATTTTAAATTGGCTCACTACTTGACTAACCTATTGGTCCCAAGTACATCTATAAGCGTACTCCATTCTAATCGAAATTCTAGTACTACACTATGTTTGTTTTGATTCGCTATGAGAGATAAAATGAGGGTTCGTGGATTTTCCTATGTTTCGAGGGATGTATCCTTGGGACCGAAGTGAGTACCAGAGCTGAGCCAAAAAGTTGGGCACGTTTTTTCGGGACCATCTGGTCTTAGAGTTACCTCTATGGAACAACTGCCTGCACTTTGCACTTTCATACCAATTCATACCTGCATCGGGATTAATAGGGAATAGCAGTCCATAATGCGACCCTGGCGTCCCAAGTAAAAATTTCCAGTTGAAGAAACGCTTTCGTTTTGATTTTGTTCAGCTGCATGTTGAATAATAATTGCACAATGTGTTCACTACAACTTTTATAAAACCCTTGTTTACACTGGTTTGGAGAACCTATACAACTGCAACACAAAGGTGTTGTCTAACGTATTCAGTAAAACGTTTACCCAAAATCAATTTCTTGTTGAAGAAACGCTTCCATTGTGATTTTATTCAACTGCATGCTGAATAATAACTGTACAATTTGTTTATTACAACTTCTGTAAAACTCTTGTTTACACTGGTTTGGAGAACCTGTTCAACTACAGCATTATATGTATACGCGGTATAGGAGTAGAAGCAACTTTTATACAACGTTTATAGATACATATTTAAACTCAAGCTTTATTATTTTGGTGAAAGCTCCTATACAACGTTTGTAGACACTTCTTGACAGCTGCTTTGAAATTTAGTAGATAGTAAACCTGAGAGGCGTTTGTTGCACTCTTTTATGACTCCTAAATAATCATTGTACAGCAAGCGGTGAAAAGCGTTTATAGCACTTTTCAATGACTCCTTAACAACCGGATAGAAGCAACTTTTATACAACGTTTATAGATACATATTTAAACTCAAGCTTTATTGTTTTGGTGAAAGCTCTAATACAACGTTTGTAGACACCTCCTAACAGCTGCTTCGAAATGTATTAGAGATTGAACCTGAGAGGCGTTTGTTACACTCTTTTATGACTCCTAAATAATCACTATACAGCAAGCGGTGAAAAGCGTTTATAGCACTTTTTAATGACTCCTTAATAACCGTTGTGTAAGTACTCACAATATTCACAGATTAAAATTAGTTTAACAATTGTCGTGGTACGCCAAAATAATTGCTTGTACAGTTTTTATTAATTTAATTTATTTGTGCACATTGAAAAAATATGTAATTATGCCATAATTCACATTCTGGGATCATGGAGGAAGTAGTAACAAGCATCTGTTCAATCTTTGATTGATATTCTTTCAATTAATCTCTCTAATCATTAATTGAGAGAATTTATCTAGAAATGTTATCGTTGATTATATGATATATGTCTTAAATTAATGTGTGCATTTATTAATAACACCTATATATAATTTACCTCTACTCCACCGAGGGTTTCTCGAAGCGAGATTCGAACTCATGATCCCGGATTGCCAGCCGCTTCTGTTTCCATCTGCTCTATTCTTGAATACATATTTTGATCATATGAGAGAAGTATATGAAGCTCATCTTGAGTGACTTCTCTTGCAGTCGAATAATCATTGCCTTATGGTTATATAAACATGCCTATCACTTGTGCTATTTTTAGCAACAAAATTGTGGTTGGTCGAACGTAAACAATCATTTAAGAGTGCTCCAACAGCTTTTAAAACTTTTAATCAAATGGCAATACAACTACATTCTTGTTCAACTCTGGAAGCTATTATTCAACGTTTGATCAACTCAGGTGTTTTATAAGAGCTCTCAATTGTTTGTTGGGGTAGTGGTAACATCCATTTATCGAACGCCAATGTCACGAGTTCAAATCTCATCCCTGGACAAGTCTCGAATTAGCAGCGCTGGTGGTGTAGTGAAAATCTCTGATCACGCTTTCCTTCGGAAGGGAAGTAAAGCCGTTGGTCCCCGATCCATGAGTTGATGGATCAATAGGGATAGGGTTCAGGTATGGTTGGGAGCTGTCTCCTGGCGTTGGTAGCTTTGGTACCTCAGTATACGGATAACTCTCTTTCTCTTTTCGTGTAGACAACTCATCATCGTCACAATTAACATCGAACCAGTGAACGTGAATCAAAACACACGAAGTAGGTACAAGTTAATTGTAAATTTAGTGCACAAATAAAGTGAACATAGTACTTTAAACATGTCCAGAAACCCTAAAAGAACACATACGACATAGTGTCCCCGTTGTGCTCAGTACACTCACAAAATTCCACACGTCACCATCATGTGTCAGTGTTCATTCGGCGTCGACAGAAGCAGGCCACTCTCAATGTGTGTCACACGATCGTCTGCTGACCAGGGATGCCAAAAATACAGAATAAACTGTATTCATACAGATGTTTTAGCAGTTTTTAAACCAAGAATCTGTGTATACAGATATACAGATTTTTTAATTGGGTAAAAGTATATAAAGATATTTTGAGGTATGTCTTTAATTCAGCTAAATTTTTGCGTTAGTCTTACTTTCATTTTACCGTAACCTTGCCTCAAGAGTGTAGAACTCAATGAACTGGATTACCGGGGTGAAGTAATCGGGCACACATCACTGCATGACAGTACTGTACGTACATGCAATTGGGTTGCTTAGGGGCAGTGCTGTGCATTATCATAACGGTTATTGTACCTTGACTGTCATTCTCCTATAACCGTCACATATAAAAAATGACGGTCAACTAGCATATCACTTGGAAATACCTTTACCTCACTAGACCGTCTTCATCAAAGCCATCCATGACAGTTAGATTAAATGACAAGGAGAGAGTAGCAAAATCATTCACTCACTGATCATCTCTGTTGAACATTTATAAGTGGGAAGTGAGAATAATGCTCCTTCATTTTCCTGTTCTTGCTAAAAGATGTTAAGTTCAGAACAGAAGTATTTTGAAGACAACGTTGGATTTTCATTTTCCTTGTAACAAATAAATATGTAGGTGCTGTTACGTTACAATGGAGAAAAATATCCGTTTATCTTCAAAAATGCTATTTCTTAACTTGCCACTACCACTTTTTTTATGTTCCATCGGCAATATCAATTCTCTCTTACGTACGCGTCATTGTGTACGATGCTTAATAAATCTCAAAACTGACACCACTCACAATTGACAAGCTCACGAGAATTAAATAATGTCAAAACAAATAACTTTTCAACATGGTTACGTTTCGTGCGAAAAGTGAAGCGAAAAATCTTAGATTTTTGAATTGCTCCGAAAAATTGCAAGGACCATCATGGAACCAACAGCTGAACCTTCTACAAAATCAGTGCGAAACCGAACTTTTTGTCAGTGCGAACCTCAACCTGAGCTGGGTTTTAAAAACAAACGAACAAACTGACGTTTGTCAGAAAATAAGCAGATCCAATCTTGATACCCGATCCATGTTCCAACTGAATAATAAACGAATTCGCTATTAATTTTAGCGATGATTTATTGAAATACACTCCGTTTCCTTACGGAATTCAAAGTAACGATTTGAAGATGTCTTTGATGATGGATACCAATGGTTACTTTGATTGTTGAAACTTCAAGTGAAGAAAATGTGTATTTATAATGCACCGTGCAATAATTCAAGAACAACAATTGCAAAGGCCTCAACTTCATTTTGTAAACAAACCTTGCAAAGCCATTTTGTCGCGAACCGAAGTCCGCCAACGCAAACGAACAATATTAAAAGGTAGGTAAAATTCTTCTCTTCTCGATTGTGATTAAGGTTTGTGAATGTAGGTTTCGTTTCGCGAGATAATGGCCTTACAAGGTCTGTTTACAAAATGGAGTTGAGGTTTTTCAATTGTTTGTCTTGAATTGTGTAAGCATTAAAGAGGGATGGGGTGCTTGCAATTTTCTAACGATATCTTTACTAGAGGGACATATCTTATTTAAGGATAAAGAAATCAAATGCAGAATGCTGTAGGATATTAATAAGCATGGAGGAGCAATTGGTATGATTTTACAAAGTCTTACATTGGGAGATGGCGAGTTGAAAAATTCCGAAAAACTGCTAACGTTATTGTATGACCCTTGAATTTGATGCTTGTCAACTTTTTTTCTGAAAAATATCCTGAACTGTGGTAAGCCAAGCAAATATTATATTGTGTTTAACCTAAAGATATACAATGACTTGTTCAACAGTTCAACGTTTGATTACTCAGCAATAACACCTCTAGCTACAATTCATGTTTAGAGGGGAATTGCTATTTACGCAAGGCTTTTTTTTACGGATCCCTTGATACTTGGGCCTGGTAATGTGGATACGATATGCGGTCAGCATCCTTATTATTCGAGCTCAAGCGTCACGATATCCGGAAAAATAAATAGCTGCAAAATCTCTATCCATGAATAAGCTTTCTTGACTGCAGGTAGTACGTGTTCGTGCAGATATGAATTCTCACAATAATAATTTCTCGTAAGACTTTTTCCTTGATACATCCCAACTATCGCCTTATCCGTGATTTTGGAAGAAGGATGACCGTCATAACCGTATTTATGCTCGAAATGAGATGACGGTCAATTTATATGTCTTTTTATTTTTCCTCGGTGATATGATGGTACCACATGATAGATGTTAGTGATATTGCGAATAAGTGAGAAAAGCAAAAATATCTCACGGTTGTTGTATCATACTGGTGAGAAGTTTTTCGGAGAGAGGGCTCTCAGTTGTTTTGATTATTAACCGTAGGAATTTCTTTTGTCAATCTAAAGGCTGTCAGTACCGTGATGCAATCGAGGAGGACGACTCTATCTACGATGCAGGGAATATTGTGTTTTGATGTGGCTAGCTGCGCGTATGCTGAGTAGATAGAAAGAAGATTTATCACGATTTTGAAGATTTCCTGCAAAAAGATGATGCTCGATGCAAGTCGATGCGAGAAATGAAAGAAGATTTTTCGAAGATTTATTCGCTAGAGTGAGATTTTTTGAGTATCTAGAATTGAGATTTAGATGTGTCGCCCCCCTCGGATGCAACTCAGCACTGTTTAGGGGTATTGAGGTAAATACATATTCGTTATCTGCATTAAAAATTGAACCTAAATCCAAAATTTCATCAATTTTGGTCCACTGGAACTGTTTTAAATAAGTACGATTACATTAGCAAAAATCACCATCTTAGCGCCCCTTGGTGGGGCTTTGTATGGGAGCGAGCTGTCAGCGAATAGATTTAGTGTCAACGATTAAAAATTTAAATCTTGATTTAAAATTCGAGATGAATGTCTACGCGATCGATAAAAATATGGTTGTGGTCATAAAGCGAAGTTCTATCAGATGATGTGTATGAATCGGTATATTTTTCGAAGTTAATCAACCCAATTACCTAAGTCACAAATTGCATATATGCACGTTGTTTTTGTTTTTTGATTACTAATACTAGAATGGTCTTACGGCGGTTAGCACCAACTGATATTATCCTAGGTTTAAATCCCGATAACGAATGTTGGGTTGATTTGGTATCGACGGTGCTATTAACCAATTCAATCTTAAGCAAACATTTGGCAGATTTTCCAAACAGGAACGGCATTAAAAGTAAATCCAAGTTGATGCTTAGCGCTATTAATGTATTCGGCGCAAAATGTACTAAAACGATTTGATGCAAAAGCGCACTTTTATGACCGATACCGCACTTCCAACACTTCTTTGTTCATTTTGGAGCGAAATACGCAATATTAAAGCTATACAGATATTGATACAGATTTTTCGAAGGAGAAATACAGATGAAAAGATTTTTCTAAGCAAAAATACAGATTTGCTTTTGGCAACCCTGCTGCTGACTCATTGTTCTTCATCAGCAGCTCTTGCAGTCGATGCGTCCTCGACTTTGGAAAGCAATCATTTCGTGTTGAGTGTGTGAGTGCTGACCACGTTTTGCGTCCATTGCTGCAATGGAAGCGATCTACCCCCCGTTGGCGATACTGCCATACACTGGAACCACTGGAAGCGGATTCCTTTCTCATGGAGGAGGCTTATTGGATAGCGGAAGATAAAGTGTTTATTGTGTTGTACCTTTGGCTATAGTTTTATGATTTGTATAGTGAACAAGTATCCTCGGCTCTGTAAAGTAATTGGATTATCAAATAAATTGAGAAATAAACCATAATGTGACTCACATTGTTTATAAGGATTCTTGACTCTTGATTTCGACCTTTCAGAACAAGCAATTCAAATCGAATTGAAATGCAAAACACTTGAAATCCATCTGTTTTGAACAGTAGTGTGATTCAGTGTGCAATGCACTTTTTTCCTTGATTTGTTTTCCGTCGATCTTGTTTTCCGTCCTGAGCACCAATGCTACCGACGTCAGGGAGGCAGCTCTCACACCTAGACCCTACCTATCGTCCCATCAACTCATGAACCGAGAACCAACGGCTTTACTTCCCCATCCAAAGGAAGGCGTGATCAGATATGTTATGCCTCAGAAGATCCCGGTGGCGCCGACTGGGATTGAACCCAGGCCTGTTGGGTTGGGCACCGCTTATGTGCAATGCACTTGAACTGATAGTGAAAGATTTTTTACATTTCAAGTTTTAAACACTAGAAATCAACGTGTATTAAGCATTGAGCCAAGGTGAAAAACACTTTGAATAAATGTGATTGTGAATTTGCAAGATGAAGTTTTTAAACACTTCGAACAAACGTGTGGGATTTTTTTCAGTGTAGTGCTCTAAGCAGAAAATAGATAGCACAGAATCGCGGTTCGCCACCAATCCCAGTCTCCCAGTTGTACTAACAGTGAATATAACAACAAAAAGTCCATAATGCAGAGCTGGGGTAAAATAGCCTCACGTGGATCTTCATTGCATTCACATGCCAAATTATGGGATTTTATTTGCCAAAATGCTAGTTTCAATACTGCACTAGAAGTGCTGCATGATTAATTTACAAAATAAATAATGGGAAAGCAACTAAAAACCAGGGGTGCGATGCAACATTTCACCCCAGGGGTGCGATTCAAAATCTCCTACCCTAATAGGTACAATTAATTTTAATCAATTAACGGTACATCCCATCCTGTGGGACTGACACTCCCAATTATTTACTCCAACCAACCCAGTCCCAAACTCAAAAAACTGCATGATCAATCGACATCGCGGTATCTATTCGTTTTAAGAACACGCCACATTTTGTTGTAAATGTATTGGGTCTCACAGAGCCCTCCCCTTGGTTAGTTATTGCACCTTGCTGTTGGTGGGCGGGCTTAATTTCATGCTTTATAGTGGAGTGTTGGAGACGGTAGGTTTATGGCCGGCGTTGCTGGCTCATGCCGCGATAGAATTGCGTCATGGGCAGGCGATGGGAATTACTAAGCTTCCCCTCTCTTAAGAACCACTGCGTGAGAAAACCAAAGATCTAGTCCAACAGTGATAGTATCACACTTTTTACTCCTTTGTTTGAGAGACGCGTCGTAGTACGCTTACGTATAGGCACTGACGTTTGGTGCGATACTGGTTTTGTACTTATTTTATTTATTTTTACGCAGATAGATTTATTTGGGTTTGCAAGGGAATTATACTATTGAAATATTTCAGAAAGTACGCAACAGTGCTCCTTCTATTTGCGTGACAAGCTTTCATTGTTGTTTTCATTGAGGTATTACTCAGGGAACAATGGTTAAAAGGTAAATGGATCATTAAACAATGACAATGTTCCTTAATAAGTAAAAAAATGTCCTTAAAATAGTGTAGTGTAATTGTACCATATATCATCGGAAAAGCTGCTGTAGAAAGGTTAATAAGTACCATGAAATCAGCTTAAATGTTCAGTAAATCATTGTGTGCATTTGTGCATTTTTAGGAAGGTTAATAAGTACCATGAAATCAGCTGAAATGTTTAGTAAATCATTGTGTGCATTTGTGCATTTTTACTGAACATTTCAGCTGATTTCATGGTACTTATTAACCTTTCTACAGCAGCTTTTCCGATGATATATGGTACAATTACTGTGGCGTGCTTCTATTGTGACATACTAATACGTATTTTTGTGGTGCGAAATAGTGGAAGCGTGTAAGCGTAGTTGGAGCATATACCCTATATAATTTAAAAATCAGCTAGGGAACAAACTTTAAAATAAAGCATTTGAGTCACTTGAAGGTGTCACCTGGGTCGAACTAAGATATAATAACTATAGGTCAAAGTCAAAAGTACTTGAAACACGTTTAATTTTAGATTACAAGCACAAGTGCAGGTACTTCTTAAATCATGGGTTATGTTTGATTAGGTGAATTAGAGATTTCGATTATTTATTTAATTAGACTAATGAGATATCATTATCATCAAACGAACTTATATAAGAAAATTCAGAAAGTCTAATAACATTAGGTAGATTAACAAAGGAACTAGGATGTGGGGGGTCTGCTTAGAGAGGCAACTAACCTTTAAAGTTGTAGAATAAATCTTCCTATTTAGTCTTGAACTTCAATTAGAAAACGCAAGCAAACCAATAGCGCTTAGAAAATTAACAAGGAGAGGAATAGTTTGGGAAATAAGTAAAAGCAGAGGTTTGTGACAATTGAAAACTTTTAATCTTTTGTAGGCATTGTTTTCCCCTGAGTTTATTGTACTCGATTACTATATTATTCTCTCAATACGCGAAATCTCTTATATATGCGGTTGAAGCATTTGAGTTAACTTATTTCTTAGTGTTCAAGTACTTACATTTGTAAACAGCAGTCTGTTAATCTATGAACTAAACCCTACGTGACTGTATAATCGATCTTTCCTTATGTGGTATTGACGCATTGATCCATGTTTAACTTTTCACGGCTGTCGGATTCAACGCGCCTACGTCTATGGAGCTTACGCAGAAGTGATTCGCAATGCGGTAGAGCTTACATTTTTTTTGAGCTTTTGTAGTTTAGAATTTGTTCGGTACGGTCGCGAAATTTTGAAATGATTGTTTCGTGCGGTAAAATAACTAAATTGAAACAAATCTCAATAGTAAAATAAGTAGAATATCTAGGGAGGAAACCAAAATTAATCAACTTGCCAACATAGGCTATCACATTTATTTTGCTGGCACTCTTTAAATGATAATAAGCGTTTTTTTTTGGTTTGGTTGTCTCGCACGGCTTTCGGAATTCGCGCGGTTTTCGTCACTTATATAATTTAGATATTTCGTTCGAAACGGATTTACTTATTCAATGGGTTTACAACGCGGATGTATCTACGCGCACACGTCACAGCAATTTTTCCATAACTAGCTTGAAACAATACAAACGGAATCCAGTGTTCAAGCTGCCAACATAGGTTAGTCCTTATGCTGTATTTTCAAAGATAGAAGCAAAATTTATTCAAATGGGTCAAGTCTTGAAAACTAAGCTGTCACGCAGCTCCAGCTTGATACCCAATAATAAAATGTATTGGGTCTCACAGAGAGTGAGCGAAAGCAATTAATTAATTAATTTATCTTTATTAGGGAGGCTTTCAGCCTTGGGCTGGTTCGCCTCCAACGTGAGCGAAAGCAATCGGATAAACAAAAATTAAACGTAGAGGTGCATCCTGCGTTATCTTGAAAGTACAGATAAATGAGTGAAATTTTACCAATTTTAAAGAGCTCATGGAATTGCTAACTTATAGCCATTTGAAAATTTAGACTTATCTGCAAATTTAGACTCATTTGAAAAAAATTGAGTGTGGAAACCATATGTTTACACCATATGCACCCTCGATAAAACTCTAAACAATGAAACGAACAACAATTTATGTAATGTTGATCATAATGGTAATTGAAGATCGTTTTGTGATGTGACAACATTATTTTGATGGGTGTCTAATTTGGCGCAAAATGTGCCAAATCTAGCGTTAATATCGTGTGCGCTATATATCGCAGAAATTTACATGATTTTTTATAAGGTGTACTCTGTTAGCCTTCTTTAAGGGCGAAATGTAAATATGGCATGTATTTCCTTACATCAGCGGGTGCTGGCTGTCGAGTGTCAAGTAACTACTTGACGATTACTACTACTCAATATCAAGTGTGCGATGAATCAACATATGGTCTAAGCCTGTCAGAAAGATATATATATATATAAATAAAAAAACAAGTGCATCATTTTTATGCTGTGTCACTGCAATAGTACTGGGCATAACCTAACAAAAGATCAATTTGATTGGACTTTATATAGCTCTCACACAAAACATTAATATATGTACTAGCTGACCCAGCAAGCGATGTTATTATGCTCACGGATGATGAGAATGATCGATCATCCAGGCAAAATTCCATTGAAAATTCCCGGCTTAATGCTAAGAAGGAAAAAGGTCCTCCCTATTGCGATCACCATTTCCGATTTCCATGCTCTTTGCATGTAACTTTTCAACTTCGTTAAATACAAGCTTTCACTTCAAATTGGCCGCCGGGGTCAATGCCGTGTATTGGTTGAAACCTTGGATGGATTCAAACGTCTTTTCAAGTACCCTACTGAGAAGCCCAATTTTTCACTTACGACAGCAAAATTGAACGTCTGTTCAGTCTTGATGTTTGATATGAAACTGTCGGGTCCCAAGACAAAAAAAAAAAGATAATCTTTCAAATCCGTCAATCCGTTCTTTAGTTATAGGAACACTATTTCATTTTTATTCAAAAAGATTTAGTTCTGATACAATACCATAAATAACTTATTTTCCATTTAATCAAATTGAATCCAAAGGGTGGTTCAAAATATTGATTAAGCTCCACCATGTTCAATTGATTTCAAATCAGGTTTTGGTGATTCTTTCAAAATTAGTGTTCATTTAAATAAGAATGCAGCATGGCTTTTTGAAGTTTGTATGGGAATGATTATGGGTAATGTGAAATTTTTGTTCTCATTGTTCTAGCCCTTTGCTGTAATAATCGGTGGATAAATTTGCTATCAGCACTAAAGTGGAAACTTTGCTGACGACCGCATTTTGATTGAACGTCACGATAGTTAATTATTACTTAATATATGCCGATAATTTATCAGATCCTCGAGTGATTGGAGTATTTCGGTTGGGTTATTGTGGGTCGATGATCACATTTTATTTGTTTTATATACAGTGTACGATATTTTAATTTCAATGAATAAATTTTTCCAATTGTTTTGTTCTACTGTTGCTGATGCAATGGTGCTTGGTGTGCTCTCGTATTTACCTTTGTTACCTGTTATTACCTCAATCGCACCGAGGTCAGTGGTGTATTTGCCAAATAATAGATACTGAAAACACGTTCCATCATACATTGTTTGAGCTGGCTGATCGGAGTGAATGTCAGGGATTGTTGAGAAAGTGCCAGCCGAACAAAATATGTTTTTTTTTTAATTCTTTATTAAAGAGATTTTTAGCCTTAGGCTAGTTCATCTCTAGAACAAAATATGATATTGAAGCAATGTTAATCATATCTTATTATTATGGTGCGGCTGGAAGAAAAAAAGCGCGGAATGATGGTCGTTTATGTCGGTTTGTTGGTGGTTATCGTGTGGAACCAGGATCCATGCACGTGAGGTATGCTTTATGCCGAATGTAACATTTTGTATAGATTGAACGAATTCTCGGTCGTTTTCTGTCATTTTTAACTCAAATGAATGCAAAGGTGGTGCAATTGTAATTTAATAAATCCTCAACATTGAACATCGATCATGGATAGATTTGGTGAGTTTGATCCAGTTGATAAACATTCCTATACATTTATTATAAATGATCTATTTTCCGGTTTTTGCGGCTAGGTAAGATGTATGAGTTTAGCTTTTGTTCATTTTGAAACTTAATTCAGAATTCCGGAAAACGCGAAAAGATTTAGAAATCATTGGTTTTTATTTTAGTCATTTCTAGATCAAATGAAGATAAGACTGGTGCAATTTTAATTCATTGCGTTTGAATCCGCACCATTAGACTTATAAGACGCAGTTGAAATTTTTTTAAATTTATTATCAATTTTGTTTTCAACTTGTTACTCAGCGGGCTGAACCACGCTTGATCTATTGTTCGATTGGTGCGGTTAGATATGTGCAATGAGTTATACGTTTGATCATGTTGAAATTTGATGCTATTTGAAAAAAAGATACCACGATCGTGATCGAACATGCAGGCTTAGTGGCTAATTTCGTAGTTTTTTTTTTTTTTTGAAAAGCCGCTCACGATTTATTTGGTCACATATGCTACACTATGCTATGCTTTACATGGTAACTGCAAAATACCTAATAATAACTCAATAATGACGTCAAGGTAAGCATTTCAAGGGAAATTGGTACTACCCACTAAATCAGTAAAAGTTTTATCCATTTATGAATATTTACTACACACAAATTAATTAATGTTGCCACTATTATAGAACATCTTAAATGATAGAACTCGAACGGAACGGTACGTATCAAAATCTTATTGCATATAAGAGTTAAACCGATAGTTTTAGAACTGCCCATACGGAGATTCATTTGATTTTCAAAGGGATGGAAATCGATTTCGCTAGTAATGACCGATGTTACTTCTACTGCTGATTTGTACTCAAACGCGGTGCACCGTCATAGCATGAGTAGTTGATGAGCAAAATGAATATAGTTTTATCTATGTAATTGTGTATGTCCGTACCCAAATGAGGACAGACCTACACAATTGTTTGGGTCAGCTGCAGACCTTGAAATTATTTAGAAAACGTATTGTTTAGTGTATTTTGTTCTGAAAAAAAAATCAACTTAACGAGGCAAAAATCAAGATACACGCCAATTTAAGGGCCGTCTTGAAAGGATTAAGGATTAATTTTTTTTCCAAAGTTAATGCATTAAACCTAATTTTTTTTTATATATAAAAAAAAAGCTTCACAAAGATCCATGTTTGCTGATGATCTATCCCAAGTAAACAGAAGTGCCGCATTCAACGAATAAGAACACTTCCAAGTTCCATAAAGTTCCAACCGAACCTTCAAGCTCCATAAAGTTCAAATAAAGTTCTGACAGAACTTTCAATTTCCATAAAGTTCGAATAAAGTCTCGACAGAACTTTCAAGTTCCATAAAGTTCAATTAAAGTTCCGAAAGAACTTTCAAGTTCCATAAAGTTCGAATAAAGATCTGACAGAACGTTCAAGTTCCGTAAAGTTCAAATAAAGTTCCGACAGAATTTTCAAGCCACATGAAGCAATCCGCACAAGTCTTTATTATTAACAAAGTTCAATGTATGTAAATATGAAATGATCAGTGGACCGAATTAATCATAATTCTTATATTTATGCAGTGCATCTACATTCTATCCAAACATTAAAAAAATTAAAGGGTAATTTCCTGGATTCGAACCCGTGTATTCGGCATGCGATTTACGATTGCTAACCACTGCGCCACAAGTGTTTTAGAATACCATGCGGGCAAACACCAACTTAAAATTCATCAAGGTGTTGTGTTTCGTATTCAAGTCAGTCAGCGGGCACTGAAAACTCCAACAGTAGGCGGGACATCAGCTCACTTTAACATATCTCGGATGACGTAGCGGTGATTGCGTTCAATTTTTCAAACAGCTCCAATTCTCCTACTAATGCTGATAAATCAATACACATTAATACCTGCCTTTAGAAATAACTTTCATAAAAGTGCGAACTAAATATAGAAGTGGTGTAGGACAAAAACTTCTTTTAATTTATTTTCTTAAAGTTCCGTTCAAGTTCCGCGAGAAGTTGCTTGAAGCTCGATTCAAAGTAAATCTGGACGCACGGTTTAATACACCACCGCGCCCCTGGTGGTTGGAACAGTAAAACTTTGACAGGCATTTGTTGATTGGTGAAAAGTTTTTCTCGATTGATCGACGCATCCCGAAATTACGGATCATGGAACTGAGAAAAGAAAATTAATTGTGCACAAACATCTAGAGAACTCTTCGTAGTCTGCCTCAAAAATAGCAAAAGTGTTAAAATTCCCAAAGTCAACGGTGAGTCTTGTAATCAAACGTTATAATGATACTCTGAGCACAGACAAACAGACGTAACACTTCATTGTGTATCTTCGTTCATGCATTTAACGGTTGATTTGAATATTATCAGTTCCGCGAACTACTCGCCGCAGCGCTGACATCGGATCACTTTGACGTTTCTATACATTCTATAGAACTTTTATGCAATATTGTTTGCGAGCTAGCAAGCAAGCTTGTTTTCCGCGAGAAGCCCGAGAGATGTCGTTACTGAGGTTATGTTTTGAGATACTATGTTTTCAAGAAAAACTTTTTCAAAGAGTTACGTCTGTTTGTCTGTGCTCTGAGTGTGGATAGAGCACAGTGCATCTATCATAAAAGTGGCACTAGGAACAATGAGCTGAGGAGCAAGGTGTTGAGGTATGTGAAAAGCAACCCAGGAGTCTCCATACATGATTTGGCAAAGAAATATGATTCCAACTTTTCCACCGTGCGTAACATCCTTTCAAGAGAAGGACCCTGAAACAAAAAACAAAAAACAACACGTTACTACACGAACGAGTTTTGACGAAATTTGATGGCTGTATTTTAATGGATGACGAAACATATGTCAAATGGATTATAAACAAATCCCCGGACGAAAATTTTACTTGGAAATTGGTCGTGGGGATGTCCCTTCCAGGTATAAATTTGTTTTTGCTGAAGTTTGCTAGGAAACTAATGATTTGGCAAGGAATCTGCAGTTGTGGCTTTAAAACCAAGGTTTTCATCACATCTCACACAATGACGTCGAAGGTTTGCATTAAAGAGTGTCTGAAAAAGCGGATTTTACGGAATTTTTTTTTTAAAGAGGTACTAGAATGGTATGCTGCAAACAATGTTAATTTCGTCGCCAAAGAGATTATCCTCCGAATTGCTCTGAGTTCAGACCGATCGAAAAATATTGGGCAATTGTCAAGCGAAAACTTCGAGGATGCGGTAAAAAAGTGACAAATGCACAACAAATGCGTTTAAAGTGGAATAAGTTCGCCGGTACAGTGTCACCAGTGACTGTGCAGATCATGATGGGATCGATCACAAGTAAAGTGCGACAGTTCGTTCGAAACGATGAAATTTAATAACTTGTTACATATCGTTTGAAAGCTGAATAAATACCCTTTTGTTTGACGTTTTGATCAACCGTGTATGTTGTTTAATTCTTCAGTTATGATCACTTTAATGCGTTCAAATTTACTTTGAATCGGGCTTTAGAATGCTTTTCAATTATGGTACTGGAACTTTCAAGTTCTTATAACGACTTAAAAATGAGGCTGCTTAGAATTCTATAGACCACCTTCAACCAAGCTGCTTAAGCCACAAATAGCATTTTATCAGAACTTTTGGTTACTTGGGATGTTTGCTGATGATGCATGATGATGCAGTGATTTATGTCATGTTTTCTGGAATCTCACGGAAAGTCATTTGAGCAATAATACCAAGTGGGGTTTTTTTTTTTAAATTTTAGTCACTTTAACGCTCTTGGGTCAGTCGTGACTTATCCGGGGGTGAGATTTGAACTCGTGACTTTGGCGTGAGAGGTATGGATGCTAACCTCTACGCCAGGGTCACTCCCTACCGCTCCAATGCTCATAAATATCCAAACATTAAAAGAGCGTCGTGAATTTGCTATGATTTCTTTCGTAAACGATATCGCATTGATTCTATAGAACTATTGTCATCCTTAAATTTATATACACCATCTAGGCATTTACGTAATAGAAATATATTTGCTACAAATCGTCATCGTACGAATTATGCCAAATTTGGACCCTTGAACCAAATGATGGATACATATAATAAACACTGCGATAACATTGACTTTACAATGACAAAAACCAAATTAAAGCAATATTTTAATTCCTCGCATAACGTCAGCTAGAAGTAATGTTTTAACTTGTTCTCAAGACATATTATAAAAAAAATATAAACAATGACAAAATTGTAAACATAGCTCTCAAGACAACAATTGTAAAACGGTCTACACTGATTGACGACAAATAAATAAATAAATAAATAAATTTGATTTCGCAACCAAGTAGGTAATGCTGTTACTTGCTTTCAATTAACTAACGTAAAGATGATGCCAATAGATGCAATTTATTTTAGTGCGTTTTCCAAAAATGTAATCCCAGTTTTTTTTTATTTCAACACATCTTTTGAGATTGCAAAAATCAGTTATCATAGGGTATATGACCCTATGTGTATCGAGGTTAATAAATGAGCTGTAGTTTTTATTTCAACGTCAACAGGTAAGTTCTATTCTTATTATTTGGATATTAATTGGGCACGACTGGAAATTGTAAAACATACCATTTCAACATGAAAACTTTCCAGGTTCGTGGATGTAATGTCGGTCTACTGTACTCAAATCGGGTCTATGAATGGATGTAACTTTGTTCTAACGAAGATGAAATTCTATCTACAAAGGTTCGGCATGTGAAATCACGCTTCTTTTCACAATCATTCATAGTTAACCACATTGTTGACGTCACTTTTGCTTCTAGAAATAAAATCATCACACGACCACACATAGAACAAACTGTCAAGTCAAGTGATAGCAGGTCGAACTACCCGCATAAACGTGAGCCATAACGAAAGTTTGTGAGATAAAGCTCCAACCTTATGTATTATTTATTATTTGGAAGTGAACCTTACAAATAATAAATAGGTAATTAGGAACACGTCCCACGAAAAGTTCTAAAGCGCAAAAAGTATTAGATCTCCTAAATTTACAATAAGAGCGAAAAGTGTGATATTGATTTATTAGAATAGCATGTTACAAAGAGGTAAGTCCTTTCAATTCAGGAAATTATCAGGTTTTTTGATGACCCACTGCAGTGTAAAGTCTGTTCTATTTAGAATTTGGCCGCACAAAATAGTTCATTTCTCCAAGGGGAAATAAAGTACAAAAACGAATGAATTTTTGAACTTTTCGCGGAATACCTCTCATCATGTCTTGCACAGTAGTACCACAGACAAACAGACGTAACTCTTTGAAAATCTTGTTCTTGAAAACATAGTATCTCAAAACATATAACCTCAGTAACGACATCTCTCTGGCTTATCGCGGGAAACAAGCTTGCTCGTTAACTCGTAAACAATATTGCATAAAAGTTCTATAGAATATATAGAAACGTCAAAGTGATCCGATGCCAGCGCTGCGGCGAGTAGTTCGCGGAACTGATAATATTCAAATCAACCGTTAAATGCATGAACGAAGATACACAATGAAGAGTTACGTCTGTTTGTCTGTGGTAGTACTGTCAACCTCATCTACCATCCTTTTCCACCATTTTTCCAAATCAGATAGTGTTTTGATTATTTTGCCACATTTCTTCAATTTGCGCTTGATAATTGCCCAAAATTTTTCAATGGGTCGAAAATCTATACAATTTGGTGGATTGATACTTTTCTCAATAAAATCGACATTATTCTGCTTATACCATTCTATGACATCGCGGCTGTAGTGGCAGCTGGCTAAGTCAGGCCAGAACTTTCCGGAACTTTCGTGTCATTGAATGAACGGCAAAATTATGTTCTGGAGACACTCCTCCTTGTAAAGTTGTCCATTAAAAGTCGCTCTAGTGATGAAAACCTTTGTTTTCTTTCCGCAACTGCAGATACCTTGCCAAATCATCAACTTGCGAGCAAATTTATCTGCAAAGACAAATTTTAATTTACCCGGAGCACCCTTACGTTTAGGAAAGTAAAATTTTTGGCCCGGGATTTGTCCAAAGTCCATTTTAACGTAAGTGTTATGGTCCATCAAAATACATCCGTTATACTTGGTCAAAACTTGCCCGTACAGCTTCTTTGCACCGTTTTTGGCAACCAGGTTTTGTTTCAGTGTCCTGTTGGGATGTTTGCTGGCATGGTACGACCGGAAACCTGCTTGCATACAAATTCGCTGAACTGTACTGTGTGAACCTTTTCGCCAAATCACGACCGGAGATCCCAGGATTATTTTGAACTGCCCTTATGACCTTCGCTCGTAGTTTTCGGTAATATGTTCCTCTTCTATGTTTGTTTTGTTTTGTACGATCCAACGTTAGTGTTTCCCAGTAACGTTTAAGCACAATATATAAACTCGATTATGGAAGTTTGAGAGCCTTTGCAATCATTCCTCCTGACCACGTTGGATTTTGCACGTGAATGTGCAGAATTTTTTCACGTCTGTCACGTTCCATCTTCGAAAACTTTTGAATGAGCATATGAATCCTGATGACATTTTCACTACGAAATTAACAATTATTTCGGATCAAAACGCTGTTAATAGTTTCTTGCTACGAAAACTAGAGGCGCTGCAGTAATTAAAAAGAAGCGTCCAAATACTAACTGGAAAAGACTTTAGATTACGTTAATGAATTAATATGGTGGCGCCTAGAAGTCGAAAAACTAAAAATTTACATTAAAAAAGAGGAATAAATGCTCTACATGTATCCCAAAAATTGGCAATTAATTTATGGATTGGAATTTCATAGTAGACCTGGTAATAGCTTTTCATTACTTTTGTTTATTATTGCTGACTGAATGAGTTATTTGTTCAATAGCAAATATATTTTATTAACAATATGATCCACTCTTTCGCTTAGCTGGCGAACCGAATTTTTGGCGATGAAAGCACCTCTGTGGCCAAAAAGGCTACCAATGTATTTGTTTATCGTCACGAGGGGTAAACCAAATGAAAATTTGTTCAATATTTCAAATGAATGTATTTCACCATTTTATTTTATTTGATGACAACAGTGACATGTCAGATAAATTTTAAAGCATTATAAACAATGTAATTAATGAAAATAATTTTACTCTTACTTTTGTAATAAGTGCTATATTCGCACCCCTCGATTGTAATTGAACGATTGTTGCTGACCTTTTTCAACGCTAGATGGTGCGTGAAGCAACGTTTTGCGGGTCGCCATTGCAACATTTGGAAAAGGCATGAATGGATCATACTCAAGTAACAATCTAAATGCTTGGAAGATTTATTCTTATTTTATCATTGTTTTATCATAGCATCTCTTCCAGCCTGTGGTTGTATTACGGTTTTGTGTGCTTGTCATAAAATCAGGCCGGTAAAGTCGTCTATAAAACTGTTTTATGACTACTAAATTAAAACTCAGACTTCATAGTTTTAACGGTAGCTGTAAGGTGGTTCTGCATCACTACTTATAACTGAAGAATAAAACCAAAACAAAACATACAATTATGTTTTATGGTACACTTTTTATTACCGATATAAAACTTGAAGCAGTCTTAGACCTTCATTAAAGCTTCATTACAACTATCATCTTTATCAGAGGCCTAAGATTCACAGATAAGAAATATACTGCTACAACAAAAAATACTCTGAATTTTTTGTCATTATAAAAAGCAAATCTATTCAGATATATGAAATGAAAACCCCTTCAGTGCTTCTGAACACGATGAAGATGAGACGATCGACAATATGAAACTCCTGGAGGAACTACAGTTATACGATCCCTACATAAGGCACAGTGCGGTGAAGGAGCTCTTAAAAATATTGAACAAGCGGCTTTCCGATACGCTTCCGAAAGATCCACGAACCCTTCTTAAAGCAACGCCGACAGTTTCACTAAATCCGGTTGGAGATGGCCAGTATTGACATCACGGCTTTAAACCTTGTATTGAAAAAGCTTTTAGTGGATCCAATAAGCATTTCTTACATCTTGATTACAAGCGAAAATAGGAGGATCGCTTGGAATGTTGACTTTTTGACAGGTGGTCATGGTTTTTGTTTTGTTTTGATTCGCTGTACCGAATAAAACCAGCAAGCTAGTTATATAGCTTAAATATAACTTAACGCTCTCAATTTGGACTACGAAATGCTAAGATACAACCATTAGATTTATGTTATGCTATAGAATTCCAATCTAGGAGAATATGTTATATTGAGGTATTTTTAAGGAGTAGCAAGTTATAACGAAAAAAAATGTCGCCGTATGAACAAATTTCACACAGTATCAATAATTACGCTTTAATTGATAGGCAATAAAACACTTTCATACATCTATGTATAATTAAATAATATGTGACTGGTTATTGCTCAACAGTAGTAACAGTTTAGTACTAAATAGATAATCTTTGAATGACTCTTTAATGCATGGTGCTAATGCAGACAAATTAAAAATATCCCTATCTTTTAGTATTCATATGGCGCACTAAATTTATGCTCCTATTTGGTATAATAATCACCATAAATATTGCACGGCATGCTGTGAAGCATATACAGATTGGTTTAAAATTATAATAAAGTCGTCTTATTTTCAATGTACAATAATATCAGCCATTATAACCAACTGACAAGGATCATGATTTCACATCAAACATCGAAAGAATAAAACCACAATAAAATATTTCTCAATATTAACTATCATCCAAAAACCCCAACTTAAAACCTTCAAAGTTGTCAAAATGTTTTGCGTATCATGTTTTATCAACTTCTTCAGGAGCGATTTATGCGGTTGTAATATAGTTTTATGGTAGTCATTAGAAGGCTGTTAAAACTTTCTGACCTGGAGGAGGTTTTATGTTTTCATTTTTAACAATCACGTCTAGAGTGTGATAAAACTGACATAAATCCTATGCTCCTAAAGTAGTTCGCATATCAAGTTTTAATGACTGCATTAAAACTGGGCCAATTGGCCATGACATGGCTGTATTGCGGTTCTCAGGAGATTTTTAAAGCAATGTGGTCGTCAGTGAAGGTTTTATAATTTGGTTATATCAACTGCTATAAAACTTAAATAAAACAAAAATTGTTGCTTGGGTATTGTGCCTAGGGGCACGGACGAAAGCTTGACATAGGACCGCTAGTGGACGGAACAAATGTGAAGAGCATTAAGTTCTTTTAATTGATCGATCATCTATTACACAATAAGAAATAACTAATTTTACACGTGACGGAATCCATCTATGACATAAAATTTGAGACGTAAACAAACATATCATGTAATATTAAGTGCTCCGAGACTGAAAACTTCGTTGCTCGACGAAAAGTACGTTTGTTATGACTCAAATTTATGTCAAAATTGACGCTCGTATATGTCACTCTCAAAGCATCTAAATTTACATGATTTTTTCTAAGTGTGTATCTTAACTCTTTCCGTTTTTTTTTAATTGTAGGCGTAACAAATTTGTAATAATTTTTTTTTTTTCAAAGAGAAAGTTGATGAAGAGAATCGATCAAAATCATTTGCACCCCTGCTTACAAGTTTGGTTACTAGATTACAACTCTGGAGAACATTTTGTGTGGTCGTTGAGGGCGTGTGGTTCTGAATATGGACAAACAGGCACAGATAAATTCTATTCCAACTCTTTACTGTAATAAGCTTGTTGGCCTTGAAAAGGGTCGTTAGGTTGCCTGGTGATGTTTTAACCTCCGAAACCGTACATACTGCGTCTGTCACTTCAAAGCGTAGACGACATCCATGACCGCTTACGCTTGACGTGTTCAGAGTAGGTGACAGCATCACGGATCATATTTTCCAGGAACACCTTCAGCACACCTCGTGTTTTTTCGTAGATCAGACCGGAGATTTTTTTGACACCGCCACGGCGAGCCAGACGACGGATGGCGGTTATCACGAAGAACCTTGAAATGACGATTGGCGCCTCCTGTACCAAGACCTTTTCCTCCTTTGCCACGACCAGTCATTGTTGCTTGTTGGGTAGAAAAGTGAACTTTCTAGAGATGAACTAGCCTGAGGCTAAAAATCTCTTTAATAAAGAATTAAAAAAAAAAGAAAAGTGAACTACCTAACCTGCCACCACCTTCCTACTGCTGCTATTGCTGCATCTGCTGCCTGTTCACCACGTCCTCCGAAGCCGAAATGAGTTGAGGCTAGACATCAGCGCTCATTTTATATCTTGTCAGGTTAAAGCAGAATGATGTGCAATCAAGTGGTACTCGAATATGATGACTGGGTTTGGGAAGAACGTTTATTTCAAGAAAACAGTGATAAAATTATCACTTTTTATTTGTACATTGGACAATGCTTGACATTAGCACTTTTTCAATACTAAATTGTTGAAAATCACCAGTCAAAAGCATTGCTATTGATGCGTAGAAATATTTCTGATGGATTGGTAATACAATTATTGAAATTGGGCCAGGGGCAGCTGAGTTATTAAGGTTCAAAATCTTTCAAAATTTTGTTACATGTTCCATTTTCCGTTTTCACAAAGTGTATCCCCATATAGAAATCACAGACGTAGTCCTACGTCAAAAAAAAAAAAACAATACCGTGGACCGTGGAATGATTGGGGAAATGGCTCTAATGTTGGCCTATGGATCTAAATTGGGCCCATCGCTTAAAAGCTGCTATTTATCAATTGTATCCAGATGAACGCGTCATTGGGACAGTTCTTATGGATATTTTTAGTCGCTATTGAAAATTTAGTCGATTGCTGAGTTTATGTGTGGGCCCAAATTAGGGACATTAAGACCAACATTACATCCATTTCTCTTATATGTTATTTGTTGAATAAATTCGCCAAAAAGCTTATTTTGATGCTCAAAACCATTACTTTCTTAATTTTTTGAAAACTTTATTTGCGAGATTTTTAATTCATTGGCTACAGAATCCATCTTTGACATAACAATGAGATGTAAACAAACATGTCATGTAATATTAAATGCTCCGAGACTAAAAAGTTCGTTGCTGGACGAATAGTACGTTCGATTGAGCTATATTTCGCGTCTATTATGACTCAAATTTATGTTAAACTTTTTGCTCGTATGTGTCGTTCTCAGAGCACTTAAATATACATGATTTTTTCTAAGTGTGCAGGCCACTCACTCGCTATAAAAAAAATTCAGAATTTTGAATTCATTAGATGTTATAATGATATTTTGTACTTATTAGATACAAGAAGAACTTGAAAAGCAAGTGTTTGACACATAAAACCTGTCAAATTCGCTTTGAGATAGTCACAATCAGCGATTTTACGACTCACGAGCGCTCACTCTGAGTGAACGCTCACGAATCATAAAATCGTTGATAGTAACACTCTGGAAGTGAAAATGAAAGGTTTTATGTGGCAGATACTTGCCTTTCAACATCTTCTCGTATCTTACAAGTACAAAATATCATTATAACGTCGAATGATTTAAAAATACAGAAAATATTTTTTTTTAATATCAAGTGAGTGGAAGCAAGCCTGGATGCAAGAAATATCCGTACCCGTCTATTACACGTTTGTTGTTTAACCGTATCCGACCCGAATCTGAAAATTTATTAACTTGCATACTCGTATCCAACCGACCCCGTTACGGGTCGGGTTTCGGGTAAAAATGCCCGTACCTGACCATCCCTTCTCAATAGGCTATTTAATACGGGATGGTTTTAATTACTGAAAAACCGCTTTAAGAAATAGTTCCGATACTATTCCGAAATGTTTTGAAGGTGATTTCGGCATCAAATTTAAAATGGAATTATCTGCAACAAGTCACATATACAGTAATACAATATTGTTGTTTACATTCAACTTTGAAATGTGACATTTTGACAGCCACTATAGTGATACGCCGATGCACGCCGATCAAAGTCCACGGCGTCACGTCGCCATGCCGCCGCCGCAGAGGCAAAAATAGTTTTTACGCCGCCGATGTAAGGACCGGCGCACAGACCTAACCTTTAACTTAAAACATAAGTGATTTGAATTAGTTATATAAGTTGTATCCTTTGTTTGAGAAATAGTTAAACCGTACCGTGCAAATTGCGACTGAGCGGTGCAAACGACGTTAAGAAATGTTATAAAACGACGTAAACGACCGTTTAAATCAGTCAACACTCAACTTAACACAGTGCTCTGAAAAGTGTAAAGGATAAGATTTTTGACGTATATGTACATCGTATATGGAAAAAATCTTTCATCGTTTACACGAGATGGAAACATAGATTTTTTTTAAATGTTGTAAATGCAATTTTTTGGATCATAATCTGTGTATTCCGAATAAACAATACGGATATAACGTAAACTGACAAAGTTACAGACAATTTTTGATGTCCGTTTTATAAACTGAACAGTCCGTAAACCTGGCAGAATATGAAGAAGGAAACCATTGATGTTTGTTGCTAGTTCAATGGTATTCCTAATCGATGCAAAGTCAATTGTTTACTCTAAGCATATTGTCACTGTTGCGCTTGGAATATTATCTTATCTCATTTTCAATTACAATATGATATATAAAAACAACGTCAAGCGATGGACTGCATTTGTACGTATCGTTTCATACAGTAAATCGGAAGCCGACTCGCAATGGCATGGTACAAAGTGGAAGAGATTCCTTGCCCTAAACTGGACCTGGGTGAAGGGCCCCATTGGGATATCAAGACGCAAAGTTTGTACTTTGTAAATTTGTTCGAAGCAACGATCCACCGGTTAGACTATCAGAAGAACAAAGTTTATCATGCTTCGGTTGGTAGGTATCCAATGGTGATATAAATTGAGTGCTACATTACTGAAGCAAAATTCAAATCAGAGGGCTGCACGTGGACATCGTTTATCATCCCCGTGAAGGGCAGAAGCAACGAGTTCGTGGTGGCCGATGGATCCCGAGTTGTATTGATTAGCTGGGATGGAGTTTCTGACAAGGCGAAAATTGTAAAAGTCATTGCCGATCTCGGTGATAAGGAAAACCGCATCAATGATGGCAAGGCAGATTTCAAGGGGCGTCTGTTCGCTGGTACATTAAGAGCAGAGCACTGTGGAAATCCATTTGAAGAGAATTCCGGCAAGTTTTACAGATATGACGCAAAGAAAGGTGAATTTGTTGAGCAGTTCGATAAAGTTTTCATTTCCAACGGGCTTGCATGGAATGAAAAGACCAAAAAATTCTACTACGCCGACACTGGAGCGTACTCCGTGCAGGAATTTGATTTCGACGAGGAAGGCAATTTGAGTGAGTGGAATTTACTGTCGATTCTTGAGCGTGTTGGATTTCATTTATTTGTAATTTCAGGCAATGGAAAAGTTTTACTTGACATGTCTGTGACGAACAAAGAACCTAAGGATGGCCCTGATGGTATGACCATTGACACAGATGGAAATCTTTACTTGGCAGTCTTTCATGGCTCCAAAGTTTTAAAGATCAGCCCAAGGTACGGTGATATTATTGAATTGAAGCACTTTTTAAACTGGTATTTTATCTGTATTTTTGTAGTGGTGAAGTTCTGCAGGAGATCAAAATTCCTGCTAAACAGGTGACATCTGTTGCCTTCGGGGGACCTAATTTGGACGAACTGTTCGTCACAACGGCTAAGCGACCTTTTGTAGAAACACAAGGACCTCTCGCTGGAGCTACCTTTAAGGTGACTGGTTTAGGAGTTAGAGGACTACCGATGGCCGATGTAGAACTATGATCAATTCTTTGGAAAATGCTGGAGTACTCGGCTATTCTATTTGATAAACTAAGTTTTGCAATGTAGAGCCGATTTAAAACAACCTCTTTCAAATGTGGATTTTTTGCAAGACTGTATATCTGAAACTATTAGTACAAGAAAATCGATATAAAATGTGAGCTATTGATGAAATAAATTGATTCAGGAAAATATTTGTGCTTCTCTTAATAAAATATGCTTATTCCATGGTTATGGATACATACTTTCCAAAATTTGGTAAATGCTCTTATCCTGCATCCATGTAACGTGCTCTAGACTGCTGTCCAACTCAAAGCATGCAACAGATACTTAACGAAAGAAAGCGTACCGTGTAAATGAGTTAATTGAACCGAGCCATGACAATTTCAATGGACACATCCTAACGAGCAATCTAACAAGCGCTACGAGACCATGGTCTAATTCCGAGATCATTCGGCCTGAATAGAGCCGACAATAATAAGGATACAGGGACATTACAAATTCCAATGCACGTATAATTGCAACCAGCAACAGGATCCATCGTGCAAGACCGAAAAGTACCTACCACTAGCTAACCATATGCTGGCAAAGGTCGGAAAAGACGACATGTTCTAAATTTGCTAGAACATTGCCATAAAATTGTATTACATTACCTCGTAGAGAAATACCTACATGAACCAGTAGGTGCCAACCGGTTCGTCCTGCCTGGGAATGTGGCTGTGCGACACCTTTCACACCCCATACGACATGTAATTATTTGCATGGAAAGACAAGCAGCAGAGAATAGGAAGCCAACGTGCTGCTACAGATTCACATGTTTCTGGTCGGGACGGATT
Source organism: Ochlerotatus camptorhynchus (assembly GCF_037179485.1). Taxonomy (NCBI): domain Eukaryota; kingdom Metazoa; phylum Arthropoda; class Insecta; order Diptera; family Culicidae; genus Ochlerotatus; species Ochlerotatus camptorhynchus. The sequence continues at coordinate 1,974,042 of NW_027040794.1, read as the reverse complement.
GTTGAGAAACGGAACTTTCACTACTGAAAAGCATCATTTGTTGATGAGGTCTTTGCCGCTCTTCTTGCTGAGATTCGTGCATAATTGAAACAATCTTCCCTGGGCCAGGATATTTTCCAACTTTTACTTCATGTAGCGATGCAATTTAAATTTTTATCTCCATTTAACTTATGCAGTGCTCTATATATTTTTTATTAATTATGAACTTCCAATTAGCATATTTTTGCCATAAAGATGGCATGCACATTTTTCAGAACATTTTGTCTCGCCTAGTCCTGGCAAAAACTCATTTCCAGCCACCCACATTTCCCGTGGACATTCACGGCCATCCCGAACAAGAAGCGTTCAACTTGAAGATGGGGGTGGCAGAAGTAAACCGCATGTAGCGTGTGGGTGAAAAAAAATGTATCACCAGAGCATAGAGTGTGTAACGAACGAACCACAGTGAAAGTGGAGGGTCGGACGAAGATGGGCACATTTTTTGGCTCGTTTATTATACAAATCCTTTGAGGATGATACAAAGGACTTCCGGCCAAACTGTAGTCAAAATATGGAAAAAGGATTCACCTGCGTGAACTCTTTTCCCCGTGGAGACTGAAGCGACCGTTGACCAGTACTAAACCATCGCGACTTCCAAGGGGTAGTACAGTGTAGCCATACGATTGGCAGAAAACGATTTTGTTAAAATAATATAGGCCTATGCCATTTATTTTACTCAACCTTTAAGCTATATTGCACAAGTCTGATTTTTAGAGCAAAGTACTTTAACCACCTTATATTTATAAAAATAGAAATTGTGTAGCTTTTTTCCATACCTTGTTATTCAAATGAGAACTGTTGAAAGCGTTTTGAGGAACGTTTCAGTTACAACGACGATATGCACCTTATGAGCTCTCTAAAAGTTAAATAGCTCGTCTTCACTTTCTTTACGAGATCGAGCAATCCAATTAATGTTTTTAAATTCATGACAATATTGTTCGACAATTTTACTCAAATTTGAATGGCTTAAAACATGAAGTTAATTTTTAGCATATTATTAATCATGCCGATTAATGATATCTGTAAAAATTCCATTTAAGTTTTAATATACTATTTACCTAAGTAAAAATCATCAAAATTTTCGCTAGAATTATGTTGGCTAGAAGTTTGATTTCGATTTCTACCAGTTGCAATAACAACATACCCAAGTAACAAGTTCTAGTTGGAGAAACGCTTTCGGTTTGATTTTGATCAGCTTCATGCTGAATAATTACAGTACAATTTGTTTATAATAAATTCTGCAGAACCCTTGTTTACACTGGTTTGGAGATTCTGTTCAACTACAACATTATGTGTGTACGGTATAGGTGGGCAGTTGGTGGGGAGTACACCTGGAAGATCTGATCAGGTTGTACCGAACAACCATTTTGTCGATTCTAGAGTATGGTAGCTTCTGCTATCAATCCGCAGCAAAAACACACATCCTGAAGCTGTGACGGATCCAATATCGTTGCCTCCTATTCGCGCTTGGCTGTATGTACTAGGTGCATACGATGAGCCTCGAAGTACTTCGGGTGTTCTCCCACTGACAGATCGTTTCGCGAAACTGTCCTTCCGGTTTCTTATCCGTTGTGAAGTAATGAACCCATTGGTAATAGAAAAGCTACTCGACAGAAATCCTCAACAAGATTCATGAGTCTCTATTACGAGTACATGACGCTGGAGATTGGTCCTTCTTCATACAATTCCATTCGTGTTTGCCTCCAAGCATTTTATAGTTCCTCTGAAAATTTTGATCATACCATGTTGCAAGAAATTTGTGGAATACCAGATAGCCATCGGTCGATGGATGTTCCCTTATTTTTTGCAAACAAGTACCACCATGTCAGTAACAAAAGAAATTTATTCACATATGGATCAACTATTAACGCTTCCAAGGGATTTGGAATATTCAACGAATTTCATAGCGCCTCACATAAACTTCAAAAACCCTGTTCCGAATACGTTGTGAAACTAGCAGCCATATTTTAGGCAGTAGACCTCACTACCCTGATCACTATTTCATTTTACGGATAGTCTTAGTCTATTCGTGCAATGAGGCCGATGAAGCACTCCTCGTATTTCCTAACCGAAACCCGAGTCAAATTGAGTAGGTTATCTAACTACGAAAGCGGACTCGGAAGGCAATATTTTTGATCGACAAATCGCCTTTGCGAAATTCTCCTCAGTTACGCGTCAGCAAGTCCTCACCAACTGGCAAAAAAGGAAAGAGAGTGATCGGGGAAGATGGTTACATTATATTCTCCCACAGGTGTCAAACAAGCCGTGGTTCAAAGGGTTGGACATAAGTTGTAACTTTATACGTCGAAGCTCATGTCGTTAGACTCGCATTTCGTTCAAATCGGGCTCGCTGGCAGCAATTTGTGCGTTTGTGGTAGTGATTATCACGAGATCGACCACGTGCTTTGATCATTTACCCTCCATTGTGTTGCTAGATCCGAGTTATCCGCATCCCTCAAGGTACGAGGAAAACAACCTAGGCGGGAGTTGTTCAGATAATCGAAGATATCCGAATGGTGGTCAGATTAATTATGAATTATGCCACTATGTATTTGCTATATCTCGAGATCCTGATCAGCTGGGTAGCCTCTGTTTCTTGTTTAGATATCTAAAATCATCAGAATTGGTGATTAGTTCTGACATCTGCCACTATATGGCACCAGTACGCAAGTGAAAATACAAAGTATGCTATATCTCAAGATCCAGTTATCTGGGAAGTTACTGTCCTCTGCAAAGTTGTTCAGCAAACCAAGGCCTTATTCATGGAGCTCAGTTTAGTCAAAAATTCTGTATGTAAAAGGCTAATAAATAAATAAATAAAAATCTAGTGTCACGTAGTGACTGAAATCTACACAAATTTTCTCACCAACGACTACTTCCCATCTGGTTAGGATCATGAGATATAGCACATAATGAAAATGGACAGAAACACTAACGCCACGAAGTGAATTAATTTTTAAATAATATCTCCACCGTCCGAAAGACAACTTTGACGAAGATTGTTACTTTCTAAAGTGCCAGAGTCTTACGATAAACATATGATTCTCGCCTGAAATGGGGAACCTTCGGTGACGTGAACCTCCTCCCAGATGACCATGGCACATGGGAAAAAATCCGATCTCCGAAATGAGATAAATGACTCATGATTTCATGAACACAGCGTATTTTCATGTTATGAAAATACATCATGAATAATATTCATGATATCATGAGCAACTTTTGTGTAACGCAGCAAACATTCCCAAAATCATGAATCATCCAAGTTGAAATCATGAACTAAATTCATGGGCTTAACTCTTAACCAAAAAATGTAAAAAAATAAAATAAAGCATCAGACTGGAATTCGAACCAAGAACCTTGAGATCCTTATACCCACACTTTGACCACTAGACTATCAGTACTTGTTTAAGATGGAAGACAAAAGGCGTATAAGAGATACATATATAGTGTGGATTATGAACACGGTTTGCCAAGTACGTGTAACGCTTGCAGCGGTCTTGATTCCACTGCATTATGCAATCATGAATTTCCATGACGAAATCATGAATCATTGTTACGATTTCAAAGATGTTTTATCCTAGACAAATGGAAAGTTACAAATTCGATATTGTCATTGTCGGAGGCACCGTCGTATTTGCCGTCGTAGTCACCGTAGACATAACCGTTAGTATATTTAAAATTAACCATCAACCGCTGAAACAATATGAATTATCATGTATGTCTGTTGATCATTACATACCAAGTGAAATTCCAGAACGTAATTTCATTTGAATAGCTTATTTATCCAGGGCTTAAACAACCGTAAAGTCGGTCATAGCTTGTTATGATTGCCTGAACCATGCGTAAAGAGAAAATCGAAACATTGAACATCGCGTGAAAGTGGATCTTAATGGAGGCCTGAGTACTCTTTCGTAGCTTTTAGTTTTTGGATTTGAAAGATCGTCGGTTGCAGTGGCTTGCTTACTGAGCAGAAAAGCGCGGTCCCAGCTTCTTTTATATTAAAAATGTTTGGTAAGATCGCATGATTATCGTGTATTTTGTAAAAAATTTCGCTGCGTCTGTGTCGGGTTTGAATAGTTATAACAACTTGAGCAACGGTATAATGTGATATGAGGGGCTCGGTGGCCGTAGAGCTACCGTGTTTGCTTACTGAGCAGAACATCATGAGTCTAATCTCAAGCTCATCCACATTCAAGATTCGTCAATCGTTTTATTTGTTAACATGACTACATTGTAATAACAGCAACTCGATGATTTAAAAGGAGCTCGTCTGCCTAGTGGAAAACGTTTTTGCCTACTGAGCAGAAGACCGTGGGTTTAATCCCAAGCTCCTTCGCGTTATATGATCGTTAGGATATCAATTCAGCTTATTGTTTACCAAAACGAACCCTGCTGCAAACCAAATCCTATTAACCAATATCCCAGTGATTCCTCGTGGAAGTGCAGAGATGTTCTTGGCTTCCATCAAAGCGAGCGTCACGTCAACAAATTCTTACCCCTTACTTTCTTGACCGGTGGTCGGGCGTGGCCGGCGCTGGTATTGCCTAATTTGAGATCACCTTTTTTACACATTAAGGATGATTGCTAGTCCCAAGCATCGTATATTGGTTCTCTGTGTAATTACAGATGGTCTGGCAATAACAAAGTAGCAACCGTGGATTGTGATTATTTGGTTAGTACTGATCATGAGTGTAACAAAAATGAAAATTATATTATCTTTATCACAATCGGAGATTTTCATTCCCTGACGTAGACAAGCATTGCCTTGACTGCCTAGAGTGGCATTATTGAGTATTCTGGAATAATGGAGTGCAAAAATCTTGGTTGGCTCATTAAATTCGCTTATCAGTAAAGTTTTAGTAATGTGATGTTACTAAAATAGAAGATTTTTTGATTTATTGAAGTTTCTATAAAGGTCAATTTATTTCAACATACTAAAAATTAATTTCTTGAAAACTTGCGACAATTAAGTAAGTCGTTTTTGTAGATTGATCTTGAGATGGTTGCAGTTTCTTTACGCATAGCTATCAATCATAATAATATTCCGGCTACTGCTTGAACTGGTCTCTACGCTTAAGGTGATTCCCTTTAGATTCCACAAATGGCCACCACGTAAGCTTTATATATTACACACATATCGGAAATTAATTGTTTAACCTTTACGTGCCTAACGTTAGAATGTGTATAAATTGATTAATTATATTAGCTCTAAAAACATCCTTTCTCAATCTTTTTCCGCACAACAAGTTGCATTTTGTCTTAAATCTATTCAAGTTATTGAATCTGTCATTACATTGATCAACATATATGGTTCCGGAGTTACCATAAGATACCATGTAAGATCATGAAGTTTGATATGTCACATGACGAGTTTTCGTGTCAAAAATTGACCACTTCCCCGGGGGGCTAGTGTAACCGTGAACTGTCAATAAGGCCATTACCGACCAAGTCATCGAGCTAGGAGACCGGAGGAGTTTATGGATAATATAGCACAAGTCGACGAGGTTATTATTTTGGGCGCTTTCGACCTTCCTGGGATATCATGGCTGCTATCTCACAGTGGTTTTCTGTATCCTGATCCGCAAAATTCCGTATTTCATGCCAGAGCTACAAACCTGTGCTATAGCACAGCCACACTAATTCAAACCAATGACGTGGTCAATGAGAACGGCCGTAGCTTAAACCTCTGCTTCGTTAGTGCCCAGGATGTTGCTCCGACTATTTCTGTTGACCCACTTGTGAAAATCCTCCCGCATCATGGCCCTCTTGTTATTTCACTGGAAGAGAGACGATCGTGCACCATTGCTATTTCCCCGATGCTATGACTATCGGAACGCAGATCACCAAGGTATTGAAGATTTTCTCTCCGAGCTTGACTGGGTCAATATTCTCGATAGAAACGATGTCGAAGCAGCTGCCCAGTCGTTCTCTCACATTATGGCTTACGTCATTGACAGATACGTGCCAAAAAAGGTGAACCGAACTGGAACACACCCTCCATGGCAATCCACTGAGCTACGGCGACTGAAAACAGTGAAGCGTGCCATCCTGAGGAAGTACACGAAGCACCGCGCTCTATTACTCAGGAACCACTACGTGAGTCTCAATAAAAAAAAGTTAAAACAAATAAGTAAACGTTGCTAAGCTTTCAACGTAGTATCCAACGCAAACTCAAGTATAAACCAAAGTCATTTTGGAAGTACGTTAACGAGCAACGCAAGGAACCTAGTATTCCGTCTTCATTGGTTCTGGAAGGGGAAACGGCTACCGATCCGGGCGAAATTTGCCGTCTTTTTTCCGTCAAGTTAGCCAACGTATTCCCAGATGAAAATGTATCTGATGAGCACGTCTCTGCGTATGCCAGTAACGTACCATTGCACGGACAGACCTTTGCAGGAATCAATGTAGATAACACGATGATCATCAAAGCAGCTCACCGGCTTAAGTCAGCCCACAATCCGGGGCCAGAAGGAATACCGTCCATTATCCTGAAGAACCATATCGAATGCTTGCTGTCACCACTTCGTCATTTGTTCCAGCTGTCGTTATCTAGTGGGATCTTTCCATCGTGTTGGAAATATCCGCATATGTCCCCCGTGTACAAAAAAGGCCGTAGCATCACTTCTCTGTGTGCTGTTTCGAAATTGTTTGAGTTGGTCGTAATGGAGCCTTTATTTGCTCATTGTAAACAGTATTTGAGCGATGACCAACATGGTTTCGTACCCGGCCGTTCAACTTCTACGAACTTGCTGTGTCTTACGTCACACATCACTACGAGCATGGCAGAACGGACTCAAACAGACGTTATTTATATTGATCTATCGGCAGCATTCGACAAGATTTACCATGGTATCACTGTTGCATAGCTACAGAGACTAGGAGTTAATGGCTCACTTCTGATATGGTTTAACTCCTATCTAAACGACCGCTGGATGAATGTCACTATCGGCGACTGCTAATCAGACGTTTTCAAGGCTACGTCAGGAATTCCACAAGGTAGTCACCTCGGCCCGCAATTTTGTTCAACGACGCACAGTGGACACCGTCCATACAAATCTCGGACAAAAATCCAAAAGTTGTCTGAATTTGATGGAAATTTCATATTGTACTGATTTTTTGATGCTGCGTCCGTTTTTGATGTTTTTACTTTAAGTGGCGATCCATAGAGTACGTCACGCTATATTGAGGGAAAATCAGCCCATCTCTCCCCTCTTTCAATGCATTTTGCCTAGACTTAATACATTGTTTGTCAAACATTCTTCATGGCCCACTCCCCCCTTAGAGCGTGACGTACTTTATGGACGCCCCCTCATCACCTTACTTGAAACCGCTTGAAAAACGGTTTTTTTTTACCCGAGACGCTCAAGGTCGAGTGTCATATACAATTTATCATTAACAATATCTGTATTTGTGTGTTTGTGTGTGTGTGTGGCTTTTCCAGGAAAAAACTTCTCGTATATTCGGAAAATCCACGGAAATTTTACTCAGCCTGGTCTATACTAATAGCATCAGAAACACAATAGTTATTCCCTTTTCATTGTTATATAAATTTTCTTAAAAAGAACAGACATACTAGGTGGTTTACACGTTCTGGGCAGTTCCGAGGAGAAATTCAGATCAATTCGCGAATACATAACGAGGCATGTGGGAATAATTGATGTTATAATAGGCGCTTTGTATCGCGAATACCTACGCCGCTGGAACAATGCAAAACGAATGAATGAACGATTTCTGACAGCAAATGCAGAATGGTTAGATCAATTCATATTGGTGGAGCTTCCAGTTCCAGTTCAGGTTCGAAGCGTGGTCGGCCGAAAAAGGAATTCAACAGCAGTTGCGATAGAAGCAAGCGTCGCAAAACAGAGAACCTGAGATGAGCTTGTAGTTTGAGTGAGTAATTACTTTAATTGGTTATAACTTTGTTTTTTGAAACTAGTATTGACGCATTTCGTGCCAAATCGTATTCGGATCTGGCAGCAAGCTCTCAGATTTCAATAAAACTTTCTTCAGCACTTAAGTTCACTTTTATTAATCGAGAATTTCATATGAAAAGGGCTCATGATGCATTTCTCGCCAAATCGTATTTGGAATTGGCAGCACCCTCTCTGAGTTCAATAAAACTTTCTGGACATGTAGACCATGTCAAAACAATATCATTCTCTTATGTTGTTGTCTACTACTGAGGCAAAATCTGATAATATGTGTGAGAAAAAAGACAAGATTTTTCATATATCATTTATTTATATATTTTCAATGTTTGAAACCTATTTTCATACATGCTATTTTTTCCTTTTTCCAATCAAGTTTAATATTTTTGGCTCATCTTCTGAATTAGAATACCTTTTTGCCGCTACTTTGTCACCAGTTATAGGCACAAAACTGTGGAATTTCCGTGTGCCAAATATTGTCTTTGTGCTGTTATATAGTTCTTCGATTCTTCTGACATTTCGATGTACTGTTCAGTGGATATGTACTCGAAACGTAGTTTTGTGATATTTTTATCTGTTTGTTCAACTGCTCAGTTATATAATTCTCGTGGAGTTGTTATGGTGTTTCCATAATCTCGAGCAAGACTAGCTTTCTTTGCAATTCGCTTGAGAGTGCCACCAATGGCAGACATAGTTCTTCAGTAATCTTGGCCTGCACGTTGATGAAACTCGTCCTGGTTTTGGCACAAACAATACTGGCAACACCGCCAGGCGTTTTTTTTTTTTTGAAAATGCGTAAATATTTTAAGCAATCACCCATATCGACTTGAATTTGATAATAAGATTTCGGACCCTGTTAAAAGCTATTTCTAGTGGAGAATCCATTGATTCTGAAAAGTTTCAGAAAAAATGCCACAGACACGGCTCGTCTGTACGTCCAACTCTATGACTGGTACCACATCCCAACATCGGTCCATAAGTTGCTGATTCACGGACATTCGATAATTCACGAAGCATCAGTACCGATTGGCAAGCTTTCAGAGGAAGCTCAAGAAAGTCTGAATAACGAGCTTCGGAGGATGCGCAATGACAATGCCTGGAAAGGATCACGAGAAAAAACGCTACGCGATGTATTTTGCGGATTGTTGGTAGCATCAGATCCGATTGTCACCAGTTTTCGGCATGAAGCAGCTAAAGCGTCGAGGGATTTGTCTGAAGAGGTGAAGTCGTTATTAATTTTTGATAAGAAAAAGATATAGTACACAGATAAAAATTCTGAATTTTAATTGTGATGTAAACATTCATTCACGTAAACTTAAATTTAATTTCACACAACCGAGCAACTTGTAAACAATGTTGTTTACAAAGATGGGCTTTGTATACAATATTTGCTACATTGCATGAATTGTGCTAGAACTTTACATGATATATAATGTAAACTTATATGGTATAAGACGCTCCATTTGTGTGCATCATATTTAACAGAAATTTACATTACTTTTCGAACTGTGTAAGCCTGAATTCGAGCCCAGCGATGAGAGCGATGACAGTTAAATGAAGTACATCAATATGGTTTGAGAGTAAATAAACGTATTTGAGGATAATAACCCTATCTTTTTTTTTTCAAGACATATCAAAATTTTCATCGTCAAACATCATCTCTATGAAAAGTGGACTAACAAAAATCAAAGCATCGCAAAATCCTTTTGTGTTACAAACTACCATGCGTCTCCACTGTTTTTTTTTTTTTGAAAAATCGTCTCCAATGTTTTTATTTTAAATCATACCTTGGGGCAAAAAGGGGCAAATCAAGATGTACATTTCAAAAAAGTACAATAATTTTCCATCATTGTGCACTACAAGCGATCTTTTCGAACTGTTTCAAAAAAATGTAGAAGCTCCTTAAACATTAAGATTTGCAATTTTCTGCATGCCTTATCATTTATAGTCGAATGTAGGAAAGAGAAGGAAAACTTGTATTGGATAAATCGAATGGCAAACATAAAGGGTGATACGGTCAAAATTTGGTCAAGGGAAAACGCGTGTAAATCGGTGAAATCGTTTATTTAAAAAATCAAATTAAATTTCTTTTTCAAGTTCAATTAGTATAAAATTCAGGAAAAATATTCAGTTAGGCTTCCGCTTTTCCAAATCCGAATTGCCGGGCCTTACGCTTGACCCCTGCCATCAGATTTTGTACAGCCACCTTGTCCACCTTCTTCGCCGCAGAAAGCCAGTTTGCCTTGAACTGCTGCTCGCCCTTAGCAGTTTTTTTGGTCTTCTTTAGGTTCCGCTTGACAATAGCCCAGTATTTCTCAATTGGGCGGAGCTCTGGCATGTTGGGAGGGTTCTTGTCCTTGGGAACCACCTGCACGTTGTTGGCGGCGTACCACTCCATGGCCTTTTTACCGTAATGGCAAGATGCTAAATCCGGCCAAAACAGTACGGAACAACCGTGTATCTTCAGGAAAGGCAGCAGACGTTTATTCAAACACTCTTTCACGTAAATTTCTTGGTTGACAGTCCCGGAAGCTATGAAAATGCTGCTTTTCAAGCCACAGGTACAGATGGCTTGCCAAACCAGATATTTCTTTGCGAACTTTGACAGTTTCATGTGCTTGAAAACATCTGCTACATTTCCCCTTCCTTTTGCCGTATAAAACTCCTGTCCCGGAAGCTGCTTGTAGTCGGCTTTGACGTAGGTTTCGTCGTCCATTACCACGCAGTCAAACTTCGTCAGCATCGTCGTGTACAGCCTCCGGGATCGCGCTTTGGCCGTCGTATTTTGTTTATCATCGCGATTTGGAGTCACTACCTTCTTGTAAGTCGATAGTCCGGCTCGTTTTTTGGCTCGATGCACGGTTGTAGACGATACACCCAGCTTATTTGCGGCATCTCGGAGAGAGAGGTTAGGGTTTCGCTTGAAACTACCGGCAACTCTCTTTGTCGTCTCAGCGGCTTCAGGTTTTCGATTTCCCCCCGATCCAGACTTCCTGGCTGTCGACAAACGTTCCCCAAACACTTTAATTACATTTGTAACGGTTGATTTGGCAACTTTTAGCGATTTTGCCAACTTTGCGTGCAAGTAGCTCGGATTTTCGCGATGCGCGAGCAAAATTTTGATACGCTGCTCTTCTTGCTTGGACGGCATTTTGACAACTGAAGAGTGAATTCCAAAATCAAAATAGGAGCAACATTCTACACACACACACCTTCAAAATGAGGGGTGTTCAGGTTTTTTAAATGCAAAATTGAAAGAAATACGTCAAGTTGATATTGACCAAATTTTGACCGTATCACCCTTTAAGCTGGATGAAAACTCTTCAAATTAAAACCATTTTGACCCAAATCGGAAATATAGTTGAAAAGATATATTCATATTAATGACAGAGGATTGCTGTTGTTTTTTTAAGCAAATTCTCACAGTATTTCTCGACCTCCTCACCTTTGAATAGCTGCTAAAAAAATAATTTTCTTTATAATGTTGTGATATTGCGGGAAAACTTTATGCAATATGCATGTAAAAATAAAAAAATTCAAACCATTGAAAATCAAAAAAAATAATTTTTGATTAAAGTCCAGCTTGGCGCCATTGTGCGACGTGAACCTAGTGCTGAAAGGGCCTTGCCTATCATTTGCCGATGATCTAAAGATTTTTGACCTAAGACTACGTCTTTATTTTCTATACTGGGGTACACATTGTGAAAACCGAAAATGGAACATGAAACAAAATTATGAAAGATTTTGAACATTAATAACTCAACTGCCCCTGGATCAATTTCATTAATTTTATCACCAATCGATCAAAAATATCTCTACCCAATGCTTCCAACTAATAATTTTCAACAAAAAACTATTGAAAAAGTGGTAATGTCAAGCATTATCCAAAGTACAAATAAAAAGTGTTAATTTTTTCATTGTTTTCATGAAATAAACGTTGTTCCCAAACGCAGTCGTCATAATCAAGTACCATTTGGTTGCACATCATTCTGCTTTAACCTGAAAATATATAAAACAACGCTGCTGTCTAGTCTCAACTCATTTTCGCTTCGGACGCCGTGGTGAGCAGACAGCAGAAGCAGCAAAAGCAGTCGTGTGGCTCGTCGCGGTGGTGTCAAACGTGTCTCCGGTCTGATCTACGAGGAGTGCTGAGGGTGTTCTTGGAAATGAGATCCATGATGCTGCCACCTACACTGAACACGCCAAGCGTAAGCGGCCATGGATGTGTCGTCTACGCTTTGAAGCGACAGACGCACTCTGTACGGTTTTGGAGGTTAAATCATCGCCAACTTTGGCAACACAACTGCTCTCCAGAGTTGTAATCTTGTAACCAAACTTGGAAGCAGGGGTACAAGTGATTTTGATCGATTCTCTTCATCAACTTTCTCTTAAAAAAAAATACTGCAAATTTGGTACGCCTATAATTCAAAAACGGAAAGAGTTAACATAATAGATGATCGATCAATTAAAGGAACTAAATTTTCTTCACATTTGTTCCGTGCCCTAGCGGTCCTACGTCAAGCGCCTAGGCACAGACCCTTCTACTTTTTATCGGATCCGCTCAATTGCCGATGCTCTTTTTTTGCAAAATCAACCAAACTGCTTTACCGAATGGTGCAAACTGAATCAAATGGTAGTCAACCCAAGTAAATGCTCAGTGATGCTTCATCATGGGCTTCATTATACGCATAGATAAAAACTTTACCGACGTATACTGTTTAAAATTGATGTACTGCTCTTTAGTGCGCTCAATTCTAGAGTTCAGTTCTGCAGTGTGGAATCCAGTATACCTCAATGGCTCGGAAAGGATCGAATCTGTACAACGAAGGTTCGTAAGATTTGCCTTGCGTAGGCTACCTTGGCATTATCCTTATCATCTGCCCAGTTACGAGAGACGCTGCCAGCTTATCAATCTGGAGACCCTGCGGTCTAGACGAAACGTATCCAGAGCCTTGTTCGTAGCAGACATTCTTCAGAACAAAGTCGATTGCCCCGCCGTTCTGCAGGATATCACCATAAATGTCCAGCCCAGAGCCCTACGGAACAATCATATGTTGCGCTTACCTCTACGCCGGACAAATTATGGGATGCATACCGCTATCGATGGCATTCAAAGGACTTTTACTATAGTCGCCTCGGTATTCGACTACGATATCCCTCGCCTTACGCTACGCCGTCGATTTACTGAGGTCTTTTCTGAAGCGACGAACAATTGAGGAAAACTGTAAGATCTTGTTTTATTATTATTATTATTATTATTATTATTATTATTATTATTATTATTATTATTATTATTATTATTATTATTAGTGTCCAGTGAGTGTTTAGTTTGGTTTATGTTTTTTTTAACCACTTAACTTATGAATGTTAGTCTTAATTAGTACCAAAATGGTCTGCTGATGTGGACATCCATCTAAATAAATAAATAAATTATAACTTGTAAATACCACAATACCGACCAAGTTTTGTAAAATCATGAAGTTTGATATGTTGCACGATGGGTTTTGGTTCTTGTTAACAATTTCCCACATCTCCGGGAGCACAAGAATTTGATCATGAATCATGTAATCTCGGTATAGCCGAGAATGGTTCAATTACACCATTTAAGTGAGAAAATATCAAGTTCACCGTGTGTATGATTATTACAGAACAATAAAGACGAATGCCGACCCAGAGTGACTCCAACGGAAACCGGAATAACTCCGGAACCATGTATTGATCCAATTTTTTACTGACAGATTCACTAATTTGAATAGATTCCTGACAAAATACAATTTGTTTTTCAGAAGAAAACAATTGAGATAGAGCTAAATGGTAAATTTTCAAATCGATGCAAATTTAGACACTTGGTACGCAAAGGTTAAACTGGTTGAAATCTGATTATATTATTTCTTCATTGAGAAGGAATAAGGAAAACCGAGAAGCTGCTCTAGATTACCTGAAATAGTAACGAGTACGATACATTGAATTCAATAAACGTTATATTTGTAATTGGAAACCGTTTCTCCGAAATTATATTAAATGGGGAATAATTGAAAATTTTGCGTTCATACTATATTATAAAGGTCAACATATCTTCAAACGTTCAATTCTGTTCTCACTGATGAACTTACCGCAGAATCCTATCTCAAGCTGCTCGATGGTTTCCCCCAGAATGATAAACTCTCATAAATTGTAGCAGGAAGTTCGGCTTTGGCTGGCGGAAGTGGTTCCACAAATGAGTAACAATATGCACTGTGTTATAATGGTTGTTCTCGGACGACTCACTCCCACACCACCTTTTCTCTCCTCACACAAACGCTCTTGACGTCCGGTGTAATTCACCAGGGCCACTATATTCTCCTGTATGATTCATTGCTCCGGTGGTCTTGCCTAATGAAAACCATTTTCCGAAAACGAGAGTTGGTTTTTAGCATTTCATTGGTGGTCAACCCTGGAGAGTTTATGTGCAGTAAACGGCCAGTCAAATGCAACTGGGACTGAATGAACTCTCACGAAGCAGTCCACTCACTCTGTCTGATGGGTTAATCACATCACAGAACGAAGCTGCAAAGATTTATGAACTGCTTCTTGGCGAGTTTTTGGCTTTCGAAGATGCAATAAATCGGAGAAAAATCAGTCTCCGTTGGCCCAGCTCCTCCTCAGGGAGGCTCTCGGCGGCGCGGCGACCGACTGTTGGTTGCATTTGGCCCGGAGCGCTCATAATTATTTGAGCATGTCCAGCCCCTTTCTGGCTTGTAGCGTACAATTTATGCACGGATTTATGTTACTTTGTGATTTATCTATCATGGAAAGAGTTTAAAATAATCCCCTCCAACATATCGCTTCCAACAAAACGGACAAGGGCGGCATTTTCAGTAGCTGAGTTTGCTTTGGGAATCCCTAGAATGGGAACACCAGTATATCCGCCGTCGAAGTGATGTAGCGATGATTGTGGACCTCCAGGCGCCGCAGATAGGAATTGCTCGGTGATCATAGGCGTGATTGGGGAACGTAGAGCAAATTTTTTTTTAATTAATTCCTTCAAAAACGTGATGATAAAAATTGTGCATATATGAAAGGTTACATCACCCAATTTTTGTGATAGGCATTGACATCACATACTGAGCTCTGGCCCAGCTGACACATTCGTGGTCGGCACAAATGTCAACGTGAAATACACACAAAACGTTTCTAAGTTTTCTGAGAGAATTTATTACAGCCGTAATTACTTCGTCCTATGCATGCCACTGACCGTTCTTTGTACAGACTGGAAGCTGAACCCATGAGCCCATCCCAATAGGGTGCCCGGCGTGTAAAAAGGATTATGTTGTAAAAATGGGCAGAAGTTAATAAAATATTATTTTACATTGCCTCAGGATGATACAGCCTATAGTGTATGGGTATATGCGCATTCTGACAAGAAATTTTTTGGCAGCTACCGCTGTGCACTGGCAGGCATGAGCACACGTTATTGTTGTAAGCATTATTTCACTACTCTACTGCAGTAGAAGAGGCTGTTTTTTAACTGCTGTAAATCTACGCGAGAAACTGATGGTCGACGGGCTAACGAGCGGGTCCATGAGCTTTGCAAACAAAATTAATTAAACTTTACTGCATGATTTCCGAGACCGTGTGTAGCGAATGCCTTACGGTTCGATTGGAAGGTCAATGTGCTGTTTGTCGGAATGGCAAGTGAAATTCCGAAATCTTATATCATAACCTTGTAGTAGCATGAAATCGATGGATCGTAATATTAGGAAAATATTTGAACCACATGTACTAAGGTAAGCGATTTTATTTTGAATTTTCCTTAGTATCCAAGTAATTATTTTGATCTATCTTACTTCTACTTGCTGGTCCGAAATCTCTCACGGTTTGTTCTGCATTACAATATCGCGTCAACCAACCCAAATCGTGACTGCTTGTCTCCATTCTCTTGAGCGTCCCGCACTTCCTAGATCTTGATCCACTTGGTATAATAACCCAGCTTGCTGTGGCCTTTACGTCTCGTACCAACCGGATGCAATGTAAAACACATTTTTGTGAGATTGCACCGTGTGCACCATTTCAGCTTTAGCAATTTCCTGGATACTGGGTTCGCCATTGAGTTCCGGCATCGCGTAGTTTATTCTTCTCCTCGACACTCCGTTTTCATATACCCTACCAAAGATGGTCCTAAGAGGTCCTAAGCACACGTCGTTCAAAAACTCCCAGTGCTTGCAGGTACTCGTGGATCTCCGTCAACATTTCATTCCGGCGTTTTGTACATGGCACACTTACTACGGGGACGAAGTTAACCAGACCTCATGGTATTGTAACACGTCTCCGAATTTCTCTGCTGCAGTTGTTCCACATCTCGGATCGAAAGGCCGGGGTTGGCTTTGACGCACCTCAACACCTTGCCGCGCAACTGACGATCCCTGGTTCCAGTTTTTGCGTAGGTCCGCTGATTCCTTTCCACACTCAGGGTTTCCTTGTAGGTTTTGAGCACTCGACAAACTGTTTTTTCGGCATCTGCCAGCTTGGAACCGGACCACTCCAGATTTTCTAGGTGTTTGAGCACAATATTTTTTCTTCTTTCGAGTTCCATTTGACGTTATTTCTGAACGCGTTCGATTACTTTGATTAAACTTGCACCAGTAGTTCTCTACAGAAATGCAAACAAACTACTGTCAAAGATTTTCGATTCCCAACACTAGAGGCGTGCTAGTAGCGTGCGAGGGACGTACCAATTTACTTTTATTCAGCCTTTAATCCAGTCCATCCAGAAAAATAGTAATGTAATGAACATAGAATACAATAGTTTCTATTGTTACATACCTTACCAATCAGGCTAAGGCCTTGTTATCCTCTGCTGTCCGAAGAAGCCGTCTCCATGGCCACACTTCGCCAGCCTCGTAGTTTGCGAAGGGTCCGCAGGTCGCCTTCTACTTGGTCGATCAACCTTGCCCGCTGCGCGCCTCTTCTTCTTGTTCCTGTTGGGTCACTTTCTAGAACCATTTTCACTGGGTCGTCGTGTGGCGCATTCTTACGACGTGCCCAGCCCACCGTAGTCGCCCAATTTTTGAAATGCGGACGATGGATGTTCTCCCAGCAGCTGGTGCAATTCGTGGTTCATTCGACTCCTCCACGTTCCGTCATTCATCTGCACTAGATGGTACGCAACACTTTCCGTTCGGAAACACCAAGGGCGCATCGGTCCTCCACGAGCATAGTCCAGGTCTTGTGGCCGTAGAGGACCACCGGTATAATCAGCGTAGACAGTCAACTTCGTGCGGTGGCGAATTTTATTCGTCCGGAGCGTCCTCCGGAGTCCAAAGAATGCACGATTCCCTACCACAATGCGTCTTTGAATTTCTCTGCTGGTATCATTTTCGGCGGTCACCAGTGAGCCCAAATACACGAACTCATCGACCACCTCGATTTCGTCACCGTCAATCTGAACTCGGGGTGGGAGGCTAACATTGTCTTCCCTAGATCCTATTCCTTTCATGTACCTATTTTGTCTTTGATGCATTGATAGCAAGTGAAATCCGCCTAGCTTCAGCTTTCAGTCTGATGTACGTTTCCGCCATCGTCTCAAAGTTCCGTGCCGTGATGTCAATGTCATCGGCGAAGCCAAGAATCTGGATGGACTTCCTGAACATCGTGCCACTCGTAGCTCCTTTGAAATTCAAAGGGACTCGAGAGTGTCCCCGATACTCGAACAACGCACATCACTCGATCCATCGTCGCCTTGACCAGTCGCGTCAGTTTATCCGGAAATCATGCATTTTTCTCCTCTACTAACAGTTTGCATTCGCCATCAAACATGTCATTTATTCGGTCCGGGATTGCAGTACCTAGTGCCGCAGTAGCAGTACTACCTATGGCGGAACGGATGTCCCTCCAGCCATCTTCAATAGAAGCTGCGCCAAGCTGCTCTTCAGTGGGTAGTGCAACATCCAGCTGCTGCGCGTAGTCCTGGGCAACTCTGGCGTCCCGTAGTTGCTCAATGTTGGGTCGCGGCGTTTGACTTCGATGGCTGTTATGCACCGTCTAGAATTTTGAGCGCATGCATACTACAAGTAGGTAGTGGTCCGAATCTATGTTCGCACTGCGGTACGTGCGGACGTTGATAATGTCGGAGAAGAATTTCCCGTCGATTAGAACGTGATCGATTTGGTTTTCTGTGTGTTGGTCAGGTGATCTCCAGGTGGCTTTGTTGATATCCTTGAGGGAGAAAAAGGTACTTCGGACTACCATACCACGGGTTGCAAAGTTCACGCATCGTTGGCCGTGGCATGCAGGCTGTTTGGCCCGATTACCGGGCTGTACATTGCCTCCCGTCCTACCTGAGCGTTCATGTCACCGATAACGATTTTGATGTCCCGTTGCGAACAGCCGTCGTACACCTGCTCCAGCTGCGCATAGAATGCTTCTTTCTCGTCGTCAGGTGTCCCTTCGTGTGGGCAGTGCACGTTGATGATGCTGTAGTTGAAGAAACGGCCCTTAATCCTCAACTTACACATCCTCGCGTTGATCGGCTGCCAACCAATCACGCGTTGGCGCATCTTACCCAGCTCGGTGGTGGTGCCACAGCTCTGGTAGAAAGTAGTCGCTCGATGCCCGCTTTTCCATACCTTTTGTCCCGTCCAGCAACGTTCCTGCAGTGCTACGACTTCAAAGTTGCGTGGTTGAAGTTCATCATAGATTAACGATCGCAGCCCGGGAAGCCGAGCGATTTGCAGTTCCATGTTCTGAGCTTCCAATCGTAGTCCTTATTTTGTCGCGTAGGTCTGTGCCGATTGTTCCGATCCGTATTTATTTCTTCAGTATTTGCAGCTTTGTTTTTTCCAAGGCGGCTTGTTGGGCCTGCCCCAGCCCCCTGTTTCGCCGGGGGTCCATCAGCTCTGTTTAGAGTCCCACGCTGGCACTAGGACGGTGATCAGCCGCTCCTAACATGGAGAACAGACGCCGTTTTGAGCCGCAACTCCATGGTTAACAGACGCTCGGGTTTGGTGAAGCATTTCCTCTATCACCGTACTATGGTTACCGCGCCAGTGTTCTCGTCGCACCTCTTCACTTTGCTATTGCCGGACTGGCAACATTGCCCAGGCTACGCCACCCAGCTGTGTCCATGTTTCAGCTTGTAGTCTTTTGTTATCATATGACTCGAAGAGGCGTGGAATAGGAACTTGTGAGGACCAGGGCTAGGTATTCTGCTCCTTCCAGGTTGTCAACTCACCATTTTGTAGCCTATTTTGCTATTGTTAAAAATCCCCCTTATTACCCTTTAACATCACCCCTGGTTTACAAACATTTCTGTGTTATAGTTTTGAACAATAGAAAAATATATAAATGTATTGATTCGAAGCATCTCAACAATCAAGTTTGGCTGCAGAACAGCTTATGCTGGTAAATATTGCATAATACAGCTTAATCTAGATTATTCAGCTTTAAACCAGCTAAATTGTTTGTTGGGTTAGATTGTTCGTAACTATCTGTTTTGACAGCCATAATATGCGTTTGGGTATGTAGCATACTGTTAAAAATATCAATAGTATTAATCACTTCCACCAATAGTTAAGCCTTCCATTTCAACTTATCCCGCATTTCAACTTGCTCTGATGCACCTTATATCAATACAAGAAACCTGAGCAAGAGAAACGCAGTATTAAAAGGTCTCCAAATCGTCCTGTAGTTGAGATCTGTGATCTGTGTGATCGCGCACGGGCAGAACTTCCCTACGTTGTGTGATTAATAGATGTTGAAAATAAAACACGGTTGCTTATCGGGCCATCCTGCCATGGCAGAGGCATGCGATCTATTGCGTTTATTTATAATCTTACAATAGAACAGTAGGTATGATAACACTACGCTAGCAGTACTTGTGTGTTGATATGAGTATTTGGGTAGGTTAGTTGCACACGTTTTGTACAAACACTGCGTTAAAAATTATAATTTTTGATTCGTCAAATTATCCCGAAGATCTGATCTTGAAGTTCTGCAGGTATTCTACGATGTCCCAATTAATCTGGTGATCCCAGTAAGTACGTAGTGCAGGAAATTACACATGTTCTATAACAAATTATATATCCTTTGTATGCCTGTTTCTGGTTGTAAAGCAGTTTACTTAACAAAATCCTATGAATTTGTGTTACTTGACTAATTATTTAATTCATATCGGGCCCATTTATCTCATTGACATTGTTTTACTGAACACTCTTTGTGTTCAGTAGGCTGTGGAATGTTGACGTCTTAAGAAAGAGGTGTCAAAAAGATTGTGTAAGATAGTTTTTTGCTAGGACGGTTCTGTAAAAGTTAGTTGTAGTTGTAGGTCCATATAGACCTATTTTAAAAAATCTGTACTTACACCAAAAATTGTGATTTTTTAAAACAGTATGTCATTCGATTACCTATAGCTTGAAACGGATAATGTGATTGGAATCAAGTCGATAGGTTGTATCGTTGTCGAGAAATCGTTAAAAACGTACCGCGTAAATTGCGACTCAGTGACACTAACCGTGTAAAAAAAACCGTGTAAAAAATACCGCGTAAAAAAAAACCGCGTAAAAAAAACCGCGTAATAGTGACTCCAGCGTACTCAATATCAATATCAGTCCAAATTGTACCACAAATGTAGGCAGATCTGTATAATCCACTTCGAAACGTCCCGATTACGGGTTGTCCGCTTTGTTCACAAGAGGGTCGACGGATGGTTTTCGTTTATCGCTATGCCTTAAACATTTCATGTCACACATTTCTTGACCCCGCTTCCATCCGTGACGTGCGTAACGTACTTAATGGATTGTTCGTTTTACATGACCTCTGCTACAGGAGCAGGACAAGCATGTATATCTGACGGTCCAAGCCTGCTAGCAAACCAACAATCCATTTATATCAAACAAATCTGTTTCTGTGCCATGAGCCCATACTTAAAAGGATTTCACACCGTGCGGCAAGCCAGCTTTCATGGGATTTCGGCAAAAGCCCTTTACTGTCGGATCATCTTCTCGAGCATAAAAGCCAGAGTGGTAATGAACCCCCATCACCACCACCAGATGGAGGCAGGAGACTGTCCAAACCCAGCAAGACAGGCAATTGTGGTGTAGATTCTAATTTGTTAAGAAAACACATGAGCCTGTTGAAAATTGCCTGCGGTTGTACATTTTGCGGTGCAGTTTGTTCGAGTGGAGCATTGTGGTCTGCAAATGGGCTGGAAAAAAACGATTCGATTTGGTGTGAAATGAAACAATGAAAAGTGGAAAAGTTGCCGTAATGGTAGATATATATTTGAACGAAGCACCTGATGATTTCTAGAAACGAGGTCTATCTTAATGAGTTGCTGGAATGTGATAGGAATCTATCCACGTTTTCAACATGAAATATTTTACATATCAAAAGATTGATAAACAAATCGAATGCTCAACGTCTTGAACCCACTTCGGCCCACCCAATTATAACACTAGAAAGGGTTGGTCGAAAGTTGAAAACTGGTCCATTTGTCATCTTAATGGTGTCATTAATGAATTTAATGAGCAATCAAAATCACATCTTCTAGCAGTATTTCATTGTGTTTTTCCTCACATGCACTGAAGATGAATTGCGTACTTGGCGGTCTTTTGAATGAAAGCAGGTTCCACTGTGGTTCTTATGCGCCGATGTTCTCTCCTTCATCCGAATGCAGTGAGTCATCGTGAAATATTGGTTTCCCATCATTATTTATCACTGGATGATAGTTCCAATAAAGAACGATAGCATGTGGATCAACGACTAACCGCCCGCCCGCGGTAAATGGAAGGTTTTAAGTGTTGTTCTAATGACGATTTCACGATTCGAAAGCTGTTCCACATAGACTAATGGAATGTTTCAAGGGCTGCATTTGATGCACGATGAAACGGAACGAAAGCTAATTAAAATAATCCACTGTATACATAAACACTGGACGTTGTCAAGGCATCACTAGCATCATTTCTCTTCAAAGGTGAAGAAGCTAAGCGACCTGATTCATAAATTTAGAATCATCATCTCCGTCGCTGCCAACCTCACCCATACACGTACTCCCACCTATCGTTCATCCGACTCATTCTTCAACAGCCTTATCTCGTGTCACTAGTTAGCTCATTGATCCATTCTCGCCCATTCTCTGCTCCCCGATTTATTACGGCTTTGGCTCTTCATGTTAGCGACACGACGGATGGAGGCGATCAATGAAGCAGTCAAACATTCCTGTGATATATGCATTGTTATTTTTAAAAAATCCAAATTTGGTAATAAATATCAGACGTAAATTGGGATGAAATGGATGATTTCTACTGTCGTGTTGTTCGCATCTCTCTTTCCCGTCTAACGTGTGTAAGTCGTGTGTCAACATGCGAGCCGTCTGCATCTCTGGAAAGGCTGCAACGTAACGGAGATATCTTAATCCGATATGGGGAGTCAAGTGCATCACCGTGATTCATCACCATGGCAACGTATATAGTCAATGCCACTTCGTACCGTAGTAGAATGCATGGACACGATATGGGGAACAGCTTGGCGACGATATTGATGCTACATTTGGAGCGTGTGACGTGATATTGATCCCTTTGGTTTTGGAACAAGAATGGCGATTGATGTCTGCATAAGAATCGTATCCGGTTCTGTCCGTCTGTTGTTTTTATGACATTTGTGCCTCAAAGAGATGAAAGGGTTTTGATTACGAAAAGCCGCTTTGATCAGTTTAGTAAGTCGACGGTACAGATTTATGTGTGATTAGATGGTATACTCTGTAATGATCAAGTCCACCTTTTGATGGGTTAAAATCAAAGATTCAGGATAAAACAAGTGCTTTTTTCTGAAAATATTTTGTAAATGATGGGACAGATACACCATTAGTATACATATACAACATCGAGAGGTCGAGTAGTACAAGACACTGATATTAACACCCACATTCATCAGGAAGCGTGGAATGTATTCTGCATCGCTTATAATAAGTATTCAACAATCTTTTCAAATTCTTATTTAAAAATATGTTTATTTAATTATGTGTACAGTCAACATGTTAAAACAGCACCAATGACTAACTTAAGAAGAAGCTCTGGGCAATCAATATTTGATGTTAGTAATAATAAATTTCGTTTATTTTATCGATCCGATAATTTCATAATACAGTTACATACAGTTTAAGTTTTTCATTAAATCTAACATTTAATCAATTCATTCCGACTTAAATTTATGTTTACTTTTAAAATTCACAAATGAAAAAACAACAACAAAAAACAACACTATCATAATTTATAATAATTTATCACCTATTTGATTATCTATAATTCACTCTTATCCACTGCACACATCCTCTTTTAAATTCAGGTACTGTTCTAACTGTTTTAACAACTCCTGGAAGGGAGTTAAACATTTTAATTCCTTTATAATAAATTGACCTTTGCGTCGATGTCATCGAGAATGGAACTACTCTTAAGTCATTAATCCGTCTTGTTCGATGCTCGTGAATATCATTTCCACTAACTAAAATTGACCTCAAATATTCTGGTAAAAGATCTTGTGTAATTTTATATATAATTGTTAACACATTGAAAACTATTCGTTCTTTAACCGATAATCACTGCAGTGTATCTAACATCATTCTGATTGGTGTATACTTGTTGCATTGAAGATTAAATCTAATTTGTCTGTTTTGCAACCTTTGCAACCGTTTTATCTGCGTTTCACTTGCCAGAAACAGAATCGATTAGCAATAATCTATATGGAGAGCAATTAACGTTTTATACAAGAAAATTTTACTCCAAAACGGAAGCTTTCCTCTCAGTCTTGATAAAATTCCATGTTTTTTAGCAATTTCACTAATCACATAATCGATATGCACCTTAAAATTTAGTTTATCATCAATTTTCACTCCTAAATATTTAAACTCCTGTACTCTTTCTATCAATTCTTCTTCTATATCAACATTAAACTCATTAAGATTCAGATTCCTTTTATTAGATATAATCATCATTTTAGTTTTTTGAACATTTAATTTCAACTTTTTGATCCTCAACCATTTAGTAATTTGAATGATTCCCTCTCTTATTTTTTGTAAGGCTTCTTTGGGATTCTTTGACCCAAAGAATATAACTGTATCATCCGCAAAAAGATTCAGCTCACATGATCCTATCGCTGCCTTTACATCGTTGATGTACATTATGAATAATAGTGGTCCCAACACACTTCCTTACGGTACTCCAAGTGGAACTGTCAGGGGTGATGACACCTTCTCACCATATCTACACACTTGTGTTCTATCATTTAAATAGGATTCAAACCATTTGAGGACATTTCCTCCCAATCCATACTTTTTTAGTGTTTTCAACATCATAGGACGTGAAATAGTTTCAAAAGCACGTTTTAAATCCAAGAATATTACTACTATAGTTTTACGAGCCTCTAGCATACGTTTCCATTTATATAGAAGTAAGTTTAACGCTGATTCACATGAATGATTTTGTCGAAAACCTGATTGTGCTGCAATTAAGATTTCATTTGAATTCAGATACGCAGTGACTTGTTCTCGAACTATACTTTCCAATACTTTTTCGTAAACTGGTAACATATTTATGGGTCTGAATTCCTCAGCCTTAACAGTACCACTAATCTTCTGTATCGGAATAACAACTGATTGCTTCCAGCTTCGCGGAAACTCTCCAGTTTCGAGAGATTCATTTACTACTCCTAATAGGTACTCACCTAAGATATCCCAGGAATCTTTTAACACTTGTAGGTTTACATTATTGAGACCAGAGGAATTATTCAAATTATTAACTACCTTCTTGAGGTTTTCCATCGTCACTGGTTCGAAAATATTCCACCTCTCATTTGAGTCTTCATTTAGTGCCGTATCATCATGAACATTTTCAATACTGTCGTGAATTTCTCGTACACTATCTACAAAGTATATCCATTGAATTTTTCTGATATTTCACTTTCATCTTCAATGTCAACTCCATCAAACTTGACACATTTACTATTACGATTTTTACTATTCCATAACGTTTTAAGCACTTTCCAGAGGGAACGACTATCGTTTTTATTCTCTTCAATTTTACGTTGGGTGTATAAGGCTTTCGACCTCCTCACAGAATGAGAATACTCATTTCGTAAGACCCTATATCGTTCCCAATCTTGCTCTTCCCAACTTCCATTAGCCGTCATATATGCTTCATCTCGTTCATTTTTTAGAAGCTTTAGGTCAACTGTATACCATCTCTTGTGAGAAGTACATTTTATTGATTTCACCACAACAAGCTGATTTACACAATGTTCTAGAACTGTTCCAAGCACTTCTGCTTTCTCATGTAGTTCTGTTTCACTCGTCTCTGGTAAATTAGATCTAAGCAAAGCCTGCAACGCTTCCTTTGAATATTTTCTCCAACATTTAATTGTTATACCTGTGTCTTCATTTCGCACATCTTGTTCTTCTTTACTGATGATCTGAAGAGTTTCATGATCTGATATCTTGTTATCTTTTAGCACTGACACATCTGTCACAGAACTATTGCTAAACACTAAATCAATCATTGTCTCAGAATACGCTGTACATCTTGTACTTTCAGTCACTACTTGCTTGAGACCAAATCCATGCATTACACTGCGTAACCGTTCACTATCTTTACAATTTAGCCAATTTATATTGAAATCACCGACAATAAAATTGTCCACATTCGATTCAACCACGCTTTCAAGCCAAGTGTTCTCCAGAAACTCGAGGAAATTGGAATCGCTGTCATTCGGGAAATGATACACTAAGCCATACATTCCTCTTTTAAAACCATTTTCAACTTTTAAAGCGAGAAACCAATTACGCTCGAAACAAATGTTGCTTACAACCCGGAAATGTATTGAATCATGACAATACATGATAACTCCTCCTGTATGCCTCGAGTCAGAATAACACACACATGTTGTGAAGTTCATAAGCTGATATTCAGCCATATCAATATCATCTGTTATGTGTGTTTCGGTAATCATCAGAATTTTGGGTCTCAATGTGCTTGCAATAATTTCTAATTTGCAAAAATGAGCAGTCAGTCCACCAATGTTCAGGTAAATAACATTCGCACTACTTAATTGCTATTTTCCATAGTCTATAAACTGCTTAGAAACCTTCAAATTCTTTTTGTACACTGGGCAATCTGGACTCCAAGCAGCGTGATCAACATTCATATTTAATATCCTCTCACTGTTCAAAGTAACACAATTAATACATTTCTCCTCTTCCGATAAACATTCTTTCACATCATGATCACCAGCACATCTTACACAGATTTTTTTACCTGTACAATCATTTGATCAATGCCCATAAGCACAACATTTGTAGCAACGTAATACATTAACATTTTCCACAACGTTACATACTTCCCACTCTACATTCAGTTTACCCTGACGCATAATTTTTTGGAATGCTTCCGAGTCAATTTCACAGATCACCGATACTGCATTGAATTTTCTGCCAGGGACTCTGATCATTTTCACAATTTTAAAATGCTTTATTTCACCGATTTCATTTTGTTCCATCACGATTTCCTTTAAGTTTTCTTCTTCATATTCCTCATCCATCCCAATAATTTTGATTTTTGGTTTCTTTGGTTGTTCAATAAATATTTCATAATTTTCACCAAACTTGTCATTTGCCTGTGTGATCAATGCGTCGGCTTCATTCATCGATTTGCATTCCACTAGAATGGCACCATTCTTTGCGTTTCTCACACTTTTTATGCCAGCTGATGAATGATCAATTTTACTTCGCACTTCTTTCTTCGTGTCCTGATTCGTCTGCACAACTTTTGGTTTAATACGCACAGTATTTGCAATGTTTATTTTTTTGGGCTTTTTCTATTTTCAACACTAGGCGCAGATGCGTTTTCTTCACTTGATAATTCTATCGATACTTCATCTGATTTGTCATCAGCTGGGGTAATCGCAATTTCAGGTTTTTTCAATACTCTGCCCGAACGAAGAACTGACTTAGTTGGGTCTTGTTTTTTTCCGCCAACAATTTCTGCAAAATTTGGTCCTTGTAAACTCAATCCACTATTCACAGAGCCATTGCTCTCCTTGGTTGCATTAATGTTCTCAATACTTTTCTCGAGGGTTTTTACATTTTTTTGAATGTCACCAGTCAGGGCATTGACGAAAGAAGCTTTTGCTACATATCTCCTAACGTTGAGTGAATCAAGATTAATCAACTTGCATCAATCAGCATAGCTGGGAAGATTAGTACGGTCACTCCATGGCAGGTGACGTAGTGCGGAACGCACAATTTTTCGTTGGGCGCCGTCAATTCTATTTATTCCATTTTGATAATATGACCACAGCAGAATACTCGAGCGTTGAACGCACTAAAGCGCAATATATTGCCTTCAAGCAATACACATCCTTGAAATGTTTGCCGGATCGGAAAATTAATCCCAGTTGTGATGAGGCTTTTGAAACGACGTATGACACTTCGTCAGTGAAGAGTCAAGAAGTACTCCAAGATCTTTCACAGTGCTCTTACGTTTTAAAGAGGTACCACTTAAAACGTAGTCGTGTAGGGCCAGTGCTGGTGATCGTTTACGACTAGAGATGGGCAATCCGCTCCCGAGCTGTTCTATAGACCTGATTCTCTAAAGTGAGCTGATGACCCGCGGTTCATTTTTTAAGAACCGCAGCTCATCAGCCCACTGATATTACAAGTCTAAACCATTTAATCCATCACTCAACGTGGAACTTTTCAAAAAAGGACTCATTACTCCACTTACGCATTGAACAGTCACCGCGTAAACCAAGACTCGCGCGTAATACAACATGTGCCTACTGATCGACAGCACCAACGGTAAAGCAAACTTCCAAGTGGCTGTTTGGACGGGAGAGAAATATGTACATGTGCCATATGATCTTAATTTTCTACTGGTATTATCCAGTAGATGTTATTCCTTCAGCATATGTGCTCTCACCTCTCCTCCCATCATTCTCTTGGAGAGCGGAAGATCAGCACAAAAGCAAATAACCGAAAAGCAAAATGCACCTCTCCAGCTTATCAGCTCAGCTCCGCATCCGAATCATCGACTCGAATGATTCACTGGGAGCTGTTTAGGATGACAACTCTCGGATCCGTCCAGCTCTCGGATCCGTCCAGCTCTTTGGATCTTTTTTTTCTCTCTCTCGATTTTTCATGATTCAGCTCCGGATCTGGATCTGAGCTGATAATCTGGAGCTGATGCCGATAATAGTGAGAGAAATTCTGCTGAGAATTAACGTCAGGAATAAAATTTGAATGTAGACTGGATTGCATAACTTGAGAAAAGGAATAACATCGTGTGCCACGATGTCAATCATACCATCGCGAGTATCATAGGTGTAGCTCTCTCGCATACATTTTTTGTTTTACTGCTTTTTTTGGCACATTTTGCGTGCATTTTGGCTTAGGCAATGGTTGATCAGTTGTTGCGTTAGTAGCGTTTTCCATTGAAAAGTAAAGCCATGTTGTAAGGTACGGATTTATTGGTTTATACTCCGTTCACATCAGCGTATATCACGTGTATATACGCTGTTTTGCAATGTGCACTCATACATCTAGTTTTCATTGGAAATGCTATGTATGAGTGCTCATTGCAAGACAGTCTATATTACGTGATATAGGCTGTAATGTGAACGGGGTATTACGACCACAGGAAATAACATCATTTAGAAGCATTTAAGACCATACGATTGAAGAAAGGAAGCGTCACTTGGTTTGTTAATAACATAATATAACTTGAGGTCGTTAGCGTAAGATGTTTTGTGGCATTTAAGGATAGCCTTGTATTACTCCGAACTTAGCTAGAAACGAAGACGAAACATGATCACTAAGCTTGACGGACATTTTCTGTCCATTCAGGTACGAGCACAGCCAACAATGAAGGTTACCGTCAATTCCTAATTTGTCAAACTTGGCCGAGGCAATTTCGTGATCCATTTAATCGAAAGCAGCCGACAGATTCGTATAAATCGCATCTGCTTTTCTCCATTTGGCGACCGACGAAAGAAATTTACTTCGTCACAAGGTTGGTGGTAGTCGACCGCTTGGGAACAAATGCATGTTTATCTGATGAGATATATTGCGAGCATTTCTGTGCAAACAGCTCACAAGCTTCAAATTCTTCAATCATGTTGGCGGAAATTTTCATGATTTTGACTCCTAAATTGGATTTTTTTTTAACAGAAATCCTTAATCGACATGATATGCTGAAAACTAGCTTCATGTTTGATGCTTTGGACTGGAGTAAATTTTGCTAATAACTATGACTTTGAAATTCAGTAATGCATTTAAATCATTAAATACTATGAATTGCAATTTTTGATCTCTTAAAGATAATGTAGACGACGTATTTAACATTTTGATTGTTTATAACGTGTATATCGCAGTTATAACTGATACGTTCCGTAGATCTGAGCGTCTGTCGACCCCCAGGAAGCCTAGAAGCGGTGGTAATCGTAATCCGGACGTGGCAGCGACGACGAAGAAGGTGGTGTTGAAATATAAGCGGTCCCGGATTTCAAGCAGCTTTCGGGACAGGAGTTTTAGGAGAATTTTCAAAATCATCAAACTATCGAAGTTCCCGAAAAAATATCTTGTCTGGCAGGCCAAATGCACGTGTGGTCTAAAAACCGGCATTTTCAGTACTACGGGAACCATCAATCAAGTGATCTACGTCCAGGAGTACCTGGAAAAGCGGCTGCTACCATTCCTAATGTAACATAATAGACCTGTGCTGTTCTGGCCGCACTTGGCTAGCTGCCACTTTGGAAAAAAAGGCAATCGAGTGATACGATGCGACCAAAGACCCAAAGACCACAACCCTCGCAACAGACCAGAACTCCGCCCTATCGAACGGTATTGGGTCTTGGTCAAACGGAACCTCAAAAAAAAAAAAAAAACTAATAAATCCATCCGCGTTCGGCGGCGAATAAGGTCGATGAGACCTCTGTGTAAAATTAAATGGACGGGGTTAAGCGGAAGGCACGGCAGTTCGGATTTGGCAAACCAAAAGAATAAACGAACATTTTTTTCCTTTAAATATATGAATTGAACTACCAGAAGAAAAATAAGAAGATTTCTGTGATTTGAGTTTTAACTGAAATAATCGATTTTTTTTTGTCGACCAATTTTTGCGCGTTCCAGTCTTTATTTCTTTGAAAACCAAATCTAAATAAACATTTCAAAAGGTCCTATCTGCATTGATAGATTCTCTTCATAGACCTTCTCTTTCGTCAATAACTCAACTGCAAAACCTTTCCCTGTTGTATTTGACGTTTTGGACGCTAGATAAGAACCTACTTTGTCAAACTATGTGGTAGAATTAGCGCAACATCTGTTTGCATAGAAGTGGTTATGAAAAGAGAAAGTTGATGAAGAGAATCGATCAAAGCAGATAGGACCATTTGAAATGTTCATCGAGACATATGAAATATATTTATGCTCTTGACTTCTTCTATAGCAGAAGCACGAGCTGTCTCACTATCAAAATGCGAGGTTACATTTGATTCAATTATAATAGACGAAGCTCTTGATCCGTCTGAAAAATGTCCGTAGGAGGACACGCGATCCTGCCATGAAAGTTATCTGGTGGAATTTGCATAAACAAATTAAAATGCGGTTCTCTGCCCTGTGAAAGAACACTTTTGAAAATAATGTTTTGAAATTAGACCCGAGTTCCAAATCCATTTGGAAAATTACCCAAATTAAAAAAAATAAACCTCAAAAGCCTATTTCAGCTTGAAAGTGGCAAATTTTTTATCACTAATATGGAAAAAGCTCAGAAGCTTGCTTAGCAATTCAAGGGTTCCCATAATTTCAATTTGGGTATTACTAGTCCTATTGGTATAGGGTACTCGGGATTATCTGAATATTTTCTCGCAGGGAAATATGTTTGATGATTACCGGGCACCGATTTGGACGAAGTTACATATATAACTAAAAAGTTTCAGAATATGAAAAGTCCAGGTGATGATGACATTTTCTATATATTCATCAAAAAACTCCCAGAGAGTACCTTATCTTTCCAGGAAAAAATATTTAACAGATATTTCCATTTGACATAATTTGCTGGCAAATGGAAAAATGCAAAAGTTGTTCCAATTTTGACGCCGGATAAAAATGCAGCTGAAGCTTCTAGCTACCATCCAATTAGTTTGCTTGCTTCAATAAGGGAACTTGAAAAAAAACATTTATTAAATAGAATGACGCTTCACATCAATACGAACTCGATTTTTGCAGATGAGCAATTTGAATTTCGTCATGGGCATTCAACTACTCATCAACTCTTAAGAGTTACCAACTTAATTCGTTCAAACAAATCTGAAGGTCACTCAACTGGAATTGCTCTTCTAGACATGAGCAAAGCAATCGTCAGTGTTTAGCATGAAGGGTTGGTTGCCAAATTGAAAACAGTGTGGTTTATTACTCTATATTATGAAATTAGTTAAAAATGATATACCTGACGGATCACTGCAAGTTAATTATCAAAATTCCAAATCTGAACGACTACCTATTAGAGCAGAAGTTCTTCAGGGTAGCATTTTTGGGCCTATATTGAATAACATTTTCACTTCCGACCTCCCTGATTTGCCTCAGGGTTGCCACAAATCTTTGTTTGCCGATGACACAGGCGTTTCCGCTAAAGAAAGATTTCTTAGTGCTAGTTGCAGCAGACTGCAGATATTTTCGCTTCTTAGTTACAAAAATGGAATGTTTTTCCCAACACTTCCAACATTCAACTTATAATATTTCCACATGAGCCTAGACAGTGTTGTAGTTAACTAGCTTTTATCGCAAACCAAAATTTCTTAATTTGTTCAATTGGTGAGCTCTTATATTGCTGCTACGACTACCAAGCTCATATTTTACAACGTTGCACTGAGCCTAGAGTTTTTTCTCTCCAATATTCGGTTTCGTCAATATACATTGCTCATAAAAAAAATCAATATTTAATGACTAACTTTTGAAAAGGGCTAACATTTGGTTGTTTTAAATTTCATAGTAAAAAAATTATTTAAAAACGGCTGCTTACAATTGGTTTATGCAGGGTGCACCGTAAAAAACAAGCAAAAACATGCATTAACTATTTTTTCTGTAAATATATGTAGATGTAAAAATATTTATTTTAATAAATCGTCTGTAAATAACAAATACAATAAAGCACAGTATAATAATTACAATGAAATTATATTCAACGAGTTTTTTTTTGCTATTCTTCTGTTACAATATCATCATGTACAAAATCTTCTTCAATATCATCTACTACTTTCATAAGTTCCTCCAATGCATTACAGTTATTAGTTATAAGTATTCTTCGCTGAATTCATTAGAAGCGGAACATATTTTTTCACTGCTCCGATCACATCGTAAGGTGGAAATCTTGAAGGCGCTTCACTATGCATTAGTTCATATTGAAATCTTCTCAATCCACCTTCAATAAATAGACTGAAAGCTTCTTCTGATGACATCATTCCCCGTTGACCAGTTAATTGAGCCAGCATTGTTTTAGAACTATTTTTTTCCCTTGATTTGATTTCCGTCGATTTTGTTTTCCGTGCTGAGCACCAATGCTACCGACGCCAGGGATACAACTCCCACACCTGGACCCTACCTATCGACCCATCAAGTCATGAACCGGGAAACAACGGCTTTACTGGTGAGGTGAGAGGTAATCACGCTTACCACCACACCACCGGCGTTGGAAGAACGATTTGCTTTTTTTAATATGCCCAATAACATTAACTAGATCCTTTCGGTTATAAGTGGCCCGTCTTGCTTATGAAAATGCTTTTTCGACGGTATCGACTTGAGGATCAACTGCTTTATTATCGATGATGCGACGTTTTTATCTTTCGCTCAAATCCGAGAAAGGTTTTGAAGGTCTTCCACGTTTTGTTAATGAGGCCGAGGTTGATGCAACCATAGAGGTAATGCTAAGACCAAAATGTCCCGAAGAAACGAGCTCAACTTTTTGGTTCAGCTCTGGTACTATCTTCGGTCCCAAGCTAATCGATGCACCCCTCGAAACATAGGAAAATCCACGAGCCCCTCATTTTATCTGTCAAACTTTCATAGCGAATCAAAACAAACATAGTGTAGTACTGGAATTTATACTAGAATTGGGTACGTTAATCGATTTGCTTGGGACTTATAGGCTAGTCAAGTAGTTTAGTTAGTTTCGAATTGATTGTTGATGCAACGCATTGCTCCTGTTCGATGAATTCTTCGATGCCAAAGTTTCCATCAAGCCAATCTCCAAAAATGTGTCTCAAATTGCTGCTTAATGCGATTAACTTTAAGCCACTTTTGTTTGTATTTAGTGGCGATAAGCATTTTGTGATTCAGACGTTTCTGTTTCTCAACCGAAATTTTAAAGTTTTTGTTGGCTGTCCCAGAGGATAGCACGCAGCCTTTTAAAATGCACAGCCCTTACCCCCACCATGCCGGCGGCACTGATGCAAAGTGACAGCGGAGTTGTCCATCAACCATCGTGAGTACATAGCGTATGTAGAGAAAAGATTAAAACAGCAAGATCCAAGTGGTTGCACACGCGATTATTACTGTTCTTGAAGTTAGTGATTAAATCTATCCTTAATATTAAACCTAAATCTTAACTTTCTACTATTGAATTCAGGTAATTTAGATTGAATAATTATTTACAAAACCGGAACTACACTAGGGGAATTAAACGTAAGTCACCATCCAACCAAACAGGATTTAAACATCTCCCAATTAATAGCCGTGTATTAACATAACATATTGCTCTGGAGGTTATTAAACTGGAAGAATTTCCCCTGCAGTCATTTTCATTGTGCGTTAATTTCGCATCAAACACATTAATAATGGCTCTATTATACATGCTTACAATTGGACTTGAAAGTAGATCATGGCTTTTGCATTGAGCAGCAGCAGCATTAATACGAGGTAAGGTATATATGACAGAATGTTACCTACTTTAATGAACAAGAATCAGGTTGTATCTTAAGAGTAATTTAGGTTCAAATTAAACTAATTGTTCTGCGATAAGCATAGTTAATTAAAAAAGAGAGGCATTTCTCAAAAGTTGGTCTGCAGATTTCCATAAAAAATGTTTACAAACAACATATTTTGATTATCCCAGCCATATGAAATTCCAAAATTTACAAAGAATCCATAAAATATTTGTCCACCAGCATTATTTAGCATGACATGAAAACTTCCATAGTAACCACAAATATTCAATTTGCATTATTTACAAAATGTGCAAGAATATGTAAGTTTGTGCAAATTATATGTTCAGTTCTTGTTAGGGTATACTTTAAAAAATCACTACAGCCGTAAATTAGCCAGGAAATGTGCGGAAATCTGAAGTACTAGATTAACAAAGGTAAAATGTCTTTTTTTTATTTTGTTTTTTTTTTTTTTTTTTTTATTATTATTTTTTATGTCATCAAATTAAAGTTTTGTTATAAGCAATAGCACGCAAGCCTATTTTATTGGTTTTTTAACAAGTTTAAAAAATCTAGTATTTTTTTGAATAATGGTTTAAAATTGATTTCATTTGAAGCACGTGTTTGTCGCAATTTTCTCGCTTTTTTAATTTGACGATCGATATCTCAAGAATTGGAAATGATAGAAGTTTAAAACTTTGGGTTTCTCTTAGTTGAAATGTTTACTAACGAAAAAATATTTCGTAAAAGGATTGGTGAAAGTCGTTTATTTTTATTTTTGTCAGTCAGATATATGTTAGTGCATTGAGGGCATTTAAGCTAGATGAAACAAATATATAAAATGTTTGTATCCTCTTATAAACAGGATATCCAAACTTTGCCTGAAGAATATTAAAACAAGTTTCTAGACCAACCATGCTTTACGCTGTGCCAATATAATCTAGTTGTTGCACTACCAGGAAAATAGCACTTAAAAGGATTTAGAACAAAGTTCTGAAGATGGTACTGTACTACCGAGTTACATTTAATTTCGAATGTTGAGACTTTAGAACAAATGTCCAACAAAACAATTAATAATTTCAGGTGAAATGCGTTGCAATCCTCAATTGCAAGGATTAATTCCATTTATATTTAGATAAGATTTAGTTTTAGGTTTTAGTTTTTAGCTGAATATTGTGCCTTAGCCGCTTGCTAAACATACTAAACAAACTGTCAATCAAAATTACATAATTTATTGAATTAGATTATTTAGTTCCGATTTTCTTTCTCATCCTCATTTTAATGTCATCCTGTTTATCAACTTCGTAGTATCTTTTCCCTAATACCTAATCCCACAGCTTCAAATGAACAGCTCATGTTCAGTTGTGGCGAATTTTTTATTAATCATTTAAGTTACTTTAACTCCTCATTCACTAGTATTTCGGCGCGTTTGAATGCAGCTTGAGCATGACGTTTAATTGTCACGTTCAAGATCAAAAACCATAAATCTTTACAATCATAGCCGATAGTTTTTGAGATTAAAAAGATGCTCGGGATTTCTGTTTGATCGACGCCTGACTGAGGTTTTGGTCACTAAGGAAAGCCTCAACGTTGTGGTTGACTTTGCTTGTGAACCGGTAGTATCGGTACGGGACACGTCGAGATAATCCACAACATGAAAGATGGTGATTAAATTGGAACACGGGAAAACGGCCGTAAAACGCTTGGAAACACACAGTAAACCGACATCGTAAAACCGTATATGGAAATGACTTTCAACAGTTAATTAAAAACACAAACGATGACTACCGGCAGTCACGAGCGGTCACGTTGTTGTGGTCGCTTCTCCAGAGGATTTGGTGGGTGCATCCGACTAACTAATCCAGATGCTGTGTGATACAGATCCCTTTAATCAGTGTAAGATGACGGGCAGCTTTGTTCGTCGGCAGGCATAATTAAATTTACCTAGTTTTAGTGGTTATCTATACTTAGAATCTTCAAAACATCGTCACACGTATGTTTATGACCGTGTGTAAGCACGAGTCACAAACTTTAACGCGTCTTTAATTTGATTATCTTAGTATTTATATTTGAAATATCTTTTGAAATGACATCCAGCAATGTTTATGTTTCAAACAGACTAGTTGTATCATCGCCGGCCTTCAGTTGGAGCCTTGCATCTTAGACGCTTTATTTTGTATTGAATCTCAATGGGACCCAACCCATCCCGCAAGATCGAAGATACATCTTGGTATGGATTTGAAAAGGCACAACTCTTTGAAAAACAACAATCGAAACAATTGATGCTCCATGAGACAGAGCGGCCTGAGAAACGGAAAACTTTCTACCTCTGGCCACCATTCCGCCAGGCCGGCCTGCAGTCCGCCGCATATTGTGTGTCAAACCAGGAAAACTTCCCGACTGGGCTCTCCATGCTATAGATACGAAGAGAAAACTAATATTGATTGTCACCAGAAGTTGGCAATTTATAGATAAAGTTGGTGAGTTGTAACTTCTTTCTTGCTTTTGTTCAGCTGCGAGCAGATGAGCGAAAGCGCAATGCCGTAATAAAGGGATTAAGTTTGGCATCGTATAAATTGAAAAATTATTGCGGCTGAAAGTGAGCTTGAAATTGTTACTTGCACGAATGGCCCACGACGGAAGAAGAGTACGCAGGAAGTAATAGTTTCGGGCATTATTATTGGCGTGATAATTTTGGGGCTTCCAGTTCTGGTCCGATAGAAAATTTGTATTTATCGGGATATTCTGCAACCACTTACAGGTACTCCCCGATTAGCGCGGTGGGCAAGACTTTTAAGACCCTTTCACGATTGTTAATAAAGCTTTAAATAGGCAGCAATGATTTAAACTTCGCCGTGCGCTTATCATTCTCCGCAATAATATTAATTATTTAGATAAAAATCGTAACACTTTGTTAGTTCATACTAGCAAACATCGGTTTTGGGAACTAACAAATCAACGCTAAGCTCTTGATTTCCAATGAGCTGGATTACCGATGTGGAGCAGTCGGTTAAGTTGTGTGCGTAAAACCCCTGTATGATACATGCAATTAGTGACGTCACTACTTGCGTCTAGGTTGATTTTTTGGATTACTAATACAACCATATTTCACGATCTGCTTCACCTCTCTCTGTACCTCTTTGCGTGATTTCGGCAATAAGAAACTATGAACATAAATCTGAAAATACACAACACTGTCTAAAACCTACTCGATGCTTGTCAATGTTGCTAGCAGTTCTTAAAGGCCCAAGCGCAATGACTGCGGAAGCAGAACGGCAGCGGCAGCGAAAAAAGCCCGATACGAGTAAGCCTATAGGTCGGATTGAAAACTAGTTAGAATCAAATCTACTTCGGTTAGGCATCTTGATGTCATTTGTGACAACTGTCATACTTTCCGTTTCCGTTCCGCCCACATTGCGTTTGGGCTTTAAGGCACACACTACACGGCGAATGAGAAGAACCCAAATTTGATTATAGTTTACTCATAAATCTCATAAAGTGCAGAAACTCAGCGACTAGTAAATTTGCTTCATGTTTTTTTCAGGTATTTTCTAGATTAGTCTAGGAACACATCCCCGAATAGGGTCCATGCATTAATTATGTCACGCTAAATCGAGGAAAAATTCCCCCTCCCCCTATCGTCACCGTTTTTCCTATACTTAATTCGTTGCTTGTCACAAAATCTTAGATGCCCCCTCCCCCCTTAGACATAATATATACGTCAAGCCAACCCCGTGACATAATTTATACATCAACCCATATGAGAAAAGTAAAGATTGGATTTACTCAGCCTATTGGTACTACCATAGACGTAACTCTTAGACCATAAGGTCCCGAAGAAACGTGCTCAACTTTTTGACTAAGCTCTGGTACAATCTTCAGTCCCAAGTTAATCAATGCACCCCTCGAAACATAGGAAAATCCACGAACCCCTAATTTTATCTGTCAAACTTTCATAGCCAATAAAAACAAACATAGTGTAGTACTAGAAGATCGACTAGTATGGAGTATGTTAATCAATTTTCTTGGGACCAATAGGCTAGTCAAGTAGTGAGCCAATTTAAAATCGTTTGTTTCCACCGGTTGGTACTACTCCTAATCTTAGTAAAATTTTTATCAGTTTTCCTCATTTTCCGGCACATTTTTGAGGTTTTCCACAGAAAAACATGAGTTCCTGCACTATTGGCGATTATGAGTAAACTAAGCTCAAATTTGGGTCGTCTTCAATCGCCCTGTACGAAACCAGTTATGGAAATTTCACTGCTCTGAAACCAATACACGCAAGCGGCGCGTATGACATAAAGTTCTGGCAGAAATAAAGTGCTCATGTTGAGTGTTGTTCATATGATTCAAACTTTGTCATTTGCAGTGATAGAATATTGGTGTCTTTTGTCAAAATGTATTGTTTTTGGTCTTCTTTCGACTTTCAAAAAAAAAAAAAAAAAATAGGTATTGATTATATTTTGATATTTTCGAATAATTAAAATTTGCTCTAAGTTTATTGCTGGCAACTAAAAAGTACTCAATAAAGATTAAAGTTATTTTAAAAAGTGACCTTGGATTTTAAATTTGGTGTGACCTCTTTTTGCCTTGATGACCATTTGCAAGCGACGTGGCATGCTTTCAAATAAGTTCACATATGTTTTTCGTCGATTTTACTCATTTAAATTAATGGGTCAAACGTCGTATTTACTTCTTATACCTTTACGGTCGCTAGCACAGCAGTGGAGTGACTTTTTTGGTGTTTTATTTCGTTCACTTAAATGCAATTTTTATTAATTTATTGAATTCTATTGCGTTAAATTATCCAGTTTTCTACAACTTGAGCCGTTTTCGTACTATGATTTATTGATAAATATAGAATACACCATTTTAAATATTAGGGGTGAGTCAAATGCCCAAATCCTGGCACAAACTTGGCCCCTTGTGAACAATTATGTGAAGGTTCATGAATATTGGTAGAGGGAAAATTAAATTCGATTCGTCAGTTGGCGTGCAATTGCTCTAATTAAGAGGAACGTGGGGTAATACGTGCCCCCTACGGAAATGATAAATTTTCTTTACTTATTGATAAACAAAATACTTACCTTACCAATCAGACTAAGGCCTTGTTGTCCTCTGCTGTCCGAAGAAGTCATCTCCACTCTACTCAATAAATGGCCACACTTCGCCAGCCTCGTACACAGATAAAAATTCTGAATTTTAATTGTGATGTAAACATTCATTCACGTAAACTTAAATTTAATTTCACACAACCGAGCAACTTGTAAACAATGTTGTTTACAAAGATGGGCTTTGTATACAATATTTGCTACATTGCATGAATTGTGCTAGAACTTTACATGATATATAATGTAAACTTATATGGTATAAGACGCTCCATTTGTGTGCATCATATTTAACAGAAATTTACATTACTTTTCGAACTGTGTAGTCTGCGAAGGGTCCGCAGGTCGCCTTCTACTTGGTCGATCCACCTTGCCCACTGCGAGCCTCTTCTTCTTGTTAATGTTGGGTCGCTTTCGAGAACCATTTCCACTGAGTTGTCGTCCGGCATTCTTACGACGTGCCCAGCCCACCATAGTCGCCCAATTTTTGCATTGTGGACGATGGATGGTTCTCCCAACAGCTGGTGCAATTCGTGGTTCATTAGCCTCCTCCACGTTCCGTCATCCATCTGCACTCCACCGTAGATGGTACGCAACACCTTCCGTTCGAAAACACCATGTCCAGGTCTTGTGACCGTAGAGGACCACTGGTCTAATCAGCGTCTTGTAGATCGTCAATCGCGGCGGCGAACTTTATTCAACCGGAGCATCCTCCGGAGTCTAAAGTAGGCACGATTTTCTGCCATAAAGCGTCTTTAAATGTCTCTGCTGGTATCATTTTCGGTGGTCACCAGTGATCCCAAAACCATGAAGTCCTCAACCACATCGATTTCGTCACCGTCAATCTGAACTCAGGGTGGTAATCTAGTATTGTCTTCACTAGAACCTCTTCCTCTCATGTATTTCGTCTTCGATGCGTTGATGACAAGTCAAATCCGCCTAGCTTCAGCCTTCAGTCTGATGTACGTTTCCACATTCGTCTCAAAGTTCCGTGCCATGATGTCGATACCATCGGCGAAACCAAGAAGCTGCATGGACTTCATGAAGATCGTGCCACTCGTGTTTATCCTAGCTCTTCTTATCACACCTTCTAACGCGATGTTGAATGGCTGACACGAATGTCCATCACATCGAGATTCAAAGGGACTCGGGAGTGTCCCTATACTCGAACAACGCACATCACTCGATCCATCGTCGCCTAGACCAATCGCGTCAGTTTATCCGGAGATCCGTACTCGTGCATAATCTGCCATAGCTGATCTCGAGAGTACCTAGTAGGAGGCGCTCAGCAGTGTGATCGCGCGGTAGTTGCAGCAATCCAACTTGTCGCCCTTTTTGTAGATTGGGCATACGACACCTTCCATCCACCCCGCCGGTAATATCTCCTCCTCCCACATCTTGGAAATTAGCCAGTGCAGCGCTCTAGCCAATGCTTCACCACTGTATTTTAATAGCTTACTTGGTAGTTGATCTACACCAGGTACTTTTTGTTCTTCAACCGACCGATCTCCTCCTCAACTTCTTGATTAGGGGCCGGTAGCCTGTCGTCTTCTGCACGTGCTCCAAGGTATGTTCCAGTGCCACCTTCGTTTTCTGCTGCATCATCGTTGAGGTGCTCGTCATAGTAATGCTTCCACCTCTCAAGCACCTCACACTCGTTCGTGCGTAGGTCGTCCAAGCCTTTGCGCATATCGGCTTGCGGCACGTAACCTTTGCACGAACTGTTTAGCTTCTCGTAGAATTTCTGTGTACCGTTTACGTGGTACAGATTTTCCATCGCCTCGCGATCTCGGTCTTCCTGCTGACGCTTCTTCCTTCGGAAAACCGAGTTTTGTCTGTTCCGCGCTTGTCTGTATCGCTCCACATTCAATCTCGTGCGGTGTTGCTGCATTCTCGCCCGTGCTGCATTCTTCTCCTCTACTAACAGTTTGCATTCGCCGTCAAACCAGTCATTTCTTCGGTCCGGGATCGCAGTATCTAGTGCCGCTGCAGCAGTACTACATATGGCAGAACGGATGTCCCTCCAGCCATCTTCAACAGAAGCTGCGCCAAGCTGCTCTTCCATGGGTAGTGCAGCTTCCAGCTGCTGGGCGTAATCCTGGGCAACTCCGGTGTCCCGTAATTGCTCAATGTTGGGTCGCGGCGTTCGACTTCGACGGGTGTTATGCTCCGTAG
Organism: Ochlerotatus camptorhynchus; assembly: GCF_037179485.1. Taxonomy (NCBI): domain Eukaryota; kingdom Metazoa; phylum Arthropoda; class Insecta; order Diptera; family Culicidae; genus Ochlerotatus; species Ochlerotatus camptorhynchus. Next base: position 1,932,860 of record NW_027040794.1, on the reverse strand, counting down.
AGAATTTTGAGCGCATGCATAATGCAACTAAGTAGTGGTCTGAAGCTTTCTTCGTCAATTAGAACGTGATAGATTTGGTTTTCTGTGTGTTGATCAGGTGATCTCCAGGTGGCTTTTTTGATATCCTTGCGGGGGAAAAAGGTACTTCGAACTACCATACCCCGGGAGGCTGCAAAGTTCACGCATCGTTGGCCGTTGTCGTTCGATACGGCATGCAGGCTGTTTGGCCCGATTGCCGGTCTATACATTGCCTCCCGTCCTACCTGAGCGTTCATGTCGCCGATGACGATTTTGACGTCCCGTTGCGGACAGCCGTCGTACATCTGCTTCAGCTGCGCGTAAAACGCTTCTTTCTTGTCGTCGGATGTCCCTTCGTGTGGGCAGTTCACGTTGATGATGCTGTAGTTGAAGAAATGGCCCTTTACCCTCAGCTTGCACATCCTCGCATTGATCGGCTGCCAACCAATCACGCGTTGGCGCATCTTACCCAACACTACAAAGCCGGTTCCCAGCTCGTTGGTGGTGTCACAGCTCTGGTAGAAAGTAGCCGCTGGATGCCCACTTTTCCATACCTTTTGTCCCATCCAGCAAAGTTCCTGCAGTACTTTATGTTTTTTCCAGGGCGGCTTGTTGGGCCTGCCCCAACCCCCTGTCTCACCGGGGGATCATCGTGCACAGCTCTGTTTAGAGTCCCACACTTGCCTTAGGACGGTGATCAGTCGCTGAGATGGAGAACAGGCGCCGTTTTGAGCCCTCTATGGTGAACAGACGCTTGGGTTTTGTGAAACATTTCCTCTATCACCGTACTATGGTTACCGCGCCAGTGTTCGTGTCGCACCTCTTCACTTTGCTATTGCCGGACTGGCAACATTGCCCAGGCTACGCCACCCAGCTGTGTCCATGTTTCAGCTGGTAGTCTTTTGTTATCATATGACTCGAGGAGGCGTGAGGAAGTTCCTACCAAAGCTAGGTATTTTGCACCTTCCAGGTTGTCAACTTACCATTTTGTAACCCTTATAAAAAAGAGATCAAAAATATTCATAAATTATATTTCTGTTCATTCAGCAGACCTTCTTTGATCATACAGTAAACCACATATGAAAAATGCATTTTACAAATCTTTTTCTCAACATAGCATTTTTATTTTTTTCTGATTGATATGCGCTACCACGTAGGAGTAGTTCCACGCAAATTGACGAATCGATTGCATTTTCAACTCTTCAAATTCCATTAAATTTCGTATAATTGTTCAGTAGTGGCAATGGACGTAGTTTGTGCTGGAATTCTGTCATTTTGACTCACCTCTAATTTAAAAAATCGCGTGCAGAAAAGCTTAAATTTTAACTCAATGTATCTTAAATCGAAGTAAACCTATTAAGAAGACAGGAAACACTACCAGGATTAATGTTACAAATACAATAGCGCTGCCTTTGAGCAAAGGTGAAACCACCGGATAGAAAATTGAAAAATACGCTAACTTAACTTTTTTATCTTTTCTTTAACCGATAGATGGTGAGATTGTTTCAGTCTTGTGTCACTTGTTTTGTCCATTTTTGCCTTAATTTTGTCCAAACATATATTTTATTGTGAATACTTAGATAACATGATAGTCCAGTGCGCTTTTCAAAACACGCAACAATAAAGACAAGTGCATTAAAGGGGTATTCCCGATCTTTTTTTTCAAAAATCAAATTTTTTTTTCACGTTTTTTTGTACTTTAGACTATATACTTTCATCCCCCCAAGCCGTTTTCCGATCAGTGAATTCGGTGTCCAGGCATAGCTCACTAATGGTAAGAGCCCCCAAATGGTTTTAACTAAAGTCAAAACTTTAAACGCGTTTTTCTCGAAATCACATTTTTTTATCGGGCGAAGATTTTTCTCAGAAATTATAAGAGATATTGACTTGAATCTTTGCGCATTTTGTTCCTTATTAAATTCTTTGGAGCTTCTCCCACTTTCAGCCAAAAATATTAACATTTAACATTGTTTGAAGCACCTTAAAGTTGCAGAAAAGCGGGCTAAAAATCGCCTGTTTTTTCATATGGCCGCCATTTTGTTAATTTGCAAGATTTTTTGCTGCCAACGGGAGAAGCTCCAGGGAATCTTATGCAGATTATTAATTTCATCACGAAATCTGTTTCAGATGAAGCCGTTCCAGAGAAAAGTCTTCGCCCGTCCAGGCGTTTGCGACGAACAGGGGTCTGTTTGTCGCCATTTTGTGACGTCAATAATGTCTTTTTTATGTCGAAAAAAATTTATTTGTAAACTTTAATGTTCAATAAACAAGAATCCCAAAGAGTTAGGCGCATTACTATTCATTTTCCTTGAAAAAAAATTAATTGAAAAACAGGCCGAAAAAAGGCAAAAGATTGGGAATACCCCCTTAAGAAATTTAAGGCTGAAACTTGAATTAAGGCTAGTTTTTAGCATGATCACTTTAATACATTTTAAGTCATTCATGACTTCATAATTCCCTTTCAAAAAGTATGCAAACATTAGGATTTTATGCAAGGATGTATAAAGATATATTAATTTACTATTATACGCCCCTCTTCCACCATATGAAGCACGATGCATGCTGATAAACATACATACATTAAACGAACGTCGTGAATATGCATTGGTTTCATTTGTAAACTATATTTACAATGAATCGGAATAAACTAAAACAATATTTTAACTCCATATGGAATAATAACTCATAAACAGAAAAATACGAAAGCAGACACTGTTTAATTATCATTTAAGGCAAAATTTAGTTTTCACTTTTTATTTCAAAGATTTTTTTATATTTTTTTTTTCTGGCCGAATACTCAAATGATTCCTTAGTCTTTCAGCTTAAATCTGAATAATTTTTTACGACTGAGCAATCTTGTTGCGCCAGATTTTGTGAAATTTACGCATTACAAAATGTGACTGCTTTCGAGTTGCCGATAATAGAACAGCCTGTTAACACGCAGTTCCTATGGAAAGGTTGCCAAAAGAGGCTTCCGACAATAGTCACACGCACCTGAGAAGCTTGCAGCGATGCGAAAAAAAAAACGAATTCAAACAGTTTTATACAATTTTGTCGATCGTTATGGATAGGAAAGCAAGCAGCAGATAAATTTAAATAAACTAACGCGTCATATGTCTGTCTGACGATGAGAAAATGCTTATATAAGCGCGCCCAAGTAACAATTCACCAGCTACTTGGCATCCACTCTGATTTATGATGGTTTTATAACGGAAATAAACAATCCATTTAGTTTAAATACAGCATTTCAAAGTGTAAAACATTTCTGGTTAGTAATTCAGCTTATTGATGTTTTAAAAACCTTTAATAGTCTGTCGAGAAAGTTGTTTAAAAACAAATTTAAAGCAGCTCTCAATGCCTCCATAAAACTGTTCTGTAAATCAATCATAAACTGCATTAGCTATTGTTTATTAATGCCTTGATAAAATACTCTATAAAGTTGTTCTGTCATTATAAAAGCAACCATAAAACAATTAGGTTTTAAACGAGAGCAAAAAACATATATTGTTGTTGTTGAGACTTGTTCAAGTGTACCATAAAATCTCCAATTACTATGTTTCCAAATTGAACTCAAAAGTTCGATCCTCATAGTCAATAAAAGCAAGAAATCTCGAAGAATAGACGAAGTAGGATGAAAAATTCAAGTGATGTTAACGACCGAAGGGAAGTCAATTTCAGCAACGACTGAGCATCTGGCGTTTGCATCACGTTCTGACCGGTGTTGACCGTCTCCTCACCATCAAACCATGCAGTTGAAATTAAGTACGTTCGAATGAAATTTCGAACCTTTCGCTGAATAAAATTACTGCTATGAATCGGAAACCAGCCAATCTCCACCTACTGATAGTTTCAACGGTTTGCTGTAGGTACAAATGCAAATTATTTCGGGAATCATCCGGAATTACGGGAACGATTGAACTTCCAGCTGTTGTTGTTGCGATATATGCAAAATTTTGCAAAACAGTTCCGCACACTTCCTTAGTAACTGCTTCCAATTCAGCGGGAGAAAATCCCCTGGAAGAACGCTGAAGTAAAACCTCGTTGCAATGATCGAACAATGCAACTATCGAAAGATAAACAAACTTTGACGTTTAACTTTTTGCAGGCAACTTCGCCGCCATACATCTGAACGGAATAGGATCAAGCAAAATGGCTTTAGATAAATACAATTCAGTCAGGATGTTTTCTTAATTAAAGCTATTTTAAAAGCTTATGAATTTGTTAGGGATTTCATTTAAGTAAAACCAATTTTTTACAAATGGCCCATGCGAACCAACTTTTAATTTTTTTTTATTTATTATTCATTTTCAATGTGCATTTCCATGGATATAACTTAATTTTGGTCAATTTACGAATGAGCAGATATTTGAAATACGATAATCATAAAACATACCTCGGCTGAGCTTAATGATCAATCTGACGAATAATTGATTTTTCTTCTCTATTAAAAATAATAAGTGAAATCAATGTTCTCCAAGGGCGGACTTATTTTTTTTTATGTTTTAAAGTACATTTTACATAAGATTTAATATGGCACCTTTAACTTGGCCGCTTTATGAGAACAATTTGAATAATTTTGGAAATTGAATAAGCTTTTTATATGATCAGTTTATATTTCAATTATATTGGTAAGATCGGATGGTATTTTTGAATCTTGATTGATGATTTTTCTAGTGGATTCAGCAAGCGGCTAGGGAAAATGGCTTGAAAAAGGTTTTTATTGTTACCAAATAGATTTTATTGTAGCTTAAATACGAGTTTCAAATGGTTCTCAATACGTTCGTCATACAACCTTTTTGCAGTAAATCAATCTTTAAGAGCTTTGAAAATATACCCTTCAGAACCTTCTCCAGGACAAACCAGACAGATTCTAGTCTTAATGAGGTTTTGGTGGATGCATCAATGGAAAAGTAGCCTTGACCAGGGTTTTATGGGGCCTCCCTTAGCTCAGTCGGTAAAGGCGCAGCTACAAAGCAAGACCATGCTGGAGGTGGCTGGGTTCGATTCCCGGTTCGGTCTAGGAATTTTTCGGGTTGGAAAATTTCTCGACTTCCTTGGGCGTAGAAGTATGATTGGACTTGCCACACAATCATATCAATGCAAAAATGGTACAGGCATCGAAAGCTCTCAATTAATAACTGTGGAAGTGCATCTAGAACACTAAGTTGAGAGCACGCAATAAGCTAATATGCGATATGCAATAAGCTTGAAATGCGAAGAAGAAGAAGAAGAAGGGTTTTATGATTGTTGTTTTATAGTAGCTTTGTATTAATTCATAAAACTTAAAATGTGACTTGGGCGGAAGCTGCTTAGATTGACGAGAATACGTAAAATCGCCTACAACGATATTTGACATTCAAACACAGAGAATACCTCTAAAAGGACCTAACTTAGATGTGATTTTAATTATTATCACTTGGCCTTGGCCGGATATGAGATTTGAACCCGTGTCTTTGGCGTCAGAAATATTTATTTATTTGTCTGCATCAACAGGCTGTGTATAGCTCCAATGATGATTTAAGTAACTTATATAGGTAAGTCAAAAAATAAAAACTAAGAATAAAATACATAAATAAAACACACAATCATTCACGGTAAACTGTGCCAGAAAAGAACGATGAGAAGTATCTTCGTAGCAGCTGTCGAGGCATATGGAAATCGAAGATGCCCGAGACTCGTTTGAACAATCGTTGCAGCCCACCTATTGCACCGTTCATGCCATAGTTTGTGCGCTGAAGTGGCAATCTCAGCATTACGTTGTTACGTAGCGCACGGGGTTGGGCGTTAATGTTGACTTGCCCCAAGATTGCACTGCAATCAATTCTACCTTGTAAAGTGTCCGCAATGAACAGGGCCCTAGAGGTGTCTCTTCTAGTTCGGAGAGGCTCCAAATAAATCAGCTGGCAACGACTTTCATAGCTGAGCAGATGAAATGGGTCTCTCCAAGGCAGCTTCCGCACAGCGAATCGAAGAAAACGCACCACCACCACACACAAAATCACGGCCTCCCTGTTCGGTAATTTTTTACTGGGTTTTTGAACAGCTGAAAAAGTCAGTAAACTTAAAAAAATTGTAAAAAATTGAATAAAAGTGATTTTTTCTTGATATTTATACAGACTGTGTTCTTATTACATTTATTTGATGATAAAAATAAAATATGTTAAAATTGTTCGTTGCATTACGTGTGACCGTTATTTTCAGTTTACTGACTTTTTCAGCTGTTTGAAAACCCAGTAAAAAATTACTGACCCCAGTAAAATAATCTCTGTGTGCATTGTTGTAGTTTGGACTCCAGACCACAGAACAATATTCCAGAATGGATCGCACCGTGACAATATTCCAGAATGGATCGCACAGTGACTTCAAACAGTAGATATCGGAGAAATTCTTTGCTATCCTGAAGATAAATCCCAATGTCCTAGACGCCTTGTCGACAACGTACGAGATGTGCTGCTTGTACGTAAGTTGAGAATCCAGAATAACACCCAGATCTTTCACATGGTTCACACGGTCGATTACAGTGCCGATAAGTTTGTATTCAAATGTGATTGGTTCTTTCTTCCGAGTAAAAGTGATCACTGAACACTTAGTGGGGTTAACCACCATTCGGTTTAAATTACACCAGCTGGCAAAGGCTTCGAACTGTTGAAGAAAGTGACAGTCATCAATCGAGTGGATTCGTAGGTAGATTTTAAGATCGTCTGCATACGATAGTCGTGGGCCTTCGATGACCAAGTTCACGTCATTGAAGTAGAGTAAGAAAATGAAAGGTCCCAGGTGACTTCCTTGAGGTATTCCTGACGTAGCTAGATAGATATTGGACCGGTTGTCACCAATGGCAACCATCAGTTGCCGATCAGTGAGATATGGATGTTAACTACTACGCTGGATGTTAACTACTACGCTGGATGTTAACTACTACGCAGGAGAAGTTCCGAAAATTAGAGCTTGTGCGTGAACAATATATATTGTCAGTCGGTTCCTTTTCCATGTATCACCAAATGTGCCTTGTCATGAGTAGCTTGCAATAATAACACCAGTAAAATGCAATTTTATTACATTAACTACAACCGGGGAAATAAATTTGGAACGTTGTACTAATTATTATATGTTACATCAGTTACCTTGCGAACTTTTTTCTACTTCTGCTCCATACTATTTGTTTGACTATCGTCAATATAAAACCAGAGAAGGCAGACAATTAAATTCTAATTAAACCATAGCTGCATCTGATTCCTGCGAGCGATTTCAAACAGATCCACTCTTCTTTTATTTTTCTTCGGGTAGATTCTTGTAACGCTTCCAAGCTTTCATTATATCGTTCAATTCCTTTGAAATGAGTAAGACTAGTAAAGGAGATGAAATTGAGCATCATCAAGCCGACGACCATTTGTGTAGTTGGCTACTATCGGAATTTCCAAACGATCCACGAGACTTCCTTGAATCCGGTATCCAAGCACTGACAAACCTGGCAACGACCAGAGAGAGGCGTTTCACTAGGCCATGATAAATGAAAAACACAACGGACCCGTTCAAAGAAACGATGAAAATTACTGTATGATGAAAAATGAGCCAAACTTGCAAGGAGGCTATACCACCCTACCATCAGCAAGATTGGGGGTGGTTGTTCGGTTGGTTGGCTGGTCGATGAGATGATGAAGAAAGCGATGGCTCCCATCCAAATGAGGCAAACGGTAGAAGGATGAAAGTGCAACAATAAAAATAGTTTTCTCAAGAAAATCCAAACGCAGCAGCCTCAAGATGTATGGCAGGGTGAATGGTGCCGAAATATTTAGGTCAAATTTTAGCGAAATCGTGTGATTGTGCTCCGGAAAGAATAAATAGAAAACTTTCTTCAAAGCGCTTTTTGCCCCACAATAGTCGGAGTGCCACCTCCACTCTCTCAGATTCGGATGCTCTGCCAGTTCTTGATTGCTGATGTTGTGCTGTTTCTATGTATGGCAGAGGAATTGTAGGTCATCAGTGCGGGAAGAAATATGTCGACTGCAGCCAACGCCGCAGTATTTTCGTGGATCATTGTTTTCTTTTAATAGATTTAAGACCATAGATCTGGCACGTCTTGCCGCTTTCTTAGTTGGATTTGATCAATTACCGAATAAAGTTTTGTTTCGTTTTAGAAAATATAGAAAAGTCCATTGAATAATTTGGAAAACTAGCCCAGGTATTACTTTGTGAATTGTATGGCTGAGCGTTTTACAATTTAAATCAAATCTGTATCAAATCTAATCAAAATATGTATACTAACATTACTCTCAATGTGTGTAGGAGTGTGGCAGATGAGACATATAATCATAACAAGCTCACACTCATCATAGGTACGTTCTGAGGAGCTTCACTTCTGCTTTACTGTTTGCGCATTCAAGAAAATAAATGTACCGAAACGTGCAAAACAAACAGAACGATTTGGCCGCTGCCTGTGCTTTGATGGGCACATCGTCCGTAGGTTGATTTTGAAGGCATATTCCATGCTGACGATGATGATGGTGGTGGTCCAGTGTGAGAGCAAGCGTGCTCGTCTAGTCATTAAATATTTATTTTATGGTCCATTACATTTTCACTCCATATATTCGGTGCCTGTTGGGGTAAGTTTGAATTTGTCTGATTCTGGGGATGATTGTAAAGGAAGTGTGATTATGAGGAAAATTGCATGAATAAATGAGGTGAGTAAATCCGATTCTAAAATATCAGTCCTAGAATTTTGAATGTCAAAGCTGTACGTTATGACGTTATATTCCTATTGTCAATTGGTGGCGTTATGACATGTGAGCCAGTCTGCATTAGAAACACTGGAATAAGATACCAGCGGAGACACTGTTATGATTCCAATCGAACTGTCAAAAGCGGTTCCAATCTGCAATGGTTACAATTGGTTTGCTTCAATTAGGGAGGAGTATTAAAATCGTTTTATAATTACTAATGAACTCGCTCGTCGGTGCATTGGCGAAGTCACTCGCAAGCAGTTACAAATGCAAGTTTATTTATTTATTTCGTCAACCCACGTAGACTAGTACATATTCGAATACAGGTTTGTTTTCTTAAATTTATTTATTTATTTATTTCGTCAACTTTGGAAAAGAGGTTAAAAGTATAATTTTGTCTTTAATAAAAATAAAGCAGTGTCAGCTTTCCTATTTTTTTATGAGTTATAATGCCCTATGGAGTAAAAATATTGTTTTAGATTATGCCAAAGTCAATGGTTTCGCAATATTGATTGTAAGAGGTCATCATGCGGGTTAATGGCCCATATTTTGCATAATTTATGCGATGATGTTTTATGGCAAATCAAATTCGATTTCGGAGTTGCCGAGTAGGTGCATGGACATTTAATTTTGATGAAAGTTCTGTGGAGTCAATGCGCTGCAAAACGATATCTTTTACAAATGAAACCATTGCATATTCACGACGCTCTTTTAATGTTTGTATGTTTATAAGAATGCAGCGTGCTTCATATGATGGAAGAGGAAATGATGCCCGAGCAAAGTCCAGCATCAAAATGACAGCAAATTGAAATCAAGTTTTGATATCAACATCAAACTGAAATCATAAATTGATTTCAGTTTAGACATTGACAAATTTGATACCAAATTTTGTTTTAATTTTGCTCTACATTTGCTCTTTAAAAATATGTTGTTACGGGTTTGTTTTCATTGCCTTAGCATAACATCAAATTGAATACTTATTTTGTTATCAACAGGAAAAATGGATAGCAAATTTGGTTTTCAGTTTGCTCTCACTGATAGCAGACATAGTTTTTAATGTGATGTCACAGGAAGATATGTTTGCTCTGAATTTTGATATTTTAACCGTTAAAACGACCAAAACGACAACAACCTGAGTAATCATTATCAGCGAAATCACAAAATCAAATTTAGATTTCAATTTGATCTCAGACTTTGCTCGGGTGGCCAACCTAATTTACGAAGAGCGTATAATAGAAATTGTTTTTGTACGGATTCTAATCTTTCTAATCGTGATTGAAAAAGGAGACCATACAATGCTGCAATATTCCAGTATTGACCGCACATAGGCAATATATAGTGTTTTAATTTTGTATGGGTCCTGAAAGTTATAACAAAAGCGCTTGATAAAGCCTAGCATGTTATTTGCCCTGTGAATATTTGTGTTGTAATGGTCTATGAAAGATAGTTTAGAGTCTAAGATAATTCCTTAATTCCTAACTCTTTCACATTTTTCTACATTTTGATTTCCTAGTGCAATTGAAATTTTTGAATTTGTTCTTTTCCTACTAAATGATATTAAGTTGCATTTTTTTACGTTCAATTCTACATATGTAGAATATGTGTATTTCATTCCGGAATATATTGATGCCTTCTTCATTTCTTATTTCCAAAAAGAGCTTCATGTCGTCGGCATAAATAAGCAATTTAAGTTTTTTTGAAAATGAAAAAAATTTCGTTTACGTATAGCATAAAAAGAAGAGGTCCCAAATGAGAGCCTTGGGGGACGTCTGAAGTGACTTGAATTGGACTCGATTTCTTTCCGTTGATTTTAATTATTAGTTGGCGGTTAGTTAAATATGATTGAAGCCCTGACTCAATTCCAATTTTTTGCAATTTTAGAAGTAGCATTGGTATATCTATGCGGTCAAATGCCTTGCTAAAGTCTGTATAGAGAGCTTCTACGTGGTTTCCATTATCCATTGCATTCAATGAATAGTCTATAAATTCTAGTAAATTTGTCGAGGTCGAGCGACCCTTGAAAAAGCCATGTTGCATGTCAGTAATTCTATTTTTGATTTGAAGAAATATTTTTTCCTTGACAATTGCTTCGAAAAGTTTAGGAATGCAAGAGATAATGGCTCTACCACGATAATTACGCACGTCAGATTTTCGGCCAGATTTAAAGATAGGCACTAGGAATGAGCTTTTCCAATTTCACATCATTTGTTCATCGATTTCAAATCTGGATACGACACAATCGCTCGTGATCAGCTATGGCAGATTATGCACGAGTACGGATTTCCAGATAAACTGACGCGATTGGTCAAGGCAACGATGGATCGAATGATGTGCGTTGTTCGAGTATCGGGGACACTCTCGATTCCCTTTGAATCTCGAAGGGGGCTACGGCAAGGTGATGGACTTCCGTTTCTGCGATTCAAAATTGCGTTAGAATGTGTAATCAGATAAGCAGGGATAAACACGAGTGGCACGATTTTCAGGAAGTCCATCCACCTTCTTGGCTTCACCGATGACATCGACATCACGGAACTTTGAGACGAAGGCGGAAACGTACATCAGACTGAAGGCTGAAGCTAGGTGGATTGGACTTGCCATCAACGCATTAAACACAAAATACATGAAAGGAAGAGGTTCTAGGGAAGACAATGTTAGCCTTCCACCCCGAGTTCAGATGGTCGATGAGTTTGTGTATTTGGGCTCACTGGTGACCGCAGAAAATGATACCAGCAGAGAAATTCAAAGACGCATTATGGCAGGGAATCGTGCCTACTTTGACTATCTAAAAGACGCTAATTAGACCGGTGGTCGTCTACAGCCAAGAGACCGTGACTATGCTCGTGGAGGACAAACGCGCCCTTGGATGACGGAATGTGAAGCGAATGAACTAAGAATTGCACCAGCTGTTGGGAGAACCATCCATCGTTCACATTGCAAAAATTGGGCGACTACGGTAGGCTGGGCATGTCGTAAGAATGTTGCACGACGACGCAGCGAAAATGGTTCTCGAAAGCACCCCAACAGGAACAAAAAGAAGAGGAACGCAGCGGGCAAGGTGGATTGACCAAGTAGAAGGCGACCTGCGGGACCCTTCGCAGACTACGATGCTGGCAAAGTCTGGCCATGGATCGAGTAGAGTGGATACGACTTCTTCGGACAGCAGAGGACAACAAGGCCTTAGCCCGATTGCAAGCCATAAAATTGATCCAAGAACGAAAAACCGTGGAACTGTGATATTAGAATGAATTTGGAGTCTTAACATAAACATGGAACCGAATGACCATGGGACAGTCCTCCGGAAGATCCGTAAAAAATGTCCCTCCATGATTCTGTTTCTAGAGCTCCGTAGTTTTGTCGAAAACACTTCTAACTGTGATATATGAAAGAATGTAGGGTCGAGACATCAACATGAACCTGGATGGCCATTGGAACTTCCTCCAGAAGATCCTAATCATCCGTAAAAGTAGATCATCGATGAAACTGTGAAAAAAACCTTGGTTTTTTTTTTTCGAAAACTCTTGGAGCTGCGATTTAAGATAGAATTTAGGGTCGTGACATAAACATGGATCCGGATGGCAATGAGACTGTCCTCCAAAAGATCCGGAACATCCGTAAATTTATCATACTGTGAAACTGATCCTAGAGCTCTGCAGTTCTTTTTTAAACACTGTGATATAAGAAACCTCTGGATCACTTTTACGGATGTTCCGTATCTTCCAGAGGACGGTCCTATGGCCATCCAGGTCCGTGTTTTTTATCTTTATTGAGGAGACTTTCAGCCCTGGGCTGGTTCGTCTCCGGTACGTGTTTATGTCATGACCCCGAATTCTTTCTTATATCATAGTTCCACATGCTTTCGAAAAAACCGTAGAACTCTAGGATCAGTTTCAAGGATTGACCATTTTTAAAGATGTTCTACATCTTGCGGAGGATGATCCCATGGCCTTCTAGGTACATGTTTATGTCACGACCGCAAATTAATTTATATATGACAGTTCCAAGTGATTTCGAAAAAACCGTGGAGCTCTAGGGTCAGTTTCATACAATGACCACTTTTACGGAATTTTCGGATCTTGCGAAGGACGGTCCGATGGCCATCTGGGTCCATGTTTATGTCACGATCCCAAATTCATTCTAATATCGCAGTTCCTAACGTTTTCAAGAAAACCACGGAACTCTAGGATCAGTTTCGTGAATTTTCCACTTTCACGGATGTTCCGGATCTTTTGGAGGACGGTCTCATACCCATCAAGGTCCATGTTTATGTCACGACCCCAAATTCATTCTATCATCTCAGTTCTTAGTGTTTTTTTTTTTTCAAAAACTGCGGAGCTCTAGGATCATTTTCATTGATTGACCACTTTCACGGATGTTCTGGATCTTTCGGAGGATGGTCCCATGGACATCCAGGTTCATGTTTATGTCACAACCCCAAATTCTTTCTAGCATCACAGTTCCTAATGTTTAGAAAAAAAAATGCGGACCTCTAGGATCAGGAGAGTTGGTTTACCACTTTTACGGATGTTCCGGATCTTCCGGAGGACGGTATCATGGTCATCAAGGTCCATGACCCAAATTCATTCTTATATCACAGATCCTAATGTTAAAAAACACGTAGCTCTAGGATCAGTTTCATGGATTGATCACTTTTACGGATGTTCCGGATCTTCCGGAGGACGGTCCTACGGACATCTAGGTTCATGTTTATGTCACAAGCCCAAATTCTTTCTATCATCACAGTTCCTAATGTTTATTAAAAAACGCGGAGCTCTAGGATCAGGATCGTAGATTTACTACTTTTACGGATGTTCCGGATCTTCCGGAACACGGTCCCATGGCCATCTGGGTCCATGACCCAAATTCATTCTTATATCACAGATCCTAATGTTAAAAAAAAAAAACACGGAGCTCTAGGATCAGCTTCATGGATTGTCCACTTTTACGGATCTTCCGGAGGACGGTCCCATGGCCATCCAGGTACTGGTACATGTTTATGTCACGACTCCAAATATTTGTTTATATCACAGTTCCTAATGTTTTCAAAAAAACCGCAGAGCTCTAGGATCAGGATCATGGATTGACCATTTTTACGGATGTTCCGGATTTTTCGAGGACCGTTCCGTTGTCTCCAGGATCCATATACAGGAACCATGACTGTATTCTGGCTAATTGTGAACATTTGTGCCCATTAATCTAAATTACAGATCTTGCGCCACTTGCAAAACCCTACAAACACACCTTTCAAAAAAACGTGTAACAACTCTTTTCGCTTTTAAAAAAAAGTAGACGACTCTATTTTCAAGTTTTTTGCAATTAAAATCATCTAGAAACCCTAGGAATTCTAAAGGTACCACAATTTTTGAAATTCATTAAGAAATGGCTAAGTTGTGCCATTGCAAACTTGCCGTTACACGTTTTTCGGAGGCTTCGTAGTCGGCGTAAAGTTTTTTACCCACCGTATTCGGAGTGTTAAAGAAGTAAATCCAAAATACCTGTTTTTTTTATTCCCAAATAAGTTCCCCTCTGTAACCGCAACCACCATTCAACTCCATAAAATAAAAACTCTGTAGGAGAGAATGGTATACAACGCACCCCCTGGGCAGAACGCACCAGCTGACTTTCATTTGTGTTTTTCGTGGCTTTTACGTAGCTTTTTTGTTGTCTTAAAAAGCAGCACATCTAGCATTGCATCTGAACTCAAAATCCTGCATGAAAAATCCTAGAATTGGATTAAAAATTCCAAGAAAAACTCAAAATAAAATGAAAAAGTGCGTCTTACCCCGGGGGTGCGAATATGTACTGTTCTCCCCTACCTTCTCTCCCTTTGGGATACCCCCTTCTGGGGTGTCCGGAGACGAACCAGCCCAGGGCTGAAAGTCTCCTTAATAAACATATATACCGTGCGGGACCGAAATCCGTACAGCACCGAAATCCGTACACCCTGTTGAATTTGTTTATTTATAATTTACGGAATTTACGTATTCTCGGCAACCTATGCAGCGACCTTCTTTCTATAGCCTTTTTCTCTAAGGAACGCACACATATGCAGTATTGGTTTGTTTACAATCTTTTGCTGCCAGCTGCTCTAACAATTTCAGTCGAAAGAATTGTCAAAAACTGTTTTGAAACGCTTCTACAAAGCTCCAATCTTCTCTAGTGAGAGCGAGTATTGTCGGCAACCAGTTTTTCTTCGGTAACCGTTCCATTTGAACTGCATGTAAATCTGCTGTTCTATTATCGGCAACTCGAAATCAGCTACAATTTGTAGTGCGTGTGTTGCATTTCAAGAAAACCTTGCTAGATTGCTTTTTCTCAGTGGTAAAAATATAGTCAAATTGAAGCTGAAAGCATAAAGAATCGTTTGCATGCATTCAGCGAAGTGTTTTCGTAAGAAAATCCAGTGAAAATAGTGTTTCAATTTGTGTTGCGGAAAATAGTGTGTCATGCCGTCATTTCCCCTACATGAATACATATTCATGTTCATTCATGCATTAGCTTGATGTTTACGTCAACAATTAAGTAGTACACACTTAAAAATTTTCACCGAGATTCCAACAGCCGAGTAGTTCTGCAATTTATTTTGCTGAGATTCAGTAAAACAATTGCCGAGACTCAGCTAACAAATATAATTTTGCTGAGATATCAGCTAACAAACAGATATTTTGCAGATATATCAGCAAAAGCAAATGCCGAGGTAATCGGCTATTGGAGATTTTACCGAGCTAGATTAAGTGTGATGTCATGCAATTAAAATAAGAAAAATAAAAACCTTATCACGTGTCGGGCTTTTCTGTCAATCGGTTGCGTTCTTAACGATTTTCTAAGAAAATCTCTCTGATTTACTTCCAGTTGTTAAGCGTATTTAAGTGATTTTTGCAAGTATTATCCAGAAGGTTGATGGGAAAGGTTAGTGTTTATCGTTTTACATCTCAATTCTTAGCAATGGATCGTTCATACACACTTAAAAATAACTATTTTCACACGAGACGTAATCCATCTTTGACGTAAATTATGAAACGTAAACAAACATGTAATTTAAAATTAAGTGTTCCCAAACCGAAACATACGCAACTCGACGAAAAGTACGATTGATTGAATTTATTTTCTCGTTTCTTTCAACTGATTCTTATGTCATTAGGGCCGCTTGCATGTGTCGGTCTCAGGGCACGGAAATTTACATGACTTTTTGGTAGTGTGTATGGTATTTATTTATCAAAATTAGTACTGTACGGATTTCGATCCATATATAACAGCTGATTCTAAATCCGTAATCTTGTGCATTATCAATGACGACTCTACTTTATCCAATGTTTTTCAGCAGATCATGGAAGCTAAATACACGCCGGAGGATTTGAAGAAGACTGTGGCAATGATGCGTGCGGGGAAATCTTACCGAGAAGCATCTAGGGATTTTGCCGTTCCATTCACCACCATAAGAGATGCCGTATTGAATCGCTTTGCTCTAATTTTATTCGTATTGTAAATGTTATATTATTAATATCTTTTAATGAAGAGCGTCAAGAACCAGCCGAAAAGGAAAACAGCGCAGCTCCCCTACAGGATATCACCAACACGCAAATTACAGAGAGCAGACAGAAATGGGCAAGAGAGCATTCCCAACAGTAGCCACCAGCGAGGAATGGCCGGAAATATACATGAAAGTGAACGGGAGAAAATTGATAAAGAGAACGCAAAAAAAAAACAAAGGATTGAGGAACGACAAAAGAAAAAAGGTTAAGCGAGAGAGGAAGATGAAGAAGAAGAGGAAGAAGATGAAAGAAAGTTGGAAGCAAGAAAGTACTATAACTTGAAAAGGCAATGACAACAGTGGAGAAAAAGCAGAAGATAGCTGCGGAAAAGAAGCAATGAAAGATCTGCATTTTTATGATTATTACTCTCTTGACGTTTTAAATTAAATTAAGTTATAGTCGTTAACATACCAATTTTATTTTTCATGCACAAAACGAAAAACTAATCCTTGATGTCAGTTCATTGTCTTTTTTTGTTGGTTTCTAAGAAAATTGTAATTTTTTTTCACTTATCCGCCATTATAGGGCTACCATCTTAAAAACTGCTTGATACCAGTGGCTTTGTGGAGCGTTTCCATTATCGGTGTATTAAAGATGTTTCGGCGGTCTTCTCTTCAGTTTGCTATTATTGATTCGACAACATTGTCCAAGCTACACCGCCCAGTTTAGTCCCGGTTAATAATATTTTGTAGCGTTGAGCTGGAGTACCCCCAAGCATGCTTGGCATACACATTTTTGGTCACGAGCTGCTCATTTGCTTTGCACACAGTAGACGAAATACAGTTCTTTTTGAAGTATTAAATAGAATAGAGTTAAAGCTTGTTATAGATACGTAAAAAATAGTAGGGTTTAGTTCTAGTAATCAGCTGTATTTGTTTTCGCATTGCCAAAATGAAGTGAGAAATGCTTGCTACACATCTCGTGCTTTTAGTTTGAACATCAATTGTCAGTGAGATTAGTGGTATTATTATTAGTTAATAGTTTTATTTTTTTTACGTTTTCCTGAGAAAAATTTAATTTCTGCTAATTTTTTAATCAATGTAAATAAAAATGTTCATAGTGGCTCTACCATTACTCTCACGGAAAAATAGTGTTTGAATGATCGAAATCAATTTTTATCACGTTTAATTCGGCATTAAAATAATTAATATTACTTCATTACAGCCGGAGATATTTGTGGTTTTAGAAAACACGTTTTTTTTTTAAGTTAGATTTCATTTTTTAGCTATATCTCAAAAACTATCCTACTGAGATTTTTTTGGACTACATTTTTGGATTTAGCGAACGATTTTACATGGAAAATGACCATCAGCGTACAAAGTTCAAATATGCTGTGAGCTAGTGTATTTAAACGAGTATAGCTGTTTTGGACTCCTAGCCAAACAACTTCTAAAAAAATACTTTATTCAAGACAGCAACATGTTTTTTTTTCATTGATTTAGATCGATTCACATTCATGTACGGGTTTTGATTCATCCTCAATACAGTGTACAGATTTCGATTCAAAATTGTACGGATTTTGATTCAATCGTAGAACGCTGTACGGATTTTGATTCAAGATATGTGCAATTTTAATACTTTTTTCTTATAATTAAAGGTAATTTTAAGACCTGGTGTTTGCAAATAATGGTAAAATAAAGATTAATGTACAGGGTGCGTGACGAATTTTTGCAGTAAATTTCAAATAGTAATTTCTCATGCTTGTGCATCATGATTTAGATATATTTGGCAGCACTGGATAGCTTATACTGTTAGGTGTAAGATTTAAACAAACAATGTTGAGTAAACGTAAAGATGTCGAAACAAGAGAGCAATCTGTCAGCCGTTGTCACTTTGTTGCGCGCCGGAGTCTGCATGAAAGAAATAATTCGGTCGGTAAATGTTTCTGAAAGAACAGTGTATAATATTAAAAAAGGCTTGGGAAAGTAATAAGACGGAGCACCTGCTCATACTGCTAATAAAGCACAGAAATGGCTTACGGAAAATATTTCGTAAATTTGGGAGGAAGAAATTTGGCCCCCAAGCAGTCCCGATATCAATCCGTTGGATTATTTTGTATAGGGCGTCGTCCACCGGGATACCAATAGAACCCCTCACACCACACTTAAGTCGCTAAAAGTTAAAATCAAGGCAGTGATGACATCTATGGATCGAAACATTTTAAAACGTGCATACTGCAGTTTCCGGAAGTGTCTAACTACAGTCGTCAAAAGGGAAGGCAATTTTTTTTGAATAAATTTACTTACAACTTCCATTTGTTGCGAAAGAAAATAAATCGCACAAAATTCATTGCTAGAATAACTGACTGGTGTATTTTTTCTCAAATATGCCATTTACTGCAAAAATTCGTCACGCACCCTGTATAGGAAAAAGATGTGATACAGAGCATAATGTGATAGCATTATTTAGTACTGAACGTTAATGATTCTCTCGTGCTTAGGTGTACGGATTTCGGTCCCACAAGGTATGAAAAAAACAGTTGTTTTTTTATGCGCACTAATTCGATTTAAGAGCCCCCGGTTTGGTTCGTAAATGGAGGTTACAGTGTATTACATATAAGTTGACATACGTATTTGACATATTGAAGTGATTTCTTGTACTGAGAATGGAGTTTTCACCATTTCAACTCGATCCATTCTACTCATTTCGATTTGCCCCATAGGGTGTAAACATGTGGGCAAGTAAAAATGCTTGAAATGTTGAGGATATTTGTTGAAAATTCATTTGTATCCGAGTTTTTCCATATCATCACTAGTGCATGAACATGGATAAAATACAGAAAATTCAACTTCTTTGAGATGATAAAAAAAAATGTATGCTGAAAATACCATACACAGCATAAAAATAATTTTAATATCACATCAAACAGGATGCCCTTCAATCAAATCGAAAATTTGGTGTAATATAACTTGCCAAAAAGAACATAATTATCATTAATACAGTGCATGCTGCTATTACTGCATTTGTTTATTTTTAAGGCCATAAAAATTACATGAGATTTTCGACGTGATTGAAGTGCATCCTCTTGGATATAATATTATGCTATTTAGGGGAAATGGATGAAATGTCGGTCTTTATGCCTCTAATTTGGGTCCATACATAAATTCAGCAATCGACTAAATTTTCAATAGCGTCCAAAAATATCCATTAGTACCGTCCCAAGGACGCGTTCATCTAGATAAAATTGATAAATAGCAGATTTTTAGCGATGGGCCCAATCTGAGATCCATAGACCAACATTAGAGCCATTTCCCCTGTACAATAAAAATAAACAAAGCTACAGAGCATGCTATGCTTTTTGTAACTACCTGATTTGACAGTCATATGATGTGTTTGAGTTTATATTATACTGTTAAAATAATCACAGTGATAACTCACTTCCGCATACAGTTACGGTATCCGTTTCAATTTACCCCAAATTTCAACTTGCCCTGGTGTACCTTAGCAAGTTTTCGGAGCTGGAGTAACCATGAGCAACCATCATGACAGGTCTGATCTAGGGTGATTAACTTATATTTTTTTAAAGAGATCAGGTATATGGAAGGCCGTAAAATTCTGCTGACACATTGAAAATTTCAATAGACTTAGCCAATCTCTGGCACTTTCTCGGATCTTGTTTAATAATATTGACACTTCTTTGGCAGATGAAAGGGAACTCAAGTACAGTTCAACACACAATCCCTAGGATAGGCACATACACACATTTCATTCACACATTATGATGCAACAGATGTTCTCCAACAGGCCATCTCACCAAAAGCGAGACACCACCTCGTCGAACAAGCCTAGCCTAAGGGCACGGGAACGGAAAGCATCGTTCCATTCATCTTCCGTAATTATAATTGTTCCTATATACTTTTTGCCTCGATGGGTCGTATCGCTCGTCGATCCGAAACGAGATTAGAAGCATGATAGACAAGAGCAGCAACTTCATGGCTTGTGAAGAAGCATAGCAGCAGATAAATCAGACTCTGAGAGAGATTGGTGACTCGTAATGACTGGCGGAGCTTGTTTAACTGATCCTCCTGCCGTCGTCGAACTTTGACGTGTCACACTAAACCAGTTCAATCGGGCTGAAGCCGGTCTTGTTATGAACACGGACGACTTTGAGCTTATTATATTAAATCATGATAGCCAAGAGTCATGTGACAGGGTCAATACTGTCAGCAAGACCATCGTTAAACTTCAGATTGCCCTGAGCGTTTCATAAATGAGCATTCTCATTATCATCACTTTCCAGATTGCATGATGCCCCTAGTGTTTGACTATGTCGCAAATGGCACAACTAGAATTGCGCTTAATTTATCACCCTCATTAATTAGCCGAGATCTGGCGCATGCAAAATCACTCATTTGCCCGATGACTGCATCTTTTTCGGGCAAGCGTTTCCTCCCAAAAACGAAAACCATGCTCCCATCGGCATCACTAGCCAAACTGGGGAGCAGCGCAGCGATACGATCAACTAATTAATCCTAATAATACACATTAGAGGAGTGGAGACAAAATAGCGTAAAAATAATAGCGACCGTCACATGCCTCTCCCAAAGCGTGTGCTGCTGTCATCTGGTGTGGTTCCTTCCAGCTAGCACAGAATCTGCCGGAGCGCGCTGGGGACACCGGCCGGTTGTGGAGTGAAAAATATGACAGCTTCATCTGTTCCGCGCCGAGGCACCGTACGTCACGCGGAAGAATGGCAATGAATGTTAAATCAACTGAGACGGGAAGGCCAGAGCCTGTTGGTCTACGCCGGACGGCTGGAATGACGGCGGCATTCAAACAACGATGGGGGATGGGTTTCGGCCGCGCGCCTTTGGTATGGCTACACAATACACATGCATGCATAGATAGTGACCTATTTTGCGACGACGAGGATATCAAGGAGGATGGGCACCTACCGTTACACATTCATGGACTGGGTGGCAGACTGTTTGAGTTGCAATATCAACATTGAATCTGTCGGCGTTGTATTGATTTTCAGCGAATATGATTGCTTTCGAAATTTGTTTGACAACGGCAATGATTGGCTGCAGGTTCAATTAATAGAGCGATGAATTACTTTTGTTGCACAACGTTCGTCATTTTAAGTGATGCTGACATGCAGCAGGGTACGATGACCGGGTCTGACGAAGCAGGGTAGAGCGCTGGCTAATAACAAATACACTGAAGTCTTTTTTTACGCGGTTTTTTTTACACGGTTTTTTTTTACACGGTTTTCCACGATTTACACGGTACGTTTTTAACGATTTCTCGACAACGATACAACCTATCGACTTGATTCCAATCACATTATCCGTTTCAAGCTATTTTTAATCGAATGGCATACTTAAAAAAAATCACAATTTTTGGTGTAAATACAGAAATTTTTAAAATATGTCTATATGGACCATATCATGCTTTAATTACAAATGGCATCAAAATCCGATTTTTTTAAAACATTTAAGCATGCGAAAAATCAAAATCTCGTAGGTTTTTTTTACACGGTTTTTTTTTTACACGGACCGTATCCCCCGTGTAAAAAAAGACCTGAGTGTACTATGTTTGTTTCGATTCTAAAGTTCTCAACCTAAAAATTCTTTAATACTCCGTCGATCATTCCTAAAAAAAATATTGTCACAGTCAGTTTAACACAGATATTTTAAATTAATAACACTTACAAAATTGTCTCTAATTGGCTGTTAATAGTCTAATTTTAATTATATGCTAAATTCGAACAATCAAGGCCATAAATAAACAGTCCTTATCAATACACAAACACAACTGATCACTTTGGATGTATTTAATTTGAGTTATCATGGACACCAACTTTGAAAATGACTTTTCGAGATAATCGATAATATTTCCTGTATCATGGACATGGTACTTTCAAAAGTCGCATAACTTCAACAATTTGTATCGTATCAACATGAAATTTTGGGAAAATACTCTTAAATGTATACACTTTTCATTTGTGCAATAACAAATGAAATGTTTTTTTTTCTTAACTTTGCAGGGAGGCATGAAGCCTTATTTTTTTTTTCATTATTTAGGAGATTTTTAGCCGTAGGCTAGTTCATCTCCGTGACGCCTTAATATAAAATTAACCGTCGTGAAGATTTAATCCTCTCGATTGTATCGTAGACGATTATAAAACTGTTATCAGCTCTTTTCGAAAAAATGGAAAAGCAGAAATTTTTTAATTCGTATGTCTAGACTTTTCTCAAAATTTTCGGTGCTTCCCTCAAGTTTATGAAGTTCTAAAGATCTTTTATCTTTTACAAAGTTTTCTAGACTTTTCTGAAATTCTCTGAACTTTTTAAAAGTTGCTGCATTATTCCTGAAGTTAATTGAACATTCTTGAAATTTTTCGATCTTTGCTAAAGCTCTCGCAATTTTTCAGAAGTATTTTTATCGATAAAAAAACATAGATATTCGACTGGAGTGTTAAATTGGAAGTTGTATTTCGGGTTAGAAATTTTGGAGAAAAACTCTGATTACTGTTTTATCATCAATCCATAGTGGCGCCGGTGGGGTAGTAGTAATCGTGATTAACTCTCAGCCCAGTAGGCCTGGGTTCAAACCCAGTCGACGCCACCGGGATGTTCTGAGGCATAGCATCTCTGATCAATCCTTCCTTCGGAAGGGAAGTAAAGCCGTTGGTCCCCGGTTCATGAGTTGATGGGTCGATAGGTAGGGTCCAGATGTGGGAGCTGCCTCCCTGGCGTCGGTATCATTGGTGCTCAACACGGAAAACAAGATCGACGGAAAACAAATTCAGGAAAAAAAATCAATAACGGTGTAGTGATCAACCTTCATCCCAATGATCAACTGCATCTCGTTTTAAGATACATGACATATATTCACTGCCCCCAGAACAACAAAGAATGGCATCACGCGTCACTTCAAGATGTTCAATTTTAAATTCTGCTTATTATGTACTTAAATTGCTGAAGATTGTGTTGAAGGCTTTTCATTATGTTTGTAACCATTTTTAGAAATAATTTTATTTTACTTTAAAATTTATCAGTTGAATTTTTAAACAAGCTTTTAT
This sequence comes from Ochlerotatus camptorhynchus, assembly GCF_037179485.1. Classification (NCBI taxonomy): domain Eukaryota; kingdom Metazoa; phylum Arthropoda; class Insecta; order Diptera; family Culicidae; genus Ochlerotatus; species Ochlerotatus camptorhynchus. The sequence goes on along the minus strand of NW_027040794.1, from coordinate 1,909,566 downwards.
ACCATCTACTTAAAAGAGGTATGCAGCTAGTTTGTAATGTTAGTTTTATAATATTTAGAAGCAAATCTCATAATGGTTTCTGACAATGATTTGGACAGAGTTTTGTTTCAAACTTCCAACTGTATAAAAATAATATAAATAGATCTTATCTGATTCATCAGCTAATTTTAGGAGATTGCCATCCAGAAAAAAAATTAAGGACTGTGGAAGGAAGTTATTTCTAAGAACAACTTTCCATTATATATTTATCACCAAGAGCTCTACGAGGAATAAAGTACCCCAAGAACTTTTGGAGACCACCAGAACTTTGGAAAACTCTAGGGTGATCGAAACTTAAGAATTTTAACTTTGAGATATCCATGGAATTCTTTATAGTGTGTACATTTTCCAAACAATCTTGCCTCAGAGCTCCAGAGCCCTCAACACTTCTGGAGCTGTTAGATCTCAAATATTTATAATAAAAATTCAAAACATTTATAAATTTCAAAACACTAAGTAATTTAAGATTTTCAAACTTTTGATTATTCCTAAGGCTCCTTAAGGAAGTTTCCAGAGTTTCCGGAAGTTTCATTGTTCATGATGTTCCAGATATTCCTAGAAATACTGGAATTAAAACAGTTTCCGATCTACCGGGATTATCTTTAGTTTTCAGAGATTCTAGAATATTCTAAGATAACCGTCGTACAAAAACATTAATCCCAGCACATACTGGTCCACCGGAAGATCTGGAGCTTCTGTAAAGTGGTCCCACTTCACATAAACTATTTTTTCTGAACATAGATCCAAGTTTGTCCTTCCAAAGGTCAGAGGTGAAATTATGAAACTAATTATAAAATTGAGCTTGAGTTTGAGCTTGGATGACCGTAGATTTCAGTAGTTGCTACTCAAGACAAGATTGACAAGAACCAGTGAAATTGCACATAGATCCAAGCGAATGGGGCCTGGGATGAGCTAACCATTCTCTATGTACACGTTTCGAAGGTTCATTATTTTATATGGTCAATAACGGCGCTGGCCACGTCCTTACGGTCATCGGGGGAAGGAAAGGATTGTTAGTTTGACAACCGTTGTTACTAGAGACCGAATACACCTTTGCATAAGGTGCCGGTAACTTAGATGAATCTACAGCTGTTCTTAATAACGATTTGAAAACGTGTACTAATCAACTAGTTGAGCATAAGTTTGTTTCTTTGAAGAACTCGAACAGCTGGTACAATTTGAATCTTTTGCGACTTAAACGGAAAAGGGACAAATGGTACAAAAAGTTTTGTACACAGCAAAAAAATAATTTTGATATCACATCAAAGTGGATGCACTACAATCATGTCGAAAATTTCATGTAATTTTTATGACCACATAAATAAACAAATGCAGTAAAAGCAGCGTAATGTCGGTTCATGCATTGTATTAATGATAATTTTGTCCTTTTTAGCAAGTAATATTACAGCATATTTTCGACATGATTGTAGTGCATCCACTATGACGTGATATCAAAATTATTTTTTTGCTGTGTAGATCAAATAATGACAATCATTGGAATAGGTACACAATCGCGCGTAATATGTATTCACAATCGATAAAGAAAACTCGTTGTGAATATGTTCAAAGGAAGATTGTAATTGCAAACCGCGGTCCATAACTTTTAATGGCACATTAGAACAGTCAGAACAAGTAATTGCAGCTAAGTTTAATGATTATTTTGTAGACAGTGTTTCATTGATTAATCAATCCATTGAATTGGTCGATGAACCTGACGAAATAAAACAGCCAATTAATAGTAGTTGTAGATTTGAATTTTTTCACCCTATTACATTAGATGAACTTAAAGTTATTTGTTTTTCATTGTCGGCTGGAGTAGATAGTGTTAATGCTAGAGTTATTCAAGATTGCTTTCATGTCATTGGCCACATCTTGCTGGACCTTATTAATGAATAATTACAAGCTGGACATGTGCCACAAATTTGGAAGGAATCCTTAGTGGTTCCTATTCAAAAAGTTGCTGAAACGATTAAAGCCAAAGAGTTTCATCCCATCAACATGTTGCACACATTAGAGAAAATTTTAGAACTTGTTGGAAAGGCCAGCTGTAGGAGTATTTAAAAAAGTAATAGTTTGTTGATACCAGAACAATCGGGATATCGGAAAGGTCATTCTTGTGAAAACGCGTTGAATTTGGTATTAGCGAAGTGGAAAAATAACTTGGAGAGTAAAGATACGATTGCCGCTGTTTTTTTTTGGATCTTAAACTGGGGGCAAGACAGCTTTTGATCATGAGTAATATTTGAGTTAATTTTGAGCAACTCTGAGTAACTCGAGTTGCTCAACATGCAATTCACGGTAACACAGCAACTTTTTTGTGTTTATGCCCCTACTGTCAAAGAAATACGTTCAACGGTGGTAAATATTTCTAAATTCAGCACCTTCCCATTATCGAAAGGTGAATCCTGATGAATGTGAGCGTCTTAGTGGAATAACTGTATAAATAAAGAGAGATAAAGATGGTTTATATTGGACAACCATCCATAGATTCCGTGACCTTCCTACTTCTTCATGCCAATTCTTTGAAAACCGTTTTCATTCGAATCTAGTGTGGCCTGTTATCGGTCGACATTGACTTCTACTTTGTAATAGTATTCTCTTACTTTTGTCTGAATACCCAAGAATTAGAGCAGAACTGTGAGGGAGCAACCTCATAGTTCTACACTAATACTTCGACATTCTGAGAAGTCTAAAAAAAATCCTTGTATTCAATTGGCTGCTGGTTATCATGATTTCAGAAAAAAAAAATAACTAAAAGCAATTCTATTTGCCACTAAGTTTGTTAAAATGTTATGTTTCGATCAAACCAAACCAAGCTCCCATCCATCATGAATTCTCAACTAATTCATTATTATTTGAGATGCTGCAATTTTCAATTGTACACACTTAGATTTTTCGCCAAGATGGGCACCACCGAGCAGCTCGGCATTTTATTTTGCTGGATCTCAGTGAAAGACTTGCCGAGATTCGGCAAAATTTATGTTTGTTAGCTGAAATCTCGGCAAAAGTCCCGTTTTTAGCTGAATTTCGGCTGCTCGAAGATGCCCGGTCCGGTCTAGGAATTTTTCGGGTTGGAAAATTTCTCGACATCCCTGGGCATAGAAGTATGATTGGACTTGCCACACAATTATACCAATGCAAAAATGGTACAGGCATCGAAAGCTCGAAGAATAAGAAGAAGAAAAAAAAGAAGAAGAAGGGAGTGCCCATCTCGGCAAAAAATCTAAGTGCGTAGACATGCAGAACCTCTGATAAGCCAAGCACATAAGGCCTTATAAAGCAGGTCTTGCCGGGTGATACGGATACATTTTTCAAGTTAGGCAATCTCAGATACGGCATTTTTTACCTTATTTCCCTTCAAAGCAAAGTTCTTAGATTTCGCTTATCAGGGTGATTTATGCTGTGAATGAATTCAATTGATTAAATAACGATTTGTATATAATAAAATAATTCCTATTCTCCGATTCCTCCTCTGATATAATGTTTATTCACACTGAGGATTGTATTTGTTGATGAATATAAGGCCAGACTACTGTGATCATTGTTGAGTATTTATAAGTAACTCAAATTTACTCTGAGCAAAACTATTAACTTTGAGTACAGCTGTCTTGCCCCTAGATCTTAAACGCACTTTTGAAACAATTTCTAGGCCCTTATTGTTTAGATCAATCAAGCGCTTTGAAATTACGAGTACTGCATATAAATGGTTTGAAAGCTATTTGTCCGGCAGAACTCAACGGACTGTTTTTAATGATTCTGTTTCCAGTCCCGTGGGGAATAACCTTGGAGTGCCCCAGGGAAGTGTATTAGGGCCCTGTTATTTATTATGTATATTAATGATTTGCGACGTGTTTTACGATTTTGCGACATTAATCTTTTTGCAGATGATACTGTGTTATTCATTGCAGCTAAGGATTTAGATGATGCCGTTTTACACTTGAATGAAGATTTGCGTTCTCTAAGTAGATGGTTGAAGTAAAAGCAGTAGAAATTGAATACAAGTAAAACTAAATTTATGGTAATTTCGCGGAATCGAGTAAATGAGAACGTCTCTGTTTTAATTGATGATGAGACTATTGATCGCGTTCGGGAGATTAAATATCTTGGCGTGATTATTGATGACACACTTAAGTTCAACTCTCACATTGACAATCTCATCAAGAAAACTGCCAAGAAGTATGGAATTCTATGTCGACTGAAAAACGATTTAACTATTACTTTGACTATATGTTTTTAGTATTACTTCTACGTGAAGTCAACGATTTACATAGTTGAAGATGCTAATTTCAAATAACAGACTGTAGTGGTAATTTTTATACGATAGATGGAGTAGATGAAAGCATAGAGTTGATAGTTCCGTTAGAGTACGGCAGTGTGAAGATTTTATATAGATATTAGACAAGCGAGCTAGGACAACTTTTAAGGAAGGCACAAATCGGTTTTTTCATCTCTCTTTACCAAACTCCCCCTTTGGAGAGGGATGGTGAGGGGTGTCCCCCCCCCGTGGTGGCTCCATCTATCGTATAAAAATTACCACTACAGTCTGTTATTTGAAATTAGCATCTTCAACTAAGATTTAACTATTGCCAGTAAAATACAGCTATACAAATCAATCACCTCTCCTCATCTTGACTTTTGCCCTTCCATTTTATTTCTGGCCAATGCAACACAGATATCGAGATTACAGCGCTTGCAGAGTAAAATAATGCGTTTGATTTTGAGATGTAATAGATTCACTCCCTCAACTTTGATGTTAGACGCCTTACAATGGTTGTCGGTGAAGCAAAGAATTGTATAATTGACTATGGTGTTCATTGTTAAAGTAGTTAACGGTTTGCTGCCTCGATATTTGTGTGATCGAATTGAAAGAGGAAGTGACTTTCATAGATATAATACTAGAAACGCGGTTGAAATAAGAACACCACATTTCTTGACTTGTGCTTCACAAAATTCATTATATTTTAAAGATATAAATGTTTTCAATTCGATGCCTAGACATATCAAACGTTCAGCAACACTTACAGAATTAAAAAGACCCTGCATTTCACACGTTAAAACTGTCTTTTTAGCAGTTATCCTGTGATTTTTTTTTATGAATTGACAAATTATGTATCTTGACGAAGTAATCTCTAACGGATTATTTTGTATGGATAGCTGTCATAACGACCTTTTTTTTAAATAATTACTGTTGCACTGCAAAAACTATTTCTGTTCGCCACGATGGTGATGATGGAATTTTAATATTTGATTTAGTAGTAGATTAATTAAAAAAAGTAGGCTACAAATGTTTGAGCCTCGCGCGCGTTTTACGGATATAGAGGACTGAATTTACCATTTGATAAAAAAAAATGCAATTTTGAAGCTTATTTGGAAGATACCTTGAGTAAGTAGTAAGTTTTCTGGCAAATGTTGGGGGTTCTTGAGCATTAATGACATTGCTGAAAATTGTGATAGCATCAGATTGCGGGGTTGTAAGTGTAATAGGATGCTTTGTTGATTGTTCATTAACTTTTGATTGATTGTAATACTTATGAATATTTCAGGTGGACAAAAAGGCGAACTAAGAGGTGGACGCATGAGCTTTTCCACATTTATATCGCTGTGAAGCAACTGTAAACTCTAGAGGGAATTTATATCTGTAACTGAAACCAGTTCGATTTTTTTTGCCAACCTGGTTGTCATATTTAATTATCTTAAAGATAAATCGTCTAGCTCAAACCTTTGTAGGGGTAAGAGGTGGGACCATCATCATCATCATCATCACCTTCACGGTTGTCACAGGAGCGATATTTTCTTAGTAGGTTGGGTTCATCGGATCAGGATTCACCTTGATAAGTGATGCGATCGTAGTTTTAATATAATGTATTGATTGCTGAAATTGACGCGAATAAGACTTGCAATCTTTCGAATGGTTGGAAGGCAAATGAGTTGACCTTATCAATTCAGTAATGAAGAGGGGCCTCGGATAAACCCACGGTCATCTGCTCAGTAAGCAAAAACAGTTGGAAAATACAACTGAGTTCCTTGCATAACATTATGTTACATAACCAACGACGATTTTTTTTTTGACTATATGTTTAGTATTACTTCTGCGTGAAGTCAACGATTTACATATTTGAAGATGCTAATTTCAAATAACAGACTAATGTGAATCCTTTAAATTTGTCGAACCTCTTAACAGAATCCCTTTATGAAGAGCTTTGAGAGGGTTGGTTTATTTCCTTTAAATTCCGTTAAAATTGCTTAGTTGAGTACTTGGCAATAGGAAATGTAACAAATCCCAGTTGTAAATAAGTTATATAGTGATTGCTTAGAAAACATTTTGTTTTAAACCCGGTGTATTGTTGTTTGTGAAGTATTCAACCTTTCTGACAGGCACCTGTTATCTTGAAGTTATAATTCGGTATTGCATGACTCAATTACCTGTTTATAACACATTTATAATTGATTGTGTTTGGTGAAAACTGTTTAGCCTTATATACAACATGTTTTCATATGACAGTTTTAGAACCATGAGCAAACATGAATACATCTTGACTGTAACTTATTTATAACATGTTATTAATAAGCTATATTTCAGTTCTACTCTACTTGGGCATGCTTCAAAAAATAACATATGAAAACATGTTGTATATAAGGCTAGGAAGTTTTCATTAAATACAATCAGTTATAAATGTGTTAGGGTAGAGAACTACTTCGGCCTAATCGCCCATTTTGGGCTTATCCAGCAGAAAACTTCAAATAAATCCATGATTTCAGAGTAAACAAGTCAATTATGCATTTGGTACGATACTTTAGATAATAAACTACCGAACGAAGTCAATGAGAACGCGTGATATGAAGGTTTGCACCTATTATTCCCAAACACAAAACAAGCGCTCCGACCTAATCAATTTTTATCTTCATTCGATAAACCGAAGTGAATTCATTGGCGTTTCAATGGCGTTTCAATGCGTTAGGCCGAGTTTAAAATCCGTAGGCCGAGTTTGGCGTCAAGAAGCAGTGTTAGAATTTTGAAAATATCTCAGCGATTGGTTTCTCTTTATCAAATCTTATGGTACGTACGGAAAGTTAAATAAATTTGGAAGCCATCAGTAATAATAACATTCTTTTTGGTGCTAAACTGCACTAGATTAAGGAAGACTAAGTGCGAGTTGTGCCAGAAATGGGGTAGTTAACCCTATAAACAAGTAATTGAGAGTTGCAATATTGAATTATAACATCAATATATATATATGATACAAGTAATTTTCTTGTTTTTCGTGTTATAAACATGTTTTGATAACAATTTTTTCATTTCTAGATTTTTTCTACAAATTGCACATCGATAAAGCAAATTATAGAATGGAAAAAAAAACCTTTCAGTTGTGCTTTCAAGATCCCATTCACGTTATGTAGAAGAGACAAATATGATAATAAAAAAAAGGTTGAAATTCTATTTGCTTTGTTAAAAATGTGATGTTTTCGAAATAGCTTTTTCTAAGAGTCAATGAGCTTTTTAGAAGTAGAATATAAAGATTCACCATAAATTTTCAACCGCACAAAAGTTTTTGAGTACGGAATCTCAGTTTATACACTTTATTCGCATAATAAAATTAATAATGATGATGGAAAAATGAACAAATGCCATTCGTTGGAAGGATTGAATCCATTTAAAACATCTTCAAAACAGTAGTTGCGTTATAGTCATACATAAGTTGCGCAAGTCAATCATATATTACTTGACATATGTTATATATAGATCCCACCTCTTGCGCTTTTTTTTTTTGAAATAAACAATTTGAATATAAGTGACTAGATGCAAATTTTCACAGCTGAAATTGTCATATATAAGTTATGTAAACCAGTTTATGACAAGCTGAGTTGCTTGGGAGGACAACTTTTAGGAAGGTACAAATTGGTTTTATCATCTCTCTTTACCAAACTCCCCCGTTGGAGAGGGGTGGTGAGGGGTATTCCACTCCGCCACCACTGCCAAAAAGAGATGATCACCGACCGCTCATGTACCGACAATGTGTTTGAAACAGTTCTACCGATTTTTACCGCACTCAAGTTGTTATCTGAAGGAAAGCATCCAGTCGTAGGTTTGGAAATTGCAGCTATTGTTACCTCTACCACTGTATGTGCTCCTGTCCTTGTCGACTTGACGATCTCGAGGGGACACGGGTAGGGTAGGTGCTGCTTCTGTACCTTTCGATCAATGACAGTAATTGATGGTATGCTCCCATCTAGGACAACTTTTAGGAAGGTACAAATCGGTTTTATCACCTCGCTTTACCAAACTCCCCCTTTGGAGAGGGAAGGTGAGGGGTGCTGAATCCAAAAAAAAAAATCTCAATTAGATAGTTTTCTAGATACAGCTTAAAATGAAATTTCGCTCAAAAAAAATTGGTTTGTTAACTACAATACTAATATCTTCGGCTGTAATGAAGCTTTATCAATTATTTTAACGGCAAATTAAATGTAAGAAAATTTTCTTTCGATCAAATTTGAATCATTTTAAGTTAGATTAGTGGTATTGTTGGCACAACCACTAAAATCAAAATAATTTACTTTGCTTAAAAACTTAGCTGAAACCCATTTTTTCTTGGAAGTACACAAAAATTAAAAAAAAAACGACGTGGGGCTTTAGGTAGTGATGAAAACGTCGCTAGAACTATTCCACAGCCGCAGTCAGTTTATGAGCAACAAGAGGGACGCACATTTTTGCCTGTGGACTTGGAGACATACTTCAAGTCCCCGCGTACATCGTACGGGCTAGGCAAAAATGTGCGTCATCTTGAAAACTGTCGCTTTAATGGCCCTTCGCTCATTTTCAACTTCTATTCAATTTTCATACTGCCGTACTCTAACGGAACTATCCACCTACATTCTTCTAAAGATCATTCTCTAGCTAATAAATCATCACACTAAAGCTTCATGTTAGCATTTCCAACCAACTCCGAAAAAAAAACAAGTTTTTGACTAATCTAACTGAACAATGATGTCCAGTCAATCTAAAGCAATTTTTTCACCTCTAATTTGGCGATACAGCCCCCGGCTTTTTCCGGTATTTGTATTTTAGAAATCAAACTTTTTTTTGTGAAATATAGTTTTTTAGCTGTATCTAGAAAAATATCTTACTGAGATTTTTTTTGACTACATTTTTGGATTAGGCGCACGATTTTACAGATGGATCATAGGCTAAACATAGAAGTTCTCTCGACCGTTGAAGCTCATGGCATGGTACAATCTGTGGATAGATCATTTTGAAACTACACTCAAACGAAAAAGACGCACCTAAGATTCTGTTTGTTGGGTGTTTCAGCGATCCTGTTTGTTTTATAACAACGTTATTCTACCAGAGACACCGTGACGATCTTATAATAATACTTGATCAACCAATATCTCTGAAAGGAAGCTCCCGGAACTTCTTTTAAATTGAACTTAACTCCTGCGAAGTTCCTTGAACTTTTAATATTTGTGTAGCTTATACAAACAACAACGGAATTTTAACCAGGTTTGCTGATCTTGTTTGAATTTTCTATAACCCATAAAATGATCTTTGGACATCTACAAAGATCCTTCATATTTACTTTTAAGAAAATTATAAAAACTTCTATGAACATTTTACAAATTCCTTGATTGTTATTGATTGTCGGGAAGACCTTGAATCTTTTCTATAAATTATGAAACAAAATTTCCAAACCTTCCAGGAAGTTCCCAGATCAAACACTGAAGTTCTAAGAAGTTTATTGAACTTCTAAAAGATTTTCAGAGCTTCAACGTAATTCCCTGAATTTCTACGAAGTTGGTTGAGCTTTTACAAAGCTGACCGAACTATTACGAAGTTCTCTAAACTATTACGGCACTCCCTGCTCTGCTGTTAACTGCAGTTTTTCGGTGTTCTCGGAACATGAATGGCTTAAATTATTCCAAGTCCATTAATCTTAAACAAAATAATTTGAAGTTAAGAGAAAGACCTAATTGTACAAATTTCGGCGAAATTTCCGAAGCACTCCAAATTTAATTTTTTTTTTTTTAATTTCTTTGATATCCCCTGAACATCAACACTAATACACCTATGATTTGTTTTATGTATGGAGTTGATTATTAAATTGTTCCTTATAATTAATTAGACTTAATGGTTAATAGCTTGAAAATTTAAGAATTCTTGAACTTGGATCAAATAAGAATCATCAAAAAACTCGAAATAAAAACAAATAAATGTGCGATTTAAAAGAGAATTCGAGTCATCATAGTCAAAACCCTGGAATAAAGAAAATATTGGGCTTCAATTTTCTTTTTAATTCAAAATCTCGGGCTTCAATAATTTCATCAGCACTTAAAGGGGAGAAAGAGTGTTCGAAATTTTCTTACATGGGAGCAGTGACACTCGTTCCCCGAAACCAACGCATCAACATCCTAACTTTCAATTCCAACGCGAGATTTTGTTTTCAAAGTACCGCGTTGTCAAATCAATTTGCAGTCTGCGACTAATATGTTATGACATAGGCGTATTCAGAGGAGAGGGCAACTGCCCCCCTTAACTGAGCAACACAAAGGCTTTAGGTGAAATGGCGTTCGGTGGAATGGCATTCGGCCAAAATTTCAATAGTAAATTTTTTCCCGCCCCTCCCTAGCTTGAAACCTAGCTACGCTCTTGTGTTATGCATAGTATTCTCAAATCAATTTTCATGATTTGTCAAAATAGAGCTATTTTTGAATTGTTGCCAAGGAATTTAATAGGGGAATATACGTATTCTCGGCAACCTAAGCAGCGACCATCTTTCTATAGCCTTTTTCTCTAAGGAACGCACACATATACAGTATTGGTTTGTTTTAAATCTTTTGCTGCCAGCTGCTCTAACAATTTCAGTCGAAATAATTGTCAAAAATTGTTTTAACACGCTTTTACAAAGCTCCAATATTCTCTAGTGAGAGCGACTATTGTGGGCAACCTCTTTTTATTCGGCAGCCTTTCTATTTGAGCTGCGTGTTAAACAGCTGTGCTTTCATCGGCAACTCGAAATCAGCAGCGTTTTGTAGTGTGTTTCATTTCAAGAAAACCCTGCTAGATTGCCTTTTCTCAGTGGTAAAAATATAATCAAATTGAAGCTGAAAGCCTTGCCGCGGCGGTGGTGTAGTGGTAAGCGTGACTACTTTCTCACCCCAATGGGTCTGGGTTCAATCCCAGTCGAGGTCGGTGGGATTTTTCTGAGGCATAAAATTCTCTGGTCACGTCTTCCTTCGGAAGGGAAGTAAAGCCGTTGGTCCCGGCCCATGCGTGTGTTGAATCGGTGCGATATCCTACGCAGGTGTGGAAGCTGCCTTCCTGCACATTCGATTGCCGTCAATGGATGGCAATCGATGTCCGTCGGTGATTGGCACTAGATTGCGGAACAGAGACCGACGTTAAATAAAGGAATGAAAGAAGCTGAAAGCCTAAAGAATAGTTTGAATGCATTCAGCGAAATGTTTTCTTAAGAAAATCCAGTGAAATTAGCGTTTCAATTTGGGTTGCCGACAATAGTCTGTCATGCCGAAGCCATCATTTCCCCTAGTTTCGTTCCATGTCCGTTTAAAAAAAATATTATTTTTCAATTTTCACCGATGAAATATTTATAAACTTCTGCATCCTAACTTTCGTGGAAAAAACTCGGAGGTTCAATCAAGTTAGATAATATTCGTGTTTCAATATCCTCATTTCGAAAGATATTTTTCCAACTGTGTATGAGTCGTAGAGACCAGCCAACCCCCTACCCTAAATAAGTGTCTACGAATCTTCGTAGCTCCTGATGGCCAATCACAGATTTATGTCTTGAACAGACAAAGAATACGCTGCTACTAAGCATACCACTGTGGTCAATCAAAAGAGTTATTTATCCCCAGCGTACTACTCTTTAGCAATTGCCTTACAAGGTTTAAACCGCAACATTCTTTAAACGCAACCGAATCTCAATTCCCTCAGCAACAGTAAAGCACACTTGTTCGATCAGTTGTAGAACCGCAGCGCATGCGGTGACTCAAAGCGCAGCGATTGCGTTCGCCCAATTTATGGTACTACAACATTGTGCTCGTAACTCACAGACTGTTAAGTGATTTCCCATATGATCAAAGAGACGTCGTCAGCATGGTTGAGAGCGGCACAGAACGAAAGAACGAACGAACGAACGAACGGACGAACGATACGATACACGAGCCACACAGCATACCTAAACATCATCATCGCCATCAGCCAGCCGCCAGCTATGCGCAGTGGACCCACCGAGTGGATGAGTGGCGGTTTGTTTTGGTTTATGTTTTCTTTTGCTCCACTGTTTCACTGCCAGGAAGGGAGGAACTCACTCTCGCTGTTGGTATTTTCCTGATTTTCCTTTCCCGTCTAACAACCAAGGCCGTGCAAGTGCGGGTTAGACGAAATCTCATGCTCAGTTCTCCCAACTTTATGCAGCAGAAGTTTTCACGTGCTCTGATGATGCAAACCGATGGAGTTTTGGGACTCGCTCTCGGTTTTGCGGGAGGGTTAACCAAGTTCGGACAACTAAAGCTCCTTTTCTCTCTTGATCTTATTGAGCTTTCGCGTGCCGATGATTTGAGGGGAACGACTTCTGAGAAGCGTGATTGCAGCAGAAGTTTTCACGTGCTCGGGGTGCTCCAATGGGTTTTTCTTATTAGGTTAAGAAAATGGTCAATACTGACGCAAGGGAGACCCAAAAATGCTATGATGTTGTGTATAATATTAACAGAATCTTGTGTAGAAATTGATACTGACGGCTAAGAATGTATACATGTGCTTGGAAGAAAGTGTTTTTTTTCGAAAATCTACAAAAAAAAAGTTGAAGAGTCTGTGACGAACGAACGTATGACGGTCCCAAATCATACGTCAAAAATCCTTTGCTTACCGGTGAGAATCAAAACCACCCCTAACGATTTACTTATTTTTTCTCTGTTTTCTTTAAAATAAAACTCTTCCAAAGTACATATTCTTAGCCAAAGCAAACAGCAAGCACATTTTCATAACCTTAGTATCGTTTCCTAAACAATAAAAAAGGGTATCCAGTTGAAAACATGCAATACAGAATTTGTAATAACTCACCGCATTTAAAAATTCTGTAAGGTTATCTTCAGAAGACTTTTCATTGAATTATATTAAATGTATTTATGCTCATGTAATTTACTTACTTATTTACTTAATTACTTCCTTACTTACTTTCTTACTTACTAATGCATGCCAAAAAATAAACGACTTGTGAAGTTCTTTTTAATGAAAGCATTGATTAACAAAAATGCACTAATTGACTATAAATGTGACTTAATAGGAATGGAAGTGATAGTAAGCTATGTCAATTGGATCTGATTTACTTCGAATTCGGGAGTAGGAAATTAACCAGTAATATATGGGGTAAAAGAAAATACATCGGCATCAGCGGCATCAGCAGCAGTGACAAAGTCGCACATTTCAGGGTCAGTTGTTTATTAAAAGTTGCTACCGCGTCGTCAGCGATGCGCGTTGGCTTGGTGTGCGGTGCTTCATGAAAGCTCAAAGTAAACAAAACATCGCACATGACAGTTCCTACCGTGGGGAGCGTCCGTTTATTTTACCATTTATTTTACATATGCATGTAAGTAGGGCAATGCAGGAGGCTTAGACAATCATATAGGTAGCAAAAGTCGCAATGTACATTGTAAATTCCGAGCTTGGATGAAAGAGTGGAAGGGGTTATTAAAACCCGAAACATAATGTAATAAGTAGACATTGGCTTTCCATAAGAGAAGTCTATATGGTATCTTGATCTATCTATCTCACTTAGTACATAAATACTGCAAAATAACTATTGTGTAGAGTTGAGGTAACAAATTCACGTTTAAAAGATTTGAAAGAATAAATAATCGAGGGAGTCGTTCGATGGACTTGACATTCCAATGTTGATTTTAAAATTAGAAAAAAATCGGAATTGAGATGAAACTCCTCCCCTGGATTAAGTCATATTTAACGGACCGTCAGCAAATCCGCAAACGGATTTCAGCGGGAACAAATCGAACCCAACTCAAGTCACGTCAGGTTCCACCGGGCTCGCGCTTTGGACCTCTTCTTTTCATTTTGTACGTTAACGATATCTCTCTTATTTTGAAAAATCTCAGAGTGCTTATTTATGCTGTTCACATGAAACTATATTTAGAGATAAGAAATGATGATGATATGAATACGTTTCAGAATGAAGTTCTTGTTTTTTATACGTGGTTTCGTATTCTTATGAAGCTCGTTGCTTGTTAATCAACATTCAGTCATTGAAAGAGCATCGGGATTATGCTATGCTCTCTTCCGTGAACAATATTGGTTCGCAACGCATTGACTCAGCTTATTTATTATCAAGACTTAATTTGTATGTACCTTCTCGTCAATTGCGTAATCGACATTTGTTCGCGGTAGATCGTCACCGCATTAACTACGTGAAATATGGACCGATAAATCGAATGATGTCTGTTTATAATATACACTGTGAAATGATAAATAGTTCTAAATATGATGCCCCTAAAACTGAAAAAAGTAATTCCAAGCACTGCGAAATTATAGATCATAAGTTATAATGTAATTATGTTTTTTTTTCCTTAATTTATTTTCCGTCGATCTTGTTTTCCGTGCTGACCACCAATGCTACCGACGCCAGGGAGGCAGCTCCCACACCTGGACCCTACCTGTCGACCCATCAAACTCATGAACCGGGGATCAACGGTTTTACCAACCGGTGGAAACTAACGATTTTAAATTGGCTAACTACTTGACTAGCCTATTGGTCCCAAGTACATCTATAAGCGTACCCCATTCTAGTCAAAATTCTAGTACTACACTATGTTTGTTTTGATTCACTATGAAAGTTTGACAGATAAAATGAGGGACACTTGGATTTTCCTATGTTTCGAGGGGTGCATCGATTAGCTTGGGACCGAAGATAGTACCATAGCTGAGCCAAAAAGTTGAGCTCGTTTCTTCGGGACCTTCTGGTCTTAGAGTTACCTTTATGGTTTATTATGTAGTCTTCTTTTTTTTTATTGACGAATAAATAAATAAATTTCGGTATTCGGGTAGGTAATGGAGTCGTGTGCTCTCAAATTCGAAGCTTGATGCCTTGATGTCCTCTGCTATCCGGAGAAGTCGTCTCCACTCTACTCGATCCATGGCCACAGTCCACGAAGAGTCAGCAGGTCACCTTCTCTTTGGTCGATCCCACCATAGCCACCCATTTTTTTTTCAGTGTGCACAATGGATGGTAATTCGACCAACAGTTAGGTTCTACGTTGTGTACTTCACACACGTATTATCAGAAAGTTTTCTCAAGTGGATTAAATCATGCGTAACTATTCAAATCGACGTATCTGCTTTTGTAAACAATCACTTCAATCGACGATTTGTCTTAACTGCTAATTCACCCACGCAAACAAACACCATCATCAGGTAGGGGAATCTTTCCTCTACTAGCTGGTGTTTTTAGTTTCTGTAAGTGAGCTAGTATTTGCCGGGAATCATTGATTGAATTGATTGTTTGCAAAATCAGATACGCCGATTTGAATACCCAAGTAGCATTGCAAGTTTTGTTGAGGTTTTAAAGCATGCTACAAGTCAAAATCATGGTCTCCAAAACCCTCTTAAAACCAAAATTGTTACTTGGCTAGTTACGCTTGAAATAATGAATAACTGGATACTTTGAGGTCCTCCAGGAGGGAAAATGCTACCCTGGAGGGTTGACTATGGAAAGAGATTGTTCTCTATTGTATGATTTCCTTTTATAACAAATTGATTACAATAAATAATTCTTCATATAAAAACACTATTGAAAACAAAATACAAAACATTTGAAAAACCATTTACAATCAAGCACATACAGATTTGAAGCAATTATTTACACTGCGGAAGATTTCGCCTAGATGCAAAAGACCTTTCGATTCGCCTGTTTTCTTCTGTGGTGCCAGAAGCGAGATGAAATTCGCCATCAGTTCGAATCACAACATCCTGGCCCCCAAAAACCAATGTTTTTATTCGCTGTCAGACAGACAGACAGACAGACAGACAGACAGACAGACAGACAGACAGACAGACAGACAGACAGACAGACAGACAGACAGACAGACAGACAGACAGACAGACAGACAGACAGACAGACAGACAGACAGACAGACAGACAGACAGACAGACAGACAGACAGACAGACAGACAGACAGACAGACAGACAGACAGACAGACAGACAGACAGACAGACAGACAGACAGACAGACAGACAGACAGACAGACAGACAGACAGACAGACAGACAGACAGACAGACAGACAGACAGACAGACAGACAGACAGACAGACAGACAGACAGACAGACAGACAGACAGACAGACAGACAGACAGACAGACAGACAGACAGACAGACAGACAGACAGACAGACAGACAGACAGACAGACAGACAGACAGACAGACAGACAGACAGACAGACAGACAGACAGACAGACAGACAGACAGACAGACAGACAGACAGACAGACAGACAGACAGACAGACAGACAGACAGACAGACAGACAGACAGACAGACAGACAGACAGACAGACAGACAGACAGACAGACAGACAGACAGACAGACAGACAGACAGACAGACAGACAGACAGACAGACAGACAGACAGACAGACAGACAGACAGACAGACAGACAGACAGACAGACAGACAGACAGACAGACAGACAGACAGACAGACAGACAGACAGACAGACAGACAGACAGACAGACAGACAGACAGACAGACAGACAGACAGACAGACAGACAGACAGACAGACAGACAGACAGACAGACAGACAGACAGACAGACAGACAGACAGACAGACAGACAGACAGACAGACAGACAGACAGACAGACAGACAGACAGACAGACAGACAGACAGACAGACAGACAGACAGACAGACAGACAGACAGACAGACAGACAGACAGACAGACAGACAGACAGACAGACAGACAGACAGACAGACAGACAGACAGACAGACAGACAGACAGACAGACAGACAGACAGACAGACAGACAGACAGACAGACAGACAGACAGACAGACAGACAGACAGACAGACAGACAGACAGACAGACAGACAGACAGACAGACAGACAGACAGACAGACAGACAGACAGACAGACAGACAGACAGACAGACAGACAGACAGACAGACAGACAGACAGACAGACAGACAGACAGACAGACAGACAGACAGACAGACAGACAGACAGACAGACAGACAGACAGACAGACAGACAGACAGACAGACAGACAGACAGACAGACAGACAGACAGACAGACAGACAGACAGACAGACAGACAGACAGACAGACAGACAGACAGACAGACAGACAGACAGACAGACAGACAGACAGACAGACAGACAGACAGACAGACAGACAGACAGACAGACAGACAGACAGACAGACAGACAGACAGACAGACAGACAGACAGACAGACAGACAGACAGACAGACAGACAGACAGACAGACAGACAGACAGACAGACAGACAGACAGACAGACAGACAGACAGACAGACAGACAGACAGACAGACAGACAGACAGACAGACAGACAGACAGACAGACAGACAGACAGACAGACAGACAGACAGACAGACAGACAGACAGACAGACAGACAGACAGACAGACAGACAGACAGACAGACAGACAGACAGACAGACAGACAGACAGACAGACAGACAGACAGACAGACAGACAGACAGACAGACAGACAGACAGACAGACAGACAGACAGACAGACAGACAGACAGACAGACAGACAGACAGACAGACAGACAGACAGACAGACAGACAGACAGACAGACAGACAGACAGACAGACAGACAGACAGACAGACAGACAGACAGACAGACAGACAGACAGACAGACAGACAGACAGACAGACAGACAGACAGACAGACAGACAGACAGACAGACAGACAGACAGACAGACAGACAGACAGACAGACAGACAGACAGACAGACAGACAGACAGACAGACAGACAGACAGACAGACAGACAGACAGACAGACAGACAGACAGACAGACAGACAGACAGACAGACAGACAGACAGACAGACAGACAGACAGACAGACAGACAGACAGACAGACAGACAGACAGACAGACAGACAGACAGACAGACAGACAGACAGACAGACAGACAGACAGACAGACAGACAGACAGACAGACAGACAGACAGACAGACAGACAGACAGACGGGCTACAAATGGTGAGTTGACAACCTAGCTCTGGTTCTCACAAGTTCCTACCTCACGCCTCCCCGTGGTGTAGCCTGGGCAATGTTGTCCTTCTGACAATAGCAAAGTGAGGGGGTGCGACGCGAACACTGGCGCGGTAACCATAACACGGCGATAGAGGAAATGCTTCGTCAACCCGCAGGAGTGCCAACCGGCACATTAGGATCGACGCCAGTAAGATCCTTATTACGGCATACTGGATACGGCATGGAACTATGGACACGACACGGTACAATGGATTGGATACCACGCTACAGGACTGACAGTCGTGCTATTCTGCTCCCTAAGTAAAGAAGGGTGACACCTTCTTGAAATGGCGAGTGGGCTAATAGTGCGGCTGCCCCCGTCCCGGTAAAACCTTGGCAGGCCTCCGGATACGTTCAAAACTCGTCACCAATTGGTGATTGGTGAGTAGTAGACTCAGATGTAACATTCCTGACTTACGCCGATCTGGCTCTGAACACGGCCCCCATGAAGGACCGTGTCAACCCTAGCATGGCCTCCCTGCTTGCATAGATAACCATGGGATCACGATAGGAGACTACATACAACGAGTGGAGATAGCGGCCCGAAGGGGGGACCCATCAGAATGGATAAAATTGGAGAAAAAAACAAAAATGAAGAAAAAGAAAATACCAAAAAAAATATGAAGAACGACGGCAAGACGCCAGACAGTGAAAACGGAGGAGCAAACGTGTTCGCAAGGAGTGGGATATTGCAGAGATCACCAGTGTCGAACCTGGGGGTCACTGCAAATTCCAGCAGCAGCAGTAAGTTTCAAGAAGAGCAGCCAGGCGTTGGGCTAAGCCAGATATTCACACCAATATCCAGTAGTAGCAAATCCCAAGAACTGCAGCTCGGGAGAACCAAAATGACGGAGGTCAGGAGGAAGATCGATGATCTCTATGTGTTCGTGAAGGATAAAAACAACGTACACAAAGAGATCAAGCAACTTGTGACCGGTATCAAATCCGGCATAACAGTGGCAGATCGGGAATGTCAAGAGTGGAGAAAAAGGGCCGAAAATGCCGAAAAGGCTCTGCTGGAGGCCAAGGAGAACATAAGACTGGCTCAAGCACATGAGACTCCGAAGAAACCCACAAATCCACGTCCTGAAAAGAGAGATAGGGACACGCCAGGAGATGAGGAGGAGCCCAAAAAACGCAGGGACGACGAGGAAGGCATCAAGGAGATGGGAGAAAATGGTGCGTGGCGTAAAGTCGAGAACCAGAAGAAGAGGAAGAAAAAACAGAAGGAAGATGAAGTGAGGAAGAAGGAAGAGGAAGCGAGGAGGAAGGAAGAAGCAGCGAGGAAGAAGGAAGAGAAGAAGAAGGAAGACAGGAAGAATAAGGAGAAGCCTAGGCCTCGTAGGGAGAGAAGCAAGGGTGACGCTCTGGTTGTTGAGGCGAAGGACAAAACGTCCTACGCAGCACTCCTCCGGAAAGTGAGAGAGGATCGGAGTTGAAACAACTAGGCGAGAATGTGGTGAAAACCAGGCGAACCCAGAAAGGCGAGATGCTATTCGAGTTGAAAAGGGACCCTACGGTTAAGAGCTCAGCTTTTAAGGAGCTCGTCGAAAAATCTCTTGGCGAGACGGCGAACGTAAGAGCCTTATCCCAGGAGTCAGTGGTCGAGTGCAGGGATCTGGACGAGATCACAACAGAAGACGAGTTGAAAAGTGCGCTGAAGGTGCAATGCAACCTGGGAGACGTACCGATGGCAATTCGGTTGAGAAAGGCGTATGGTGGCACGCAGACGGCGTCGATACGACTTTCTTCGGACGCAGCTAACGAGCTGCTGAAGACTGGCCGAATCAAGGTTGGGTGGTCAGTGTGCCCGTTGAAAGCTATTCCTCGGGTATCTAAGAAAATGGAGAGATGCTACAAATACATGGGCTTCGGTCACCAGGCGAGACACTGCAAAGGCCCTGACAGATCTGATCTGTGCAGGAAATGCGGAGAGAAGGGGCACGTTGCAAAAGACTGTACAAAGCAACCGAGGTGCATGCTCTGCAAAAAGGAGGACGGAAATGGCCATGTGACGGGAAGTTTCAGGTGCCCTGAGTTCAAGAAGGCGATGGTGGGCCAGCAATAATGAAGGTAACCCAAATAAATCTCAATCATTGTAACACAGCACAGCAACTGTTGTGGCAGTCAACAACGGAAACAAAGTGCGACGTTGCAATCATTGCAGAGCCATACCGAGTCCCTCTCGATAATGGTAACTGGGTGGCGGATAGAGCAGGAATGGCGGCCATACAAGTCATGGGCAGGTATCCCATACAACAAGTGGTGGCAAGCTCATATGAAGGTTTCGTGATCGCCAAAATCAATGGAATCTTTGTATGTAGTTGCTACGCACCCCCGAGATGGACAATTGAGCAGTTCCACCAGATGCTAGATGGGCTCACCGAAGAGCTCATTGGACGGAGACCAGTCGTCATCGCAGGAGACTTCAATGCTTGGGCAGTGGATTGGGGGAGCAGATGTACCAACGCAAGAGGGTATAGCCTGCTGGAAGCTCTGGCAAAGTTGAACGTCAGTCTGGCCAACGAAGGAACCATCAGCACCTTCCGCAAAGATGGTAGGGAATCCATTATCGACGTTACTTTCTGCAGTACGTCGCTAATGGCAAATATGAACTGGACAGTGTGCGAGGAGTACACCCATAGTGACCATCAGGCGATCCGGTACAGTATCGGCGAACGAACACCGGTGGAAATGCGGAGGACGAAAGTAAGCGAGCGGAAGTGGAAGACGAAGGCATTCAATAAGGATCTCTTCATCGAAGCTCTAAGGGTAGACAACAGCGTCCCGGGCCTAAGCGCGAATGAGTTGACCGAATTATTAGCAAGGGCATGTGATACAACTATGCCGAGAAAACTGGAGCCAACGAACAGGCGGCGTCCAGCCTACTGGTGGAACGAGGAAATTAGCACCCTCCGTGCTACTTGTCTTCTAGCCAGAAGGCGTGCTCAGAGAGCAAGAACAGAAGCAGACAGAGAGGAGCGCAGGGTGGTGTTCCGAGAGGCCAGGGCTGCACTGAAACGAAAGATAAAGCTGAGCAAGTCAAATAGTTTCAAGGAGTTGTGCCGCGATGCCGATGCCAACCCCTGGGGCAACGCATACCGAGTTGCGATGGCGAAGATCAGAGGCCCAACGATGCCGGTTGAAATGTGTCACAACAAGCTGAAAGTCATCGTGGAGGGACTTTTCCCACAGCATGACCCAACGAACTGGCCACCTACACCATATGGCGAGGTAGATGAAGACAACGTTGAACAAGTCTCCAACGAGGAACTCATAGCAGCAGCGAAAGGGTTGAAAGCGAATAAAGCTCCCGGCCCGGATGGAATTCCCAACGTGGCGTTGAAGGCGGCGATCCAGACGTTCCCGGACATGTTCAGGATGGTGCTGCAGAAATGTCTGGACGATGGTCAGTTCCCTGATAGGTGGAAGGTACAAAAGCTTGTGCTGTTGCCGAAGCCCGGAAAACCGCCGGGGGATCCTGCATCGTATAGGCCAATATGCTTGCTGGATACTGTAGGAAAGCTCTTAGAGAGGATCATCCTCAACAGGCTGACGAAATGCACGGAGAGTGAACACGGATTGTCGGAGAGACAGTTTGGATTCCGGAAAGGGAGATCGACGGTGGATGCAATTCGGACAGTGATTGACAGAGCCGAGAAAGCTTCCAAACAGAAGCGGAGAGGAAATCGATACTGCGCCGTGATTACGATCGATGTCAAGAACGCATTCAATAGCGCCAGCTGGGAGGCCATCGCCAAGGCGCTCCATAGAATGAGGGTTCCAGGCTACCTCTGCAGGATTCTAAGTAGTTATTTCCAGAACCGGGTCCTTGTCTACGTGACAGACACGGGGCAGAAATCGCTTAGAATCACGGCGGGGGTTCCCCAAGGCTCCATTCTAGGTCCCACGCTGTGGAACGGAATGTACAATGGCGTGCTGACGCTCAAGCTGCCCATAGGAGTTGAGATCGTTGGCTTTGCGGACGATGTCGTCTTGATGGTAACCGGTGAGACGCTGGAAGAAGTGGAAATGTTGGCGGCTGAGGCGATAGATACGATTGGTAACTGGATGCAAGGAGCGAAGCTGCAGATAGCCCACCAAAAAACAGAAGTGATGTTGGTCAGTAACTGCAAAGCAATGCAGCGGGCAGAAATTACCGTTGGAGAGCACACCATTGCTTCGAAGCGCATGCTAAAGTATCTGGGAGTGATGATCGACGACCGGCTAAACTTTAATAGCCACATCGAATATACTTGCGAGAAGGCGACGAAGGTTATCAACGCAATAGCCAGAATCATGCCGAACAATTCTGGTCCAAGCAGCAGCAAGAGACGTCTTCTGGCTAGTGTGTCCTCATCAATACTAAGGTACGGAGGTGCAGCCTGGATTGAAGCGCTGAAAACGAAGCAGAACCAAAGGAAATTGAGCAGTACGTTCCGGCTCATGGCCATGCGAGTCGTGAGTGCGTACAGAACCATTTCGATGGAGGCAGTATGCGTTATCGCCGGTATGATCCCAATTGGCATCACCTTGGCGGAGGACTACGAGTGCTATATGACGAGAGAAACCAGAGGAGTACGAAAAATGGTGAGAACGGAGTCGATGGCTAGGTGGCAGCAGGAGTGGGATGCAGCAGAGAACGGTAGATGGACACACAGGCTAATACCGACTCTTTCGACCTGGGTGAACAGGAAGCATGGAGAAGTCAACTTCCACTTGACGCAGTTCCTGTCTGGTCATGGCTGCTTCAGGAAGTACCTGCATCGGTTCGGACACACAACGTCACCCTTCTGTCCGGAGTGTGGGAATGTGGAAGAATCACCAGAGCACGTGGTTTTCGAATGTCCTAGATTTGATGATGTGCGAGAGGATATGCTCGCCCTTAGCACGGAGAATGTCGTCGAAGAAATGTGTCGAGAGGAGGGCACCTTTAACGCCGTCAGCAGAGCAGTAACGCAGATCATGTCAGCGCTGCAGCGAAAATGGCGGGAAGACCAACTAGAAAGTAGTAATGTGCTCACACAAGTGCGAACTGAAAGCCGAAGCCGGGAGAACTCTCCGTCAGAGTAGGCTGTATCCACCACCAGGGATAACCGAGTAGAACGTGACGCTGGGAGATAAATGGCTCACAAATTAGAGAGACGATCAGCGAACTGGAAGCGCCAATTAGCTGAGGTAAAGTGAGGTGCGTAATGCACGGCCCCCTCCGAAGTAATACGACAAGTGGTTCCGGGGGAAAAGGGCAAGGCGTCTAAGGAGGTTTTAGTGCGGTAAGAATCCCACACACCGTGTCACCACGACTGTGCGCCCAGTCGTCAAGCGGTGGCACGATGGCCTTTTTGAAGGTTTCCTCCTTGCCAAAAAAAAAAAAAAAAAAAAAAAAAACAGACAGACAGACAGACAGACAGACAGACAGACAGACAGACAGACAGACAGACAGACAGACAGACAGACAGACAGACAGACAGACAGACAGACAGACAGACAGACAGACAGACAGACAGACAGACAGACAGACAGACAGACAGACAGACAGACAGACAGACAGACAGACAGACAGACAGACAGACAGACAGACAGACAGACAGACAGACAGACAGACAGACAGACAGACAGACAGACAGACAGACAGACAGACAGACAGACAGACAGACAGACAGACAGACAGACAGACAGACAGACAGACAGACAGACAGACAGACAGACAGACAGACAGACAGACAGACAGACAGACAGACAGACAGACAGACAGACAGACAGACAGACAGACAGACAGACAGACAGACAGACAGACAGACAGACAGACAGACAGACAGACAGACAGACAGACAGACAGACAGACAGACAGACAGACAGACAGACAGACAGACAGACAGACAGACAGACAGACAGACAGACAGACAGACAGACAGACAGACAGACAGACAGACAGACAGACAGACAGACAGACAGACAGACAGACAGACAGACAGACAGACAGACAGACAGACAGACAGACAGACAGACAGACAGACAGACAGACAGACAGACAGACAGACAGACAGACAGACAGACAGACAGACAGACAGACAGACAGACAGACAGACAGACAGACAGACAGACAGACAGACAGACAGACAGACAGACAGACAGACAGACAGACAGACAGACAGACAGACAGACAGACAGACAGACAGACAGACAGACAGACAGACAGACAGACAGACAGACAGACAGACAGACAGACAGACAGACAGACAGACAGACAGACAGACAGACAGACAGACAGACAGACAGACAGACAGACAGACAGACAGACAGACAGACAGACAGACAGACAGACAGACAGACAGACAGACAGACAGACAGACAGACAGACAGACAGACAGACAGACAGACAGACAGACAGACAGACAGACAGACAGACAGACAGACAGACAGACAGACAGACAGACAGACAGACAGACAGACAGACAGACAGACAGACAGACAGACAGACAGACAGACAGACAGACAGACAGACAGACAGACAGACAGACAGACAGACAGACAGACAGACAGACAGACAGACAGACAGACAGACAGACAGACAGACAGACAGACAGACAGACAGACAGACAGACAGACAGACAGACAGACAGACAGACAGACAGACAGACAGACAGACAGACAGACAGACAGACAGACAGACAGACAGACAGACAGACAGACAGACAGACAGACAGACAGACAGACAGACAGACAGACAGACAGACAGACAGACAGACAGACAGACAGACAGACAGACAGACAGACAGACAGACAGACAGACAGACAGACAGACAGACAGACAGACAGACAGACAGACAGACAGACAGACAGACAGACAGACAGACAGACAGACAGACAGACAGACAGACAGACAGACAGACAGACAGACAGACAGACAGACAGACAGACAGACAGACAGACAGACAGACAGACAGACAGACAGACAGACAGACAGACAGACAGACAGACAGGGCTACAAATGGTGAATTGACAACCTGGGAAGAGCGTTTTTCCTATCTCTGGTCCTCACAAGTTCCTACCTCACACCTCCCCGTGGTGTAGCCTGGGCAATGTTGTCCTTCTGACAATAGCAAAGTGAGGGGGTGCGACGCGAACACTGGCGCGGTAACCATAACACGGCGATCGAGGAAATGCTTCGTCAACCCGCAGGAGTGCCAACCGGCACATTAGGATCGACGCCAGTAAGATCCTTATTATGGCATACTGGATACGGCATGGAACTATGGACACGACACGGTACAATGGATTGGATACCACGCTACAGGGCTGACAGTCGTGCTATTCTGCTCCCTAAGTAAAGAAGGGTGACACCTTCTTGAAATGGCGAGTGGGCTAATAGTGCGGCTGCCCCCGTCCCGGTAAAACCTTGGCAGGCCTCCGGATACGTTCAAAACTCGTCACCAATTGGTGATTGGTGAGTAGTAGACTCAGATGTAACATTCCTGACTTACGCCGATCTGGCTCTGAACACGGCCCCCATGAAGGACCGTGTCAACCCTAGCATGGCCTCCCTGCTTGCATAGATAACCATGGGATCACGATAGGCGACTACATACAACGAGTGGAGATAGCGGCCCGGAGGGGGGACCCAACAGAATGGAGAAAAACGGAGAAAAAAACAAAAAAGAAGAAAATGAGAAAACCCAAAAAAATATGAAGGACGACGGCAAGACGCCAGAAATTGAAAACGGAGGAGCGAACGTGTTCGCAAGGAGCGGGATATTGCAGAGATCACCAGTGTTGAACCTGGAGGCAACAGCGAGTTCCAACAGCAGCAGTAAGCCCCAAGGTGAGCAGCAAGGACACCAAGGAGAGCTAGGTCTTATGCTAAGCCAGGTGTTCACACCGAAATCCAGCAGTAGCACACCCCAAGAAGGATTGCAGCTTGGGAAGACCAAATTGATGGAGGTCAGGAGGAGGATCAATGAACTCCATGACTTCATCAAGGATAAGAGCAACGTCCACAAGGCAATAAAGGAAATGGTGACGGGCATCAAATCCGCCATTATTGCTGCCGAACGTGAACAGGATGCGCCGAGGACGAGGTCCGTAACTGCCGAAAGGGCACTGATCGAGGCCAAGGAGAAAGCAGCAGCTGAAATACAGGAGACGCCAAAGGGACCTCGAAATCCACGCTCGGAGAAGAGGAAAAGGGAAACTCCAGGAGAGGAAGAGGAGTTGAAAAAAGTCAAGAACGACAAAGAAGACAACAAGGAGGAAGGCTGGCGTACCGTCGAGAAGCCAAAGGAGAAGTGGAAAAAACGGAAGGAAAAAGACATGAAGAAGAAAGCTGAACAGAAGAAGGTGATACCCAGGACTCGTCGGGAGCGAAGTAAGGGCGATGCTCTGATCGTCGAAGCTAAGGACAAAACGTCGTATGCAGCACTCCTCCGGAAGGTACGAGAGGATCCGGAGTTGAAGCAACTAGGAGAGAACGTGGTGAAAACCAGGCGAACCCAGAAAGGCGAGATCCTCTTTGAGCTGAAGAAGGATCCTGCTATCAAGAGCTCAGCCTTCAAGGAGCTCGTCGAAAAGTCTCTTGGCGAAGGGGCGAGCGTAAGAGCTCTATCCCAGGAGACAGTGGTCGAGTGCAGGGACCTGGACGAGATCACCACAGAAGAGGAGCTAAGAAGTGCGTTGAGAGTGCACTGCGATCTGGGAGATGTCCCGATGTCAATCCGCATGAGGAAGGCGTACGGCGGCATGCAAACGGCGGTTATACGGCTTTCGACAGCTGCAGCGAATAAGCTGTTGGAGACGGGCAAGGTCAAGGTTGGCTGGTCATTGTGCTCGCTGAAAGCCACTCCTCGGGTTACCAAGCAATTGGAGCGATGCTTCAAGTGCATGGGATTCGGTCACCAGGCGAGGAACTGCAATGGCCCTGACAGATCTGATCTGTGCAGGAAATGCGGAGAGAAAGGCCATATTGCAAGAGGCTGCACGAGGCATCCGAGGTGTATGCTCTGCAAAAAAGAGGACGGTAACGATCATACGACGGGAGGCATCAAATGCCTAGCATACAAAAAGGCGATGGCAGGCCAACAGTAATGAAGGTAACCCAAATAAACCTCAATCATTGCGACATTGCTCAGCAACTGTTGTGGCAGTCGACAACAGAAACAAAGTGCGACGTTGCAATCATTGCGGAACCGTATCGAGTCCCTCCCGATAACGGTAACTGGGTTGCGGATAGAGCTGGGATGGCAGCTATACAAGTTATGGGCAGATACCCCATTCAAGAAGTGGTTGCGAGCTCATACGAAGGCTTCGTCATCGCCAAAATCAACGGAATCTTCATGTGTAGTTGTTACGCACCCCCCAGATGGACGATTGAGAAGTTCTACGAGATGCTTGATGGACTTACCGAAGAGCTGGTCGGACGACGACCGGTAGTCATCGGAGGAGACTTCAATGCTTGGGCAGTGGAGTGGGGAAGCAGGTGTTCCAATGCAAGAGGGCACAGTCTGCTGGAAGCTCTGGCAAAACTGGAAGTTATGCTGGCCAATAAAGGCACCAGCAGCACTTTTCGCAGAGATGGCCGAGAATCCATTATCGACGTTACTTTCTGCAGTCCGTCGCTGATGGCAAACATGGATTGGAGAGTGTGCGAAGGATATACCCATAGCGACCATCAGGCGATACGATATGGCATCGGTCAACGGAATACTGTGGCAGTACGGAGGACGAGAACTTGTGACCGAAAGTGGAAGACGAAAGCTTTCGACAAGGATTTGTTCGTTGAGGCACTTCGTGTGGACGGGAGTCCCGTAGATCTAAATGCGGACGAGCTGACAGAAACGTTAGTGAGAGCATGTGACACGACCATGCCGAGGAAACTGGAGCCAAATAACAGACGGCGTCCAGTCTACTGGTGGAACGAGGCACTTAGTACTCTCCGCGCTAGTTGTCTCAGAGCCAGAAGACGTGTTCAGAGAGCAAGAACGGAAGCAGACAGAGAGGAACGAAGAGAAGTGTTTCGAGCGGCCAGGGCCGCTTTTAAACGAGTGATTAAGCAGAGCAAGTCGAACTGTTTTAAGGCGCTGTGTCAAGACGCTGATGCCAACCCCTGGGGCGACGCATACCGAGTCGTGATGGCGAAGATCAGAGGTCCAACGATGCCCGCTGAAATGTGCCCAGAGAAGCTGAAAGTCATCGTGGAAGGATTTTTCCCGAAGCACGACCCAACAACCTGGCCACCTACACCGTACGGAGAAAGAGAGGGAGATAACGTCGAAATCACCAACGAGGAGCTCGTAGTAGTGGCGAAAGGATTGAAGGTGAAGAAAGCTCCCGGTCCGGATGGAATCCCCAACGTAGCGTTGAAAGCGGCGATCCAGTCATCCCCGGACATGTTCAGGATGGTGCTGCAGAAATGCCTGAACGAGGGTCACTTCCCTGACAGGTGGAAGATACAGAAGCTAGTGTTGCTGCCGAAACCAGAAAAACCGCCGGGGGATCCAGCATCATACAGGCCTATATGCCTGCTGGATACACTCGGAAAACTCTTGGAGAGGATCATCCTAAACAGGCTGACGAAATACACGGAGAGTGAGCACGGATTGTCGGAGAGGCAGTTCGGATTCCGGAAAGGGAGATCGACGGTGGATGCAATTCGGACAGTGGTCGAGAGAGCTGAAAAGGCGTCCAAACAGAAGCGGAGAGGAGATCGATATTGCGCCGTCATAACGATCGACGTCAAGAATGCGTTCAACAGCGCCAGCTGGGAGGCCATCGCCGAAGCACTGCATAGAATGAGGGTCCCTGACTACCTGTGCAGGATCCTGAGGAGTTATTTCCAGAACCGGGTTCTGGTCTACGAGACAGACATGGGACAGAGATCGATTAGGATCACAGCGGGAGTTCCACAAGGCTCCATCCTTGGTCCAACGCTCTGGAACGGGATGTATAACGGCGTGCTAACGCTGAAACTGCCCAAAGGAGTTGAGATCGTTGGCTTTGCGGACGACGTCGTCTTGACGGTAACAGGCGAGACGCTGGAAGAGGTGGAAGTGTTGTCAACCGAGGCAATCGACATGATTGGTAACTGGATGAAAGGAGCGAAGCTGCAAATAGCCCACCACAAAACGGAAGTGTTATTGGTCAGTAACTGTAAAGCGGTACAGCGGGCGGAAATCACCGTCGGGGAGCACACCATAGCCTCGAAGCGTGTGTTAAAATACCTGGGAGTGATGATCGATGACCGGCTAAACTTCAACAGCCACGTCGAATATGCCTGTGAGAAGGCTTCGAAGGCCATCAACGCGATAGCTAGAATCATGCCGAACAACGCTGGTCCCAGCAGTAGCAAGAGGCGTCTTCTGGCCAGCGTGTCATCATCGATACTGAGATATGGAGGTCCAGCCTGGGTTCCAGCGCTGGAAACGAAGCAGAACCAAAGGAAACTGAGCAGTACGTTCCGGCTCATGGCCATGCGAGTCGTGAGTGCGTACAGAACCATCTCGTCGGAAGCAGTATGCGTTATCGCCGGTATGATCCCTATCGGCATCACCCTGGCGGAGGACAGCGAGTGCTACAGGCAGAGAGAAGCCGGAAGAGTACGGAAAGTTGTGAGAGTGGAGTCATTGGCTAAGTGGCAACAGGAGTGGAACACGACGGAGAACGGTAGATGGACACATAGACTAATACCGATTCTTTCGACCTGGGTGAACAGAAAACACGGAGAAGTCAATTTCCACCTAACGCAGTTCCTGTCTGGCCACGGCTGCTTCAGGAAATACCTGCATCGGTTCGGACACGCAGCGTCACCCCTCTGTCCGGAGTGTGGCAACGTCGATGAAACGCCGGAGCATGTGGTCTTTGACTGTCCAAGGTTCGAGGCAGTGCGAACGGAGATGCCCGTCCTTAACGTGGAGAATGTCGTTGATGAAATGTGTCGAGAGGAGGACTCTTGGAATGCCGTCAGCAGGGCAGTCACACAGATTATGTCAGAGCTGCAGCGTAAATGGAGAGAAGAGCAGCGATCTAGCAACGCCAGCTAGCGCTGAGAGTACGACAAGTGCATGAGCACAGCCACCCCCCGAAGTAGTCGCTTCACAGTGGTCCCGGGGGGATCCAGGCAGAGGAGAGAGTAAGGAATGGGTTTTAGTGGAGCTGCACTAGGCAACTAGTGGATACCACACCGTGCCACCTTCACTACAGGCCAGGCTTCTTGAAGCTTTCCTAAACCTTACTATGAAAAAAAAAAAAAAAAAAAAAAAAACAGACAGACAGACAGACAGACAGACAGACAGACAGACAGACAGACAGACAGACAGACAGACAGACAGACAGACAGACAGACAGACAGACAGACAGACAGACAGACAGACAGACAGACAGACAGACAGACAGACAGACAGACAGACAGACAGACAGACAGACAGACAGACAGACAGACAGACAGACAGACAGACAGACAGACAGACAGACAGACAGACAGACAGACAGACAGACAGACAGACAGACAGACAGACAGACAGACAGACAGACAGACAGACAGACAGACAGACAGACAGACAGACAGACAGACAGACAGACAGACAGACAGACAGACAGACAGACAGACAGACAGACAGACAGACAGACAGACAGACAGACAGACAGACAGACAGACAGACAGACAGACAGACAGACAGACAGACAGACAGACAGACAGACAGACAGACAGACAGACAGACAGACAGACAGACAGACAGACAGACAGACAGACAGACAGACAGACAGACAGACAGACAGACAGACAGACAGACAGACAGACAGACAGACAGACAGACAGACAGACAGACAGACAGACAGACAGACAGACAGACAGACAGACAGACAGACAGACAGACAGACAGACAGACAGACAGACAGACAGACAGACAGACAGACAGACAGACAGACAGACAGACAGACAGACAGACAGACAGACAGACAGACAGACAGACAGACAGACAGACAGACAGACAGACAGACAGACAGACAGACAGACAGACAGACAGACAGACAGACAGACAGACAGACAGACAGACAGACAGACAGACAGACAGACAGACAGACAGACAGACAGACAGACAGACAGACAGACAGACAGACAGACAGACAGACAGACAGACAGACAGACAGACAGACAGACAGACAGACAGACAGACAGACAGACAGACAGACAGACAGACAGACAGACAGACAGACAGACAGACAGACAGACAGACAGACAGACAGACAGACAGACAGACAGACAGACAGACAGACAGACAGACAGACAGACAGACAGACAGACAGACAGACAGACAGACAGACAGACAGACAGACAGACAGACAGACAGACAGACAGACAGACAGACAGACAGACAGACAGACAGACAGACAGACAGACAGACAGACAGACAGACAGACAGACAGACAGACAGACAGACAGACAGACAGACAGACAGACAGACAGACAGACAGACAGACAGACAGACAGACAGACAGACAGACAGACAGACAGACAGACAGACAGACAGACAGACAGACAGACAGACAGACAGACAGACAGACAGACAGACAGACAGACAGACAGACAGACAGACAGACAGACAGACAGACAGACAGACAGACAGACAGACAGACAGACAGACAGACAGACAGACAGACAGACAGACAGACAGACAGACAGACAGACAGACAGACAGACAGACAGACAGACAGACAGACAGACAGACAGACAGACAGACAGACAGACAGACAGACAGACAGACAGACAGACAGACAGACAGACAGACAGACAGACAGACAGACAGACAGACAGACAGACAGACAGACAGACAGACAGACAGACAGACAGACAGACAGACAGACAGACAGACAGACAGACAGACAGACAGACAGACAGACAGACAGACAGACAGACAGACAGACAGACAGACAGACAGACAGACAGACAGACAGACAGACAGACAGACAGACAGACAGACAGACAGACAGACAGACAGACAGACAGACAGACAGACAGACAGACAGACAGACAGACAGACAGACAGACAGACAGACAGACAGACAGACAGACAGACAGACAGACAGACAGACAGACAGACAGACAGACAGACAGACAGACAGACAGACAGACAGACAGACAGACAGACAGACAGACAGACAGACAGACAGACAGACAGACAGACAGACAGACAGACAGACAGACAGACAGACAGACAGACAGACAGACAGACAGACAGACAGACAGACAGACAGACAGACAGACAGACAGACAGACAGACAGACAGACAGACAGACAGACAGACAGACAGACAGACAGACAGACAGACAGACAGACAGACAGACAGACAGACAGACAGACAGACAGACAGACAGACAGACAGACAGACAGACAGACAGACAGACAGACAGACAGACAGACAGACAGACAGACAGACAGACAGACAGACAGACAGACAGACAGACAGACAGACAGACAGACAGACAGACAGACAGACAGACAGACAGACAGACAGACAGACAGACAGACAGACAGACAGACAGACAGGGCTACAAATGGTGAATTGACAACCTGGGAAGAGCGTTTTTCCTATCTCTGGTCCTCACAAGTTCCTACCTCACACCTCCCCGTGGTGTAGCCTGGGCAATGTTGACGCGAACACTGGCGCGGTAACCATAACACGGCGATCGAGGAAATGCTTCGTCAACCCGCAGGAGTGCCAACCGGCACATTAGGATCGACGCCAGTAAGATCCTTATTACGGCATACTGGATACGGCATGGAACTATGGACACGACACGGCACAATGGATTGGATACCACGCTACAGGGCTGACAGTCGTGCTATTCTGCTCCCTAAGTAAAGAAGGGTGACACCTTCTTGAAATGGCGAGTGGGCTAATAGTGCGGCTGCCCCCGTCCCGGTAAAACCTTGGCAGGCCTCCGGATACGTTCAAAACTCGTCACCAATTGGTGATTGGTGAGTAGTAGACTCAGATGTAAAATTCCTGACTTACGCCGATCTGGCTCTGAACACGGCCCCCATGAAGGACCGTGTCAACCCTAGCATGGCCTCCCTGCTTGCATAGATAACCATGGGATCACGATAGGCGACTACATACAACGAGTGGAGATAGCGGCCCGGAGGGGGGACCCAACAGAATGGAGAAAAACGGAGAAAAAAACAAAAAAGAAGAAAATGAGAAAACCCAAAAAAATATGAAGGACGACGGCAAGACGCCAGAAATTGAAAACGGAGGAGCGAACGTGTTCGCAAGGAGCGGGATATTGCAGAGATCACCAGTGTTGAACCTGGAGGCAACAGCGAGTTCCAACAGCAGCAGTAAGCCCCAAGGTGAGCAGCAAGGACACCAAGGAGAGCTAGGTCTTATGCTAAGCCAGGTGTTCACACCGAAATCCAGCAGTAGCACACCCCAAGAAGGATTGCAGCTTGGGAAGACCAAA
This sequence comes from Ochlerotatus camptorhynchus, assembly GCF_037179485.1. Taxonomy (NCBI): domain Eukaryota; kingdom Metazoa; phylum Arthropoda; class Insecta; order Diptera; family Culicidae; genus Ochlerotatus; species Ochlerotatus camptorhynchus. Next base: position 1,875,774 of record NW_027040794.1, on the reverse strand, counting down.
TTGATGGAGGTCAGGAGGAGGATCAATGAACTCCATGACTTTATCAAGGATAAGAGCAACGTCCACAAGGCAATAAAGGAAATGGTGACGGGCATCAAATCCGCCATTATTGCTGCCGAACGTGAACAGGATGCGCTGAGGACGAGGTCCGTAACTGCCGAAAGGGCACTGATCGAGGCCAAGGAGAAAGCAGCAGCTGAAATACAGGAGACGCCAAAGGGACCTCGAAATCCACGCTCGGAGAAGAGGAAAAGGGAAACTCCAGGAGAGGAAGAGGAGTTGAAAAAAGTCAAGAACGACAAAGAAGACAACAAGGAGGAAGGCTGGCGTACCGTCGAGAAGCCAAAGGAGAAGTGGAAAAAACGGAAGGAAAAAGACGTGAAGAAGAAAGCTGAACAGAAGAAGGAGATACCCAGGACTCGTCGGGAGCGAAGTAAGGGCGATGCTCTGATCGTCGAAGCTAAGGACAAAACGTCGTATGCAGCACTCCTCCGGAAGGTACGAGAGGATCCGGAGTTGAAGCAACTAGGAGAGAACGTGGTGAAAACCAGGCGAACCCAGAAAGGCGAGATCCTCTTTGAGCTGAAGAAGGATCCTGCTATCAAGAGCTCAGCCTACAAGGAGCTCGTTGAAAAGTCTCTTGGCGAAGGGGCGAGCGTAAGAGCTCTATCCCAGGAGACAGTGGTCGAGTGCAGGGACCTGGACGAGATCACCACAGAAGAGGAGCTAAGAAGTGCGTTGAGAGTGCACTGCGATCTGGGAGATGTCCCGATGTCAATCCGCATGAGGAAGGCGTACGGCGGCATGCAAACGGCGGTTATACGGCTTTCGACAGCTGCAGCGAATAAGCTGTTGGAGACGGGCAAGGTCAAGGTTGGCTGGTCATTGTGCTCGCTGAAAGCCACTCCTCGGGTTACCAAGCAATTGGAGCGATGCTTCAAGTGCATGGGATTCGGTCACCAGGCGAGGAACTGCAATGGCCCTGACAGATCTGATCTGTGCAGGAAATGCGGAGAGAAAGGCCATATTGCAAGAGGCTGCACGAAGCATCCGAGGTGTATGCTCTGCAAAAAAGAGGACGGTAACGATCATACGACGGGAGGCTTCAAATGCCTAGCATACAAAAAGGCGATGGCAGGCCAACAGTAATGGAGGTAACCCAAATAAACCTCAATCATTGCGACATTGCTCAGCAACTGTTGTGGCAGTCGACAACAGAAACAAAGTGCGACGTTGCAATCATTGCGGAACCGTATCGAGTCCCTCCCGATAACGGTAACTGGGTTGCGGATAGAGCTGGGATGGCAGCTATACAAGTTATGGGCAGATACCCCATTCAAGAAGTGGTTGCGAGCTCATACGAAGGCTTCGTCATCGCCAAAATCAACGGAATCTTCATGTGTAGTTGTTACGCACCCCCCAGATGGACGATGGAGAAGTTCCACGAGATGCTTGATGGACTTACCGAAGAGCTGGTCGGACGACGACCGGTAGTCATCGGAGGAGACTTCAATGCTTGGGCAGTGGAGTGGGGAAGCAGGTGTTCCAATGCAAGAGGGCACAGTCTGCTGGAAGCTCTGGCAAAACTGGAAGTTATGCTGGCCAATAAAGGCACCAGCAGCACTTTTCGCAGAGATGGCCGAGAATCCATTATCGACGTTACTTTCTGCAGTCCGTCGCTGATGGCAAACATGGATTGGAGAGTGTGCGAAGGATATACCCATAGCGACCATCAGGCGATACGATATGGCATCGGTCAACGGAATACTGTGGCAGTACGGAGGACGAGAACTTGTGACCGAAAGTGGAAGACGAAAGCTTTCGACAAGGATTTGTTCGTTGAGGCACTTCGTGTGGACGGGAGTCCCGTAGATCTAAATGCGGACGAGCTGACAGAAACGTTAGTGAGAGCATGTGACACGACCATGCCGAGGAAACTGGAGCCAAATAACAGACGGCGTCCAGTCTACTGGTGGAACGAGGCACTTAGTACTCTCCGCGCTAGTTGTCTCAGAGCCAGAAGACGTGTTCAGAGAGCAAGAACGGAAGCAGACAGAGAGGAACGAAGAGAAGTGTTTCGAGCGGCCAGGGCCGCTTTTAAACGAGTGATTAAGCAGAGCAAGTCGAACTGTTTTAAGGAGCTGTGTCGAGACGCTGATGCCAACCCCTGGGGCGACGCATACCGAGTCGTGATGGCGAAGATCAGAGGTCCAACGATGCCCGCTGAAATGTGCCCAGAGAAGCTGAAAGTCATCGTGGAAGGACTTTTCCCGAAGCACGACCCAACAACCTGGCCACCTATACCGTACGGAGAAGGAGAGGGAGATAACGTCGAAATCACCAACGAGGAGCTCGTAGTAGTGGCGAAAGGATTGAAGGTGAAGAAAGCTCCCGGTCCGGATGGAATCCCCAACGTAGCGTTGAAAGCGGCGATCCAGTCATCCCCGGACATGTTCAGGATGGTGCTGCAGAAATGCCTGAACGAGGGTCACTTCCCTGACAGGTGGAAGATACAGAAGCTAGTGTTGCTGCCGAAACCAGGAAAACCGCCGGGGGATCCAGCATCATATAGGCCTATATGCCTGCTGGATACACTCGGAAAACTCTTGGAGAGGATCATCCTAAACAGGCTGACGAAATACACGGAGAGTGAGCACGGATTGTCGGAGAGGCAGTTCGGATTCCGGAAAGGGAGATCGACGGTGGATGCAATTCGGACAGTGGTCGAGAGAGCTGAAAAGGCGTCCAAACAGAAGCGGAGAGGAGATCGATATTGCGCCGTGATAACGATCGACGTCAAGAATGCGTTCAACAGCGCCAGCTGGGAGGCCATCACCGAAGCACTGCATAGAATGAGGATCCCTGACTACCTGTGCAGGATCCTGAGGAGTTATTTCCAGAACCGGGTTCTGGTCTACGAGACAGACATGGGACAGAGATCGATTAGGATCACAGCGGGAGTTCCACAAGGCTCCATCCTTGGTCCAACGCTCTGGAACGGGATGTACAACGGCGTGCTAACGCTGAAACTGCCCAAAGGAGTTGAGATCGTTGGCTTTGCGGACGACGTCGTCTTGACGGTAACAGGCGAGACGCTGGAAGAGGTGGAAGTGTTGTCAACCGAGGCAATCGACATGATTGGTAACTGGATGAAAGGAGCGAAGCTGCAAATAGCCCACCACAAAACGGAAGTGTTATTGGTCAGTAACTGTAAAGCGGTACAGCGGGCAGAAATCACCGTCGGGGAGCACACCATAGCCTCGAAGCGTGTGTTAAAATACCTGGGAGTGATGATCGATGACCGGCTAAACTTCAACAGCCACGTCGAATATGCCTGTGAGAAGGCTTCGAAGGCCATCAACGCGATAGCTAGAATCATGCCGAACAACGCTGGTCCCAGCAGTAGCAAGAGGCGTCTTCTGGCCAGCGTGTCATCATCGATACTGAGATATGGAGGTCCAGCCTGGATTGAAGCGCTGAAAACGAAGCAGAACCAAAGGAAACTGAGCAGTACGTTCCGGCTCATGGCCATGCGAGTCGTGAGTGCGTACAGAACCATCTCGTCGGAAGCAGTATGCGTTATCGCCGGTATGATCCCTATCGGCATCACCCTGGCGGAGGACAGCGAGTGCTACAGGCAGAGAGAAGCCGGAAGAGTACGGAAAGTTGTGAGAGTGGAGTCATTGGCTAAGTGGCAACAGGAGTGGAACACGACGGAGAACGGTAGATGGACACATAGACTAATACCGATTCTTTCGACCTGGGTGAACAGAAAACACGGAGAAGTCAATTTCCACCTAACGCAGTTCCTGTCTGGCCACGGCTGCTTCAGGAAATACCTGCATCGGTTCGGACACGCAGCGTCACCCCTCTGTCCGGAGTGTGGCAACGTCGATGAAACGCCGGAGCATGTGGTCTTTGACTGTCCAAGGTTCGAGGCAGTGCGAACGGAGATGCCCGTCCTTAACGTGGAGAATGTCGTCGATGAAATGTGTCGAGAGGAGGACTCTTGGAATGCCGTCAGCAGGGCAGTCACACAGATTATGTCAGAGCTGCAGCGTAAATGGAGAGAAGAGCAGCGATCTAGCAACGCCAGCTAGCGCTGAGAGTACGACAAGTGCATGAGCACAGCCACCCCCCGAAGTAGTCGCTTCACAGTGGTCCCGGGGGGATCCAGGCAGAGGAGAGAGTAAGGAATGGGTTTTAGTGGAGCTGCACTAGTGGGTTTTAGTGGAGCCAAAAAAAAAAAAAAAAACAGACAGACAGACAGACAGACAGACAGACAGACAGACAGACAGACAGACAGACAGACAGACAGACAGACAGACAGACAGACAGACAGACAGACAGACAGACAGACAGACAGACAGACAGACAGACAGACAGACAGACAGACAGACAGACAGACAGACAGACAGACAGACAGACAGACAGACAGACAGACAGACAGACAGACAGACAGACAGACAGACAGACAGACAGACAGACAGACAGACAGACAGACAGACAGACAGACAGACAGACAGACAGACAGACAGACAGACAGACAGACAGACAGACAGACAGACAGACAGACAGACAGACAGACAGACAGACAGACAGACAGACAGACAGACAGACAGACAGACAGACAGACAGACAGACAGACAGACAGACAGACAGACAGACAGACAGACAGACAGACAGACAGACAGACAGACAGACAGACAGACAGACAGACAGACAGACAGACAGACAGACAGACAGACAGACAGACAGACAGACAGACAGACAGACAGACAGACAGACAGACAGACAGACAGACAGACAGACAGACAGACAGACAGACAGACAGACAGACAGACAGACAGACAGACAGACAGACAGACAGACAGACAGACAGACAGACAGACAGACAGACAGACAGACAGACAGACAGACAGACAGACAGACAGACAGACAGACAGACAGACAGACAGACAGACAGACAGACAGACAGACAGACAGACAGACAGACAGACAGACAGACAGACAGACAGACAGACAGACAGACAGACAGACAGACAGACAGACAGACAGACAGACAGACAGACAGACAGACAGACAGACAGACAGACAGACAGACAGACAGACAGACAGACAGACAGACAGACAGACAGACAGACAGACAGACAGACAGACAGACAGACAGACAGACAGACAGACAGACAGACAGACAGACAGACAGACAGACAGACAGACAGACAGACAGACAGACAGACAGACAGACAGACAGACAGACAGACAGACAGACAGACAGACAGACAGACAGACAGACAGACAGACAGACAGACAGACAGACAGACAGACAGACAGACAGACAGACAGACAGACAGAACTGCAGCTCGGGAGAACCAAAATGACGGAGGTCAGGAGGAAGATCGATGATCTCTATGTGTTCGTGAAGGATAAAAACAACGTACACAAAGAGATCAAGCAACTTGTGACCGGTATCAAATCCGGCATAACAGTGGCAGATCGGGAAGTGGAGAAAAAGGGCCGAAAATGCCGAAAAGGCTCTGCTGGAGGCCAAGGAGAGCATAAGACTGGCTCAAGCACATGAGACTCCGAAGGGACCCACAAATCCACGTCCTGAAAAGAGAGATAGGGACACGCCAGGAGATGAGGAGGAGCCCAAAAAACGCAGGGACGACGAGGAAGGCATCAAGGAGATGGGAGAAAATGGTGCGTGGCGTAAAGTCGAGAACCAGAAGGAGAGGAAGAAAAAACAGAAGGAAGATGAAGTGAGGAAGAAGGAAGAGGAAGCGAGGAGGAAGGAAGAAGAAGCGAGGAAGAAGGAAGAGAAGAAGAAGGAAGACAGGAAGAATAAGGAGAAGCCTAGGCCTCGTAGGGAGAGAAGCAAGGGTGACGCTCTGGTTGTTGAGGCGAAGGACAAAACGTCCTACGCAGCACTCCTCCGGAAAGTGAGAGACGATCCGGAGTTGAAACAACTAGGCGAGAATGTGGTGAAAACCAGGCGAACCCAGAAAGGCGAGATGCTATTCGAGCTGAAAAGGGACCCTACGGTTAAGAGCTCAGCTTTTAAGGAGCTCGTCGAAAAATCTCTTGGCGAGACGGCGAACGTAAGAGCCTTATCCCAGGAGTCAGTGGTCGAGTGCAGGGATCTGGACGAGATCACAACAGAAGACGAGTTAAAAAGTGCGCTGAAGGTGCAATGCAACCTAGGAGACGTACCGATGGCAATTCGGTTGAGAAAGGCGTATGGTGGCACGCAGACGGCGTTGATACGACTTTCTTCGGACGCAGCTAACGAGCTGCTGAAGACTGGCCGAATCAAGGTTGGGTGGTCAGTGTGCCCGTTGAAAGCTATTCCTCGGGTATCTAAGAAAATGGAGAGATGCTACAAATGCATGGGCTTTGGTCACCAGGCGAGACACTGCAAAGGCCCTGACAGATCTGATCTGTGCAGGAAATGCGGAGAGAAGGGGCACGTTGCAAAAGACTGTACAAAGCAACCGAGGTGCATGCTCTGCAAAAAGGAGGACGGAAATGGCCATGTGACGGGAAGTTTCAGGTGCCCTGAGTTCAAGAAGGCGATGGTGGGCCAGCAATAATGAAGGTAACCCAAATAAATCTCAATCATTGTAACACAGCACAGCAACTGTTGTGGCAGTCAACAACGGAAACAAAGTGCGACGTTGCAATCATTGCAGAGCCATACCGAGTCCCTCTCGATAATGGTAACTGGGTGGCGGATAGAGCAGGAATGGCGGCCATACAAGTCATGGGCAGGTATCCCATACAACAAGTGGTGGCAAGCTCATATGAAGGTTTCGTGATCGCCAAAATCAATGGAATCTTTGTATGTAGTTGCTACGCACCCCCGAGATGGACAATTGAGCAGTTCCACCAGATGCTAGATGGGCTCACCGAAGAGCTCATTGGACGGAGACCAGTCGTCATCGCAGGAGACTTCAATGCTTGGGCAGTGGATTGGGGGAGCAGATGTACCAACGCAAGAGGGTATAGCCTGCTGGAAGCTCTGGCAAAGTTGAACGTCAGTCTGGCCAACGAAGGAACCATCAGCACCTTCCGCAAAGATGGTAGGAAATCCATTATCGACGTTACTTTCTGCAGTACGTCGCTAATGGCAAATATGAACTGGACAGTGTGCGAGGAGTACACCCATAGTGACCATCAGGCGATCCGGTACAGTATCGGCGAACGAACACCGGTGGAAATGCGGAGGACGAAAGTAAGCGAGCGGAAGTGGAAGACGAAGGCATTCAATAAGGATCTCTTCATCGAAGCTCTAAGGGTAGACAACAGCGTCCCGGGCCTAAGTGCGAATGAGTTGACCGAATTATTAGCAAGGGCATGTGACACAACTATGCCGAGAAAACTGGAGCCAACGAACAGGCGGCGTCCAGCCTACTGGTGGAACGAGGAAATTAGCACCCTCCGTGCTACTTGTCTTCTAGCCAGAAGGCGTGCTCAGAGAGCAAGAACAGAAGCAGACAGAGAGGAGCGCAGGGTGGTGTTCCGAGAGGCCAGGGCTGCACTGAAACGAAAGATAAAGCTGAGCAAGTCAAATAGTTTCAAGGAGTTGTGCCGCGATGCCGATGCCAACCCCTGGGGCAACGCATACCGAGTTGCGATGGCGAAGATCAGAGGCCCAACGATGCCGGTTGAAATGTGTCACAACAAGCTGAAAGTCATCGTGGAGGGACTTTTCCCACAGCATGACCCAACGAACTGGCCACCTACACCATATGGCGAGGTAGATGAAGACAACGTTGAAGAGGAACTCATAGCAGCAGCGAAAGGGTTGAAAGCGAATAAAGCTCCCGGCCCGGATGGAATTCCCAACGTGGCGTTGAAGGCGGCGATCCAGACGTTCCCGGACATGTTCAGGATGGTGCTGCAGAAATGTCTGGACGATGGTCAGTTCCCTGATAGGTGGAAGGTACAAAAGCTTGTGCTGTTGCAGAAGCCCGGAAAACCGCCGGGGGATCCTGCATCGTATAGGCCAATATGCTTGCTGGATACTGTAGGAAAGCTCTTAGAGAGGATCATCCTCAACAGGCTGACGAAATGCACGGAGAGTGAACACGGATTGTCGGAGAGACAGTTTGGATTCCGGAAAGGGAGATCGACGGTGGATGCAATTCGGACAGTGATTGACAGAGCCGAGAAAGCTTCCAAACAGAAGCGGAGAGGAAATCGATACTGCGCCGTGATTACGATCGATGTCAAGAATGCATTCAATAGCGCCAGCTGGGAGGCCATCGCCAAGGCGCTCCATAGAATGAGGGTTCCAGGCTACCTCTGCAGGATTCTAAGTAGTTATTTCCAGAACCGGGTCCTTGTCTACGTGACAGACACGGGGCAGAAATCGCTTAGAATCACGGCGGGGGTTCCCCAAGGCTCCATTCTAGGTCCTACGCTGTGGAACGGAATGTACAATGGCGTGCTGACGCTCAAGCTGCCCAAAGGAGTTGAGATCGTTGGCTTTGCGGACGATGTCGTCTTGACGGTAACCGGTGAGACGCTGGAAGAGGTGGAAATGTTGGCGGCTGAGGCGATAGATACGATTGGTAACTGGATGCAAGGAGCGAAGCTGCAGATAGCCCACCACAAAACAGAAGTGATGTTGGTCAGTAACTGCAAAGCAGTGCAGCGGGTAGAGATTACCGTTGGAGAGCACACCATTGCTTCGAAGCGCATGCTTAAGTATCTGGGAGTGATGATCGACGACCGGCTAAACTTTAATAGCCACATCGAATATGCTTGCGAGAAGGCGACGAAGGTCATCAACGCAATAGCCAGAATCATGCCGAACAATTCTGGTCCAAGCAGCAGCAAGAGACGTCTTCTGGCTAGTGTTTCCTCATCAATACTAAGGTACGGAGGTCCAGCCTGGATTGAAGCGCTGAAAACGAAGCAGAACCAAAGGAAATTGAGCAGTACGTTCCGGCTCATGGCCATGCGAGTCGTGAGTGCGTACAGAACCATTTCGATGGAGGCAGTATGCGTTATCGCCGGTATGATCCCAATCGGCATCACCTTGGCGGAGGACTACGAGTGCTATATGACGAGAGAAACCAGAGGAGTACGAAAAATGGTGAGAACGGAGTCGATGGCTAAGTGGCAGCAGGAGTGGGATGCAGCAGAGAACGGTAGATGGACACACAGGCTAATACCGACTCTTTCGACCTGGGTGAACAGGAAGCATGGAGAAGTCAACTTCCACTTGACGCAGTTCCTGTCTGGTCATGGCTGCTTCAGGAAGTACCTGCATCGGTTCGGACACACAACGTCACCCTTCTGTCCGGAGTGTGGGAATGTGGAAGAATCACCAGAGCACGTGGTTTTCGAATGTCCTAGATTTGATGATGTGCGAGAGGATATGCTCGCCCTTAGCACGGAGAATGTCGTCGAAGAAATGTGTCGAGAGGAGGGCACCTTTAACGCCGTCAGCAGAGCAGTAACGCAGATCATGTCAGCGCTGCAGCGAAAATGGCGGGAAGACCAACTAGAAAGTAGTAATGTGCTCACACAAGTGCGAACTGAAAGCCGAAGCCGGGAGAACTCTCCGTCAGAGTAGGCTGTATCCACCACCAGGGATAACCGAGTAGAACGTGACGCTGGGAGATAAATGGCTCACAAATTGGAGAGACGATCAGCGAACTGGAAGCGCCAATTAGCTGAGGTAAAGTGAGGTGCGAAATGCACGGCCCCCTCCGAAGTAATACGACAAGTGGTTCCGGGGGAAAAGGGCAAGGCGTCTAAGGAGGTTTTAGTGCGGTAAGAATCCCACACACCGTGTCACCGCGACTGTGCGCCCAGTCGTCAAGCGGTGGCACGATGGCCTTTTTGAAGGTTTCCTCCTTGCCAAAAAAAAAAAAAAAAAAAAAAACAGACAGACAGACAGACAGACAGACAGACAGACAGACAGACAGACAGACAGACAGACAGACAGACAGACAGACAGACAGACAGACAGACAGACAGACAGACAGACAGACTCCAGGAGGCAACATTGTTCTTTATTTTCTGATTTCCTTTTATAATTTTTTATTATTATAGTCACTTTAACACTCTTGGGTCATTCGTGACTTGTCCGGGGGTAAGTTTTGAACTCGTGACTTTGGCGTAAGAGGTATGGATGTTAACCACTACGCCGGGGTCACCCCCTCCTTTTATAATAAATTGAGTACAACTAGTCGTTCTTCAAACAAAATACAAATCATTTTGAAGAACCATTTACAATCAAGCACATACAGACATGAAACAATTATTTACAATGCGGACGATTTGGCCTACATACAAAGGCCTTTTGATTGGCCTGTTTTCTTCTGTGGTGACACCGTAGATGATCCGCAACACCTTCCGTTCGAAAACGCCAAGGGCGCGCGTTGGTTCTCTACGAGCATAGCGCAGGTCTCGTGACCGTAGAGGAACACCGGTCTAATCAGTGCCTTGTAAATAGATAGTCAACTTCGTGTGGTAGCTAATTTCATTCGACCGGAGCGTCCTCCGGAGTCCAACGTAGTCTACAAACAAGCGGCTGGCAGGAGTAGTTGACGATGCAATCGGATCTGGAAACGCATAACCCTGGCCTGAGGGTTACCAGGCTGATTAAAATCACCAAGTAGAAGAAGCACATATCAGTTATCGTAAAATTGAACATATTTGTAGTTCTGCGACGAACGTTTCAGCTCAATTGATCTTAAGGGAACAAAGTTACAACATGTTAAAATTGTCAATTTTGTATGAAAATCGGCATGCGCTGCTATTAAATCGAACAGCACTGTACGTCCACTGAGTAGTGTGTTCCAGAAGATTCTGATGAAAATTTCAAAAGTTTCATGAAAATTCCACGAACATTCCAAGAAGTTCTTCTAAGTAGCATTTTGAGACGCATTTCAAGGAAATTCTACGGAAAATTTATTTGGAGCTCTGTGATGAAATCCAGGGAAAATAGATTTCCATGAATATTTGAAGGAAACTGCATGGAATATAATGGTCAGACATTGAATTAAACTTATACAAATATATTATACAAATATAAACGTAGAGTGACTTTCAAGAATTTTCTGGAGAGATTACCGGACTGGAGAATACTGAAGAGAATCATAAAAGAAAATGTATTTCAGAAAGTATTTTGAAATTATCTTCGAGACAACTGCAAAATTTATCGATGTTTTTTACCCTTCTTACAAAGAAGGGTATAGATATCACTTGAAAAACCGACTATCGATCCGAGGCCCGGAGGGCCGAGTGTCATATACCATTCGACTCAGCTCGACGAGATCGGAACATGTCTGTGTGTGTGTACGTGTGTATGTATGTATGTGTGTGTGTATGTAACGAAATGAATGCGCTCACGTTTCTCAGCAACTGCTCAACCGATTTGGACAAACTCGGCGCCAAATGATAGGTCTTGGGGTCCCATTGAACGCTATTGAACGGTTTTGGAATCGGTGAGCCGGTTCCGGAGATATGGCCGGAATAAGATCTGGTGAATATGGGCCTTCACGCTGGATTTAACGGAAAACGTATCAAAACCATCATACGACACATCAAATTACTACAGAATTCAAAAATAAGATCAATGCAAGTCGTGTTAAGTGTTCCAGACCACATTGGACACACTTGGACATGTTCCGGGTACCCCGGGGAAGTTGCTTGAATATGAATTAAATTAAAACCCATTAAATCACATTAAAATACGATGATAAGGTGATTGGTAGCCTCACTAAATAGACTACACCCGGATATATTCCGGGTACCCCCAGGCAGTGGCGTAGCGTCACTGGATGACACGGGGGTGGGGGGCTTGGTCACTGATAATGACAATAAAATAAATAAACTTGAATAAGTAAGAAGGGTCTGATCACACCATAGGTGGATAAATTCGGGTTTTTTGTTATAACAATAAAAATAATGTAATAAAAATTCCAAGGAGTTTTACAAAAGAAAAACCGTTTGATATTGCAGAATTCCGCCATCAAATGTTCGTGATTTGTGATTTTTTTCGGAAATTTCGTTTCATTCATTTCGTGAAATATGTTTGCTGAAAAAAAATCCCGTTTCGTTTCGTATCGACCATAAATAAAACCCATATCGCATACCCTTGTTGAGTGCTTTTTGTACCTTTTTGTCTCCGGTTTTGAAAGATCGTCGGATACAGTGGCTTATGCTGGTGTAAAGGGCACCGCCGTTGGGTTTGAATGGATATATAGCATCAACTTGTTCACAAGTAGTGTGTTGTGATATGAGGACTCGACTGACTTAGACAACCGTTTTTGCTTACTGAGCTGACAAATGTAGGATCAATCTCAGGTCCTATCACACTAAGGAGATTTATAGTCTTCTCGCTTGCTTATCTTGAATTTTGCGAAACTTATCATCGTCGTCTTCGTCGCCGCCGTCGGTACTGGGTTTGACAACTTGATCGTGGATACCCGTAAAAAAGTACCATAGAGGTACAATGAAATGTATTGTAACAATACATTAGAATTTATTTCATTTACAATAAATCGTATTGACCACAACGATAAATTAACCACAGGATTTATTGTTTCCACAATAGGATCTATGGTAAATTGAATAATCTACAATAGGACTAGGGGGTTGTTTTGTATCTTTACCATACAAAAATAACTTTTTCCCAAACAAATTTGAGCCATTTATCATTAATTTTACTGTTTTTCTATTGTTGAAAATTCATACTATATGGGACGTATCGTACATCTATTGTAATAACAATATTTTAAATTTACTTGTATGAAGTACATACAATAAGACCGATTGTTGGAAATTGATTTTATTATGAATGTATAATATTTTATGGTAATTGTGTGGTTATTTTTTTCCAGTATGATGTGATATGAGTGGAACAATGGCCTTAGAGCATCCGTGGGTGGTCAATCATACTCATGCTCATGCTCACACGGGACGATTATGCTTCCACCGGTATTACAGCTGTAAGATCTGCCATTTCATTTGTCGTAAGAAATATGTACAGAATATGTAAGAAATCCACACTTACATTTGATGTTCATGTCATTTTGTTGCGTGTACGAGGAAAAAATAACATTAAATAAATTTTATCATCAAAATAACCGCTGCTTTTTGAATTTCTTAATTTCTACGAAAAAGCAGATTCCTTTTTTATTAAAACTGATGTTGGTCATTCGTTACCAAGCAAAGTTCTCCGAAGAAGGATCTTTGGATTCACTTTTAGCAGGCGCACAATTACGCAGGAAAGCCACCGTAATCCAATATTTCCCATGCTATCATCCGAACCTCGTGCATTCCGCAGAAAACTGCCAGCATAATCGTGCTCCAACATTTTAAACATGCTTTCGTTCGCCTGCATCAGCCAGCTTCTCCTCCCACTGGGTTCGTGTGTGTGCACCCCACAGAATCTCTCTCCACCCGGCAGCATAAGAGATTCGGAATCCGATCGGTTCTCGACGTCCGTCATCGTCGATACTCGGAGCTTTTCCTTCTTCGTGGGAGCCATGCTGCGAAGACATACTGGCAGGGATCGTCCTACTCTCTCCGTGCGCTCGAATGTCATTCGCATGCGGGACTTGGTGCTGTCGGTATCTCGAGGCTTGCGTCCGTCGGGCTTTTACACGTGTCGCGCTCCTGCCACTGTAGGCTGGCTGGCTGGCTGGCTACCCTGCTGCATACATAATAATCAGTGTTTCACAGAGATTGCCATACCTCTATCGATACAGATATACGATCGGTGCGGAAGAGGACGAGTGAAGCTAGAGTGGAAGTGATTCTGGAGTGTGGTCCTTTCCGGACAATCTAATTCAATCCAATCATCATCATCGGCTAACGGAAAAGGCAGAAGCATTGCATGGTGCAAAACGAGGTAGTGAGTGAATGCGGTGACTTATATTTGATGCTTGTTTTTCCGGGAGTGATGTTTTTCGTGAAGCTTAGTGAATAGCTCTCGAAGCGAAGAGGTGATACATAACACAGCGCAGCCGAAGGATAGAAATTGATAATTCTTAATTAAATATTAATCCAAGTGTTCCGAGGGGTGAGCTAGCCGTAGCGGAGCCAAACTTTTTGGCAAGTTCAGCAAGGATATAGTGAGGATATCGAATTTTAGTTTTTTCATCGAGTGGGAGTGATACTTTTTTGGCAGTGATCAACAAGGATTGAAGTTGTAAATTTGGAATAAGAAACGGAATTGTTCCGGGTGTGGTGAAACCTTTTCCTGGTATTTTGGATACCGAAAATCAATGCTTAGTGTTACGGGTTTCTGCTGCTGTTGAAATAAACCCATCCCATCTACTGATTGCTCACACTCAGCGGAATATGATGCTAGTGTAGATATTGGTGCATTTTATTGGATAGCTAGTGAGAAAGAAGTATAATAGAAAATTAGTTGTTTTATTGGAATCCAGATTGCTTTGAATGCACCCTGTTCTTGAAAATAAGTCATCGTTATAATAAGTTACTCAGCAACTGTCGATGTTTCGAGAATTAAATTCGTTAATTCAACGTGAATCAAAGTGAAGATGCGTGAAATGGAAATTGTTTGATAATTAGGTATATTTGTAGTTTCAAGTCAATTTTGTGATTTTAAAGTGTAGTGCTATTAACTAATTGGCTGATTGTGTTGTGTCTTAGTGGTACATTTGCGAAGAAACAAGGCCGTTGAGTACCTTACAACAGGATTACATCATTTTTTTTTAAATCAGAAGCTTTGTGCTCAAGAACACGGTACCAGGCGTCACAGTTCGGAAGGACTTCACCAATCAACAACGGGGCGATAATCCCGTTTTCCATTGGATTACGACAAGCACTGCTGCAGGCAAAGGCCGCTATCATGTTACTGTAAGTTATTCCTAGAAGATATCTTTTCGTGATGGGGTGATTTGAGGATTTGCCGGGATGAAGCGAACCTCGATGTAGTGGGATACGGTGGGATGGTCGTGGGGCTGATTATCTGATAGAAAAGGTTTTGTAAGATGAGTACTTTAATCGTTGGTTTTATCATATTATAATTGAGCTAGTAGCATTCTGTCGAAACATTGTACCCCTGATTAATGGGGGTCAAGAATAGAGTCTTAAGCATACAAAGCTCTCACACTGTTGAGAACATTTGGATGTTAGAAAACTTCATTTCAATTAATACAAATTTTGCAAATTCATACTAAGTTGAATAGTTTTAAAATGTGTAAAATATTTGAAAATGTAATTGCAGTATATTCAATATTTCAACATATATCAAGACAAAAATATGTTTGAAGTCCATATAGGGTTGGTTTGCCAGATTTGGCACTAGTTAGTAAGCGTATTGAATTTTCAATTTTTTTTTAAATAGGACTCCCTATGTAGTGTTTCAACTGATACCATTGAGTTGAAGTTCAAAGTATTTATGATGCGTCGTAAAAGTTCAGGGAATGGTAAATTTGTATGAATTTAGCGAACTTCGCAAGAGTGCTGAGATGTTCAGTGAATTTTGTAAAAGTTCAGTGATCCTTGTAAAGCTTCATGAGACTTTGGTGTAAAATAGCAAATTTTAGCAGACTATAGACTTTCAAGGCACTTCGTAAAACTTCAGGAGTAGCATAGAAATTCAGATATTCTAGAAACTTCGTAGATCTTCAAAGAACTTAGTAGAAATTCAGGGATCTTAAAAAATGCCTCCGGCTGAAAGTTTTGAAAGAATAATGAAAACTATTCTGCGAAGAAGTAGAATCTTTGTACAAGTCTAGGAAGCTTCATGTAAATTTAGGGAACAATATTTTATTTCACAAAACCTCACAATTGTTCAGAGATCTTTTTCAAGTTATTTAGTGTAATTTATTTATTTCATCAATGAACCGTAAGATTTGATATAGAGAAACCAATCGTTGAGATATTGTCAAAATTCTAACACTGCTTCTTGACGTCAAACTCGGCCTACGGATTCTAAACTCCGCCTAACGCATTGAAACGCCAATGAAATCACTTTGGCCTATCGGATGAAGATACAAATTGATTCGATCGGAGCGCTTCTTTTGTTTTTGGGAATAATGGGTGCAAACCTTCATATCACGCGTTCTCATTGACTTCGTTCCGTAGCCTATAAACTAAAGTATCGTACCAAAAGCGCAATTGGCTTGCTAACTCTGAAATCATGGATTTTTCTGCTTTTCTGGATCATTTGAAGTTTTCTGCTCGATAGGCCCAAAATGAGCGATTAGGCCGAAGTAGTTCTCTACCCTCTCAGAAATTTGATTCTTGAAGATTATTTCGTTGTTTATAATGTGTTGTGATTCAAAGAGTTCAATATAGATTTTATGCTGATGCATTAAGAAGAGTGCCATGTCCATTTGTTTATAGAGTGTCTTAGAATTTACATGCACGATTTAAAAAAAAAACGATAACGTAACTCTGTTTACTGTTCTCAATAGTACTCTCTTCCAGTTAAACTTAGAAAACCCAAGATCCGATCAGTCGTAAGCCAAGTGGTGGATTTTTGATCTCACGCTGCTCATTAGCTTCAGCACAGATGCCTTTCCAACAATTTCGGACACTTTTACCAGTCTGTCGCTAACTTTGTAATCATCTCTTTGAGATTTTGTTGGATTTATACCAGGCTACCGTGTCCTTGTAGTAATGAACCAACGCCAAATCCGGCCAAAACAGTACTGAGGCGTGGTGTTTGCGGATCATGGGTAACAGACGCTTGTTTAAACACTCACGCACGATAACATCGGTTGTCATTGTCTCCGTTGTCACAAACGGTTTGGAAAGCATACCACACTCATAAATGGCTTGCCAAACCATAGCCTTTTTACCGATTTTTTTTTTCGGTAAAAATCGACTTATCCGTGTCGTCAACACTTCGGCCATCACAGGAGTTTTGTAATCAAATTTAACGTATGATTCATCGTCCATAACCACGCAAACCGCGTGAAAGTGGAACTGAATGAAAGTCTCAGTACTTTTTCGTAGCTTTTGGTTTTCGGATTTGAAAGATCGTCGGTTGCAGTGCTTGATTACTGAGCAGAAAAACGCGGTCTCACTTTCAAATTAAAGAGATTTATGGTCAAATCACTTGTTTATCGTGTATTTTGCAAAACTTGTCGTCGTCGTAGGTACTAGGTTTGAATGGTTACAACAACTTCAGTAACTGTATGATGTGATATGAGGGGCTCGGTGGCCTTAGAACGACCGTTTTTGCTTACTGAGCAGAACATTTTGAGTCAAATCTCAGGCCAAGGTTGCAAATACTCATTTCAGCTAAAATAATGTTTTTCGGAATAACAAAACCAAAAGATGGTATGATGGCATGTTTTACTTGTAACTTACAAGAAGAGGTTACAAAGTATGCGTTTGAAACATAAAACCTGTAAAATTTGCTTTCTATGAGTCACAATCATCGATTTGCTGATCGCTGAGTGAGTGAGTGTGTGAGTGAGTGATGGAGTGAGTGAGTGAGTGAGTGAGTGAGTGAGTGAGTGAGTGTGTGAAAAATCACTTATTGAGACTCTCATGAAGTGAAATAAACAGGTTTAATATGTCAAACACATTCTTTGCAACCTCTTCTTGTATCCTACACGGATAGAAATCTCCTTATACCTTTTGGCAAATTTCTATTGCTGATTATTCATAAAATGTATAAGTCAACTAATAAGCAGGCGCCTTGTAAAAAGTTAATGAAGATCATGTGTCAAATGAAATGTATAAGCGGTGACACATACCTTTTATGCATTCTTATTGGACCTATGTGGTTTGTTTTATGGAATGTATAAGGCTGATGTTTTGGCAAAAATGTATAAGTGAAACACATGAATAAAATAATTGATTTTCGTTTCGTGTACCAATTCAAAATATGATCATGGCACCTAATTATTTCATAATAAAAAAAAACATTGTTTTAGCTGAAATGAGTATTTGCAACCTTGTCTCAGGCCCATTCACATTTTATTTGATAATATGACTACATGGTTATAACAGCAACTCGATGATTAAAAAGGATCTCGTTTGCCCCAAGCTCTTTCGCGTTATATGATCGTTAGGGCATCAATTCAGCTTATCGTTTACCAAAACGAACCCTGCTTCAAACCCAACCCTCTTACCCAACATCCCAGTGATTCTTCGGGGAAGTGCAGAGGACTCCACGGGTTCCATCAAAGCGACTGCCCTGCGTCCGGGCACGGCCGGCGCTGTTATTGCCTAGGTTGAGATCACCAGTTTTTATACATTGAAGATGAAATCTAGTCCCAAGCATCGTCTATTAGTTATCTTCAGTTACAGCTGATCTGGCAATAGCAGAGTAGCAACCGCATGCGGTCAATTATGCTCTTATAGGTGTTACATATTTTCCAAATATATTAAAAAAGCAATATTCTTGTTTGTCACCTGTTTGAAAAGGCACTCAACAATCACTAACGAATTGTATTGCCGATAAAGCCATCATAATTTCAATGCTGTTGTCTTATTGCGTATGATGTTTTCTGATTATATACTCATTTAAAGTTTCATATTTCTTGAACGAAATTATTTGATTTTTTTCCAAATTCACCGAGCATTATCATAGTGCCCGCAAATCAAAATACTGATGTTCGGTCACAAAACAGAAAAAAAAATAGTGCAAATGCAATAATTTCCGTTGAACTATTACTAAAGAACTAACTCTAGGATCCTCAGTACTTGTATCACAAAAATATAATTTGAAACCAAAGCTGATTTGTAAAACGAAAATATATGATTGTCATCGAATTAGTAATTGGAACAAATGAGAATTGAATAACGATACTTTCGGTGTAATCAACGTTATTGCTATTATCGTCGATGATGAACAAAGAAAGAATGGTTTTGCAGCGATTAAGAGTGTACTTATTATACGCAGCTAGTACTGAAAAATGTACAATTTGAGGTACTAGCATAGCAGAGTACAACCAACCGGTGGATACTAACGATTTTAAATTGGCTCACTACTTGACTTACCTATTGGTCTCAAGCAAATCGATTAACGTACCCCATTCTAGTCGAAATTCTAGTACTACACTATGTTTGTTTTGATTCGCTATAAAAGTTTGAGAGTTAAAATGAAGGGTTCCTGGATTTTCCTATGTTTCGAGGGGTGAATTGATTAGCTTGGGACCGAAGATAGTACCAGAGCTGAGCCAAAAAGTTGAGCACGTTTCTTCGGGACCTACTAGTCTTAGAGTTACCTCTATGGTACAACGGTGTACAAGGTTACAAATACTCATTTCAGCCAAAACAATGTTTTTTTTTTAATTATGAAATAATTAAAAATCATCAGAGCTCAATTTCAGCTGATATTCTAGAAAATTCTGATTAACCATCACTTCATTTATATTGTCACTATGCCCATAATAGAACATACGCATTTATGGACTCATCTGTTTCTTGAGGCTTCAAGTTTGGTGCGGAATAACGTTAATGATACGGGTGGGTGTAACAATAGATTATCACTTTAATTTATTCGTTTTAGAAGCTCATTGTAAATAAATTTATTTGATTTAGTTCATATAATTTTATGTAGAGGAAATGTATGTAATGTCACCCTCAGTGCCCTAATTTGGGCCCATACATAAATTCAGCAATCGACTAAATTTTCAATAGCAACCAAAAATATCCATTACTACCGTCCCAATGACGCGTTCATCTAGATACAATTGATAAATAGCAGATTTTTAGCGATGGGCCCAATATTAGATTCATAGGCCAACATTAGAGCCATTTCCCCTATTTCTTAAATTTTAAATGGATCTACAAAATGTTCCTCATCACCCAAAAAAAAACTGCTGCTCACTGCGAAATATAATCAAATTTGTAAGTTTTTTTGCGGATGGAATTCTTAATGCTTTAAAAGTTTTTGGTATTCCTCAAGCTGGATTTTTAAATAAAAATCGATGCACAATTTTATCAAGATATTGCGATGATTGTTTGCTGAATCCTGCTCAAAAATAAGTCCTGATAGATTAAAAAAAAATATTGATGAATGCTGCAGATTGATTCTATTTTCAAGCCGTTCGTAATATCTTCCAACGTTGAAATATTTGAGTTTCAGAAGTCTTGCATGAAAGCTCAATACACAATAACACAAGAATAGAGAAACACTGGAAAGTAAACTTTTGTTTATTCATACGGCCCTTGGCAAGCCTTTATCGCACCACTATGATCGAAAAAGCAAAATCTGTAGGCTGATTATATTCAAGAGCAAAATAAAATAGAATAACCTCCATCAATTTCAATTTGGTTTCAATTTGTTTGGATTATTTCATTACACCACGAACATAAATAAATTTGCTCTTATCACATAGCATTCTTGCCTGTTGTTTGACATCCACACATGGAGAAACAAAAAAATTGGATTCCCATAGATAAATGCCATTGCGACGGTGTAGGACAATCCCTTTGTTTATGTTGTGTGGCGACATATACTATTTGCAAGTGGGTACGTGAAACTAAGGTTATCTGTCACCTTGCCGGGAACTGCTGTATACAACTGTATACTAGGGTGGCTCAAAATAACACTTCATTTGGAAACCTGGGGGCTTGCCTTCAAATGATAGACAAGGGTGTTACAAAAAAACTTTCGTATGGCAGTAACCATGTAAACCGTGATTTAAAGATAGCCCCGATGAGATTTTTGATAAAAGTCGAATTTTAATAGTGATCGCTGAACAAATATTTGTAAAGTATCGACATTTAGTACATCTCAAACCTTTTATATTTTTTACACATTCCTTCCAACTATATGAGAAAAATTTGTCACGGCCTTATAGATGCTTAATTTCGTTTTGATATTTTTTAAATGTATTTATATAACGGCTTTTTAGGTAAATAATTACATTCAATCTTCAAAAGTAGGTATCAAAATAACATTTATAAGCTATTTTTTACAAGTCATAAATAGGAAATTTTTAAAATTAACAACGATGCTGAAGTAAGCAATCACTAAATGTGGATTGTGTACTGTATACTCATCGTTTCGGGATCCTTCAACAATTTTCAAAGAATTTCAGATCAGTGTTACATGCTGGTCAGTTCAAAAGGTCGATATTCGCCCTTAAAAATCATGTTTAAAACTAACGTAAATTGTGACATTATTCCGTTGTAAGTTGAAATTGTCCTGTTTAAATGGCATCAAAACATCATCTAGAAGATTTAAAAGTATTCCGAAAACATTCTGGTGTAGATTGTTGATATTGACGTTCTTACTTTATACGAAAGAAGAACCCACACCATGCAACTAAGGCCTCCACCATTTGTATTCAATTTTAGCTCGTCATGTGTGCGCAGTAGAGTGCTCAGCATTTTGAGCTTGTTTCGACAATCCTCCGCGTCACGGAGCCCACGCTATGTCTGAAGGCATTTATTATGCAAGTTGCATGTACCTCCGATTTTTTTTTCACAGGAAGTTAATATTGATGATAATAATCAAATATGTGAAAGACTTAAAATATTTCATCTTGGGTTTTTTGAGAAAAAGTGTTTTGAAGTTGACATCAGGCATGGAAAATCATTTACATTAATTTCGTGCATTCATTTAAATTTGTTTACCAATAACTTTTTTCATAAACCAAATTTTGTTAAATAATGTATGCAGTTTTTGTAGGTCTTAATATTGGCTACAACTTTTGTGAACATCTCAATTCTGTTTCTCTTACGCATGACGAACTAGAGAGATCAGTGTTTTTCAGAGAATGTAAATTATTCACTGAAAAACAATATTGGTCTCTGCTCGCTCTAGTTCATCAAGTATAAGATATACAGACTTGAGATGTTCACAAAAGTTGTAGCCAATATTAAGACCTACAAAAACTGCATACATTATTTAACATTTATAATTTTAAACGTCAATATCATGACGTATAAAAACGTGACACAATTTTTTTACGAAATTCTGTTGATAGACAAAGTTAAAAGCAAATAAATGTACATAAATACACGGAATTAATGTAAAATATTGTCCATACCTTCGGCTTTCAATGAAGGTGTATAACAAATATTAACGATACAAAACTATTCTCTGACAATACAAATTAATAATATAATAATATGATTTGTTTCAAAAGTGGATTAAAGTAGTCAAAAGTATAAGGTATTGGCGGTACCATAAGGTTTCACGACTTTCCCATAGTTTTATTTTGCATTTATAAGTAAAATATTAAAACAGTTATTTTTTTATCAAATTGTATTATTTTTAATAATTTCCATAATTTCTTATCAGAACCTATATCTATATATAATGAAAATGTTAAGCAAATGTGATGCAACAAATAAATGAAGATTACTTTAAATGAGCGCTGTTATACGAAACCACAGCTTTCAACAGGTTCTCTTCGTATTTAACATGATTCTCCGCCACTTTAAAGTTACTCCATGTTTGGATGAAATCATGATGCACTGCTTCTGTTGTTTGTTCCGTGAACCTGGCTAATCCTTTTCCTGTTTTCTTACAAAAATCGCTAATGTGAAATTTGACAATATGGAATTTAGGGGTTACTGGAAGGTTTGCGGTAAGCCAACTTTCACAAAAAAGATCAATGGACTTTTCGAAATCATCATTGAGCTCCTCGCCAAAACAATGGCTTATCATTGCATGCATGTTGTCCAAAACCTTTTCCTGACGATCTAGATTGCCTCCTATCAAAACTGTGCGTTTATCCAGCAAATATCTACAATGACGCCCAGCGAATCCAAATTGCGCATTTCGAGTTGCATTTGCGGCAGCCGCCCAGTTTGAAGCGTAATTGGGCTCATTTTCGGCCACGTTGTTGTAAACTGTGTTCATGAGGCCCAAAAAGAGGTGTAGAGCAGGTGGTGGACAAATATCCAGAATCTTTGTATCCTCATCACCGTTCAAGACAGGTTGATTTACACAGTTGAAAAAGTTTTTGGAATCTTTGTTGATTCCTCCAGATTCTTTCCAACTGTTCGCAAAAGTCCTGATGGAACCAAGTGTCCGTGCAAGGCCATTGCATGTTCCTAAATCACTCTTGCGTGCCGTGCAAAATGCACAAGGAAACGTTGCACTATTTGACATTACTCCAGCCAAAATATTGATAACCTTGAGATCACCTGAAAAAAAAAAGTTGAATAATGATAATGGGAAAAAATAAATCTTAATCTCACCAGTCACAATTGCTTTTATTTTATGTAATCCAAGCCTCAACCACAACAGGGAAATGTTTTTGTAGTTCTCTTGAATTCCTGGAGCCAAGGCAAGAATGAAACACTTGCGAACACCGGAGTCTTTTAGTCCGGTAGAGCTCATTCCTTCTTCGAGGGTCATGATGATTTTAAGTGATCCCGATCTTGCAAATGATCTCTCCCGCATTACGTCGAGCTTTGACGTACTCAATCAACCCCTCAACGCTTGTACACATCACAACAGATCGATTCTCTATTGCGAAGGATTTTCCTTTGCATGAAGTCATGTCGCACTTCATCACGGAAAAGAAATCCTCGAGCGCGGACAACATGTTGCTTATAGCTGATTTGAGACCAGGCTGGATAATTTGACGACCGTTCTGTCTCATGTGCTTAGCCAATTTAAGCGTCTGTAATATCATATTATTTATTTAGACGAACCAGATAACATACTGTTATATACTGACCTTATTAATACTCAGATTTAAGTCCGTTTTAATATTGAGTAAATCTTCGTGAGAGAACTGTGATTTTTTTTCCCGTTTGCTTTAAATTGAAATGCGTTGGTTTTCCTGAGACGTTCGAAAAACTAACTTCCGTTAGTTTTTTGTCAGCTACCTGTCTAATGGTTTTGGCAATAAAATGGTCCTTACTTTCGTCCGCTAATTCGGAGAGATTTTGCAGTTTCCGGGTTTCACTACATGTGTGTCGTTTCCCCGGGGAAACTTGCGTCAAACATGCTTTGCAGATTTTAATATAACTTTTTTTCTTTTTCAGCGATACCTTTTTCTTGCACATATCTACACATTTTAATTGCGCAACTCGACAGAGGTCACACTCAATATGGTTTGAACTTCTTGTACGTATCTTTACTTTTAGATACACGTGAACCTCAATTTTCTTGAACGGCTCACCTTTCTTACACCGGTAAACGGCAATGTAGCATGCGTGGCACAAAACTTTCGGATACCTTTCGTCTTCTACATTGAAGTCCGGTAAAAATCTTCCAACGATCGTCCCTAATAAAGTAGCGTGAATTTTTTTGGATGGAATCGCTTTTCCGAAGCACAAAAGGCACACTTTCTCTCTATTTTCCTCGTGAGATTTCTTCATTTTTGCGGATTTGCTTAACGATACGAAAATATCACAGACGATAGACCTCAATATTTACACGTGACAAAAAATCAATGCTTACTTAGATTACATGGCTGTCTTTGACTATCATGCCCATTGTTATCTCTTTTACACTTATGAGGGATGAAAAATGCTAATAATTGTTGATCTAGGAGACAACTTTAATAGATCTTACGCAAAGTGGTCAGAGTCAAGATGGTTGTTACTTGAGAACAACAACAACAAATAGAACTCTTAAACGGAAAATTAACTACTTGAATCCACTTGTGAAGCAATTTAAAATTGATTTGTATAGTCAGAGAATAGTTTTGTATCGTTAATATTTGTTATACACCTCCATCAAAGGCAGAAGGTATGGAAAATCATTTAAATTAATTTTGTGCAATTCTTTACATTTATTTGCTTTTAACTTTGAGTATCAACAGAATTTCGTAAAATAGATGTGTCATGTTTTTATACGTCATGATATTGGCTAAAACGTTTGTGAATATCCCAAGTCTGTATCTCTAGTGCATGATGAACTAGAGCGAGCAGAACCCAATATTGTTTTGCAGTCAATAATTTACATTCTTTGAAAAACACTGATCTCTCTAGTTCGTCATGCATAAGAGATACAGATTTGAGATGTTCACAAAAGTTGTAGCCAATATTAAGACCTACAAATATCGCATACATTATTTTTGGTTAATGAAAAAAGTTATTGGCAAATAAATGTAAATGAATGCACGAAATTAATGTAAATGATTTTCCATGCCTGATGTCAACTTCAAAACACTTTTTCTCAAAAAACCCAAGATGAAATATTTTAAGTCTTTCACAGATTTGATTGTTATCATCAATATTAACTTCCTGTGAAAAAAAATCGGAGGTACATGCAACTTGCATAATAAGTGCCTTCAGACATAGCGTGGAGCCACTGGTTTCTTATGCCAAACTCAGGCTCTGGTCCAAATTTGAGCGATATCGGTCAATAATTATCCATTTCTCAAGCGGGTTGATGTTTGTATGGGAAAAATCAGCAAAATGTATGGAGAAACACCATGTCTTAACACTTCCTGAGATTCTCATAGGAAATTTTATGCCCAACTACTTTGTCGAAGATCGTACGCCGTTGCTGTCAATTCACCATTTATTTATTTATTTATTTATTTCGTCAACCAAAGTAGACTAGTAGGGGAAATGTCTCTAATGTTGGCCTATGGATCTAAGATTGGGCCCATCGCTAAAAATCTGCTATTTATCAATTTTATCTAGATTAACGCGGTATTGGGACGTTACTAATGGATATTTTTGGTTGCTATTGAAAATTTAGTCGATTGCTGAATTTATGTATGGGCCCAAATTAGGGACACTTAGGCTGACATTACCTGCATTTCCCCTACATATTCAAATACAGTTTTGTTTTCTAAAATTTATATATTTATTTCGTCAACTTTGGAAAATAGGTTAAAAGTATAATTTTTGTCTTTAAGGGGGGCGACTCCGGCGTAGTGGCTAACATCCATACCTCTCACGCCAAAGTCACGAGTTCAAATCTCACCCCCGGACAAGTCACGAATGACCCAAGAGTGTTAAAGTGACTATAATAATAATAAAAATAATAATAATAATAATTATAATAATAATAATAATAATTTTGTCTTCAATAAAAATTAAGCAGTGTCAACTTTCCTATTTTTTATGAGCTATTATACCTTATGGAGTAATCATATTGTTTAAGTTTATGCCGAGACATTGTAAAGTCAATGATTTCGCAGTATTGATTGTAAGAAGCCATCATGCGATGATGTTTTATGGCAAATAAATTTTGATTTCGGAGTTGCCGAGTAGGTGCATGGAAATTTAATTTTGATAAAAATTCTGTTTATATCGTTTACAAATGATACGTTCGGACCTGAGCACCATGACTTTCGGATAAAACTACCGAGCGCTTTGACGATTCAACTGAGAGTGTTTATTATTAGGTTTTTAGGTTTGGAGTCAGCTAGTATGTATGTTATATAAAGACAATGAAAGTGCAAATACAGCTTATGCTGTATATGCAGATTAGAGCCTCGAAGCCTGGCTTAAGTCTGTGCTGTATTTACCGTGTGAATCGGTCATATTACGGATTCACAAGTCGAACTGTAATTCTGATGAATTAGTATGCTGGTACGACACGTTTCTGCTGATGTAGTAAATTCGTGTTCAAGATTTGGGGATGTCTACTACACAAATGAAACCATTGCATATTCATGACGCTCTTTTAATGTTTGTATGTTTATAAGCATGCAGCGTGCTTCATATGATGGAAGAGGAAATGATGTCCAACCTAATTCTAACAGAACTAACTTGGGATTCAATAACTGGTACAATTCCTGCGTGCGTTCCTTCAATGATGTTTGTCATAAATTGGATTTAACTATATCCAAATATGGGTTTAGTAATTGAATATGAGGTTTGGATAAAACAAGTTTTAGTTTTAAGTAATCAGATAAATAAAAGACGATCCGAGTTGATCTGAAAAAAGTATTAGCATGTTTTGAAGTGATGTCTGACTGATACAAGGAAAGGGCCTGGCACAGTAATGTGAAATTCATCCATTCATGCATTTTGATTATCCAGTATGCTCAGAAAAGTAAATTTGTGCTGTACATTGTTTGGTACAGTTAGGATGACGCATTATGGTGGGTGGGGTTGGGGAGGGGGGGGGGGGGGGGTTTATTGGTTGTATATGTTGGCCATTGTGGTGTGTTAAGGTGCTGAAAGAGGGCCCCCGAATAGGGGGCCCAGGCTAATTTAAAGTAGTACTCGTAGATTACAATTTACAATCTTTTAGAGTGGAACCATACTCGTCGTTACAGCACCAGAAGCTGAGCAGTAACAACATACACCGTTCGAAAAATCCATGTAAATTTCTATGAGATATAGCGCACATAAAATTAACGCTAGATTTGGCATAAATTTACACGATATTTTATGTAAATTTAGGCGCAACATCGCATAAACTAGCAATATTGAATGCAAACTTGTAAACGATTTCGCTGTTTATGCCAAGTATAGCTCAAAATTAAACGAAGTAGTGGCGTAGTTATTAGCATCCATACCTCTCACGCCAAAGTCACGAGTTCAAATCTCATCCCCGGACAAGTAACGAAGGACCCAAGAGCGTTAAAGTGACTATAATAATAATTAAAAAAAATCAGATTTTTTCTGTGTAGGAGATGGGGTTGTTAAAGGGAGAGATGTAGCATGGAGGTTTAATCGGTATAATAGGTGTTCAATATTATGGAAGATTACTGTTATTGCAGTTTAATTTAATATCGACTAAGAAACATGTATTCAATTCATTACAAGGATACTGATGATTTATCAAAACACATCTCCAGTGATGGAAAAGTTCGCAAAAAATCACTATGACTCGCGAACTTTTCCCTTGGAGAACTTCGTGAAATATCGCGAACTTTTCCAACACTGCATATCTCAATTGATCGATTAACATTTTTTTCGATTTACATATTTCACAACATTTATTTAAAAAAAAAATCAAACAGTTATACAAAATAAGATATATTGAAAGCAAAGTATGTTGTCAAATGAATAAAATTGATCTTTCCAAAAAGTTTTGCTGTTTGGATTTGGGAACTGGAGACGATGATTTGCCTCTACTTGCAGGAAATCTTGAAGCTGGTCTTCATTTTTTGTTATTTTGCCGCCATAATTTTGGATGAGGGCAATGTTCTGCGCAATCATTTATTACAAGTATTTTTTCAATATGATTTCTCGCGCAACACGAGAAAAGGGCCAATGATTGTTGATCGATTCTCTTCGTCGATTTTCTCTTTCGCGAATAACCCGACTGCAAATGAATTTCTCATTCAGTGTGTTGTTTCAGGCGCAGGCTAACATCATCTTCTGTCGAAATGTGCTGCGAGCTTAGCGAGAAATTCGTTTATGTTGCCGTGGTAAACCAAAGAGAAACTCGATGAAGAGAATCGATCAACGAGGATAAGCCCTTTTCAAATGTTACGCGAGATTTCTACCATATTTCTACTCCTTCAAATTTTCCCAGGTTTCTGGATCCTCTTTCAAGCAGTTTGTAGAAATCCCAGTAACTTTAAAAAATGAGGCAGAATACTGCGTAAACCAGCCCTGCAGTTCCATGGAACCAAAAGTTTCAATTGACTTTAGCTGAATTTCACGCCTTTTTTGCTTGGCATAGCTAGAATTGTTATTTTTTATTTATTTTTTTTGCAGGCAATGTGTTGTCAAATAAAGACATCGCCACGTTTTGTTCCGACGGGTACCACAAATGATTTGAAAACTTCAGAGCTGTTGCATAATAAATATTTTCTCCGTCACCTTCACACCGCTCGCTATAACTCAGCAATCGTAAATCATTGCTGGCTGCTGTACGG
Organism: Ochlerotatus camptorhynchus; assembly: GCF_037179485.1. Lineage (NCBI taxonomy): Eukaryota > Metazoa > Arthropoda > Insecta > Diptera > Culicidae > Ochlerotatus > Ochlerotatus camptorhynchus. The sequence goes on along the minus strand of NW_027040794.1, from coordinate 1,847,107 downwards.
GCTGAAGGAGCTGTCCAAACGTAAAACGAAAAGACACATCGAGTAAATACCCTTTTATTCAGTGACACTTATAAATAATTGCTCTCGAAAAAGCCAAATTTTCAAAAAATATATAGCTTTTGCCATACATCGTGCTTGGCTCCTGGGAAATCGAATTGACTGAGAACTAACAGCTCTTTGTAATCGTCTCGCAGCTAGCTTAAACGGTGTTGCTCATTAACGAATTGCAAAATAACTGTCCTTTCATCATCTCTTAGCTGGTAGATAAGGTTCTGATTAATATTTTTATCAGAAAATTGTTGATTAAACGTTGGCCAAGCCTTCTGAAACCTAGTGAATAAAGAAATTGTTGGACCAGACGAGCTAAATAAAAAGTCCCATGCTGCAGTCATCAAAAATTCCATTATGTGGTGTTTGTAAGCAAGCCTCAACTATTCTCTGCCAACCTTTTCCTCTAGCTGCACGTGTTTTGCGACAGAGAAAAAAGTCATGACCCCCATACCCAATATACGCTTTGTTTCATAAAAGAAAAACACTTTTTTTAGGAATTTGAAATGTTTTGTTCTTGAAATCCAACATACAAAATACAAGGTTAACAGTGTTCGGAAAATCATTCTCAAAACTCATTCAATGAGCCTTCCTAAGAGAATAAACTCGTGTGCAACTTTGACAGAGCCTCCCTTAGTTCAGTCGGTTTAGCCGCAGCTACAAGGCAAGACCTTCCTGGAGGTAGCTGGGTTCGATCCCAGTCCGGTCTAGGAATTTTTCGGGTTGGAAAATTTCTCGACTTCACTGGGCATTAAGTATGATTGTACGTGCCACAAAATTACACTGATCAGAGCTTAAAATTATTAACTGCTTAGGCTGAATGTGAAAGCACTGCACTATTCAATCCAGACTATTTGTACCGAACGGTAAAGGACAAGGCAATGAAAGAGCCAACAAAAACATTCAGTCACTCACGAACAGGCGACTCACACTGCTTACACTCAAAAATATTACTAATCTAAGAATGATTAAAATTTATTGAATTCATGATTAATCAATATATATACATTGATTCAAATATTATTTTTTTCAAAATTATACTAAGTCTGAATACCAGCGAAAAATTCATTCAGTATATACCGCTGACAACAAAGCAGTGGAAGATAATTCGAAGTGATGTAGGAGATTTCATCGGTTTCATCGGACGGATGAGTCCATCAATCCCCTCGCGTGCGGAAAGTGCTGAGTGATTGGGATTCGGAGAAATCACCCGACTAAGAGACCGTTGATGCTCGTGTTTGGATCATCAGTCATAATTGATACTGGGGAACACCGATTCCACTGTGGATTTCTTCCGATGGCTAGAATGTTGTGTGCTTCAGGATCATCTCACAGTTTGTTCGCGGAGACTTGATGAGAGGTCGTTTACTGATCTCGATGAATATCACCATTATCAAACGGCATCATCAATCGACAGATACCGGATTGCGTGCAGAAGTTACTAGGTATAGTCTGATGACAAAGCTCCAGAAGTACACACTTAATCTAGCTCGGTAAAATCTCCAAAAGCCGATTTCCTCGGCATTTACTTTTGCTGATATCTACGCAAAATATCTGTTTGTTAGCTGATATTTCAGCAAAATGTTATTTGATAGCTGAGTCTCTGCAATTGTTTTACTGAGTTTCAGCAATATAAATTGCAGAACTACTCGGCTGTTGGAATCTCGGCGAAAAAATTTAAGTGTGTAATATAGAATTCCGGAGCTTAAAAATTGAAGGAAAGAAATTTATCCCAGCGAACTAAAATCAGTGAAAATTAAAGTAGCACCAGTAAGTAACCTAAACAAATAAAATCATTCACCTATTCATTCCACTTCTAAATCCAGGGCAGGCCAATTTGAATGTCGAGTTGAAAGTACTCATCAATTGTTCCCTCAACCATAGAAGACGAAATAGCGAACCTGTTCTGTTGGAACCACTGAAAGGAAATCATATACTCTTGATGGCCGGTGCGGAAATCATTTACCCCTGAGGCCTATGCACGACTATGATGCAATCGGTTCAAAAATATGCTGCTTGCAGGTTCTGGATTCGTGATATGAAGTTCGTTTTGTCTTAGCTAATAAAATTTATTTGACTTTTATTAATATTTTATTCTATGTCCATGAAAAATACCACTGATAAGAACTGACAGCATCTAAATACATTCTCCCGAATATTCCAACATTATACATTCAACCAATAATCCCAAATTATACTATACCATGTATAAATGATTTTTATACTAAGTTCGTATTCTCTCTCTTTATACCGACCTATGCGTCGGTCAGGAGAGTTGCGATTTAGCGTAGCTTTTATACTATTTAGATTTGAATATTTTTTGAGTGTACATTCGCTCACACAGCATGTTATTCTCACCTAACTTTTCAAAAGGTCCTAAGTAACAAATGTAAACAAATCGAGTTTATAAATGCACATTGTAACATTTGTATCTTATCAATGTTCTTATTATGCACACACACACACACATTCAGATTAATGTCAATTGAATTGAGAAAATTAGAAATTAACAAAACGTCTGAAGTCCAAATTAGCATTAACGATGTTTCACTGTTACATAAGACATTTGGCTATGTTCATCAAGACAAACGTCTGAAGTATCAGAAAAACCAAAACAATGTAGGTCTCTACTTCGGTCCTTTGTGTTTATACGAGTCAAACGTCTAAAATGTTCAAACAACCCAAAACAATGTGATTGTGCACATCAAAATTTTCATGTCAAGCATTTTTCTACTGTTTCCGCGTGAAAATCTAATTTCCGAAATCGAATAGCGGTCCGGTAATTCCTTTATTCGGTGAAGCGCTACCCGGAATAAAATAACCATAAAATTACCATAAAATATTACACATTCACAACCAAATCTATTTCCAACAATCGGTCTTATTTATGTATATTAAACAAGTAAATTTAAAATATTGTTATTACAATAGATCTACGATACGTCCCATATAGTATGAATTTTCAACAATAGAAAAACAATAAAATTAATGATAAATGGCTCAAGTTTGTTCGGGAAAAAGTGATTTTTTGTATGGTTAAGATACATAACAACCCCCTTTTCCTATTGTAGATTGTCCAATTTACCATAGATCCTATTGTGGAAACAATAAATCCTATGGTCATTCTATAGTTGAGGACAATACGATTTATTGTAAAAGCAATAAATTCTATTGTATGGTTACAATACATTTCATTGTACCTCAATGGTTCTTTTTTTACGCGTAGGGACACGCAATAACCTTTAAGTCCAACGCAGGCAACGGCTGTAATTAAATTAATTCCATTAATTCGGTGAAGCGTTCAACTAGCCATGTCTGACGGGGCATTACACATGATTGATTTGCTTCTTGGTGAGTACTGAAGATAAATTTTGTTTGCGATTAGATAGATTCAGAAAACATTAATGTTAATGTATTTATTCTAGCCGTGGCTGAAACGTTAAGCCAGCAGAAAGGAGTAACATCCACAATTCATCACATAAGAGGCTGTTCATAAACTACGTAGACAGTTTAGGGGGGGGGGGGGGGGTTGACAATTAGCCATGGCCTATACAAATTTTAAAATTTTTTGTATTGACAATTGTCTACGCAGGTCAAGAATCCCAAAAAAATGTCATCGTAGTTAATGAATAGCCCCTAAAATAACACTGTTATCAAATAAAAAGCAGCTCACGCGACCACCACCGATCGACCAAAACAATCTGTGGGCAGTGTTGCGATGTACTGTTGAAAAAAGTTAATGCATTGCCCAATACTCATATTGATCGTTTAACTCGTATAACTTAAATTATGCACTCATAATGCTTAAAAACATACATATAATGTTGAAAACATAAACGACATCTGTAACTGTGATTATAACAACACGTCCTATATAACATGTCCAATGTACACCTGACAAAAGAAAGCTGTCCTATGTGACATTTTTCACGTTTTCATAGAAAAAAAGGTGTGAAACGGGTAGACTATTACCTGAATTTCAATTTTACTATCGCATTTTACTATTAAAGGTCTTAAAATTGTCAAAAGTTGATTTGGTTTAAATTAGTATCAAAAAAGATTTTGTCAATCTTCAACCTCGTTTTTCTCGAAAAGAGTGAAATATTAGATAGGACCTTTTGAAAAGTTAGGCGAGAATTAGGTTTTGCATTGTCGAGGTTAACCTCAATCTGATGACAGTTCAGTGGTACCGTTTACGTGGACTTAGTCGATTTTTTCTTGGGTAGATTTTCTCGATAATTTTTCAGTGAGATGTAAACCACACTTCTGCACTGTCCACGAGCAACATCCTTTCACGAGCCTGTTCATCAACAATTTTCAAGTTAAAATTCGGAAATTAAAACAAAAATTCGAAAAAAAACGACTAAGTGCTTGAAAACAGTTCCACTGAACTGTCAAAAAGATTTAGTCGATTAAGACTGAGTTCATTCGTGACGTCACGCTGCAGAACCTAATTGAGGCATTTTTACATAGAAAATATATGCTCAGTCACTCAGAACAAGGATTGGTTACCATCACGGAAGAATAAATGTGCTGAATGAGCCACTGACTGAGTGTTCTGCTGTCAGTGACTTGTTTACTTATCAATCATTCACACCAAAGATGAATACTAAGATGAAACTGACGGAAGAAGAACTTTCTATTTTAGTGTTCTCTTTCACGGTCCCTTTCATACAATGAATACCCCCCGTATTCAAGGTAATTTTGTGGTTTTGCTGCCCCCTCGGTAGAGATGAAATTTTGCCCTCATTTTTTTTCAAAACAATCACATCAAAATCAGAGATGTCCTATTTTTTAATTACTCGATTAACAACTAATCGATTACACTAGTTTACAGCATTTTTGAACTCGGTAAGGTGATGATCATTTCCAATGCAAAATCCTACGCTGAATTCAATGCCGTGGTCAGAAAAAATTAAAGTAGAGCCATTTTTGAGATATACAAAAATTTTGATTTTTTGAATTTTGGACAAAAGTACGATTATTAAAATGTTAATATCTTTGGAACTAGTGCACCAATTTTAAATCTTTTTTTATGAAAGTGAAGCTAAATAAATTTGCTATCGTTCACTAGAATACTATGTCTTAATTAAAAATTTAAGTTTGAAGTCATTTAAAAATTTACAGCATTTTTTTTTTATTTTTCCTGCGAATTTTCCATAAAAATCTTGTTTTAATCAACATTTTTAATGGGATAAAAAGATTCAAAAAATCATTCCATAATTTATTCTTAAAGTCCATTTAAAACCGGAGAAAATAAGCCTTTAATGGATGAAATCGGTTGAAAATTGTCGAAGTTATGAGCATTTTTGTAAAACACTTAAAAATGTTGCTGAAATACAACAGCTTTAGAGTTCCTTTTCTAGGTGTCGTTGTAAGCATCCAAATCGCATGTAAAGTTTTCATGGAAGATTCTTTTCTCTACATATCAATTTGATTAAGGCATATCAGGATTTAAAACCGAGTTGATACAAAAGAAATTTATTTAAGTTTTATTAAAAATGATTGAGAATCGAATGACTTTGTCTTCGATGTTTTGAACTTGTTTCTCGAATCAGAAACCAACAATAGTCACCCATCATTGCTTCATCCCAAAACCCTTGGTAACGACGTTCCATCATCTTCATTTGTTGGTGAAAACGTTCGCCGTGCTCATCACTCTCGTCACCAAGATTTTCCGGGAAAAAATCCATGTGAGAATGTAGGAAATGTATCTTCAAAGACATATTCACACCTGTGTTCAGTGAAATAAAAGGATTTGAAATTAATTATATGTAACAAACACAATATTTTTGATTTATACCTATTTTCTCATAATTTTTGAGCAATTCATCGACGGCTTCCTCATAATCTGGGCTTCTGAAATTTCCTAAAAAGGTTGTGACAACACGCTGGAACGATTTCCACGCTTCTTCCTCATCTGGTGTCAAAACTGTATTGAATGCGGAATCATTGAGCAGTTTTTTGATCTGTGGGCCAACAAATACACCTTCCTTTATCTTTGCGTCAGATAAATTTGGAAATACTGATTTCAAGTACTGGAATGCCGGCCCTTCTTTTTGCAACGCTTTGACGAAATTTTTGAATAGCCTAAGTTTTATATGTAGTGGTGGAAGTATAATGCGTTCTTTTACCACAAGAGGATCATTTTTAACGTTGTCTTTACCAATTGTGAAATTATCCCGTTTTGGCCAATCTTTTTGGACGTAGTGTTCCTTACGAGCTCGACTGTCCCATTTACACAATAAACACATATATTTTGTGTATCCCTGTTGCAATCCAGTCAACATGGCAACCACTTTAAGATCGGAACAAATTTTCCAATTGTGTTGTTTGTAATTTATCAAGTTGAGCAATAGAGCCATTGATTCATACGTTTCCTTCATATTAACGGCATGAGCTAATGGAATAGAAGGTTTCTCATTCTCTTGATGCAGTCAAACGGCTTTCAAGCTCAACTTGCTGCTATCGATGAATAAACGCCATTCAGCTGGATCATATGGCTCACCAAACTCTTCAAACAAGCCGTTTACGTCATGGCAAAAACATGCCTTGTCCTTTGTAGAATAATATTTGTCAAATTTCTTGTGACGATTCCTGTGACAAGAAATTTTGACCTCCTTGCTCAGCATGTTGTGTTCTTTCAAGCGTGATGCCAGCAATTCGGATTTTTCCTTCGATAAGTCGAGATCTCGCACCAAATCATTAAATTCGGATTGTGTAAACAGTTTTGGGTTTCTTTCCAATTCCACCTCGAAGTCTTCCTCACATTCCTCCTTGAATTCCTCCTCACTTTTTGTAACGGTCGATTCAACAGAGGGCGCTCGTTTCCGCTTTAGATAAACAGCATACGGGACCGAACTTGAATGTGGAACAGGTTTTGTCATAGAAGCCACTTGTGGATACTCAACTGTTTTGTGACGTCCTTGTTGCTTAACTTTTGTCAAGCAGAAATAACAATCCGTTGCATGACAAAACGGTCAACGCCATATGGTGGGCATGTCAAAGGACAAATAGCGACTGACAGATAACAAATAAGTGAGTTAGTAAGTAAGACATTAACACTTATCAAAAATAGATGAAGTAAGATAATGTCGATCTGGAAAGAACAAAGCACTACCATGCTGTACATAAATTGTTTGTATGAAAGTTATTCAAAAAATCAATTTACCTTGCGCCTGACATCCACCTAGCCAAGCACGTTTTGCACGAACTACATAATACTTTTGGAATCCACGGTTCGTCAAAGTCTCCAGGATCAATTTTAAAATAAAGCCTGTATGCAGTTTGCAACGAAGCAGTGAAATTGACCGATTTTGTAAATATATAGTTGCCACACGCGTAACAAAACTTTTGAGGATCATTTTTACACTTGAATTCACGTTTTGTCGTATACATCGTTAAGCAATGTTAAAGAAAGAAAGCTGTCAAAATGAGTTGGTTGCGTTAGGTTCTCGCCGAGCGGTCTCACAAACACTAGCGTAAATTATATTGTTGAAAATATCCCATTTAATTTTGCGTGACAGCTGGTAGTGTTAGTGAAATGCACCGTATGCGTACACGTCCGCAGAAAGGCTTACTGGAAGTGGTGCATGAACCTAGGAGCGGGACAACGGCCAATCTTGGAACATTCAATTTCCATGATTTTACAAAAAATTTCATAACTTCGACAATTTCCAACCGATTTCATCCATTAAAGGCTCATTTTCTCCAGTTTTTAATGGACTTTAAGAATAAATTATGGAATGATTTTTTAAATCTTTTTATCCCATTAAAAATGTTGATTAAAACAAGATTTTTATGAAAAATTCGCAGGAAAAATAAAAAAAAATGCTGTAAATTTTTAAATGACTTCAAAATTAAATTTTTAATTAAGACATAAAATTCTATTGAACGATAGCAAATTTATTTAGCTTCACTTTCATAAAAAAAAGATTTAAAATTGGTGCACTAGTTCCAAAGATATTGACATTTTAATAATCGTACTTTTGACCAAAATTAAAAAAATCAAAATTTTTGTATATCTCAAAAATTGCTCTACTTTAATTTTTTCTGACCATGGCATTGAATTCAGCGTAGGATTTTGCATTAGAAACGTTGGTCAACCACTAAAGTTCACACTTTTTATGTTGTTTTGTAAACTAGTGTTATTTTTTGTTCGCTTTGCTGCCATTTTTTCACCAATGAGAGTGCAGCACATGTTTGAAACGATCGGTGATGATCCTCTGGAGATGTTAATGCTTATATCGGCATGATATAACCGATTATAAATATTTTAATTTTCGGTTCGTTAATCGTTAATCGATTATTCGAATGAAAATTGGCCACCACTAGATGAATGTGAAATGTCATTTCAAATATAAGGGCCGTACGCAAATAATGATACAATTTAAAGGGGACCTGGGCTAATCACAAATTACGTCCTCATGGTAACTGAAATAAACACGAGTGTCCACCGGTTGTTCACACTCTCATGAGGCAGTGAATGATGAGACGGGAGGCTGTTTCACCAAGAACACTAAATTGAGAGCACGCAATAAGTTTATATGCAATATGCAATAAGCTTGAAATGTGTGGAAGAAGAAAAAGAGTGACTCTGACAAACAAATGTCACGCTAGAGATTCTCATGCATTTTCACGCACTCACACTCACAACACCAAAAAATCTTTCCAGCTTCTTAGAAAATCCACTCAAACGTCTATTGAGATCACCCGTATAAAAAAGAACCATAGAGGCACAATGAAATGTATTGTTACCATAAAATATAATTTATTGTATTTACAACGATAAAATAACCATAGAATATATTGTTTTCACTATATACTCTATGGTAAATGGGTAAATCTACAATAGAGCAAGGGGGTTGTTATGTATCTTAACCATAGGAAAAATCACTTTTTTCCCGAACGAAGATGAGCTATTTATCATTAATGGTATTGTTGTTCTATTGTTGAAATTTTTTACTATATAGGACGTATTGCAAATCTATTGAAATAACAATATGTTAAAATTTCTTGTACAATATACGTACAATGAGACCGATTGTTGGCAATAGATTGTGATGTAATTGTATTTTATTTTATGGTAGGGTAAACACTCCTATAGTTGCGGTACGTTAGAAGCGTTAGGTTCCTATAGTTGTGTATGGAGACTCCGTACACAACGATAGGAGCCTAACGCTACTAACGTACCGCAACTATAGGAGCGTTTCCCCTAATTGTATTGTTATTCTTTCCGGACATGCTTCTGTATGCTGCGATAGTTTTACATCTACTGATATAAAAACAACATTAATAACAATGAATGTTGCAATGTAGCAATGTATGTTTGAACTTGAAAACTCATCGGTTATTTTTGTGCAGTTGAATTTTGCAAGGCAAAACTAGACTCACGCATGAGATTTGAATTTTTCGAACCGTGCCATGCACACACATATAGCCTCATCATAAAATAAAGACAGTTAACCAAGGTTAGTTTAACACAGGTATAGTAAATAACAAAAAAAATGTCTGCACGGCGAATGATAACGACCCAAATTTGAGTTTACTTCACTCATAATCGCCAAAAGTGCCGGAACTCAGCGATGAGTAAAATTTGTCTCATGGTTTCCTGTGGAAAGCCTAAAAAATCTGCCGGAAAATGAGTAAATTGATGAAAATTTTATTCAGACTCGAAGTAGTACCAATAGACTGAGTGAATCGTATCTTTACTTTTCTCAAATTCGGGATTTTTCCCCTGGAAAATCTAGGAAAAACCTGGAAAAACATGAGGCAAATTTACTCATCGCTGAGTTCCTGCACTTTTGGCGATTATGAGTGAACTAAACTCAAATTTGGGTTGTTCTCATTCGCCGTGTGTGCTGATAACCAGAGACGATGATTAATAAGAGACGCGCGAAGACTGAAGCCAAAAGTTCAAATCGAACCGTCAAACGCGGTTCCAATCGAGCAATGTAAATAAACACGAGCGCTTCACGAGGAAAAGCGTGAGGAGTATTGAGATGGCGGTTAAAATTTAATTTTTGAGATTCAAATAATTAAAATTTAGTTTTCCTAATAAAAAAAAATACCATAAACGAATGATAACCCAAATTAATGAACTATTATACAAATGGTTTGAATGATACCCGAAACACGTCGTTAGGCAACATATGCATAACGATTTCATTATGGTTGCGTATGAAAAGTGCAATTGGATATTATTTGACTTATGTAATACAAATGAAACACAAGTTAAATCTTTTGATATGCATTGTTATTTACATCAATGCCAAAAAGCAAATATTTATGATAAATTACAAAGCCGCTTTTTATTCACAAATGAATTGCTTCTCGATTATTTTTTTAAATGGACGTATCTGCTTTTGTAAACAATGCTTTTGTTCGTCGGTCGGCGTAACTGGTAGCTCAACCATGCATACTAACACCACTATCAGGTAGTGAGCTACCAGTTAAGCCAAATCAACGAGCAAATGCATTGTTTACAAAAGCAGATACGTCCCTTCGAAAAAAAATAATCGAGATTTCATTCATACAGGGTAGGAAGCATGAACCGCAGATTGCATAATTTTGAGCAACGCTCTGTAAAATATCCGCTCCAATATGGTATATTAGATTTCACTCTGTGTTGTCAAAAATTGATTATTCAAATACTTTCTAATACTAGTGACTTTTAATATGAGCGAATACTTTTTTGATCGTTTCGGTAGTATCGGTATTCAACGATACTACCGAAACGATCAAAAAAGTATTCGCTCATATTAAAAGTCACTCGAAGTAGACACAAAATGGTGGGCTGCCAAACCTAGCAGACAAAATAGCTTAGATGGCCATGCAACCAGATTTACTTTTAGCTCTTCGCACATCTTCTATCTTCTTCTTCTTCTATATATATAAAAATGAATTTCTGTCTGTCTGTCTGTCTGTCTGTCTGTCTGACCCTTATAGACTCGGAAACTACTGAACCGAATGGCGTGAAAATTTGTATACAGGGGTTTTTGGGGCCGTGGAAGGTTCTTATGATGGTTCGAGACCCCTCCCCCTTCTGTAAGGGGGAGCTCCCATACAAATGAAACAGAAATTTCTGCATAACTCGAGAACTAATCAAGCAAATGGAACCAAATTAGGCATGTGGGGGCGAGTGTGGGGGTATAAGGAGATAATCATAGGGGGTAATCCCTTAGATAATAGGGGGGGGGCTACGTACAATATAGCGTGCTTTTTTTAAATCGGCGCATAAACTCAAGCTAATATTGAATCCCGAGTAAGACCGGGCACACTCAGCTAGTCTCTTATAAAACATCGTCTCTGCTGATAACAATATCGCATCAAAATTATAGAAATTTGATGTTAAATTTAGAACAGAAATTTTTCAAATACAATTATAAACACACAAGATGACATAGGCATAGTCATGTAAAACACCAATATCGATATGTTGGATTCTTATGCAGTATACAAGAAATTATTTTGAAAAAAAATCATCCATGCGCGTATAGGAATTTCGCTCACTTGTTTGTATGATTGGTTATCGAGTAATGGATTTGATAAGGATATTGTTGTTCGGGAAATCCTAAAAGATTAACTTATGTTTTCCGGGAAAATTGGCACCTCAAAAATGGCAATGGTCATATTTTAAACTTTTTTTTTAGCAAGCCGTTACAGAAAAAGGTACAGACATCCATTAAATTTTGTTTGCCTCGTCCCCCGTCTCGATGAGTCTCATCGTCGTTCACTGGTCACCATAGCCAGTCGAACTCCAGACGAATCTAGAACTGCACTACCGTTTATACTGGCAACATCCCTATGACGAGACAGCGAAACTCTACCCCCCCCCCCTCTTCACCCCTTATCCTATCCTTCGAAAATCTACCCATCTAACCTCGGGTAAGCCACGAGTATTCGGCCCAACTCCTACTAGAGTAGGTGTACCAGTTATGACAACACGTTCCTATTTTGGTGTGTTCCAATTATGACCTAAGTAATTCCCACGTATAGCGTATAACGTATAACCGTAATTGGTACATCTACCCTAGACATAAAATTAAGTAAATTTTGTTACAAACAATGAACAACGAACTACCGGCTTCTTAAAGTGAACACGATTGAGCCTTCCAAGTAAACGAACTAGATAAAAAATAAAAAGTTTTTTTTTTTTACTTAGTTGAAGATGCTAATTTTAGATAACAGACTAAAGTGGTAATTTTTCTACGATAGATGAGGAGATAAAAGTATAGAATTGATAGTTCCGTTAGAGTACGGCAGTTTGAAAATTTCATATAGAGAGTAGAAAGCGAGCAAGGACAACTTTAGGAAGGTACAAATCGGTTTGATCATCTCTCTTTACCAAACTCCCCGTTGGGCTGGTGAGGGATATTCCCCCCTGATTATACTTCCTCCTCATCTATCGTATAAAAATTACCACTTTAGTCTGTTATTTGAAATTATCAATCTTCAATTATTTAAATCGTTGACTTCACGCAGAAGTAATACAAAACATATAGTCAAAGTAAAAAAAATATTGAACATTGTCTCAAGTTTTGTTTAATGTGTTGAATTCACATAAAAAAGCGTACTCGCAAAAAGTTCCAAATCTTTAGCAAAAAGTCGTGAGCTTTTTACAAAAAAATATAAATAAATTTACTGTTTGCTTTTTGAGAAATTTTATGTTTTTTTACTTTCTTAGAATTTTTACTCAAAATTACAACTTTGACTCAGACGTCATTTCGATCAGAAAAGACACCATTTAGAATGAAATTACAAGCTCCAAAATTGCCGATTTTTTGCAAAAATGTGAATGATTACCCATAACACACAGTGCTTTATGCAAAGCGGAGAAGTTCGAGTTTTTCCAATGCGTCATTTGACGTGAACTGATCTATTTGATGGACTAAGGATACGATTTAGTTTATTAAGAATTTGCTGGTCAAAAGTTATCAAAACACTAAATATTTATTTCAAAACACATACACATTCATAGCTGCCACCGACGGTATCACGTGAGCCCACGGAGGAAATTTTCCTATTAGATCCTTAAACTCCTGAGTGTGTTGGTCATGGTACTCCCAAAACGTAGTAACAACGGCAATATCTGCCAACGCACCATCGTGATGTTGATGTTCGAAATCCAGTGTCATGTTCCACGGTGCTCCGGGTAGACCATAGTTTATCAGCACAAAGTGTCCTTTTTGACCATTGAACTCAGTTGCTGGAGTAAGCTCCTCCAGTAAGTTCCAATTCACCAGCTTAACACCTGGCTTGGGTCCGATAATTAGCGAGGTTTGAACGCCACCTTCCATGGTAAACAATAAGCGCTGAACATGTTTGCTAATTTGCATCCTTTCTAGTAGGGATAGGGTTACCATTTTTTCCACCACGGGTTCCGGGCCAGGAAGCCAAAAATGATCAAACCGAATTTGATGCCACATGGAGTAGAATGGAATGGCACAGAAAATTTCCGTTTGGCAACTGCTCATTTCACGCATCCGAACGAGTGGTTCTTGAATCACAATGTCACGTATAACTCGCTCAGAATTACGATCCATTTCTCGGAATAGGAATCCGGAATCGCTGTTTCGAACTAGACCCCGTTCGTCGTGATAAAGCCTTAATGTGTGCGTAATGTAGTGTCTTTGGACGGTTGGAGTCTTAGCGCTATCATCCCGGTATGGGAAACTGGCTGGAGTAAAGCATGTTAAGAATAATGTTATGAGAATGATGGCAATGATTCGAGCCATTAGTTCGGAAGGCTTCTTCAGTAGCGAAATCAGTGGCGTTATGTAACTACTGATGAGCAGAGTGCAAAAGGCAGCAATCAATCCTATAAAGAATTCCGGGTTCTTGGTGCCACCGATTCGTCCGGATATCGGGATGAAGGTCTGCATAAAGGTGTGGTAGTAGTTTGAAGCCCAGAGCATTGTGAAAATCTGGAAGGCAAGGTGCAGCAAAAGCCATTTTGTGGTTGTATTATGATAACCCAGCACCGAGGTGGTTAATGATGACAGGAGTGATAACAAGGCAACAACCATAATGATGTATGTACTTCGGACTCCTGCCAGTGTTAACGGAATGATCAGCAATGACCAAAATAAACTAACTCCGATTAGCCGGGATTGTACGATTTGAGATAAATTCAGAGGGGTCTTCTTATCAGCAAACAGCTTGTTGACAATCATTTGGGAGAAGCAATGGCAGAGCAATGCCGGATCGCAATAAAGCCCCAACATAAGATAACGAGAGGAGTACCACGAAAGCGCGTAGCCTAGCGCATCTAGTTCGTGTCCAATGATAAGTATTGTCACGATGCTTGCAAGCGTACCACCAACTGTTGCTAAAAATCCATAAATTGTTTCCTTATAAACTGCAGTTCCACCATTAGGTATAGCACGCTTCAATCCATAGAGGGGAAACAAAACCGCTAGAATAGAAACTAGCATGTTGACAACCTGTCCAGTGCCTGCACTGTACGACACAAAGAACAAGCCCAAATAGTCAAAAAAGACACTGTTTCCTGTGGCTGTTTCCTTTTTTCCGCTGTTTGCCAGTTCATCACTGTTGATCATTTCTCTCGTTAGGGAAAGGATATTATCGCCAGTCCTTTGCAGCACTGCCACAGACAAATAGTCAATGTTATCAAACTTGGTGTGATATCGATATCCGTCGGCAACGTGAGCAAAATCCATTCCGGGCACCTGTCCGAAATCTCGAAACATTCTAAAATCCGTATCGGATGGAATCAATCCCGACTGGAAAACCTCCTCCGCAGCTGCATGAGCGAACGGATGCCTGATAGCTCGTGCATACAAATCAATCAACCACGGATGCTGTGGTCCGCTTTGAAACAAAATCTCTTTCCCCCCGGATCCAGCCGATTCCAAGTTCAAGAATGCAGCTACTTGTTTCGCCCACGGATGTTGCGTAATAAATCCATGCGCCGCTTGTAACGAAGTTTCTTCAGCACCATTGAACAGGAATATTATCGAATGACGATTACGCTTGGGTTCTCTGGACAACACTCTCATGATTTCCAACATGACACAGCAGCTGGCGCCATCATCGCTAGCTCCAGGGCTGCTGGCCACCGTATCAAAGTGGCAGTTCAACAACAGCGCAGGACTCGTTCCGTCATCATGCTCACTCACCAATTTCACCACCAAATTTTGCAGATTCCTGTACAGACTGGTCAATGGATGTCCCATGAAACCAACCGAATGTCCACCGGTTACCAACTGATGTTCGATGAGTAGCTGCTGGTTAGGGTGCTTACTGGCTTCGATCAACTCAATTTCACGCTTAATGTAATTAGCCGCAAGCTTTTCATTGGCTTCACTACCGATCGGTTTTGGTCCAAAATCGTTCAATACCTTTAAATTCTCCCATGCTCGCTCGGCAATGAATGCACCGGGGTTGTTTTCCAAATCAGCTCGTGTCAATGCATTCGGAAGATTGCTCAGTAGATAGCTCGAGATTGCTCCACAAATCAGCATCAACAGAACCCCGAGCATTCCCAACTGGGAATCAATCTGATGGAGATTGACGGGTGCATCTTGAGAAGATTTTGATTTCGTTTTCACTTTTCTCTGCCGGTCGACCATGTCTCGTGTAGTATGCAGACTGACTGTCACTGTTTGAAAATGTTCTCAATCTCCCGCTGATAAATGCAGCCAAATATAAACAGGTTTATCATTCTCACAACAATGAACGGCTCCAGATAAGCGGTTATCGGAGCACTGCGTAGGAACTGAAGCCTTATTCAACAACTTTGCGAAAAAAAATATAATTCTGGTTTGAATAATGTTGATACTAGTTGAATCTGGAAACTAGTGAAATAGTTTATAAATTTGGGCGAGGCATTTAAAAACCTTCATTCCTTCCGTTTACGGAACGATCGAATTGACGATTAATCGATATGTGGAAGTTAAATCAGAGTTTGGAGAATTGGAATTGCATGTACTTTGAATATATTGGCCATTAGGTTGAAGTACAGATAAGATTGTGTATGTGTAAGTAGTTGTTTCTCCTGGTAGTTGAAATGATCGACCGAACATTGGAACAAGTCGAACAATCGAGAGTCACCAGGTTGTAATGTGTATTGACCATCGTTTGAGGCTCTAGTCTATTTTTTATTCCGTGGGCCCCTATTTTTTTTAACTCTTTATTTGTTCCAAATTCAAAATAAATTACATTTCATTTTTAACCTAGGTGCTCCAGTTACTACAGTTACTTACCAGCCTTAATTGTTATGATATATATCTTAGTGTTTTTATATTGTTCCTGTCTTGGAAATTCAGTATTTTAAACAGGTTTTTTAAACCTGCATGTCAGTATAACAATTGATAGCTTAAAACTAATAAACTAAAACTAAATCTTATCTAAGTATAAAGGAAAATAAATCGTTGCAATTGAGGATTGTAACGATTTTTGCCGGAAATTATTAATTATTTTGTTGGACATTTGTGCTAAGGTCTCAACATTCGAAACTCTATGTACCTCGGTAGTACTGTACCAGGGAGGCAATTTCAAAATCATCTTCAGAATTTTGTTCTGAATCCTTTGAAGTGCTTTTTTCCTGGTAGTGCAACAACTAGTCCATATTGGCACAGCGTAAAGCATGGCCGGTCTAAAAACTTGTTTAAATATTAGAAGTTTTTTCGTCAGGCAAAGTTTGGATTTCCTGTTTATAAGAGGATACAAACATTTTATATATTTGTTACATTTGGCTTGAATGCCCTCAATGTGATCTTTAAAAGTTAATTTTTGGTCAAGAACTAATCCAAGATATTTCACTTGGTTTGACCAGGAAATTGGAACTCCGTTCATAGTGACTATGTGACTACTACTAGGTTTCAAAAAGGAAGCTCTGGGCTTATGTGGAAATATTATAAGTTGAGTTTTGGAAGCGTTGGGAGAAATCTTCCATTTTTGTAAATAGGAAGAGAAAATATCCAAACTTTTCTGCAGTCTGCTGCAAATAACACGAAGACTTCTTCCTTTAGCGGAAATGCCTGTGTCATCAGCGAACAAAGATTTGTGGCAACCCTGAGGCAAATCAGGGAGGTCCGAAGTGAAAATGTTATACAATATAGGCCCAAGAATGCTACCCTGAGGAACTCCTGCTCTAACAGGTAGTCGATTAGATTTGGAATTTTGATAATTTACCTGCAGAGTTCTGTCAGTTAAATAATTTTGAACTAATTTCATAATGTAAAGTGTAAAATTAAACTTTTTCAATTTAGCAATCAAACCTTCATGCCAAACACTGTCGAATGCTTTTTCTATGTCTAGAAGAGCAACTCCAGTTGAGTGGCCTTCAGATTTGTTTGAACGAATCAAATTGGTAACTCTTAAGAGTTGATGAGTAGTTGAATGCCCATGGCGAAATCCAAACTGCTCATCTGCAAAAATTGAGTTCTTATTGATGTGAAGCATCATTCTATTCAAAACTATTTTTTTTCAAAAAGTTTACTTATTGAAGAAAGCAAACTTATTGGACGGTAGCTAGAAGCTTCAGCTGGATTTTTATCCGGCTTCAAAATTGGAACAACTTTTGCATTTTTCCATTTATCAGGAAAGTATGCCAAATGGAAACATCTGTTAAATAATTTTACCAAGAAAGACAAGGTACTCTCTGGGAGTTTTTTGATGAGGATATAGAAAATTCCATCATCACCTGGAGCTTTCATATTTTGAAATTTTTTAGTTATAGACCTTACTTCGTCCAAATCAGTCCCCCAGGAATCATCAAAAATATTTTCCCGAGAGAAAATATTCAGAAAATCCCGAGCAACCTGATTCTCAATAGGACTAGTAAGACCCAAACTGAAATTATGGGAACTCTCAAATTGCTTAGCAAGTTTCTGAGCTTTTTCCAAATTTGTGATCAAAATTTTACCACCTTTTTTAAGCGCTGGAATTTGCTTTTGAGGTTTTTTCAAAATTTTTTGGAACTCGGGTCTAATTTAGAAACATTATTTTCAAAAGTTTTGTTCCTCAGGGCAGAGAATCGCTTTTTAATTTGTTTTTGCAAATCCCGCCAGATAACTTTCATGGCAGGGTCGCGTGTTCTTTGAAATTGTCTCCTACGGACATTTTTAAGACGGATCAAGAGCTGAAGATCATCGTCTATTATAATTGAATCGAATTTAACCTCGCATTTTGGTACTGAGGCAGCTCTTGCTTCAACTATAGAAGTAGTCAGAGATTCAAGAGCATAATTAATTTCATCTTTGGTTTGCAAAGGAATGTTTGGATCGAAGTTATATTCCATAAATGTTCGATATTGCTCCCAATCAGCCCTATGGTAATTGAAAGTAGAGCTGTTGGGATTAGAAATTATTTCTTGGTATATTTCAAAAGTTACTGGTAGGTGATCAGAACCGAAGTCAACATGGGTAACCATGGCTACAAAGATGACATGAATCAGTTAAGAACAAATCAATAGTGGAGGGATTTTTTGCTGAAGAAAAGCATGTTGGGCTGTTTGGATATTGAATAGTGTAATAACCAGCAGGACAATCATCAAACAGAATATTACCATTGGAATTGCTTTGAGCATTATTCCATGAGCGGTGTTTTGCATTAAAATCACCAATAATGAAGAATTTAGACCTATGACGGGTAAGTTTCTGAAGGTCACCCTTGAGAAAATTCTTTTGCTGGCCTACGCATTGGAATGGCAAATAGGCAGCTATAAACGTAAGTTGTCCAAATTTTGTTTCAACAGAAACTCCCAAAGTTTCAAAAACTTTGGTTTCAAATGAAAAAAGAATTTTATGTTTGATTCGTCTATGAAAAATGATGGCAACGCCACCACAGGGTCCATCAAGACGATCATTTCTATAAATTAAATAATTTGAGTCCTTCTTAACCTTATGGCCAGGTTTAAGGAACGTTTCAGTTATAACGGCAATATGCACGTTATGAACTCTCAAAAAGTTAAATAGCTCGTCTTCATTATCTTTAAGAGATCGAGCATTCCAATTTAAAATGTTTAATGCTTTAAAATCCATTACTGAATTTTAAAGTCATGACAATATTATTAGCAAATTATACTCCAGTTTGAATAGCATCAAACATGGAGTTAGATTTAAGCATATCAGAAATCATGTCAATTAATGAATTCTGTAAAAATTCCATTTTAGGAGCAGTATTGCTTCTTAATTCAAAATTTTGTTGGCCAGTATTTTGACTTCTACCCATTGCAATAGCAGCATAGGTAGCTCCAATTACTCGCTGAATATTGTTAGCAGCGAGGGAAGCAGGCATAGATGGAGAATTTGAAGCAGGGGTGATATTTGTACGTACGGGTACAAATGTAGAATTTGTTCATTGCTGACCGTTACAGCAGAGTAATTCGTACCTGCTCAGAAACGTGGTGCGTTTCCTACCTGGCGCTTAGAACCAGACTGTAGGATCGCTTTGCAAGTCTTACATTTCCAAAAATTGAATTTGTGGTTTTCACCACAATTGGAACATTTAAATTTCGTTGGATCTTTCTTCACAGGACAGCCATCCTTTGCGTGAGAGGAATCACCACAATGCATGCATTTAGCAGACATGTAGCATTTTTTTGTTCCGTGACCCCATCCCTGGCACTTATGGCACTGGGTGAGGTTTTGGAAACTTCCTCTAGTCTTCCTGAAGTGTTCCCACTTCACTCGGACATGGAGCATAAGGCTAGCTTTTTCTTAGGCCTTAAGGTTGATTAGTACACTAGACTGAAGTGAAATAAATAAAAATCATTACAAATCCCGTTGCGCGAATCGCCAGGACGGGATTTCACTTTCATTTTGATTGCTTGGAGTGGCACAACTCCAAGTAATTTTGCCAATTCATCTTTGATCTGATCGAGGGATGCACCACTGGACAGTCCTTTCATGACAACCTTGAACACACGTTCAGTTTTGGTGTTGTAAGTACAACAATGATGCTGCTTCTCAGTAAGATACTTGAGAAGACGTTTGAATCCGTCCAATTTGCAGTGAAAACTTGAATTTTTCGAAGTTCAAAAGTTAGGTGCGTTATCACAATAAGTGGAATCTTTCCTTCTTGGCATTAAGCCGGGATAGTTTACTAGAATTTTCCCTGAATGATGGATCATTCTCAAATTGATTGCTCAAATTAATTTCATCAGAAGGGGGACCAAGAGTTTGCCCTTTTCTTTTGCGCTTAGTAACCATGGCGCGGCACTAAAACTATTATCCAAATCGACTTCCAAGCAGATTACTAAAATAATCCGAACGATCGCAGAGGAATTTTCCAAATCGATATCCTAGCAGGATTACCTCGCGTAGGGTTCAAACAAGGATCGAAGAGAAATAAGAGTCAAACAAGGTAGACAATTTGCAGGTTTATTGAGCACTGAAAAGTGCTGTTTAAATATGTTGTAGCAAATAGATCCGCACGGCAAGAGGGCACGATGAGGACTGATACATGGACGTATAAAAAGAGATTCCCAACTCCCTGTGTCGGAAGGGAAAAATACTCTACAGAAGGAACACATACGTGTGCTTCCTTTGTAAGATATAGAGGCATCGGATGAACTCTTGCCCCAAGCGGAATGAACGGAAGCAGCCAGTACAGCAACCACAGGAAGAGAAAAACAGACAACGGAACGAGGAAGTCAGTGCGTGTATAAACGCTGATGTAGTGAATGAAGATGCGTCATCATCGTTATGTGATGAACTAGCCTACGGCTAAAAATCACAAAAAATAAAGAAAAAAAAAAAAAAAAAGATGCGTCATCAAAGGACAACGATAAGACCCAGAGGCGGTTGAAGTGCTGAAAGAAGGGATAGTGGAGATGGATGTGATTTCCCCAGATGCCTACAAGAACAATGTAGAGGAAGAAAGCGCTGCAGAAAAACAGCGGCCACCTGTTTTCAAACATCGGAACGACGCGTATTATTACTACAAAGTTGAAATAGTGGACTATATCGACAAGGAGCTACTCATAAACTCATAACCATTGCCCTTCATTAATATGTTTTGTTATTGAAGAAATTTAATGGTTTTCGTGGAATTCTTTTGACATTTGAGCCTAACAAACAAACTAATTGAAACAAAAGTTAAGTTGAGCGTAATATGACTGCAATAATGTTCGAAAAAGAAGTGTAAATTTCTGTTCAATATGATGTACACAAATGGAGCGTTACATATAATATACGTTTACATTGTATATCATGCAAAGTACTGACACATTTCATGTAATGTAGCAAATATTGTATACAAAAGCCCATATTTGTAAACATCATTGTTTACAAGTTGCTCGGTTGCGTGAAATTAAATACAAGCTTACGTGAATGAATGTTTACATTACAATTACAATTCAGAATTTGGCACGTTATGACATTTAACTCTATGGCAATCATGCACCGTAATTAAATTCTTTTCATGAACTACTGCGTTAAGAATTTTAACTTCAACTTTAATATAAATTTTAAAATAAAGTAGTTAGTTGCACATTAAAGTAAATTAGTTTCATGTATAGTAATATTAATAACATTGTGAATTCTTCAAGTATATGAAGTACGAAAATCACTTTTTATGCAATAAGTTGCAAATAGAAGATTTTTCAGCACCAGTGGTAGCACGCAAAAGAGTTTCGAAAAGTAGAACACTTTGGCACTGGATGCTGAAAATTAGTAATTTTCGACACTGCTATATTATTTAAAAAAAAGTAGGCTATTATGTGATTCAGAAGAGTGTCGAAAAGATACATTTTTCTGCACTAGCTCCAAACTCGTTGCAAAATTCGATTGGATAAACTACAGCTCGTGCTGAATTAATCTTCGTTTTGCAACTTATTGCATAAATAGCAATTGGTTTACCCTTATTACTACCTTAAAATATAATAATTACCTCACACACTTTTGCATACATTTTCACATTCCAATAAGACGGGTTCAGTGATTCAGTGCTCCAAGTGTCTGCTCAGTGAATGTTTGACCATTCCTTCCGGTTTTCCGTTTAGCATTCCCAACCAACATTTTCAGCATTATAAGCCAACCTTTCCAGCGTTGTGCTGTAATGTAGCTGAAATAAAGCTGTAGCTACAGCTACAAGCAGAAGCTTGCAAAATAGTTTTGGAGAGCGTTAACTCAACTTTTTCACAACCATTATTCAATTTGTCAGACGCACTGAATATCATCAACCAATAAACGCTAATGTAACTTCTATGCAAATATTAATCAACTTTCAGCTTATAGCTTCAAAACAAAGGTAATAAGCGAATATATTACTTACTTGATGGCTTCTTTACCGCTTTTACTCTGCTTCTTTACAATGCTAAATTAACTAGCCGAGAAAAGTAATTCATGTGCTCTATTATAAAGCCTCTACAGGGTGCGTGACGAATTTTTGCAGTAAATTTCAAATAGTAATTTCTCATGCTTGTGCATCATGATTTAGATATATTTGGCAGCACTGGATAGCTTATACTGTTAGGTGTAAGATTTAAACAAACAATGTTGACGTAACGTAAAGATGTCGAAACAAGAGAGCAATCTGTCAGCCGTTGTCGCTTTGTTGCGCGCCGGAGTATGCATGAAAGAAATAATTCGGTCGGTAAATGTGTCTGAAAGAACAGTGTATAATATTAAAAAAGGCTTGGGAAAGTGATAAGACGCAGCACCTGCTCATACTGCTAATAAAGCACAGAAATGGCTTATGGAAAATATTTCGTAAATTTTGGGAGGAAGAAATTTGGCCCCCAAGCAGTCCCGATATCAATCCGTTGGATTATTTTGTATAGGGCGTCGTCCAACGGGATACCAATAGAACCCCTCACACCACACTTAAGTCGCTAAAAGCTAAAATCAAGGCAGTGATGACATCTATGGATCGAAACAATTTTTTTGAATAAATTTACTTACAACTTCCATATGTTGCGAAAGAAAATAAATCGCACAAAATTCATTGCTAGAATAACTAACTGGTGTATTTTTTCTCAAATATGCCATTTACTGCAAAAATTCGTCACGCACCCTGTACTCAGCGATCTTGTTGTAGAAGCGCATGTAAATTTGTTTACGTCAGTTCAAAGTGTTGGCGTAGCGGAGTTGGTAGTATCAAGGTCGTCTCGAGTTCGGTTCCAGGTTCCGGTACAGTGAAAATAATTTGGTGGTGTGCTTATAAATAATTTCGATTAATTTAATTCGCAGTAAAATAAATACGATAAATTGCTCCTTAAAAAACGTAAACAATATTTAACCTGGCGTCAAGAGAAAGCTGTGTAGTGACTATTGGATAATCGGGTAAAGGTTGAGTAAGCGCCTTTCAAGTTCACACACAACTAAACAGTAGGATAACAGCTGTATAGAAGTGTAAATAGATATGCAATAAGAGCTTGTCCCAACCGTCCCAGCCATAAGTAGCTGACTAAGTTCGCCATATTTGCTTGTAAAGAGGTTGAGTAAAGGTTACCTCATATCGTATAGCATTTGAATACAACTTGAGGCTGTATAAATAAAATGAGCAAAGCGTTTACATTGCGAAAATTGTTAGTTGGGTTGGTATGATTTAACCAAATTTACTATTTTCAAATATTTTAATTATTTTAACTTAAAATGGTACTGCTGACCCAGCCAACAATTTTGTTCAAATTACTGAATTGCTAATCTGCTAAGTGAATCTTTATTCGGTAAAATTAAATCGTATAGAGTGCATAGAATTCAACTATATGTAAAAAATCTGGAGGCCATATACGTGCATGTAGAAAAATACTCTTACATTCTATGATTTCATATGATTCAGTAGAATTCTTTATACATCTCTATGTATAACTTTATCTTGCATCTAATATGATTTTGTATATGCCAATATATAATTTAAAATGTTATTTGTACGACTTTCAAATTACATCTCTAAAATTATGGCAATTAGTCAGACCAAAAAGTAAAAAGCAAGAAAAAATATCTGTTAAATGAACCTTAAATTTTCTAAAGTTGGTGGTACTTGGTGATATTGGTTTGAATAGAAGTTGGAAATTGGAATATAATGTGTTATCTTTTGAAATGGTGAACATATTTAAAGCTTAAAGTCAATACCACCTGCATTACCTAGTCTCGAACCAAAAATCTTTAGCTCCGTAGTCCTGCTGCGATCCTCGCTGGCATATAGGCTCGTATATTCGGAGCAATATATTTCAAATTATGATGCCTCGCATGTATACGTGATTGAATCTAATTCGATCTGGTGTATTATATTACATCATTCCTCCTCTAGCTGAAACTGCTTAGAGCAGTGCAGATTGCATTATACACTGGAGTCGCTTTTTACGCGGGTGATACGTCCCGCGTAAAAAAAAACCGCGTAAAAAAAAACCGCGTAAATTCCGGAATCCGCGTAAAAAAAAACCGCGTAAATTCCGAAATCCGCGTAAAAAAAACCGCGTAAAAAAACCGTGTAAAAAAAAACCGCGTAAAAAGCGACTCCAGTGTACAATCTTGTTCTGCATGTATATGACTTATTATCTTAGATAATTTCAATTGTACATTTATATGATTCGTAATGAGCTATTTTAATTTGCAACAAACATGGTCCCCAGAGAAACACGAATGAGTATAAATTCGGGCTTGGTTGTTGCTTTCGAACAATAAAAGTAAAGCCATGCTACAATGCAGTCATGGCCATGAAACATGTTAAAAGCTTATTTAATACCATTGCGGTTTAGCTCAAATCATTACTGTTATTGCAGAACGGCTGGAAATATTTTATTGAGGCTATGAACAATCAACATGCAAAAACGAAGAGAAAAAGTGGTAGCTCTGTACTGATCAGATGTCAACAATCAAAACAAACGTCTGTTCCGTAGTCGTAGTTCGATTAATTTTTGCGATGTTAATCGGTGATTTTATAAACGATGATACACCGCGTTGATGATCTGGATATTTACCGTCACGGAATAGCTCATCAGCTCTCAGCTCCGTATCTACTTTTGGAAACACCATGGTTCTCGTATATGGAGAATATTTCCCCTTGGTAGTGCATTTAATGCCAACATGTTTCGTGTTAAAGTTTTTAACGCTTGTGTGTTAATGCTGGAATTTTCAATGAAATCCGGTGAATATTTATGAGTACTCCAGAATCCAAAAGTAGCAGTAGCTCTTGTATCATCGGCGACAAAAAATCATAAGCATCTACGGGTTTACTCGCTCCATAGTAAATTACGACAGTGATGAGTGAAGAAGCTCATCACTATCGTAATTGAGTGAGGAAGCTCATCACTATCGGAATTTTGGCAAATAATTGGACAGAAATGATTTGCACTACTTTTGTAGATGGGATGTCTATCAATATTTTTGTTAATGGAACAAACATATCGGTGGTTACGTGTTTAAGATTTTGAAGACTTTTGCCTAAACCATAGTGCCAATATTTTCCGTTATCCTTCATATCTATTATTTCTCCCAACTGTTGTTAATTGGTAAAATACCTTCAGAAGGTTGATGTTTATAGGTCATATCAGGAAGCTCATCAAGTGTAGGCAAATCATCTACATGATCGTTGAAACTAACTATGGAGTTGGAATCTAGCAATAGTTGAGATGAAAAATCGAGATTTGCCTTTTTTGTAGGCATTCTCCATTTTTTTTTCTTGTGCTTTTGCAGCAATCGGCTGTATTCTCTTTTTTTCAAATGTGTGTCATTTTATTTTGCATCACAAATGAATACATTTGGATGTTACTTTTTTTGTTTCAGTTATATTGTTTTGACAAATAACGATATGACTGAAGCTGATCTTATGTACACATATATTTGATCATTAACATTTTTAAAATAGAACGCGTTAAATAATTCCTTATTGACATCAAATGAACTCATATAACGGCGCCGGTGGTGTAGTGGTAAGCGTGATAACCTCTCACCCCAGCAGGCCTGGGTTCAATCCCAGTCGGTGCCACCGGGATGTTCTGAGGCATAACATCTCTGATCACGCCTTCCTTCGGATGGGAAGTAAAGCCGTTGGTCCCCAGTTCATGAGTTGATGGGTCGATAGGTAGGGTCCAGGTGTGGGAGCTGCCTTCCTGGCACGTCGGTAGCATTGGTGCTCAGCACGGAAAACAAGATCGACGGAAAAAAACAAACCAAAGGATCAAATGAACTCATATATAATCTCGCAAAGAGGATTATAATCGTATCATAATTTTAAATCTTAAACAATTTCAACCAATTTGGTATTGCATTTCATGCAACTTTAACTTGATTTAGATGATTTATACGATTTTAAACGAACATCCTTTGTGGTTTGCTGGGGAACCTTAAGAATTGTAAGTCCTATTTTAAATTTGATACATACTAGGATGGATGATTTCAGCTTTAAAATGAAACTGGTTTTATTGAAATCAATTGGCATTTCACTTAGTAATCAACTGGAACACTGTAACTGTAATTTTAGGAACTAAAAACTAGGTTAAAATTGCTTATTTTCGGCTCAAACTATCCAAAAATAATTCGTTTCATGCACTACCACCTAGGCACTCGACTTCTAGTCAAAAAGATAAATTTCGATGCATAAATATCCCATCATATCCAGCGGCATTTTAAGATATTGAATTAAATGCCTTTTTTGAGAAAAAATTCCCGTTGTGCATTGCATGGTTTAAATTTGTGTCAGGCTTTATCACGATAAATTTAAACCTTTTCAAAAAGTTGTCTTATTTTTTTTATACAAGTATGCAAAGACTAGGGGTGAGACAGTTTGGCCAACAGGTGGAAAACAAAGATTTTAAATTGACTCGCTACTTGACTAGCCTATTGGTCCCAAGCAAATCGATTAACGTATCCCATTCTAGTCGAAAGTCTAGTACTACACTATGTTTGTTTTGATTCGCTATGAAAGTTTAACAGATACAATGAGGGGTTCGTGGATTTTCCTATGTTTCGAGGGGTGCATCGATTAGCTTGGGACCGAAGATAGTACTAGAGCTGAGCCAAAAAGTTGAGCTCATTTCTTCGGAACATTCTGGTCTTAGAGTTACCTCTATGGTAATACCCCGCACAGACTATGGCTTATATCATGTTATATCCAGCTTTCCACGCTCGGTAATTGGCACCACCGTCGAAAAATTGTCTCTTCTAGAAAAGATTGACAGTTCCTTATGGGATTCTTCGGTGGAGTGAAACGGTAGTACCAACAATCAATACGAAACTAACGATTTTAAATTGGCTCACTACTTGACTAGCCTATTGGTCCCAAGCAAATCGATTAACATACCCTATTCTAGTCGAAAGTCAAGTACTACACTATGTTTGTTTTGATTCCCTATGAAAGTTTGACTGATAAAAGTAGGGGTTCGTGGATTTTCTTATGTTTAGAGGGGTGAATCGATTATCTTGGGACTGAAGATAGTACCAGAGCTGAGCCAACAATTTGAGCACGTTTCTTTGGGGCCTTCTGGTCTTAGAGTTACCTCTATGGTTTTACTCTGAATTGGTTTTTTGCAGCAAGTAACTCGCGAGTAACTCATTGTACCTAAAAATGTAATCGACGTTCAAAGATTTGTCTGTCTGTTTACTCTCCGGTTTACTCCATTTACCACTTTAACATATTAGGCGTCAGTTTTGTTTGTAAACAAAATAGAATTCTCACGTAACTATTCAATAGGTTTGGAAGTGCTTGTTGACAACTAGGATTCCTTACACAGTAAAAAGTTGACACATCTAATCAAAATGATCTTGCACTTGACTCAGGCTGTCATGCGGCACTACGAATCGAAGTGATTTATCATTGATATTCAAGTGATGTGCGTTTTGAAACAAAGTGATTTGTCGTTGAAAAATATGTACTGTATAACACCTTCCAATCAAAATGATTATCATTTGAATTGGCACCACTGTCTTCATCCATTGAATTTGATTAGTTTTGCTTTTGGAAGCAAATGTCAAAAAGAACATGCCAAACATTACTTGCGAAGATGGCAAGTCAACAATAAATTAATTAAAGCAAGAAAGCGATAATTTTAGAGCGCGAGTATTACGAAATAGTTGCTGTATTCAATAATAGTGTATTATTCAGATAAGTTCTATTACAAAACATTGTCAAACTTATCGAATTGATTGATCAATGTTACTTCTGCTACAAGCCTTGTATTGTTGTTCAATATCACTTGGAAACATGAAATCTGGGTAGTAATATGATACATGTTCCATGGTCATATTCTGAATAACATATAATAAGGCTTACAGTATGAACAAGGCAATATATTTATTTAAATCTATATTCAGCAAACATGAAATCCAAGGATAAATTGATTCAATTTAAAGTGACAGTTTTTTAATATCAGTATGCTTGACATTTCGAGTTCAAAGCACTGCACATCAACAACGATGTACAATACAATCTAAAATGAAGTGATTTTCTGTTGATTTCATCTTGCTTCGATATGATCTCTTCCAAGCGATTTGCAATTCGATTTGCAATGTTTGGCAAGTTGTGCAAATTCATCAGCAAATCACTTTACATGAACATGATGCTTTTTTTTACCGTGTACGGTTGGAGTTAACAAACCACCAAGAGCTTTTCGGGTTCATACAAAAAATTTTGATATCAATGACTCGCGAAATTTAACAGTCGTTTATAGTACGGTGAACGAGAGTTGCAGTACTTTCGGAGGGTGGCTTTAGCGCGTGAAGGTGTGGTTTCGACCAAAGAGGCTTTTGCGGAGGTCATCGTACTGGGGCAATGCAGAAAATAGCATCTTCTAGCACAGTACTGAAAAATCCACAGCATCATTGACAATGTCCGCAAGCACATTGTTCAATGCAACATAATCGGCTCGGCAAAAGTCCAGAGAGTAGCACAATCGGAGTAGGTAACCTGAATGACACGACTAAAGTGGGATGGTCAGCATTTAGATAGGACAAGATCTAGCAAACGTCTTTTTCGGTTCGGAAAAGTGTTTAATTGAGTAAACCCGTGAAAATTAAATCCGTCCAAAAGAGCACAGCAAACCACTGGCATATGCGCTAGCAATGGGTCAATTAATTGTGTGCCGCTGTCGATGAAGTTCCACTATAAACCAGCTAGGTTGTAGTCCCCAAATAGGAGAGTGGGAGAGCGGGGACTCAATCAAATTCCACAATAATCCAGAGCTGTTATAATAGGCTGAAAATGGACGAGGTACTTAGGTACTTAGCTGGTTAGTCTCGTTAAGGCAGCAATCATAATGCCTCCATCGTGCGATTTTTTACTGTTCAGGGAAGATCGGTTAGTTCTGATGACGGCATAAAGTGATTCGAAAAGTTTCGATGAATAAATTCGGTCATCCAGCCACGTTTCAGTATGATCAAATCATATTCAGCCTCCGCAACAGCCAAGAAAGACGAGCCGATTTTAGTATTCAGCCCACGCACGTTTTGGTAATAAAGCCAGAAGTCGTTCGAGCAGCGATTCCGAGAGCTGGGAACAGAAGGAAATTAGGTTCCGAAATTTCAGAATCGTTGTTTTGCTTGACACCAGCTTTTCGGTTTGGCACCTCCATATTAGACTGGCCCACAAAAATAAAAGTTCTAATTTTCCACGGGCCAACCTCTAGATCTGTGCCTCTAGGCGATAAAACCATTTTCTGAAAGTTTTAGCTCATTTGGTTGTAGGATAAGCTGGTGCTTTTAGTTTGAATATTGTATGGGGAATTTGGATAAAAATACATGAACTAATGACACTCCTACACTCTATCGATCATAAAAAAAGTTTCCTCACTTTCGATTTGATTCAGAAGGCGTGATCAGAGATGTTATGCCTCAGAACATCCCGGCGGCGTCGACTGGGATTGAAACCAGGCCTGCTGGGGTGAGAGGAACATATGACCATTTTGTATTTGAAAATTTCAACCAAATCTCCTATATGAACATTATACCAAAAGCGCCAACCCAAGTAACGTCAAAAAGAGCTGAAACATTCAGATAATGGTTATCGCACCTAAAGACACGAGCCAGGATGTTGGCTTGTGGAAAATATGAACTGTTATTTTTAGTGGTAATCTAGTTGATACGGTAATCTAGTGGTAATCTAGCTGCCTGTATTTTGTTGCAATAAACGAACCGAAAGAACATAGCTAGCGGTAACGGCGCCGGTGGTGTAGTGGTAAGCGTGATTACCTCTCACCCCAGCAGGCCTGGGTTCAATCCCAGTCGGCGCCGCCGGGATGTTCTAAGGCATAACATCTCTGATCACGCCTTCCTTCGGATGGGAAGTAAAGCCGTTGGTCCCCGGTTCATGAGTTGATGGGTCGATAGGTAGGGTCCAGGTGTGGGAGCTGCCTTCCTGGCACGTCGGTAGCATTGGTGCTCAGCACGGAAAACAAGATCGACGGAAAAAACAAACCAAAGGAAAAAAAAAACATAGCTAGCGGCGTCGGTGGTGTAGTGGTAAGCGTGATTGCCTCTCACCCCAAAGAGCCTGGGTTCAATCCCAGTCAGCGCCGCAGAGATTTTCTGAGACATAAAAAGTCTGATCACACCTTCCTTCGGAAGGGAAGTAAACCCGTTGGTCCCCAGATTATGAGTTGATGGGTCGATAGGTAGGGTCCAGGTGTGAGAGCTGCCTCCCTGACGTCGGTAGTATTGGTACTCAGTACGGAAAACAAGATCGACGGAAACCAAATCAAGGAAAAAAAAAAAGAACATAATTATATAATAGGGGAAATGGATCTAATGTCGGACTAAATGCCCCTAATTTGGGCCCATACATAAATTCAGCAATCGACTAAATTTTCTATAGCGACCAAAAATATTAATTAGTATCTGTTGCGTTTGCAACGGCTCGACGAGCCCCTCGAAGAAATATGTGATATTGTTGTGTGTTTGTTTGTCGTTCTTCGAGGTTTTCTCGGACACGCCCGTGCTGTCAATGGTCATAGTCACAATAGATCAGTGAAAGCAAGCGGCGGCACGGGCGCTTTGGAAGAGCAAATCGCTCTGTTGGCTATTCCAATGCGAGAAAACATCGAAGTTGAAAGTACTGTAATGTATTGTATTTTGATGTGTATTTTAATTATATAAATATTACAGCTTTGTAGCATGTGGCAAATATTGCAATTGTGCGTTTAATTTGCTCTGCTGAAAGATCGGTGCCCATCGCCATTGTTATCAACAGTATCGTCTCAATGACGCGTTCATCTAGATAACATTGATAAATAGCAGATTTCTAGCGATGGGCACAATCTTAGATCCATATGCAAATATTAGAGCCATTTCCCCTATATCCATAATATTAACTTGAATCGTGATGCTTTCTTCAGCAAAGCTTACATGTTTAAGCTTAATCGAGTTGGCTGAACCAGTTATTTGCACGAAAGTGTGAAGGAATATTATTTCTCCATACATTTCGACCAATATCCCCATATAAATTTTAAATCAAAAGCGCCAGCTCGTGTTACATCCGAATGAGCTGAAATTTCCAGAGAGTGGTTTTCTCACCTAATGGCATACATCTAGGGGCTGAGTCGTTGAAAAAAATGATAAAAAATTCCCCCCATATAAATGTGGGCCAGTCTACTCCATATGTTGCTGTGATGACAAAAGTAAGAAAGCAAATAAAAGTGATCTTACTCACTGAGCAACGTGAGTTACTCGAGGTTGAGGCACCTCAAGTAATAGCAACTCGGAAATTGCTCATGATTAGGAGCTGTCTTGCCCCTTGTGTAAAGATGCCTAAAAAGTCAAAGTCTTAACATCCAATTAGTGTCATCAGGAATCTGAAAGGGTACTGCCTAGGCCACAGATCGAGCTGGTACGTCCTGGGTATATTGTACAACATCATCTTGATTCTCTTCGGCTGTGTCTAAAACAGAACGACAGTCTCCGTGTCTGAGTTGTTTTGTTATATAATTTGCAATCTCAAAAAAATAATTTTGTGGTTAGAAATCGTGACTAACATTCGAAAAAGGTCTTTTATAATGGTAATATGATCTCACAATTTCATAAATTGGTGTAAACACGGCAACGGAAGAACTTGAAAAAAAAATTAAACCGAATTAATTCATGGAAAATTATGCATGAAATAAATTTTTGGAATTTTTTACCATAAAATATGCAATTTTGTTATGTAATAAAAATTGCTAAAAACAAAAAAAAAATATTTAAAAAAGTTTTATCCATTTTAACATCGGCAGAGGCACCAGATTTGAGGTAATATTTTCAACCTTCTTTCTAAAGAGTTAAGTACATCGAAGTGGGTTTTTTTTATAGAATATTTACTATTTTACTTTTAAACATTGAACAGTGATTTTATCTCAGTGTATATATTATTTTCGGATAGACCATTAGGAAACCTCCTTCCCCTTGGTGGGACCAGCAATGCACTGAGGTTTATCGTAAAAAGTCCGACGCGTTTAAGCTTTTCCAGAAACACGGAACACCCGAGCATTTCGAAGCGTACTCGGCTCTTGAACGCGAACTCAAGAGCCCCATCAAAGCCAAGAAACGCGGATACTGGCGGCAATTCGTGGACGGATTATCGCACGAAACGTCGATGAATACGCTTTGGAATGCGGCGCGAAGGATGCGTAACCGGTCTTCAAATAACGAGAGCGAGGAGTACTCGGATCGTTAGATTCTCAAGTTTGCGTGAAAAGTGTGTCCTGATTCCGTGCCGGCACGGATGATTCCTCGCAAAACGACGAATTCGGTAGACGAGATCAGCCAGCCTTTTTCAATGCTTGGTCAGTTCCTGGAGCTCAATATTGTTCCGGATGATTGGAGGCGGGTGAGAGTTATAGCCATTAAAAAGCCTGAAAAACCCGCGTTAGATCACAGCTCGTATCGTCCCATCGCGATGTTATCGTGCATTCGAAAATTGTTGGAGAAAATGATCCTTTTTCGCCTGGACAAATGGGTTGAGATGAACCACCTACTCTCAGATACTCAATTTGGTTTCCGTAGGGGTAAGGAAATGAACGACTGTCTCGCGTGGCTTTCCACTGAAATTCAGTTGGCTTTTGCTAAAAAAGAGCAAATGGCTTCTGTATTCTTGGATATATTTTGATTCAGTATCGGTTGAAGTCCTTTCAGACAAACTCCACGCTTGTGGCCTTTCTCCATTAATTAATAACTTTTTGTACTATTTGCTGTCAGAGAAACATATGAGCTTTTCTCATGGAAACTCTACAGCTTCTCGATTTAGTTACATTGGTCTCCCCCAGGGCTCATGTTTAAGCCCCCTTTTGTATAATTTCTACGTCAGAGAAATTTACAATTGTCTAAGTGACAACTGCACGTTAAGACAACTTGCAGATGACGGCGTAGTGTCTATGACTGGGCCCAAAGGGACCTTATACAATTTGTCTACTTGGGCTATCCAGCTAGGTATCGAATTCTCCACGGAGAAAACTGAGTTGGTCGTTTTTTCTGGGCTAAACGCACAACCGAAGCTTCAACTTTTGGGTAAGCCGATCACTCATTCCATGTCTTTCAAATAATTTGGGGTCTGGTTCGATTCCAAATGCACCTGGAGATCGCACATTGAGTATCTGAGACGAAAATGCCAACAAAGAATCAATTTTCTCCGAACAATTACCGGAACGTGGTGGGAAGCCCATCCGCAAGATCTTCTAACGTTGTACCGGACAACGATTTTATCGGTTTTAGAGTACGGTAGTTTTTACTTTCAGTCGACGGCTAAAACACACATAATCAAACTGGAACGTATCCAGTATCGCTGTCTTCGTATCGCGTTAGGATGCATGCACTCGACTCATACGATGAGTCTAGAAGTGTTGGCTGGCATGTTGCCACTCTCGGATCGGTTTTCGGAATTGTCCCTCAGGCTCCTCACCCGTTGTGAAGTTATGAACCCACTGGTAATCGAAAACTTTGAGAAGCTTCTAGAGCTCAACTCTCAAACTCGTTTCATGACTATGTACTACGTGTACATAACCTAGGATGTGATAGTTACTACTTTGTATGGTTGAGGCGTGTAAGAGGTGCTTTACCTACCTTGCCATTCAGGGTCGTATATACAATTGATCTCCAGGAGAAATTGCAATAGGGCAGACTTTCATCCCAATATTGGTGGAAATGCGGAATTTACAAAGAAGATGGCGGAAAACAAGATTTTCTTTACAAACAAAAATTAGAACAAATAATCAGTTGAGGTTTAGAAGGCCAGACATTTTAATAAATTTTTTAAAGAGAAATTATCGAGTATTTTTTTTGTAGGTTAACCTTTTATTTAAAACCATGCTGTGAGCTCACCGTTGCGGCCGATTGTTGATCTGATCTGGAACATCTGGAAGTGGCTGGGACTTCGTTGATCTCCGGAACGCTTCTTCACGAAATCATTCTTCTTCTTCTTCTTCTTCTTCTTCTTCTTCTTCTTCGTCTTCGGGGTACTTCTGAGCTTCACTGTTCCCACTCTTAACAAGGGAATCACTAGCGTGACGGTAAGGCTCTCATAATGTGGGCCAGAGTTCCGTGTCCGGGGAGTGGTACAGTTCGTGAATACACTGTTCTTCTTTAGTGGTCATCAAGCGAGCTGCACCACCATTTGTGAGACGGACAGTCACAGTCTTTGCGCAATACCACTATTTTCACTGTCCGCTCGACCACTGTACATTGTTCAATTCAACTGCAGTTTTTTTTAAATATTCACCACTAGCTCGCTTGACCTATTCGCACGTTAACGGTCAATGCGGTATAACGCGGCTAAGACTAACGTCTTATATTTGGGGTGCACTTTCTTAGCCGTTCGTGGTGATTTCACAATTGACCCGTACTAATTAATGTTTTTAAAGGTTTTAAGTTGTGTGGTATTATCGCTGTTTTTTAACACTTTAATTTGTAAGATTTAAGATTTAGATTTTTTTTTTAAATTTTAATCTATACTTAAGCACAAACTTACACGGAACTACTACGGTTAGTTTTTAACGTACTAACTCGCACAACCGTCACTTGTCACTCCGCCGGACAAATAAAATACAAAAGAGGCCTGACTCTATTCGACCGCCCCTTTTTATAGCAGTCGATGAGTCAGCGCAATTGAAGCGACCCCATCATGATTATCATCACAACACACACAAAGATAACGACGATGACGATGAATCGCGATGATGAACGAATGATTACAGGAGCGATGACGGAACGATGACGGAACGATGACAGGCGTGATGACGGTACGAAAACTTACACACTAAAATGGTTTCGGTTGATATCATAAACAAACTACTCATTTACTCCGACAAAGTGGCTGCATGCATAGCCGTAACAAATTCAAAATCCCTAACACTTGCTTCCGCGAATAAATAAATAAATATGAAAAATATTGAATAAATAAATAAATATGAAAAATATTGAATAAATAAATAAATAAGTAAATAAATAAATAAATAAATAAATAAATAAATAAATAAATAAATAAATAAATAAATAAATAAATAAAAAATCTAATATTTACAGCCGGAGTAATAACAAAAATCAAAACAAATATTTTGATACACGGGATACCAACCAGGAAGTCTACAATTAACTGATTTTTTCAGAGGTCAGAAGGACCTCCATCTAAGCCTCTGGTAACTGGTCTAGCCACGGTCACCGTCTAAGGTGGGCATTACATGTGCCATCTTTTAAATACACAGTTAATTATATACACCCTTAAACTACAAAATGAAAAATAAACGTCACTCAAACGCTATACAAAGCGGAGACAGACATTTATTTGACATTCGAGCACCAGGGAAATCTTAGACGACACAAAACATAAATATTTACAATTTTTCAGTGTGTCTAAACCTCCAACTGGCCTTTCCACCAAACAATTTATTGTGACCCGAAAGTCGTCGGTCACAGATGTCAGCCCTTTACAGCATAATCCTCATCGTGTATGCTTCTCCGACTTCGGCAATTCAGTTAGTTTTGATTTATCGATGACGCAAGAGATTCACGGAATCCCAGAACATCATCGTTCCATGATTGTTCCGTCATTATACACTGCAAAGTTTGGCCAAGTTTATTCCGCAAGATCGTTTTTCACAAATGGATCACTCAATAGAGGCGTCCGCTGGTTTTGGTATTTATAACGAATTTCATAGCGCCTCTCGAATGCTTCAAGCTCCTTGTTCCGTATATGTTGCTGAGCTGGCGGCAACACGTTATACGCTAGAAACTATCGCCTCACTTGCACCAGATCACTACTTTATTTTTACGGATAGTCTCAGTTCTGTCGAGGCTATTCGGTAAAGCACTTCTCTTTTTTTCTCATGAAAATACGAGAGCTGTTAAGTGCTTTATCTTTAAGATCATTTGTCATCACCTTTGCATGGGTCCCATCGCATTGCTTGATTCCGGGCAATGAGAAGGCGGACTCGCTTGCAAAGGTGGTGGGCGCTATGAAAGGCGATATTTACGATCAACAAATCACCTACGACAAGTTTTTCTTCATTTATCGTCAACAGTCACTCACCAGCTGGCAAAATAAATGGAGTGAAGGGAGTTTGGGCTATATTCGATCATCCCTAAGCGGTCGAAGTATCCTTGGTTTAAAGGATTAGAGGTGGGTCGAGACTTCATTCATGTGATTTCTTGCCTCATGTCCAATCACTTTTCGCTAAGCGCTCACTTGTTCCGTGTTGGGCTAGGGGACAGTAATCTCTGTGAATGTGGATAAGGTTACCAGGATGCAGATCACATTATTTGGTCATGTGCTGAGCACCGTGGAGTCAGATCCGAGTTGTACGATTCCCTTTCGGGCTCAAGGTAGACAGCCTAATGTCCCAGTTCAGGATATTTTGTCTAGACGCGATCTGGAGTTTATGCAACTCATATATGTTTTCTTTAAGAATATTTACCATAGATTGTAAGTTTGATTAAGCTTGTGTTTAGTTTATGTTTTGTGTGTGTGTTTTTTTTTTTGTATATTTGTTTCTGCAATAATTGTATAATTACAGAGTTGATATTACGTTGATAGGATTAAGTACATGTTTTTTTTTTTTTTTTATATTAACTTTATTTGTACAGGCTCAATCGAATAAACTTTACAGAGCCGAGTTATCCTTTGCGTTATACATTATTGCTGTCTTAAATTTAAAGTTAAAGGAACTGGACCGAGTACTCGCGGTTGTCTCGAGGTTAGTGGAGATTTACAATTTTTTGGATGGGAAAAGGGAAGAAGGAGGTTTGAAATGTGGTTTACGATACAACTATTTACTTAATCCTAAAGCATGAAATTATTTCTATTCATCTTGAAAACAAACATTGAAAAAAAAAACCCCACATTTACAAAATACAAACTAAACACAAGGTTAATCAAACTTACAATCTAAGGTTAATATCCTTAAAGTAAACATATATGAGTTTCATAAACTCCAGATCGCGTCTAGCCAAAATATCCCGAACTGGAACATTAGGTTGTCTACCTCGAGCCCGAAGGGAATCATAAAAATGTGATCTGACTCCACGATACTCCGCACAAGACCAAAGGATGTGATCAGCGTCCTGGTAACCTTGTCCACATTCACAGAGATTGCTGTCTCCCAACCCCACACGGAACAAGTGAGCGTTTAGACAATAGTGATTGGACATGAGACGAGACATCACGCGTATGAAGTCTCGACCCAAGTCCAACCCTTTGAACCATGCAAACTTCGACACCTTAGGGATAATTGAATGTAGCCATCGTCCCAAGCTCCCTTCACTCCATTGATGTTGCCAGCTAACGAGCGACTGCTGACGATCATAAATGTCGCCTTCCATAGCGCCCACCTTCGCAAGTGAATCCGCCTTCTCATTGCCCAAAATTGAGCAATGCGAAGGGACCCACGCGAAGGTGATGATGGAAGAGCGCACGGATAAAGCACTAAGCAGTTCTCGTATTTTCAAGAGAAAATACGAGAAGTGCTTTACCGGCCTAATGGAACGGATAGCCTCGACAGAACTGAGACTATCCGTAAAAATAAAGTAGTGGTGTGGAAGAAGTGAAGCAATAGTTTCCAAAGTGTAGTGAATTGCTGCCAGTTCAGCCACATACACAGAACAAGGAGCTTCAAGTTTTCGATAGGCGCTATGAAATTCATTAAATACACCAAAACCAGCGGACTCCTCTATTAGAGATCCATCTGTGAAAAACGTTCTTGCAGAATCAACATGGCCAAACTTTGCAGCGTATAATGACGGAGCAATCATAGGACGATGATGCTCTGGAATTCCGTGGATTTCCTGCGTCATAGATAAATCAAAATTCACTGAATTGCCGAAATCGGAGAAGACTACACGATTGGGAATATTTCTTGAAGGGCTGACATCCTGTGTTAAATAAAGGTAGTACAAAGTCATAAAACATGTTTGAGGATTTAGCTCCAGAAGCTTCTCAAAGTTTTCGATCACCAGTGGGTTCATTACTTCGCAACGGGTGAGGAGCCTCAGAGATAACTCTGAAAAACGGACGGATAGTGGCAACATGCCCGCCAGCACTTCGAGACTCATAGTATGAGTCGAGTGCATGCATCCTAACGCGATACGAAGACAACGATACTGGATCCGTTCCAGCTTGATGATGTGAGTTTTAGCTGCCGACTGAAAACAAAAACTACCATATTCTAGAACCGATAAAATCGTTGTCCGGTACAACGTCAGAAGATCTTGTGGATGGGCTCCCCACCACGTTCCGGTAATTGATCGAAGGAAATTGATCCTTGGTTGGCATTTTCGTCTCAGATACTCAATGTGGGATCTCCAGGTGCATTTGGAATCGAACCAGACCCCGAGATATTTAAAAGACATGGAATGAGTGATCGGTTTACCCAAAAGTTGAAGCTTCGGTTGTGCTGGGCTATGCTTCCTAGAAAAAACGACCAACTCAGTTTTCTCCGTGGAGAATTCGATACCCAGCTGAATAGCCCAAGTAGACAAATTGTCCAAGGTATCCTGTAAGGGTCCTTGCAGGTCAACCTCTTTTGGCCCTGTGATAGACACTACGCCGTCATCTGCAAGTTGTCTCAACGTGCAATTGTCATTAAGACAATTGTCAATTTCTCTAACGTAGAAATTGTACAAAAGGGGGCTTAAACATGAGCCTTGGGGGAGACCCATGTAGCTAAATCGAAAAGCTGTAGAGTTTCCATGAGAAAAGCTCATATGTTTTTCTGACAGCAAATTGTACAAAAAATTATTCATTAATGGAGACAATCCACAAGCGTGGAGTTTCTCTGAAAGAACTTCAACGGATACTGAATCAAAAGCCCCTTTGATATCCAAGAACACAGAAGCCATTTGCTCTTTCTTAGCAAAAGCCAACTGAATTTCAGTGGAAAGCAACGCGAGACAGTCGTTCGTTCCCTTGCCCCTACGGAAACCAAATTGAGTATCTGAAAGAAGGTGGTTCGTCTCAACCCATTTGTCGAGGCGAAAAAGGATCATTTTCTCCATCAATTTCCGAATACACGACAGCATCGCGATGGGCCGATACGAATTGTGATCCGACGCGGGTTTATCAGGCTTTTTAATGGCTATCACCCTCACTCGTCTCCAATCGTCGGGAACAATATTGAGCTCCAAGAACTGATTGTACAAGTTCAACATGCGCCTCTTAGCGACGTCTGGGAGGTTTTTCAGCAAGTTGAACTTGATTCTATCAGATCCAGGGGCAGAATTGCCACACGAAAGGAGAGCGAGTGAAAGTTCGACCATTGAAAAAGGCTGACTGATTTCGTCTACCGAATTCGCGGTTTCGCGAGGAGTCAACTGCGACGGCACGGAATCCGGACACACTTTTCGCGCGAATTTAAGAATCCATTGATCCGAGCATTCCTCGCTTTCGTTGTTAGTGGACCGGTTACGCATTCTTCGCGCCGTACTCCAAAGCGTATTCATAGACGTTTCGCGCGACAATCCGTCTACAAACTGCCGCCAGTAACCCCGTTTTTTGGCCTTGATGAGGCTCTTGAGTTCGCGTTCAAGAGATGTGTATGCGTCGAAATGCTCGCGTGTTCCGCGCTTCCGAAAAAGTTTAAACGCGTCGGACTTTTTACGGTAAACCTCCGTGCATTGTTGATCCCACCAGAGCGATGGTGTTTTCTTACGGATTGACGATCGCGGCACCGGTCGTGTTTGAGCTTGAAGTGCGCTGTCGACGATGAGATTAGAGAGGAAATTATATTCCTCCAACGGCGGAAGCTCTTCCACTGACGATACTGTATCGCCTATCGCGGATTGGAACTTAGTCCAATCGATGTTACGGGTTAGATCATACGCGACGTTAACGGGTTCTGACGAGTTGAACCCACTGGCAATCGAAATTTTGATCGGCAGATGATCACTACCGTGCGGATCCTGGATTACATGCCAAGTGCAATCCAACGATAGTGAATTAGAGCAAAAGGTGAGGTCTAATCTGCTACCATTCGAGGATGGACCAGCCAAACGTGTTACTTCTCCATTGTTAAGTATTGTCATGTTGAAGTTGTCGCAGAGATCATAAATCAAAGTAGAACGGTTATCATCGTACAGCTCCCCACAGCCTGTACCGTGGGAGTTAAAATCTCCCATAATCAACCATGGAGCGGGAAGTACCGCACATATGTCGAAAAGTTGTTTGCGATTAACAGAGACTCTAGGAGCAATATATACAGAAGCAATACAAAGGCTCTTACCTTTAATGGTAGCCTGACATGCGACAACTTCAATACCGGGGAATTCGGGAAGATTCACTCTATAGAAGGAATGGCACTTTTTGATCCCCAAAAGTACCCCTCCTCCACGTGAATCCTCACGATCCAATCGAATAATGTTAAAATCATAAAAAGGG
The DNA here is from genome assembly GCF_037179485.1 of Ochlerotatus camptorhynchus. Lineage (NCBI taxonomy): Eukaryota > Metazoa > Arthropoda > Insecta > Diptera > Culicidae > Ochlerotatus > Ochlerotatus camptorhynchus. The sequence continues at coordinate 1,806,328 of NW_027040794.1, read as the reverse complement.
AGATCAATTTCTGAAGAGAGCCATGTTTCACAGAGGGCAAATGCATCGCAATTATTGTTATGGACTAAATACTTGAACGAATCTAATTTCGGAATAAGACTTCGACAATTCCACTGTAGAACAGTGATCAAATCCCCGACCTCGTTTGGAAAATTATCCATCGAAGGAGATGATAGCTGCAAGAAGGGGCCATTTTGAAGTCAATTGCTTCAAGAAGGATTTCACAGTGGGAAGCAATGTGAGGACAATGCTTCTCAGAGGATCAGAAATGTTGAGGTATTTGAGAATACCGTCCACAATGTCATCAAATGAGAACAACCCAGATGAAGAAGGGGTTTCTGTTCTTAAAATTGGGGCATCAGGGGTTTTGGATGTCCCCGGAAGAGGTGGAAAATCCTGGGTATAGTCAGTTCTGCGGAATCCAGGAGGAGTAGAAGTCTCCTTTTTTCCACCACTCCTTGATTTGGGCAAGCTGATTTGGGGTTCTTTATTTGCAACAATCCGCGAACGGATGCGCTTTCGTTTCCGTGCAGAACCTTCCGGAAAACTGAAAGAAGTTCCCTCCTCAGCCAAGTCAGAGTCAGTCTCGTCATCTGACAAAAGAGAAAAGGGATTTTTGTCATTGGTCGATGGCGTGGCTGTCTTAAGCATTTCTGCAAAAGACCGCCTGGAACGTTCCTTAAGGGAGCGTTTCATTTTGTCCCCGAGCTGTTTGTACGCCGGGCACGACGAGAGAGCATGAGGAGGAGTTCCGTTGCAGTACACGCATTTTGGTGCAGTAGCTGCGCAGGCGCCATCCTCATGCTTCTCCCCGCATGTGGAGCAGCGTGCCTTGTTGCCACAGTGGGAGGCCGTATGTCCCAACCGCTTACAATTCTGGCAGTTCATGACCCGAGGTACAAACAACCGCACAGGAAGACGAAGTTTTCCCAGCTCGATGTATTGAGGAAGGGCAGATCCAGAAAAGGTCACCCGAAACGAGTCTGTGGGGGTAAAACTCTTTTTACCCTCGCTGAGCGATACTGACTTCATTCTATGAACGGCCAGTATCTTTACCGGAGGAAGCAAGGGGTTCTTAAATCGGCCAACCGCTTGCTTCTCCAGTATCTCGGGGTTCAGGCTCGCCTCAGTGACCACGCCTTCGATCTCCACATCAGAGGCTGGAATGTACACCCTATATTCCAGTGTGAAAAACTGGGAAACAGCAATTTCATTGGCCTGTTTCAGGTTAGCGATGGTGACACGAAGTTTGTTGTGCCTAACCTTCGTTATTTCGGTCACGGCAGAGAATCGCTTTGTCAGATCATCAGATATCTGAACAACATTCAAGGGTTTGTTTTTGGGCTGAAAATAGACAACCCATGGGCCAGTCGAGTCATTCGGGTAGGCCCGCAATCTGGTGCTTTTCTCAGCCTGCCCATCGACAGACTGAGACGACGAACCAGGGATGACATCATCATTCTTCTGAGATGAATGGTCATCCATGTCGTCTTCTGACAAAACATCCATTTTGTTCAACTAGTGGGAGCGCAAAACGCTCTCCCACTGAACGCACAGACACAATACACAGAAAACACTACAAACACAGAAATACAAAATGAAAATTTAACTAATGGGGGAGAAAAAGAAACAAAAAAAAACAAAAACTTATCTGATAATTCTATACTACTACCACCGAGCGTTATATGTGTAGGCGTTTACACAGATGGCTGGAAGAGACGCGCTGCGTGGATGACCTTCGTTGTGGTGCACTTGATCGAGGCTCGGTGCTCAGCGCACACAGGCGCACGATGATTGATGAACGATGTAGATGTAGAAACGGGTGCTCACACTCGATGATGATGATACGTGCGCGGGTATGCGTAAGCGCGTATGCGTGACCACGCAACGATGATGCCCAAATTGGTTCGCGAATTTCCAATAGCACGGATTACTCTTTCCGAAAATGACACTTTCTACTAAAAAAACTCACTTTTCGATCAATTTGCCGGGAACTATGCCAGGAGTCACTTAGTGAGAAAAAAAACTGATAATTTATATCAAGCGAATACCGAGAAAACTTCCAAAACAACGGAGCGCGAAACAAGTCGACCGTACTTCTTGCTAGGACGCAGTGAGATGTGAAGTACATGTTTTATAAGTAGTGAATTTTTTTTTAATCATAAATCATATTCAAAATCTCCTTTTCCCTCTCTCGATCCAAACAATTCTCATCCACTGACCCTGAGAAAACTGCGAGTAATCGGTCAAATCCATTAATTTTAGATTTAAGACATTTATAATGTATAAAGAAAAATATAACTTGGATCTGTAAAGTTTATTCGATTGAGCCTGTATATATAAAGTAATTAACAAAAAAAAAATTACGTACAACTTGGCTCCGCAAAGCTTCAGCAAATGAGTCTGGAAAAATAAACGCATCATTAAAAAAATTACCTACAACTTTTTTTTTCGGCGCCATTTTGATCAAATAAAGCGAAACTCACTGAAATTCATAATTAGTGCAGAAAGTGTATGTCAGAACACTCAAACAAATCACGTTGTTTGTTTTCAAACCTTACATTGCTTACTTTTTTGAGAGTTCCAATAACTAAACCTAAATAACTTGTACAAGCAATGAACAGCGCAACATTCTTCTTCTTCTTCTTCGCATTTCTAGCTTATTGCATATCGCATATTAGCTTATTGCGTGCTCTCAACTTAGTGTTCTAGATGCACTTCCACAGTTATTAATTGAGAGCTTTCGATGCCTGTACCATTTTTGCATTGGTATAATTGTGTGGCAAGTCCAATCATACTTCTATGCCCAGGGAAGTCGAGAAAATTTCCAACCCGAAAAATTCCTAGACCGGACCGGGAATTGAAGCCAGCCACCTCCAGCATGGTCTTGCTTTGTAGCTGCGCCTTTACCGACTGAGCTAAGGGAGGCCCCGTGCAACATGCAACATCAAATTTCACAATCAAATCATTTTACAAACTGAAATCCCAGCGAATGGCTTGAGTGGGTATAAACCTCCAACTTCAATAATGTCACTGCATGCGGTACCTGTTCAGATCACAATATCAGAACCGTTCGCTACACAGCTGGAAAAACAATAACAGTCAAATATGTTGCCCTGTACACGAGTTTTAATCTCGCTTGAATTTTCCAGGAATGGATTGTCGTGAGTTGCGGAAATTGCAAGTACAGGCAAAGGAATACAATTTTGTTGTGGTGGTGGGAAACCCGTTAGTTCGTTGAAAATTTATGAAATCTGCTGCACTGTTCAATTTTGCATTTCTCTGGCTGCAAATCTACACACGATGGAATGTTCTTTCGTGCCATAACACTACCGGAGAACTAGTGCAGCTACGATGAGTTTATTGTTTGCGCTAGGAGCCTAGCGACCGTCGACACCGCAGTCTTCATCATAAGTTGGATGGTTGTTCATTCCAAAAGAAAATGATATGAATCCTTTGAGATAATGGGGGTGCATCTGGCTCTTCCATCCAGAGGGATTGAATCTTAGCATCATCTCGTTGGTGGATGGGTGTTTCATTGCGCTATTAGGAGCACAACCACGGAAAAAGCAGAAATGGCAATTTACCAGTTCATTATGTGCAGCAGTCCAACGGGAGCATTGACAAGGTAATTAAATAAGAATTCATTGCGTTTCAATAATGGTGCTGTCTGCAATGGTTACTGATTGTGCAGTATTTAGTGACTGGAGATATATAGTAATATTTTTTTGCGTTCCTTGCTTGAAAGATGTTTTTGTTTATTTTAATGTGGCAATATTTGTTTTCTATGTTATGGCCAGATAAGATAACGATTATGAGTGCTGACGTGTTGGATTGTATCAGTGGTTCGGATAAAATGACTGATCCAAAAACCAAAACCCAATACTAAATGCTTCTTCAGTCTATGATTTCTGACCATTATTTCCCCGTAATTAATTTTCCGGAAACGAGCTATTAACGGTTTATGCTTTGAGAGCTATTGTCCAAACCAAAATACACAGTTCAAAATAATCTTCTGCGGACAACTGTTTCGATTCTCAAACGTTCCATTACCAGCCATAAATGGAGTGCACTCAAGCTGAAATACGATATTTGTATGAACCGCACGGTTCGAGTCCTTGCGAATGTATCCGTCTCTAATGGCGACCGAGAAAAGACGATCCCGATTCGGTGTGCTTTTGCTGCAAATTGCCCGGAGCTCTACAGCATAGGAAATATCAATTACCGATAATAAATTGGCTAGCACATTATAGTGGCAAAGTACTCGATTAAAAGTTTCCCTTTGCAAGAACTATCTAAATTCAATTTATACCTGGTTCGACAGCTTCATCTGGAGTTTCATTCACATTCCGTATGAACGTAGCCTTGTACCTTCTAGCTTTCCTGAAACATCTCTTGGTTGTTTCCATCGCAACGCAGCACACCGAACGATCTGACTGCAGTCGGGCGAGAACGCTGGGTATCGGGGCATGAAGTTCTTTAGGATTCAAGAGCATGTGCTTGCCTAGTGCAATGCTTGTTGTTAGCCTTATTCTTTTATCCCTCTTGTTGAGCGTTAGATGAGGACACACATACGCTACTCCCAATCCCAGTCGGTCGGCCGGTCGCTGGTTGAAGGTGCGGCGTTCGAGCTACAGAAGCATCAGCCAGTCGAGTGGGGTGTCTTGAGTGGGCACTTTCCCTTTGCATCAGCTCCCCACACACCATAAAGAAGGAAGGACTACAACATTGGATCCTCTCGACGCGTGTCGAGAGGCGTGAAGTTCCTTTTCACATAGAAAAAGGATGGCGGTGCATTGGATCGTGGACTCTCTCGTTAAATGATGGCTTGCGTTGTGGCATTACGGTTAATTTTGGTGTAGAGATAATTATTTTTATTGTTTGGCTGGTTGGCTTTATTTGGAGGCAATTGTTTTGTGTTTAGATAACCGGATAAGGGAAAGAGGGTAAAGCTAATCCTCCAAAATATTGTCAAAGTACAAACTTAGAAAATATCAGGTAAATTTAGGTGATCTGTGACTGACATATACGAGCGTCAATTTTGACATAACATTGAGTAATAGCAGACCCAGAATTCAGATCAATAAAACGTACTTTTCGTTTAATAATGAACTTTTCAGTCTCGGAGCACTTAATATCACATCACATGTTTGTTTACGTCTCATTATTTATGTGAAAGATGAATTCGAACATCCTCCGGAACATCGAGCTTAGACTTGGCAACAAAATATTCTTGCCTAGCAAGTTGACGGAAGTCGGCCTTGACGTAAGTTTTGTCATCCTTCACGATGTGTAAAGTTTCCGGGCGCGGCTTTTCGCAGTGATGTTTTGATTTTCATTCCAGTTTGGGGCTTTTTGCACCTTGTAAACATGGTGCCCAGCACGTTTCATGCTTTTCTGAACAAAACCGACTGACACCTTGGGCTTTTAAGCAACATCTCGAATTGGTATGCTTGGACGGTTCTTGAACTGTTGCACCACTTTCCTGGCCATTTTACTGTCCATTGAACCACTTTTACGACCACTCCTTTCCCTTACTTTCCCTTCCTTCCTTCGGGCATTCACACAAGACACAGTTGTATTTGCAATTCCAAGCTTTTTGGTGGGACGCCTCTGGATTTTGATTGTAGGTGCACAATATTTTTTCACGGACAATTTCTTGTTTCGATGACATGACTGGAACTACTGTATAAATATCTATGAAACTTGACAGATGTAAACAAAACACTATGAATAAGATTTACTCAAATTTTCAGGTTTTTTACTCATACGGTTTAAAAGTTACAGAAGATTTTCGGTGAGAGTGACCCCGGCGTAGTGGTTAACATCCATACCTCTCACGCCAAATTCACGAGTTCAAACCTCCCCCCCGGATAAGTCATGAATGACCCAAGAGTGTTAAAGGGACTATAATAAAAAAGAAAAAAAAATGATTTTTTTTTTGATGTGCCATTTTTATCGAAAACACCCTTTAAAAACAAAAAAATCTTTAGTGCATGAGCAGGGTTAACTACCCCATTTCAGGCCTATTAAGCACAACCCACACTTAGTCTTTCTTAATCTAGCGCAGTTTAGCACCAAACGGAATGTTATTATTACTGATGGCTGCCAAATTTATTTACCTTTCCGTATGTGCCGTAAGATTTGATAAAGAGAAAAAAAAATCGTTGAGATATTGTCAAAAGTCTAACACTGCTTCTTGATGTCAAACTCGACCTGCGGATTCTAAACTCGGCCTAACGCATTGAAACGCCATTGAAACGCTAAAGAATTTACTTCGGCCTATCGGATGAAGATAAAAATTGATTCGGTCGGAGCGCTTGTTCCGTTTATTGTAAGATGAAGTTTAGAATCTTACATTAGTAAAAGAATAGTACAAAATGCAATTAAAATTGTACTCAGTGTAGTAACACGGATATTATGGCAAAAAGTCCAAACCCTTTCCTGGCTTGAAAACGTAAGCACACAAGAAATTGTCTTGCTCATCTCACCGTGGTGCGAGATCGTTTTCCCTTCGAGACTACACGAAAGGAGGAGAACGCACGCACACGAACAACGACACCGTGGCTGCCGGTTCGGAGAAGAAAAGCGGCAGTGAAAAAAAATCATTATTTGTGGAACCGCCATAGTGGCAGCTGGCACACCAGGTAGAAAAGTTCCGGTACGAGTGCAGAGTGCCGACAAAGTAAACGGGTGTCAGTAGACCGGGTGGACAGTACAGCCGGCCAAACCACTTCCAACGCTAACCGCCCGTAGAAGACGTGCACACGCACTGGTCACGAAACGGACTCTTGGTCAGGAACTCAGCGTAGTCGAAGGCACTTTTCAAATCGGCTTAAGCCAGGAACAGTGATCAACCGGTCGCTACACGGACCGCTCGGAAAACGACTGAATTGGAACGAGAAAGAAGCGTCCCGACCCGAGGGGCGCTTTATTTTGCCACGGTCTCAAGATTCGGGAAGTGCGGGAAGGCCGACTGACGTCGACGGAATTGGACCACACGACGGTCAAAGACGGTAGTACGACGAGGACCGACTACGGAGCTCCGTTTGACGGCAAGCAATTGGACCGCTCGACGGTCAAAGACGGAGGTGCGACGACGACCAACTACGGAGGCCCGTGTGACGGCGAGCGTTGGTACCGTGCGGCGAGTGACCGACAGGACGACGGTCTCAGACGGAGACGTACGACGACGGCTAGCAACGTACAGTCGTGGGACAACGACTTTTCACGATCGTTCGCCGAGTTGCCGACCAGACAACGGCGGGAAGCTAGTCAATCGCGAGCCCCTTAGCGACAACATCGATGGCGTGCAGGAGAAAGATGTTGTGAGTACATTCCTATACACGTGGTGGGCGGATGCTTTGCGACGCCGAAGAAAAGAAAAGGGAAGAGTCATGTTGTATAGCAAGCATTAGACAGGAAGAGGAATAAGTGCAGGAGATCGCAGTCCGCATCGTGCTCTCTTGCCGTGCGGATCTATTTGCTTTTTTCTGAAGGAAGTGTTACTTCTACCTAAAGCTACAACAAATTTAAACAGCACTTTTAAGTGCTCAACCTGTAAAAAAAAAATCCTACCTTGTTCAACTCTTATTCCTCTTCGATCCTTGTTTGGACCCTACCCGAAGTAATCCTTCTTGGATATCAATTTGGAAAATTCCTCTTCGATCCTTCAGATTCTTATAGTAATCTGCTTGGAAGTCGATTTGGATAAAAATTTACTGCCGCCATGGCGCCTAAACGCAAAAAAGGGGCAAATTCTTGACCCCCCTTCTGATGAAATTAATTTGAGTAATCAATTTGATTTGCTCACGGATGATGAGAATGATCCATCATCCAAGAAAAATTCTAGTAAACTTTCCCGGCTTAATGCCAAGAAGGAAAAGATTCCCCCTATTGTGATAACCACTACCGATTTCCATGCTCTTCGCATAAAACTTTTGAATTTCGTGAAAGTTAAGTTTTCACTACAAATTGGACGTCGGGGTGAATGCCGTGTATTGGCTGAAACCTTGGACGGATTTAAATGTCTTCTCAAGTATCTTACTGAGAAGAAGCACAAATTTTTTACTTACGACACCAAAACTGAACGTGTGTTCAAGGTTGTCATGAAAGGACTGCCCAGTGGTGAATCCCTGGATCAGATCAAAGATGAACTGGCAAAATTACTTGGAGTTGTGCCACTCCAAGTAATTAAAATGAAAATGAAATCCCGTCCTGGCGATTCGCGCAACGGGATTTCTAATGATTTTTATTTAGTTCACTTCAAGTCTAGTGAACTAAACAACCTTAAGGCCTTAGAAAAAGCTAGCCTTATGCTCCATGTCCGAGTGAAGTGGGAACACTTCAGGAAGACTGGAGGAAATTTCCAAAACCTCACTCAGTGCCGTAAGTGCCAGGGATGGGGTCACGGAACTAAAAATTGCTATATGCCAGCTAAATGCATGAATTGTGGTGATTCCTCTCACGCAAAGGACGACTGTCCTGTGAAGGAAGATCCTAAGAAATTTAAATGTTCAAATTGTGGTGAAAACCACAAATCCAATTTTTGGGAATGTAAGACTCGCAAAGCGATCCTACAATCTCGTTCTAAGCGACAGGTAGGAAACGCTCAACGTTTCCGACCAGGTACAAATTCCTCTGCTGTTAACAACGGTCAGCGAGGAACAAATTCTACATTCGTACCCGTAGGTACAAATATCACCCCTGCTTCAAATTTTTCATCTGTACCTACTCCCCTCGCTGCTAACAATGTTCAGCGAGTTAATGGAGCTACCTATGCTGCTATTGCAGCGGGTAGAAATCAAAATACTAACCAAAGTAATTGTAACGGAAATTTTGACAATTTTGACTTAGGAAGCATTACTGCTCCTAAAATGGAATTTTTACAGAATTCATTAATTGACATGATTTCTGATATGCTTAAATCTAACTCCATGTTTGATGCTATTCAAACTGGAGTATAATTTGCTAATAATATTGTCATTACTTTGAAATTCAGTAATGGATTTTAAAGCATTAAATATTTTAAATTGGAATGCTCGATCTCTTAAAGATAATGAAGACGAGCTATTTAACTTTTTGAGAGTCCATAACGTGCATATTGCCGTTATAACTGAAACGTTCCTTAAACCTGACCATAAGGTTAAGAAGGACGCAAATTACTTGATTTATAGAAATGATCGTCTTGATGGACCCTGTGGTGGCGTTGCCATCATTATTCATAGACGAATCAAACATAAAATTCTTTCTTCATTTGAAACCAAAGTTTGTGAAACTTTGGGAGTTTCTGTTGATTCAAAATTTGGACAACGTACGTTTATAGCTGTCGATTCACCATTCCAATGCGTAGGCCAGCAAATGAATTTTCTCAAGGGTGACCTTCAGAAACTTACCCGTCATAGGTCTAAATTCTTCATTATTGGTGATTTTAATGCAAAACACCGCTCATGGAATAATGCTCAAAGCAATTCCAATGGTAAAATTCTGTTTGATGATTGGTCTGCAGGTTATTACACTATTCAATATCCAAACAGCCCAACATGCTTTTCTTCTGCAAGAAATCCTTCCACTATTGATTTGGTCTTAACTAATTGATGTCAACTTTGTAGCCAATTGGTTACCCATGCTGACTTCCGTTCTGATCACCTTCCAGTAACTTTTGAAATATCCCAAGAAATAATTTCTAATCCCAACAGTTCTATTTTCAATTACCATAGAGCTGATTGGGAGCAGTATCGAACATTTATGGAATATAACTTCGATCCAAACATTCCTTTGCAAACCAAAGATGAAATTAATTATGCTCTTGAATCTCTGACTACTTCTATAGTTGCAGCAAGAGCTGCCTCAGTGCCAAAATGCGAGGTTAAATTCGATTCAATTATAATAGACGACGATCTTCAGCTCTTGATCCGTCTTAAAAATGTCCGTAGGAGACAATATCAAAGAACACGCGATCCTGCCATGAAGTTTATCTGGTGGGATTTGCAAAAACAAATTAAAAAGCGATTCTCTACTCTGAGGAACAAAACTTTTGAAAATAATATTTCTAAATTAGACCCGACTTCCAAACCATTTTGGAAACTCACAAACATTTTGAAAAAACCTCAAAAGCCTATTCCAGCGCTTAAAGAAGGTGGTAAAATTTTGATCACAAATTTGGAAAAAGCTCAGAAACTTGCTAAGCAATTCGAGAGTTCCCATAATTTCAGTTTGGGTCTTACTAGTCCTATTGAGAATCAGGTTGCTCGGGATTTTCTGAATATTTTCTCTCGGGAAAATATTTTTGATGATTCCTGGGGGACTGATTTGGACGAAGTAAGGTCTATAACTAAAAAGTTTCAAAATATGAAAGCTCCAGGTGATGATGGAATTTTCTATATCCCCATCAAAAAAACTCCCAGAGAGTACCTTGTCATTCTTGGTAAAATTATTTAACAGATGTTTCCATTTGGCATACTTTCCTGATAAATGGAAAAATGCAAAATTTGTCCCAATTTTGAAGCCGGATAAAAATCCAGCTGAAGCTTCTAGCTATCGTTTGCTTTCTTCAATAAGTAAACTTTTTGAAAAGATAATTTTGAATAGAATGATGCTTCACATTAATACGAACTCAATTTTTGCATATGAGCAGTTTGGATTTCGCCATGGGCATTCAACTACTCATCAACTCTTAAGAGTTACCAATTTAATTCGTTCAAACAAATCTGAAGGCCACTCAACTGGAGTTGCTCTTCTAGACATAGAAAAAGCATTCGACAGTGTTTGGCATGAAGGTTTGATTGCTTAATTGAAAAAGTTTAATTTTACACTTTATATTATGAAATTAGTTCAAAATTATTTAACTGACAGAACTCTGCAGGTAAATTATCAAAATTCCAAATCTAAACGACTACCTGTTAGAGCAGGAGTTCCTCAGGGTAGCATTTTTGGGCCTATATTGTATAACATTTTCACTTCGGACCTCCCTGATTTGCCTCAGGGTTGCCACAAATCTTTGTTCGCTGATGACACAGGCATTTCCACTAAAGGAAGAAGTCTTCGTGTTATTTGCAGCAGACTGCAGAAAAGTTTAGATATTTTCTCTTCTTATTTACAAAAATGGAAGATTTCTCCCAACGCTTCCAAAACTCAACTTATAATATTTCCACATAAGCCTGAAACCTAGTAGTAGTCACATAGTCACTATGAACGGAGTTCCAATTTCCTGGTCAAACCAAGTGAAATATCTTGGATTAGTACTTGACCAAAAATTAACTTTTAAAGATCACATTGAGGGCATTCAAGCTAAATGTAACAAATATATTAAATGTTTGTATCCTCTTATAAACAGGAAATCCAAACTTTGCCTGACGAATAAACTTCTAATATTTAAACAAGTTTTTAGACCGGCCATGCTTTACGCTGTGCCAATATGGTCTTGTTGTTGCACTACCAGAAAAAAAGCACTTCAAAGGATTCAGAACAAAGTTCTGAAAATGATTTTGAAGTTGTCTCCCTGGTACAGTACTACCGAGGTACATAGAATTTCGAATGTTGAGACTTTAGAACAAATGTCCAACAAAATAATTAATAATTTCAGGCAAAAATCGTTGCAATCCTCAATTGCAACGATTAATTCCCTTTATACTTAGATAAGATTTAGTTTTAGTTTTTAGTTTTAAGGTATCAATTGTTATACTGACATGCAGGTTAAAAAACCTGTTTAAAATACTGAATTGCCAAGGCAGAAACAATGTAAAAACACTTAGATATATATCATAACAATTAAGGCTGGTAAGTTACTGCAGTAACTGGAGCACCTAGGTTAAAATGAAATGTAATATATTTTGAATTTGGAACAAATAAAGAGTTAAAAAAAAAGAGCAGGAGATCGAGAGAGAGAGAGAGAGGAGCAGATGCTAGGAGGGGAGAACATGTGGGCAATGAGAATACACGTTTGTTGACAAGTTATGTTCTCATGATTTTGTTTGATTTGTTGGTGCACATTGCCCTAAGTGTTTGTGATTGGTCCGCCCTATGGTAGTTCTGCTCTACCGCTACCGGGGGACTGTAATACGCTTCTTTGGTTTTTGGGAATAATGGGTGCAAACTTTCATATCACGCTTTCTCATTGACTTCGTTCCGTAGCTTATTAACTAAAGTATCGCACAAAACGCATAATTTACTTGTTAACTTTGAAATCATGGATTTATTTCAAGTTTTCTGCTCGATAGGCCCAAAATGGGTGATTAGGCCGAAGTAGTTCTCTACCCTATACAGTGTTGGCAAAATCAGAAACCAATTGATATTTTTCCGCTCTCATGCGCTCGCAATATCACGCGTGATATTGGAACAAAATATTATGCTTAATATTGATTTTACAAGCACCTTCGATTGTGAGACTATTCACAACGTGCAAAAATCAAGCTGAGAGTTGACCCGACACAAAAACGATTCCGTTGCACATCTTTTTCTTAGAAAGAGAAAGTATAGTTTGCTATCTCTTTTCAGCGATGGCAGACACGAAGTGACTGCTGCCGGTTGCATTTGGGTGAGCAAAAATCATGAAACTCAATCTCACCACAGCGTGTTGAGATTTGCAGCTGGTGAGTTTTGTTAGCTCGATATTCCGAGCTGCGATATCACAGCTTGCAAAATCAACCGCAGTTGTTTGCTTGTTGATTTTTGTCTACGAAAATCAAGCATGATCTTGGGCGTTGTTGAGATTTGATTTTTTGATGTTTTCCGAACACTGACCCTATATTTGCCGGTGCGATTTGGGTTTTTCCACATTTTTCCCGGTGTTTTTCCCGGTTGATCGGAATTCCTACGTTTTCCCGGATTCTAGGTTTTCTCAGTTGGATGGACATCCTGGTTTGCGGACTAATTAGAGTGCTTTTGGTGACATTCATTTTTGTCATCTTGCCGCTTTTCATGTTGCATGAATGCGATGTCAATTATTCAAGCTGACCAAACCTAAAACAAGTCCAATTAGGCTCAGCGGTTGTCGAGAATGAGGACTCCCAATAAGGTCATTTCTGTCCAAGAAATGTTCCGGCTCCCTCGGGAAAGTATTAGCGTGATAGTGGATCTTCAATAAGGCCATTAGCAGCCGAGTTTTATAAAATCATGAAGTTTGATGTATCACACGACGAGTTTTAATTCTTGTTGTGGCAATGTTTTGAAAAATCATGAAGTTTGATATGTCGCACAATGGGTTTTGGTTTTTGTTGGAAATTGGCCATATCCCCGGGGGCACTGGAACATTTCAGGGGGCACCAGAACATTTTCGGGATGGCTAGTGTGATCGTCGACTATTAATATGTTATCGACCGAGTTTTGTAAAATCATGAAGTTTGATGTATCGCACGACGGGTTTTGATTCTTGTTGAGAATTGGCCACTTTTCCAATGTGACCGTGATTTTTCAATTCGTCCATTACCGATCTAGTTTAAAAAAAATCATGAACGTCATGGTCTCTCAATTAGGCCATTACCCGTCGAGTTTTGAAAAACAATGTTTATGTATCGCACAACGGATTTTGGTTTTCATTGAAAATTGACCACTTCCCCGGGGGCACCGTTAAATTTCTGGGGACACCAGAACATGCCCGGTAGGACTAGCGTGAGCGTGAACTGTTAATAAGGGCATTACCGGCCAAGTTATGTAAAATCATGAAGTTTGATATGTCGTATGACGGGTTTTGGTTCGTGTTGAGAATTGGCCACTTCCATGGGGCACCTGAAAATTTTGGTCATTGGTTCAATTACATCATTTGAGTGCAAAAATATGATGTTTACCCTGAGTATAATTATTACAGAACAGTAAAGCCGAATGTCGACTCAGAGTGATCCTAACGGAAACTAGAATAATGTATTGATCCAAATTTTTCCTGATGGATTCAAAAACTTGAATAGATTCTCGACAAAATGCAATTTGTTGTACAGAAAAAGATTAAGAAATTATGTTTTTAGAGCTAATTGAATTTTGAAATCTATGCAAATGCAGTCGTTAAGCAAAAGTTAAGCAGGTTTTGTTATTTTCAGACGAAACAAGTCTGATTATATTGTGAGTGGGAAAAATGATGCTGTGGGCCGTGTTGATACGAATTTTCCTGCTGTTGACGTATACAGACAGGACATTCAAGTCTCTCTGTAGTTTGAAAGTTAGAGCTCCGAAGACCCTTCCCTTGTAGATCATGTATGTGTCATCTTCGAACAGAGACACCATCATCTGCAGGCCTGGGTTCAATCCCAGTCGGCGCTGCTGAGAATTTCTGAGGCATAACATCTCTGATCACGCCTTCCTTCGGAAGGGAAGTAAAGCCGTTGGTCACCGGTCCATGGGTTGATGGGTCGATAGGTAGGGTCCAGGTGTGGGAGCTGCCTCCCTGGCGTGGGTAGCTTTGGTACACAGGAAAAAGATCGGCACGGAAAACAAGATCGACGGAAAACAAATCAAGGGAAAAAATCATCTGATAAGTCAGAATATCGGAGGAAAACTGATTAAACAGGATGGGTCCAAGATGAGAGCTAGATTTTCAAGGCATCTGATATGTCCCCATTCATGTATGATCGTATATTTTTATAATTTGAACATCAGAAAATCATGCCAAACACTGTCAAATGCATTTTCAACGCCTAACAATGTCATATTACATTTTCATTTTTTCACCACTAAATAAATTATCACTCAATCAAAATTGACTACGCACCAGTTGCACTTACCAGCCGAGCATGCAGTAAAACTCTAATGACATTTCCTTCATGCCCGAATAACGCTTGTATAATTGATGGTGTGCCAGACTAAAGGGAATGGTAAGTACTGGTAAGGCATCCAGCAATATATCTCCTGGCCTATTAGCACGAAAGCGCCGCAGTAAACAAAGGTTGACAGAGGTATAAATTGCATTTTCATGTTCCCCCTCCAACCGGCTCGGATCCATCACGGCTTGTAGATATTGGGCAAAACAGGACTCGGTTGATCGGCCCAGCCAGAATCCGACAGCATCCCATTCCGTACTCGAACATATGTAGGCCTATTGTTGTATGCGTAACCCGCAACTTTTACGAACAATTTGGCTCACAGGTGTAGCAGGAATAAGGTTGCTCAAGCGTGTGACGAGGAAGCGTAGGTAATTGAAAGTTTTTACGAGCTATTTTGTGGTCACTTTTGCCTCTTTTTATGACACAGTTGATTTTATTTTTTACGTGCCATTGAACTTACTTGCGGGATGTCGTCAACAGATTGACCGCCGTAAGGTCAGAAAAATGGCTTCTGAACAACATTCACGAAGGAAAGGCGCAACAATTTGTCATAAAAACCAGTAAATCACAGGAGCTGCAAAGGAGGGAGTTCCCGGGTTGTGGATGGAATTTTCCTTTTTTTCCTCTTTCCGGAAAAAGGCACATAAAAGGAAACACAAGTGGTGAAAGAACCGCAATTTTTCACCCATCGACAGAATGGTTGATAAGGTGGGAGAACAAATCTCGAGGCTCGGAATCCTGTGGTGAGGTATTGTTTTTTTATAGTGAAAGGTATCCCGAAGAATGTCATTTTTTAAAAGCAAGCAATTCTGAGCAATCCACTGTCTTTCAAAATACATGGGCTGTCAAGATCAGTGTCCTTGTACTTAAAATGATTTCCAATTGGGTGAGACAAAATTACAACTATGTGTGAACAAATCATTCTAAGGTTGGAAAAATCGAAACATCCAATACCAAGTAAATAGGAAATTCCATAATCTGTGGGTTCTTCAATACAAGAAAAAGTAATCCATGATACACCTGACTCTTCAGCCTCTTGTTCCCATCAGCAATTTGTCGTTGCCGGATCCGAATCGTTAGATTTCTCACCTACATTTTCCTACGGCACCATCATCGGCATCGTTTGCCTATGGATGCTGAACTTTGATGAAGGTGAGGTGAACCATAAAAGGAAAATGCAAAGTAGTTTTCCCCTTTTTTTGTTGTCCTGCAATCCGCAAAAACGTTTCCAGCTAAACCTCAAAGTGCCCCTGCGCTTCTCCCGCTGCTGATCCCGGAAAAAGAAATGCTTCCGGCTGAATTGGTGATGATGTTGATGGCAAAACAACAAAAGTGTACCCTGCCTATAAATCGCACGGAGAAGGGTTCCGCTGTCCCACGCCCCATGCCCCATGATGAAGATGATGATGATGATGATGATGATGATGGGGGTGATGGGAATGGTTCTTTTTATGCGTTGGATGTAATATTTTTTTTTTCTTTTTACAACCTGCCGCATTTGCTACTCTACCTGGCGGATATTTACCAATCGTCTGAAGTGTTCCAACAAGAAGCACTAAGTTTCCTTTTTGTCGTATTTTTCTTGTTTCTATTTTAATCAAACTTCATTTGTTCGAAAGCATGCTCCTCACTCAGCTGCTGTGATGACGGAAGCAAACGGGCGGCTGGATTTAATAGCTTAAATTGCCCCGGGGGCAGTTCACATAGTGGGTAGCTATACAAATATATGATAAGTACATGCTCGACTTCCTGGGAATGCTGAAAGGAAGCCTTCGTGTACTCGAGGTTTTTAAATTATTTTGTTCTTTTTCTCTCGTTTCATCACAGTCTAGACTATTTTTAACCAGAGTAGCTCACACAATGGACCCACATTGCCTTGGTTACTTTTTTTTTGTGTGTTTGATAAAGCAAAGTTTAACCATTCATTTTTTTACGTTTTTTATTAAAGTGTAATTTAAACATTCGGTGATCTTTTATAAAATATACAGCAAGGGTTTGATTTTGGCAACACACATTTTTTTTACGTTTCATCTTTCCATAAACTTTAATCACATCATGTGCAAAGCTTCACAACTATGTGGAAAGTCCAATCACAATGTTGAATGGGGCTTCAGGCTTTCAAGTTCCGAACACAAGCAAACATTAGAGTCGTGTTGGCAAAATGGAACAAACTTCATTTGTTCGTGGTCTGAATGACTCGTGGTCTGTCGACAATTTACGTAATGCAAAAAAAAAAGACTTCTCCCTTGTCACAAAAGATACCTCAGAAAGGTAAACCTTCAGTATCGTGTAGCTTTGACAACATATGTTTGTTCGAGGGATTATCTGTAGATTTCTGTAGTGGGAATCTATTCAATCCATTCAAAGTGTTTTTTTATGTTGGTTGGAAATACTCTCTGACATGAAGCTTTAGTGTGATAATTTATTAGCTAGAGAGTGATCTTAGAAGAGGGTAGGTAAATAGTTCCGTTAGAGTACGGCAGTATGAAAATTGAATAGAAGTTGTAAATGAGCTAGGGCCATTACTGCGACAGTACAAAGTCAAACGCATACCTTTTGCCTAACCCGTAAGATGTACGCGGAGATTTGAAGTATGTCTTCAAATTTACAGGCAAAAAATGTACACCCGCCTTTGCTCATTACTGTCTGCGGCTGTGGAATAGTTCTAGCGACGTTTCATCACTACCTATAGCCCCACATTACCGAAAGCATTTCCAGTCGATGGTGTGTTATAATGCAATTCTTCTTTACCCAACTATTGTGTTGCTCCTCTCGTCATGACCAACGTGGTCATCTCAGAGAGAAAGCAGTAGGGTGTTTGTTGCGTGCTGTACCATCATCAGTATATAGCACAGCAGTTAGGCAAAAGGTATGCGTTTGACTTTGTACTGTCGCATTAATGGCCCTCCGCTCATTTTCAATTTCTATTCAATTTTCATACTGCCTTACTCAAATGGAACTATCTACCTACCCTCTTCTAAGATCATTCTCTAGCTAATAAATTATCACACTAAAACTTCATGTTAGATAGCATTTCCAACCAGATCTATTCAATATTTAAGGTTTAAAGGAAGCTTCCAAAACTGCGACAAGGTGGGTAAATAGACCGGATCATCCGATATTTTTGGTAGATTTTACACGATATTTCATGTTAATTTGACTACATAAATCATTAAAGTTGTATGCAAGCTTGTAAACAATTTCGATTTTTATGCGAACTATAGTATAGCTCAAAATTAAATGCGAGGTGATCTTACGCGGCAGTTAAAATTCCAATTTTCTGCTGTTTAGCTTTAAATTCTGTTTCAGATCCCAGTTAAAATTTGCTTATGTCATTGAACTACTGGGTTTTGGGAATTCATGGACAACAATTGCAGTTCCAATTCGATAGTTAGTTCCAGTTGATGCAGTTCTAGTAGTTCGTTTATAATTATCTATTATTATAATTATGCATATTTGTATTGAACACTTCTAGCGTGAATATTCAAATCGACGTATCTGCTTTTAAAAACAATCACTTCAATCGACTTAGTGTCTTAATTGCTAACTCACCCACGCAAACAAACACCATCATCAGGTACGAGAATCTTTCCCCTACTAGCTGGTGTTGTTAGATTCTGTGAGTGCGCTAGCAGTTGCCACAAATCGTCGATTGAAGTGAATGTTTACAAATTCAGATACGTCGATTTTCTTAGTTAATGAGGCTTTCCAATGCATGCTTATGGGTTAGATGTTAAATGTTCGACTGATGTAAATTTAAATCGGTCCAATTTCTGCCAAAATATGACAGATCTTCACAGGAAAAAATCTAAATTTTACTGTTGATATAAACATCCATGCATGCAAACATTTCAAGCAGAACATTTGCATTAGGTCCTAAGTAACATTGATCGATTCTCTTCGTCGACTTTCTCTTTTGACTTGAGCACATAACCGTTTCTTGTTGTGTCTGTCTTATTAAATACTAGATAAAAGATTCTTTTATCGATCAGTGTACTGAAAATACCTGGAAATACCTTTACATCATCGTGGGGATACCAAGATAAAGTCGACGAAGAAAATCTGTCAATGTTACTTAGGACCTAATGCAATGTTCAGCTTGATTTATGCATGCAAATTTTCTTTTCACGTCATCTAGCAACTTGTAAGGGCCACCCACATTAGATCCGTTTGCGTTGCGTTGACGTAAATTTGACAATTAGACAATAGATTGGGGCCTCCTTTAGCTCAGTCGATAAAGGCGCAGCTACAAAGCAAGACCATGCTGGAGGTAGCTGGGTTCGATTCCCGGTCCGGTCTAGGAATTTTTCGGCTTGGAAAATTTCTCGACTTCTCTGGGCATAGAAGTATGATTGGACTTGCCACACAATTATACCAATGCAAAAATGGTACTGGCATCGAACGCTCTCAATTAATAACTGTGCAAGTGCATCTAGAACATTAAGTTCAGAGCACGCAATAAGCGAAAATGCGATATGCAATAAGCTTGAAATGCGAAGGAGAAGAGAAGACAATAGATTTAGCTGTCAATAAGTCTACGTGAATGAATATTTACATCCCAATTAAAATTCAGATTTTTTTTCTGTGTAGGTGAGAACCTCCTTTATCAAACTATGTGGCAGAAATAGCGTAAAATCTGTTTATAAAGCTGTGGTTGTCAAAAACAGAAAGTCGATGAAGAGAATCGATCAAAATCACTTACACCCCTTCCCTTTTAACCCACTCATTTGTAATATTTCATGAAATATCTCATAAATTTACACGATCTATAATGTAAACATGCATGATATACGAAGCTCCATTTATTTATATCATAATAACAGAAATCTACACTATTTTTTCGAATTGTGTTCTATCGAAGACAACCCTTCCATTTTCTCACCTGAACGCTATGAGACAGGTACAATCCCATTATATGCCGCTCAAAGGTAAATGCTTCGAACGAATTTGATAGCAAAGATTACATCCTCAGGCGAAGGGTTTGAGGATTTGCTCATTTTTCTATGCGTTGCTTCCACTTTCACTCAAGCGCAGTGCTACTGCATCTGTCACTTGGATTCTGGCAAACTTTCCAGTCTTCTTGATTTGTTGTCTTCGGTTCTATGCAAGACTGGTCATACAATTTAATCCGTATCAGAGCATACCACCATTAATGTTTAGCATATTGATTGTGACAAATATTGAGGACAAGACTTTTAGAGTGTCATTTATTAGTGACTTGGTAACTTTTTTCAAGCCAGTTACTTTTTCTTGTAATCAGTCACTGTTTTCAACTATTTTAGCGGGAATTTATTTCAATCATCAACAACTCCCGGCCCACAGCTGTTCCGATTCGTATTGGAATGCCCAGCATATGTGCCATATTGACTGAATTTGGTTACGATCTAGATTTTTGCGAGAGCTTTGTATGGAAAACGGAGCAAGTCTATTAATTTGTTATAGAAAATTATTTAAACAACTTCGTCGAAGGCCGCAAATCGATTCGACTTTTGTGTAAAAATTGGTATTCCGCGCATACCTTCAAGCTTTTTTGCAACCCTAATAACGATAATACCTAACGCAAGGTATTATGAGGCCTCCCTTAGCTCAGTCAGTAAAGGCGCAGCTACAAAGCAAAACCATGTTGGAGGTGGCTGGGTTCGATTCCCGGCCTGGTCTAGGAATTTTTCGGTTTGGAAAATTTCTCGACTTCCCTGGGCATAGAGTATGATTGTACTTGCCACACAATTATACTAATGCAAAAATGGTACAGGAATCGAAAGCTCTCAATTAATAACTGTGGAAGTGCATCTAGAACACTAAGTTGAGAGCACGCAATAAGCTAAAATGCGATAAGCATTAAGCTTGAAATGCGGAGAAGAAGAAGAAGAAGAAGAAGAAGAAGAAGAAGAAGAACCTAACGCGAGGAACCCATGGCCATAAATAAAAAATAATAACTTTTGGCACAGAAGTTGAATCGATTTACGGTCTTGGACGAAGTTGTTCTGTGCGTGAAGTTCATTTGTGAATTACTGTGTGCTGTTAATTGAGCGAGTGGCAAAGGTGTTGGGTAAATTTTGAAATTCCTTGAAAAGCCATTTGCAAAGCTTATGAGTGGGGGATTCTTCAGCCGAGAAATTTTTTTTTTGTGGTTTGTGAATCTTTAGTGAACCTTTGATCCTAGGTAGATCAAGCTTTGAAACTTTTCTTTGACTCGTAGTGTTGCCAATAACCGCCTTGCACTCTTTTATCCACATGTTTAACCATGATCGGACGGGGTTTATCCGCAACAGCCTGTTTTTCCTTCATCCGTTAAACAAATTAAATTAACAATAAGAAAAAGGCACAACGGTGTTTTGCCTCCTGTCCGAGGCATTCAAGGTCACCCCAACCCAAAGTTGGTAAATATGTCATGAAAATGTTACAAAATAAAAATTCAATGCCATTAGTTTCTTCTTTACAATTTGTATGGTGACACCTTTGCAGTAAAAATTTTCCCACGAGGCAATTGCATTGATTTCAGGCTTTTGCTTTAAAAACTTCTATCAACGCATAATGTGCGGTGTTTATACAAAGATTCAAGATACATTTTCTTTGCTTTGAACGATGATACTTATTTATTTATGGTCAAAATTAATTCAATAATTCTGATTATTTGATGGTTTAGAAGTGCTTTTAAAAATAATAGTCATAACTAGGGAAATGGAGTGTAAAACGCGTCCCGGGGTAATATGACCAACACTATTCGTACAATTCAAAGAATAATTGATCTAAACAGTTCCTCAAATGATAGTTCAGCAGCTTTTCTAGTGATTCTGGTTGAAAATCCATTAAATTTGTTTTGAAAAACATGTAAGCATGCGCTGTTGGCCATATTACCCCATAGCACGCCATATTACACACCTTACCCTATAACAATTTAATTATTCTGTATTAATTTTGATCGAAAAAAAAAATTATGGTAAAAGAAAATCCCGATGTTGTTAGTTTCCCGTTTTTGCCAGCCTAAAATTTGAGAAGGGGCTGACAAATTCGGGAAAACACTGTATTACTTTATTAATTTATATTATGGTTATGTATGTTTTTCCTCCTTGACCTGTTTGAGTGATGTCAGAAAAAAAGTGAAATAACCATTTGCATCAGCCTTACTTTACAAAAAAAAAGACCACGTGGAAATCAGTGAGGCGGGATAGGGGTTGAGACTTTGCTCACACTTGTCCACGAAGGTGTTAAAATCACGATGTTTCTGTCCACGTGGTATATGGATGGCCCCTAATGAGGAATACTCATTGAGGGTTCATTTCAATGCCTTCGCTAAAAAATATTTTTTTCTGTCATCACAGACAAACTGTCTCCTCAGGTGCAATCATTTTTCGCTGCTGCACATTGCACCGCTACAAAACTTTCCAAACCCAACTTTCGACCAGTAGCAATTAGGGAAACTTTTTTTTCCTCTTGAAACTTTGCAATTTGTTATCGTATTAAAACGAGGATTTAAATAATGACTGGCACATAACTTTATCTTGTCCTCGTTACGCGGTTTGATGCTGCTGCTCAGCCATGGCTATTGCACAGTGCCCGCTTGAACTAAAACGATGAACGGAAACCGGAGCGAAAAAGAACTAGATTGCGAAATGAACCAATGCGACACGTGTCCGTGGCAACATTCGGAGGAATGACCTAGCCCGCGTTTCGAATAAATCCCAGAGAGTAAAGAACAAAGTTAGTTAACAGATTTTTTTCTAAAACCCTACCCTCTTTTCCGGTTGCGAGTGTCCCAAAGGAGAGCGTTCTGCTTCACTTGGCGATTGCCTGCTGCAGTTTGTAGCTACTTCTACTGCTACTACATACATTTGACCAACGTGTTATCCGCGGAGTAGCTCTTTTGGAAGCCGGTTTCGAAGGCGAGAAACTTTTTACCCACCACTTGGCAGCATGATTTTTTTTTGTTAGTCTTTGGATGCCGGTGCAACGGTTCCCATTTTGAGATCTTCTTCGGATTGCACGGGCAAGTACAGAGGCAACCCCGGAATCTAGATCCCCTGTCACGCTAGAGCTTTGTTTGGCATTACTCCAAACGAAGAGCGCTTTTTTAATCATCTTTGAATTCTATCAACTATGCTTCTTGTTTTTGGATGGGGTGAGAATGACTGGGGGTTGGCACAGGCACAGTGAAGGTCAAAAATATACGGCTTAGTTGAACATGGATTTGAATAAATCTGCATATCCCCATCGTATGTCTGGAACGCATACACTGTCTTACAAAACATGGAATATACTTCTATTGTGACCGCTACTGTAAATTTCGGCCCAATTGATAGTTGCAGCATCCGAGCTGTTGTAGCCAACCAACGAACAACGATCTCAGTCCTCCGGCGACGCGACGGATTGAGGAGAAACAGAACCACCCAACCAGACAACACGGTCCACAGGCAGGCAACAGTAGCCACACCAGCCCAGCCCAGCCCAGTACAGCCCAGCCACCCAGCATCAAACCGGGACGATAGAATCATATAGAAGGGCGCCACGGCGTCCCGGAGACATAAAGTAGATCGTTACAGTCGCACGTCCGTCGCTTCTTCTGCTCTTCCCTTGGCAGTGAGGTCCATGTGAGTCTAGCAACCCCGAGTTCTGATGTCGTCGACGCCGTCGTTCTCGCTGTTTCGTTAGCTTCTACAAACATATATAGCTGAAGCTATGGCTCACTGGAGAGTACAATTTTCTGTTCGTATTTTTTATGGGATGGGACATCCAAAGAATGTGGCATGTTGCCTCGTGGAACGAAATTGAAGATTTTAGGAAAATTCCAATGGATTAATACATAACATGTATGCTAATTAAACGATGGGAGTGCTGCAGTCAAATGGGTTCTGAGTTTTCACAAAGTGGGATTGTTAGTTAATTGAATGTCTCGTTGAGCTCATTCTGAATATGTGTTGAAATGGCGCAATTTCTAAATGATGCTTTGATCTCCATGCAGTTATGATATGGTTTTTGCTTAAAATTTAAATGAGGCTGACAACCCGATTGGCTCACTAAACAGAAACTTCATTATTTTCTCAAGAAATTTAACTTGCTCTTTCCAGTGTGGAAAAAAGTAATAGAAATAGTAGCACTTGGACTGACATTCCACCTTGACCAGCAACCCTTCTATTTGAAATATTCTTTAGTGAACTACTGAAGATCCAATGACCCCACTGATTCCGTGCAAATTGTTGCAAAGTGTTAGATATAATACATTATTACTTAGTTATTAATTAGTGAACATATAAAGATATACTTATAGTGCCTTCCCATTTTTGGTAACACAACTTAAATAACTAATACAAACAAATGTTTACACCACAAAATGCAGTCACCTACTAATGCTAATAGTAGTGCCTTAAATACACCTTTTCCATAATGTTGATGTCAGGATTCTCCATCATTGATTGATTTTATAAATTTATGTTAAACTGCATCCATCATTTTCTTTAATTTCAAAAAGGTTGAATAGATTCATGGAATTCACACCTTCATGGAAAAAAAATAAAGCTTAAAACAAAATGAAAAAAAATTCTTTCTCAAGCATCTATAATATTTTGTTGCTTCATATCAGAACTATTTTTTTTTCATTGGTGTTTATTTGTGAGGCTCAATTACTTTATGAAATAAACGGAGCCGTGGGACTATTTTTTTTTGTTCATTTAGGGGTGTTGAGTTCTTCATTTTTATTTTCGTGTTTGCACCAGGTCAGTTGCGGGTCGTCGTCGGTGTCCAGGGACGCCACATCCATTTTTACTACCTCTTCATGCAGCACCTCTATCCCTTCATTTGTATCCAGGCTGTTGCTGTCCAACGATGCACCTCCAGCCGCTACACTAGCGTACGTATTGCTATCCAACGAACTGCCATCGCTCTGTTTTTTGTCCTGGCCTATCTTTTTATCGTCCCACTTTTTCTCCACGTCCGGTTGCTTTTTAAGCTGCTACTACTTCCGGCTTTTCCGTTTGGGACAGAAAATCATCCGGTGCCCCTCCCATTTATGTTGGAAGCATTGATCCTTATTTCCAGCATAACTTATTCTGTATTCCGGGGGCAAATTGATCACCGGGGTGAAATTGTTCAAAATGCCTTGCGTTTTCAGCTGTACCGTAGAATGTTTTCGGAAAAATATACCAATAGAAATCTTGAGACTATTTCATCGATGGACTCTAATGATTGTTTTGATGAGTTTTTTGAACAAAATAGCTTATTGTACTACATAAATTACAATTTTATTATAATGGCCTTGAAGCTTCCAAAATTATTATTTAAACAATTGTAGGGCTGCGTCTTGTGCTGCCATTAGCATGAAAGGGTTTAGTTATACTCAACTAAGTATCTATTTTGGCATTGTTGCTGAAAATTCACTTCACAAATGTATGTTTTTTATACGGAATTAGATAACCCAAAGTAGTAAGGTGTATTTTTTGTTTATCCTCTGTTCGGAACATAAAACTACTGCGAATAATTTGACCTATTGTAATATATCCCGTGTCCATAGTTTTGAGCATGTCGTGTTGCTTTATAACTACGGAGATATGTTGAAGTATTAGGTTTTGATACAGTTGTCATTCTTGTTTGCATCGCAAGGTACCGATTCTATTTGAAAGGTCCCGCTATTTATGTCCTCCAAAAGCACGCTCCTTTGTCAATAAAAATCGGAATCCTTAGCTACAAAATCAAGAAATGACACCGTTATTGACCATGCATCAGGACCCTAGTCCCAACCACTTCAAACAAACTACGAATAAAAAAATTAGGAATCGAAAATTAGATGTAGATCATCCTCGATGGAGCAACCCGTGTTTTGTCACTATTAAAAAGGCATTAAAGTAACAAGGATTAATATCTGCTCCTTTGATTAGTGAAAAATCCTGTTCTCCTAGTTTAAAGTTGTAAGGACCAGAGCTGTTAATTATCACGGCCATCATGTGACAATGAGAAAACAGGTCCTCTCACTATCACGCGACGATACTACCTATCATTCTTGTCATTTTCCGATGATCAAGCACTCATGAGAATAATTTGTAGGGTTTTTGATCTAATTTCCGTCCTACTAAGCACAACCCGCGCTTTACCTCACCTTTCTGAACGAGTTTAAACAAAAAATGGAATATTTCTATCAAAAATGACTTGCAAATTTATTCACCTTTCCATACGTACCGTTGGATTTGATAAAGAGTCACATAATGTTGAGATATTGTCTAAAATCTAACACTGCTTCTTGATTCTAAATTCGTTCTACGAGTTTCAATTCCGTCCTAACGCATTGAAACGCCATTAGATTTTCTTCGTCCTACGGATAAACGTAGAAAAAGGGGATTCGCTAGGAGCGCTTCTTTTGTTTTGAGAACAATGAGTGTAAATATTCATACAATGCGCTCTATAAGGATTTATGTGTAGCTAATGAACTAACGCATAGGAACAAACCTATTATTGATTTGTGCACGGTGAAATCATTGATATTATTGATCTTTTCTGATCGATAGAACGGAAATGGGCGATTACGACGAAGTAGCGCTCTACCCTATGCGGTTTTGTCATCAAGATTTCTTACTGATTTAGATGAATTTAAGCAACTAACCGTATGTAATCGGTAGAGCAAATGTTTTGTTAATATTTCCTCGGTACAACTAACTTTAAAAGCAATTAATGAGATAATAATTACGATGATCACAACTCTGTCACGTTATGTCATGACAAAAAATTCGATGAGATTTTGAAGAAAATCTTTATCATCGTTTCCTCATGCGATGATAGTGACAGAAGTATTTCTGTTAATATCGCGAGAGATCTTTCATTGAAAATTACTTTTGCCAGCCCAGGTCAGAACTAGGGTTCGGCGGTACATCTCATACCAGTAACGCTCCACGAAAACGTGATCTATCAGAATATTGACATATTATTTATTCTATAGCAGCGCCTCTAGTGGTCGTATTTAGATTTGTTTTACAGAAATTTAATTTGAAAGTACACGTGTTTCAGTGGTGATAGTTTCGTATCGATACGTGTAGTATTAAACAAGTTGTACTAGATGGAAGACGAGAAAAGAAAATACATCCTGCACACCCACGTCAAATTGCCGTTTCTACCGTGAGAGATGTTCTCAAACGGTTTCGTGATCGCAAGAGTGTGGCCCGATGGATTTTAGGCAAGCTGCCGAACAAAAGTTTTATCTGACAAAAGCACGGGGTGATGTTTCCAGCAAACTCAAGTTTGTTTTCGCCGATAAAGTCCCCTGGAAACTGATGAAATGGTCGCTGAGGTTGACCAGTCTAGTATGTGGCAGATGATGGCACGAATTCCAAGGAAAGTCTTCGAGTAATTTAGCATTTTTTTAAGTTTAATAAAATACTTTTATTTTGACTACATTCTACAAACTTCAAATCAATCCCAAGAAATATCTGGTTTTATTCATCTGGATTCTATGTGGACCAAACTTTATTCAAAGAGCTGATTAAACATATCAACATTTTCTATTTTTTTTTTTATTTCCTAAAAATAAACAAAAAGTCAATCACGTAAAAGAAGTCCTCATAGCTTCTGATTTCAGTACCATAAGATTGTTAATACACTTTTTTGTAAAACAAAATCCAATGTATACGTTAACCCTTCGTCTGTGCCAAAATCGACTAACGTTGTTTGTATCCTGTGCCCAATTTGACCCCAAATTGAAATCGTTGTATCGTAGCGAAATTTTCAATGGATTTTTGTAATTTCAAATGTTTTGCAAAGTAAATCTAGTTTACTTTAAGTTTAAAACTATCAAACTTTTTTTTTATAACTGTTAAAGTGTATCCATGAATTGGGATATTTAGCTTTTAGATATGATTATATCACAAGATCCTAACCAAATAGGATGTTGTTTCCTGTGGAAAATATGTTCAGGAATGCAAGGTCTTCAAAAATATGGATGGTATATTACAAAATTTACATAAATGTAATATCTTATATCTAAAGACCCTGCTCACATGCAAGCTTCTTATCTTGGGCAAAGTTGTTTAGATGGACAGGATTTATTCTAAGGTAAACATTTCAGCTCAGAATTCACTCAACAGATGGCACTAGTGCCATTCATTTTTAATGTGCTTTGACTTAAAATCTTGACAAAAAAAAAGGTTACCGTCTTTGGAAAAGTTTCTCAAATTAACAAGACCTATTATAGAGTGAACAGCTTAGTTCAAAATTTGCCTCACCAGGTGGCGTTGGCTCATCATTAAATTTTCAATTGTTTGCTTTTACTTAACATGTTGATTAGATAGAAATTTTGTCACAAATACTTTATCCACAACAAAAAGTATTTTTGATCAGTCCTCCCTTACTAAGCGATAATTCCAAAACAACATCAGGGTTGTCTTCCATCCAATTATTTATCTAAAAAAGTAACGAAAACGGGACATAACGCTTAACAAATTGAAAGAGCGGTGCTAGAGTGTCGGTGAAAGGTATTGAAAGCCATAATGAGGTTTCGTTTCAATTCGAAAATCGACGTTACTTTCATTGAAAGGAGTAAGCAAATCAACGTCGAGAAAATCCACAGCCAGCCGAATAAAAATTAACCATACAAAAACAATAGAACATATTGTTACAAGACAATAAAACCTATTGTAGCAACAATAAATGTTATTGTCAAAAACAATTAAAATACAATAGTACTTATTGCTGTGTACAATATAATCTATTGTTAATGAGACATGAGACAGGGGGGTTGTTAGTTACTGTAACCATAAAAAAAATCATTTTTTCTCGAACAAATTTGATCTCATTACAATAAATTTTATTGTTTTTTTATTGTACAAAATTTTGATTTCATAGAATTTCTTGTTAACCTATTGTGGTGACTATTTGATTATTTGCAAATACAATAGAAGAACAATAAGATTAATTGTTAACCATAGAATCTATTATATTTGATTGATATTTTACTGTAATTTAATAATTATTTTTATCCTGGCAGCCTTTCGTTCTAAGTGTGTTTCTTTTTCATTTTCGTTTCGTGCTAATAGTCTAGCTAGGCGTTATAAAGGGTGATACGGTCAAAATTTGGTCAAGGGAAAACGCGTGTAAATCGGTGAAATCGTTTATTTAAAAAATCAAATTAAATTTCTTTTTCAAGTTCAATTAGTATAAAATTCAGGAAAAATATTCAGTTAGGCTTCCGCTTTTCCAAATCCGAATTGCCGGGCCTTACGCTTGACCCCTGCCATCAGATTTTGTACAGCCACCTTGTCCACCTTCTTCGCCGCAGAAAGCCAGTTTGCCTTGAACTGCTGCTCGCCCTTAGCAGTTTTTTTGGTCTTCTTTAGGTTCCGCTTGACAATAGCCCAGTATTTCTCAATTGGGCGGAGCTTTGGCGTGTTGGGAGGGTTCTTGTCCTTTGGAACCACCTGCACGTTGTTGGCGGCGTACCACTCCATGGCCTTTTTACCGTAATGGCAAGATGCCAAATCCGGCCAAAACAGTACGGAACAACCGTGTTTCTTCAGGAAAGGCAGCAGACGTTTATTCAAACACTCTTTCACGTAAATTTCTTGGTTGACAGTCCCGGAAGCTATGAAAATGCTGCTTTTTAAGCCACAGGTACAGATGGCTTGCCAAACCAGATATTTGTTTGTCCTTCCTTTTGCCGTATAAAACTCCTGTCCCGGAAGCTGCTTGTAGTCGGCTTTGACGTAGGTTTCGTCGTCCATTACCACGCAGTCAAACTTCGTCAGCATCGTGTACAGCCTCCGGGATCGCGCTTTGGCCGTCGTATTTTGTTTATCATCGCGATTTGGAGTCACTATCTTCTTGTAAGTCGATAGTCCGGCTCGTTTTTTGGCTCGATGCACGGTTGTAGACGATACACCCAGCTTATTTGCGGCATCTCGGAGAGAGAGGTTAGGGTTTCGCTTGAAACTACCGGCAACTCTCTTTGTCGTCTCAGCGGCTTCCGGTTTTCGATTTCCCCCCGATCCAGACTTCCTGGCTGTCGACAAACGTTCCCCAAACACTTTAATTACATTTGTAACGGTTGATTTGGCAACTTTTAGCGATTTTGCCAACTTTGCGTGCGAGTAGCTCGGATTTTCGCGATGCGCGAGCAAAATTTTGATACGCTGCTCTTCTTGCTTGGACGGCATTTTGACAACTGAAGAGTGAATTCCAAAATCAAAATAGGAGCAACATTCTACACACACACACCTTCAAAATGAGGGGTGTTCAGGTTTTTTAAATGCAAAATTGAAAGAAATACGTCAAGTTGATATTGACCAAATTTTGACCGTTTAACCCTTTAGGAATTATGCGTTGAACACGTTGTATGAAAGAATCGAGTTCATTCTAGAGCTTTAAAAATGTAAAGGTCAAGACGTTGAGTTAATGAAAATAAAACAAAATGAATGACACACTAGCGCTGCCTGGTTAGTGAATTCTGTACTGATATGTTATCTTAAAATAGGTCTAGTCCATCTGAACAACTTTACCGAACATAGGAATAGTCCATCTAGACATCTAGAAGAAAAGAAAAAAAAAAAAATGGCATACAAGCGTCACTTGCTAAGTAAATTCTGAGCTGCACTGTTTACCTTAAAATAGGTCTTATCCATCTGAACAACTTTGCCAAAGACAAGAAGCATCCATATGAACAGGATCTGTTAACACTTTTACAGTTATCCCTCCCTACGAAAGATACGCTAAAATATTTTTTTTATTGTTTTACGTTAACATAGTAAAAGTTCACTAAATTCAAAAATCAATTAAAATTTAGAAAAGATACGACAAAATGAATGTTGGGTTAAATTTACCCCAGGGTACAGACAACGTAAGTTTTTCAAGAAAAATGTTTCAAGAGATAATGTTTCAACTATTTTGGATCAAATGTTATCTACACTGAGACAACCGAACGTTAGAATCCTATAAGCGTCAGCGATGTTATGCTATACTTCGTAAATTGGATACTAGTGACACTCACGACTCTTTTGAAATTCTCAGTCAGACTACTTTCAGGAATAATGCTGGGGAGTAAACATTGATTCCAATCTAAACATGATTTCCAAAAGCATGAATGTCGTTATTCCCGGCCACGCCCATCTTCACCATAACAAGGGATAGGAAAGGAAATGTTGATGTGTTACTAACTTAACAAGAGGCCACCGACTTAGTGACACCCTCATAAGTGCTACGGAGATGGAGGTTCGCGTAGGGTATTCGGTTAGAATTCGTCTCAAATAGGCGATGCAACCAATAGTATATATTGTTTATTTGTTGCTCATTTATTCTCTCGATAGTCGACTATCGAAAGAAAATATTCATTTTGTTTAGTGATTATGTATTTTAAGAGTCATGACGGAGAGCTTGGGATAAAACCCATGATTTTCTGCTCATTAAGCAAAAACGATCCCTCCAGGGTCATCGAGCCTCTCAGAACAATAACGCTCCGCAACAAAACATGACTACGTTTTCACTTGGCATGTAATGAACGACTGAAATACGCGATAATGCAAATAGTTTCCGAGGTTGACGGTCAATCTCAAATATACAAATGACGATGGCAATATATTGTGCTGTGGAAGAGCTTGGGGCTAAATCCATGATTTTTGCTCAGCAAACAAAATCGATCCCTCTAGGGTCATCGAGCATCTCACAATCCACAGCGCTGCACGTCAAAGTACGATTAAATTCTCTTTAGGTAAATATATGCCTGAATCATCTATTATTGAATAACTATTATTTACTATAATAACATGAAAGAAATAAAATATAAACTACAGACAAAACGCTACGGCTCCAAAAATCCCAAAAAGATATTCTAACAAATGTATTGCATGAAACCATTCTTCATGATGCACATTTTTCTACCTATCTTTCTATCTATCTTTCTATTAGGCCTATGGACATGCGTTAGCTTCGAAACATCCAACCAACTGGGAAATCAAACAAAAAAAAAAAAACAAATCCAAAAACTTGAAACGTTTCAAGTAAAATCAACTGGAAGCTAATAAATAAAAAATAAATAAATATTGATTATCTTACGCGGTAACGAGCAAGTAATATTGAATCTCTTATATCGTTTGCTAATGCTTATTGACTGCAAGAAAAATAATATGCTAAAATTAAAATAATATTTAAAAATAATGTTACGCAAAATTTACTAGAAGAGCATTACTTTATTGGTGACAAATTTCTAATAAGCCCATTTCATCAAGGGAGTTCTATTAATAACCAAGAATTAATCGTTTGAGGCATATTGAAGCATGATGATTCACTATGGGAAATCATCATAGTTGCAAATATAAAGAGGCTAAACATAACCCTTTGCTTCAGTACCGTCAACCTGGGGAAGGAACGAAACGTTAGAACCATAGAGGTAACTCTAAGACAAGAAGGTCCCGAAATAACGTGCTCAACTTTTTGGCTCAGCTCTGGTACTCTCTTCGGTCCCAAGCTAATCGATTCACCCCTCGAAACATGGAAAAATCCACTAGCCCCTCATTTTATCTGTCAAACCTTCATAGCGAATCAAAACAAACATTGTGTAGTAGTAGAACTTCGACTAGAATGGGGTACGTTAATCGTTTGCTTGGCACCAATAGGCTAGTCAAGTAGTGAGCCAATTTAAAATCGTTAGTTTCGTATTGATTGTTGTTAGAACTCCATAAGAAGCACTTATTAAATTTTGACAAAAGTATTTCTTATGGAAATCATAAGTTTGGCATATGAAACAGAATTCAAAAGTTATCATATGACACTTTAAAAATTAATATAAAATGTAACAGACTGGAATCGAATCCTGAGTGTTCAGATTATTTACTCCGTGATTTGTTCCCAAGTCTTTCAACGCTTGGGAAATAGAATACATTAAAGATTTATAAGAACCACTAGTAGTATCTCATGTGTGACAATAATCATTCATAAGTCGTGCATAACTCATGCCTATGGAATTCATTAGTATCTTATGAAATCGAAATAGTTCAGGTTCAAAAGTCATTTTTTTTTTCTTTGATTTGTTTTCCGTGCTGAGCACCAATGCAACCGACTCCAGGGAGGCAGCTGCCATACCTGGACCCTACCTATCGACTCATCAACTCATGAACCGGGGACCAACGGCTTTACTTCCCTTCCCAGAACATCCTGGCGGCGCCGACTGGGATTGAACCCAGGCCTGCTGGGGTGAAAGGCAATCACGCTTACCACTACACCACCAGCGCCACTTAAGGTTCATAAATCATGTCTTATGGAATTCTTAAGATTTTTTTTGCCTTGGTGTTTTATAACAGATTTCGAGTGGACACACCTAGTTACGAAGGAATTAGAAGAACATCTTTGACAAATAAAAACAACGCCTCATACAAGATCATACACTAGCACGTATTGAAAGTTTCCCCCCGAAAGTGATGGGGGGTACAATGACTGCTGTTATTTGCGATCTTTCGAGATCTTGTTACATGAATATATCGAGTCAGAAATTGATTTTTTGATTTGTATAATTTATATTGATGATATTTGAATCACCACCAAATTTTGGAGGGGACTCCCTTTAGCTGCGCCAATGGTGAGCACGTGAAAAAGCATTGCTCGCGTACATTTTCCCATACAAACTTTGAAATTATCCCGCAAATCCAGATCGTAGCCAAATTTGTTCAAATTTGGTGCAGTTGTTGGAAGCCTCAATACAGATCGAAACAGCATTAAGAAGCAGGGGGTTGTTAAGATGACTCACCCTAATGCACAGATAACATAATTTTTCGTAGAGCAACGGTGAATTGTTAGAAATATAGAATCAAAAATAATTACTTTTCCCACAGTAATTTCTATATAAAGTGATTTGTACACAGTCAGTTTTTAACTAATGATCAAAACCAACTTCGAACCATTGAAGCCCTGTTCAGCGAAAATTTCAAGTTTTGCATCACTCTATTGGGCATGTACCGTAGGGACTCATTGCATTTAAATTCAAGTTACAAAATTGCACCACCATTAGTGAATTCGCAAAACGAATTTTCATCGATAAAATTTACGTGACTGATGGCGACGCATCCAGCGATAACATGCATAAGTTGGACAAATCCGCCAAATCCTTTCACTCCTGCTCGGCCACAGAATGCTGCTGCATACATATTCATGTTCATACCACCCGGATTTATCACCCCAGCAGGCAATAAAGCTTGATAATCCCGCAAAGATATTTTATGTTTACGATTTGAACGCAACCGAAAGACAACAACCAAATAGGGACAGAGGAAAAAAAACTAAAACCAATGGGAAAATAGTTGTAAAAAGACTGTTACCACCGCACAAAACCATAAAATTTACCAACAGCAAGCGAAATCATTGCATCGCCGCCCCGGACTGCTCTCCTCAGGCAGCAATTGCGCATTTCAGCGTCTCATGGAACAGCGCCAAATAAAGTGTGCAAGCATCCTATCCGTTTCCCACGAACGACCGGGGTGGTGGTGATCGCAAATTTAGGGTAAAGGGATACGGAGGAGGGCATGTTTGTATCCAAGTAGATCAACGGGAGTATGCCGATGTTGGCTGGGTTTCTTCTCTGTGTGGAGTACAATGTTCATGTTCCTTATCAAATAAATCAACGCTCTTGATTCGGTTGTAAGTTTTTCCTCTGTTCTCTGGTGTACGCGTGTGTTTGTGTGTGTGGCTATGTGAGGGAATGCAGTTTTTTTCTCTCTCTCTCCTAGGGAAACGATTATACGGCAACAACTCTGGAGGCGCGAAGGCATTTTCCCCGGGAAAGGGGTTGCTGTTGGTGATATTATCATTGCTGTTATTGCTCACAATGTGGTATACAAATGCTCTGAACTCGTCCGTAGCATGGGGAATGAGAGAGGGATAGAGATAGAGAGGACATAGATAAAATTGTTCGCTGTAGAGATTTATGCAATGCCGCATTTCGTACCGTCAGTATTCAGTTAGTCGAACATGTAAGGTTTTTATTTTGACTCTCAATGGACTACTACTTGAATATACTGACATTCGGAAGGATGGAGACAAAAGACGTTTTAGTGGCTAGGTTCGGTAGTACTAAAACACTCTTTCGGCAACGCTACCTACTACATGATCGTTGAAATCAAATAGGAACGTTACCCTTGAGAGCACTGTTACGCTGTGTCGAATTGGTGAGATGGAAGAAAACTTAATTTGTATTTGTATTTGTAATTAAAATAATTCGTCTGACAATTTAGTCTTTTTGTTCCTTGATTTGTTTTCCGTCGATCTTGTTTTCCATCGATCTTGTTTTTTGTGCTGAGCATCAATGCTACCGAAGCCAGGAATGCAGCTCCCACACCTGGACCCTATCTATCAACCCATCAACTCATGCACCGGGACCAACGGCTTTACTTCCCTTCTGAAGAAAGGCGTGATCAGAGATGTTATGCCACAGAACATCCCGGCGGCGCCAACTGGGATTGAACCCAGGCCTGCTGGGGTGAGAGGTAATCACGCATACCACCAAACCACCGGCGCCTCTAAATTTAGTCTTAATGAATAAACTTAAAACTAATTTAACATATACCTAATCCGATTTGCAAAACGTCCAGTTGGTTCATTGAACTCGAAAAGCTCTTCGACAGCCGTTAACGGCTCATTAGAGAGTTGTGTAGATTTTTCTCCTTTAGTTTACTTAAATCTTTGTTTTTTTTTAGTTAGGTAGGTTCCGATTCAACACATTGTAGTTTCATTTTTATACCTGTGATCTTGACTTTTTTACCTAGGGATGAGTACTTAAGGGAGTTAAATTTTGATTCTTTAGTGGGAATGACACTGATGAAGACTGCACATTGTAGTCGAAATACGTATCTGTCATAGTCATAGATACCAAAATTAATTAAGTGGAATTAAATGGAAGATAACCTTTTTTGCTGTTTCATGCATGAATACACGCTGAGATTGGTTCGTTGTTCCCAAACATGGTTCGGTGATAACTTGGTTGCAGTAACGTTGTATTCCGAAGAGATCACACGAAAGTTCAACATTGCAAGCAGCTCGGGGGCATCAGTTTCACCATTCAACAGCTTAGCAATAAGCAACGGTTGCTGTAATTACCGTCGTCGTTCCAGTGTGTTTAAGCCCAACGGTCGGCATCTATCAGGATACGGCGGCAAATGGTCAGAATCACTCCACGGCAAGTTTCTCAGTGCCAGAAGAATGAACCGTTTCTGAACCCATTCGATCCTTAGGCACCACGTGACATGGTGAGGATGTCAAACAACGGACGCATTATCCAAATTTGGACGGACAAGTGCACAGTACAATGACTTCCAACAATGTGGGCCCGAAAAATCCTTCGCATCTTTGGAAATAAAGCCCAATTGTCGCGTTGCTTTCGATATGATCGCTGGACGGTGTGAATAAAAAGTCATTTGTTAGTCAAGTTGAACCTCCAAATCAATCGCACTGGTAACTCTGGTAAGAGTATCGCCGTCGATATGATAGTCAAACAAAATTGAATGTACCATGCGGTGAAACGTGATTATCTGACATTTTTACACGCTAATAGCATAGAGGTAACTCTAAGACCACTGGGTCCCGAAGAAAATCATTATTATTTTTGGCTCACTCAGTACCAGAACAACGGTCCCAAGCAGTCCCAAGCTATTTCACTCACCCCTGCATGTTCTGCATGAATCCACACACCCCTGATGTTATCTGTCAAACTTTCATAGCGAATCAAAACAAACATAGTGCACAGCAAAAAAATAATTTTGATATCACGTCAAAGTGGATGCACTACAATCATGTCGAAAATATGGTGTAATATTACTTGCTAAAAAGGACAAAATTATCATTAATACAATGCATGAACCGACATTACGCTGCTTTTACTGCATTTGTTTATTTATGTGGTCATAAAAATTACATGAAATTTTCGACATGATTGTAGTGCATCCACTTTGATGTGATATCAAAATTATTTTTTTGCTGTGTGTAGTAATAGAATTTCAACTAGAATAGGGTACGTTAATCGTTTGCTTGGGACCAATAGGCTACTAAAGTGGTAAGCCAATTCAAAATCGTTAGTTTCGTATTGATTGTTGCTAATAGTCAGTTTATTTCTCTGGCACCAAACAAAGTCATCGAGTTTTGCAGAAGTCAACAATCCTCTTGTGTGCGCACCACAATGTACAGCTTTACATCATCTGCATATACTAGCTTGAATCCTTCGCTCAGAACCATAGCAGCATCGTTGAAAGACAGAATTTGCATAGAAACTGCAAGACGAAATAACTTGTGTATCAGTATGTTATGATCAATTTTTATCGAACGTCGTCTTCAGGTCGATATAAATTACATCGACATTGCTTCCAAATGCGAGGGAGTTTTGCTTACTGAAGTGAACGATTGAAGATATCACTTAACGGTTGTGCTAAAGCGGCAATACAATGACATATTACCGGCAAACCGTCAAGACAAACGACCGTTTCAGCTTATTTGCAGCCTATGAGATTATTTGTGGAAGAATAGAAGAATAGATGGATGGACAAATTCATTTGGAATTTAAAATATCAGTTAACAAAGTCCAATTGAAAAAGTTAAATTATTTTGTTGTTGACATTAAGTTTTGTTTTTGTACATTCAGTATTAATAGGCTATTTTTTACACCCTATGTGTGTTTTCTGCATATCTTCTGTTGCATCAAGTTTGTTGGCACAGCAAACAAAATACTTCGGATGATCATATAGCGAATTTTGGTTTTAGGTTGGAGTTATCTTTCAGTGGGTTTTGTTCGTCGTCGTTGGAAACAAACACCTATTGATAAATAGCATAAAGAATGCTCGTTATTTCGACGTTGGAAACTTAGTTGCGAATCCCACCAGGGCTGAGATGGTACGTATGTAGTCCCTCCCGGTCCGTGGTTTTCTGAACGAAAGACTTGGAAAAAATCAACTTTTCTGCCACATCCAGAGCTGGCAAATATCACGGCCGTCATGTGAGAATGAGAAAACAGGTCCTCTCACTATCACGAGACGAAACTACCTATCATTAGCTTTCTTGTCATTTTCCAATGATCAAGCACTCATGAGAATAATTTTATTGCGGTTTTAACATCTACATTTCTAACTGATTTAGATTAATTCAATCAAGTAACCGTATGTAATCGGTAGAGTGAATATATTATTACGATTTTCTCGGTACAAGTAACTTTAAAAGCAATAAATGAGGTAATTATTACGATGATCACAACACTGTCACGTTTTGTCATGACGAAAAATTCGTTGAAATTTTGAAGAAAATCTTTATAATCGTTTTCTCATCCGATGATAGTGACAGAAGTATCTCTGTAAATATCGCGTGAGATCTTTCATTGAAAATGGCATTTGACAGCCCTGGCCACATCCCTGGCCGAAGATTCCTCTAAAACGCTTTCACGACACGCTTATGATCCTGATCACTAATAGAACATCCATTCTGACCGCATTTCTCCTTCCGTTCGATGCTCAGAGTTTCGTAGTAACGTTTAATCACACGACTCACCGTTGACTGCACGATTCCGAGTTGTTTTTCGATGTACCGATGAGAGAGTTGAGGATTTTCCAGGTGCTTGCGCAAAATCAATCCGCAACGTTGCTTTTCGGGTGACGCAATTTTTTCCAACTATCGAAAAACTACAGTGTAAATAATACACTCTAAACTATTTATACCCAAAATTTTCAAGAGAAAATACCCAATGGGTAATTTTATACACCGTTTTTTGGGGGTTGCAAGTTGATGTGGGAC
This sequence comes from Ochlerotatus camptorhynchus, assembly GCF_037179485.1. Classification (NCBI taxonomy): domain Eukaryota; kingdom Metazoa; phylum Arthropoda; class Insecta; order Diptera; family Culicidae; genus Ochlerotatus; species Ochlerotatus camptorhynchus. The sequence continues at coordinate 1,767,860 of NW_027040794.1, read as the reverse complement.
ACCCTTTAAATCGTATATTTCAAACGTTTACATTACTTTTTAGCCTTCGCTTTATCCTTATACTTCTTTGATGCCGTGATTTTTGACACTAATGCATAACAGGAGCAACACATGTTGATTTTATTATGTGTAACACTCGGGTTATCAACAAGGCATTTCGCGCAGTTTTTGTATCCTTTCAAGGAAGAACATTTGTAATAATATAGACGAATAGGATCAACGCAACTGATTTTTGGGTTTTGATAAATTCCGGGTTAACCATCAGGTGGAATACCACAAACGAAATGGTTCTTCTAAAAAAACGTTCTGAATTCGATAGTTCCTCCTTATTCAAATATAACATGGGAAAACAGGAAACCGAAATTGATATGAAAATACCTACTTTGAGAAATTTAAACAAACTCTAAGCCTAAAATTCAAAGAAAGGAGCCAAAACCCATCTTGGCCGAACATAAAAACCAAATATTAACAAAAATACGTAGTTTGGTCAATTTGAACCTGGCTTTGTGTGTGCTTGAACAAATATATATCAAGTATGAATTCAGCAAGGTCCATTTATAAAATCTATACATAACAGTCAAAGGACGGTATCAAAATAAAACTTTGCAGAAAAGAAAACCCAAATTTCTAAAGAAATACTTTGGAATTACAAACCCGGTTCAACGTTCACGTATGAATTCAGCAAGGTCCGTTCAATAAAATACAAGCTTATTTTTCAAAGATATTAACATAAATGCAATTTGGTAGAATTGAAAATCAAAGTTTCTCACGTATGGATTCAGCTAGTTCTATTCTATGTAATACAAGTCTATTTTTCAAAGATAGGAGCCAAAATTCAATTCGGCGTAACAGACAAATACCTACTTTTGTGAATATTTACCAGGCTCGTCCTTCACGTATGGATTCAGCAAGTTCCATTCTATAACATCCAAGCACAAATTTCAATCGATAGAACCGAAATCCAATCTGGCTTCAATAAAATCTACCATCCCGTATGAACGCACATATAGGTCTGTTCTATATAATCCAAGCCTGTTTTTCAAAGGACGGAGCCAAAATACAACTTAGCTGATCGAGAAACCAAAATTTATAGACGTACTCTTGTGGATGTAAACACAGTTTCCTGAACAATCGTGCTTGCTTTAAAAAAATCTACCATTAGGTATCACCACACGAAGTTCCATTCTTTGAAACCTCAGTTTAATTTTCAAAGGGTGTAAATCTCACAAGAACGAGGAAGGGGTCTAGGGGAGAGGAATCTACGTTAAAAGTTAGTTAGCTCAGTATAACATTAAATAAAATTCAATCACTCAACAGAAAAGTTTGGACTCCCTAAGGAAGGGCTTGAACTACTTCAGAAAAGGTTGGATTTCGTTTGGAAAATTTAAGCTAACAAAAAGTGTCGGTTCACTTTGGCAAACTTTCTTCACTTTTTTTAAAAGCTAGATGACCTAAACAAGATTGTGTCCTTGCCTAATGTCAAAACACACCGTTCGAAAAATTCATGTAAATTTCTGCTAGATATAGCGCACATAACAAAAGGCAAAAAGGCAACAAACAGGACGTTGGCAACTACTTTGGCATTACTTCGCTTAGCGCTGTTGCTAAATTGTTCGAACTCGTTGTTATGGAACCGTTACTCGTTCACTGTAAGCCGTATATTAGCATCGACCAGCATGGTTTCATGGCTGGTCGCCCCACTGCAACTAACTTGCTGTGCCTTACTTCCTACATCTCTAACAGTATGTCGGATCGTGCTCAGACCGATGTAATTTATACTGACTTATCTGCTGCCTTCGATAAATTGAATCACCGCATATCAATCGCTAAACTGGACAGGCTTGGTATCCACAGCTGCCTTTTGCAATGGTTTTAGTCGTACCTCGCTATCTTACTGTTGTCATTGGTGATCACCAGTCCCGTACGTTCGCTGCCACATCCGGCATACCTCAGGGTAGTCACCTGGGACCGCTGATTTTCCTGATTTATTTCAACGACGTGAATCTGGTAATTGAGGGACCACGATTATCTTACGCAGATGACCTTAAACTCTACCTCCGAATTCCCTCAATTGAAGGCTGTTGCTTCCTTCAACGTCAGCTGAATGCTGTTGCTGATTGGTGTAATCTGAATCGTATGGAGGTTAACCCGTCCAAATGCTTGGTTATATCTTTTTCGCGCAAGAAAGAGACTATTATGTTCAAGTATGTTTTGTTAGGCACTGAAATTGAGCGCGTCAGTCAAATTAAGGACCTAGGCGTGATTCTGGATACAAAACTTTCTTTTAAGCAGCACATCTCTGACGCCGTCGACAAAGCCTCCAGAATTCTAGGGTTTATCTTCAGGATTGCCAAAGACTTCACGGATATCTACTGCCTTAAATCGTTGTACTGCTCCTTGTCTCGCTCCATATTAGAATACTGCTCGGTTGTCTGGACTCCTCACTACAACAACGGTGTCGAAAGAGTTGAGTCTGTTCAGCGACGGTTCCTGAGATATGCGCTACGTAAACTGCCGTGGACGGATCCCTTCCGATTGCCTATCTACGAAAGTCGTTTGCAACTGATCCATCTGGAGCACCTGTCGGTCCGAAGAGATACAGGAAGGGCATTGCTAATTGCGGATATTTTGCAAGGACGCATCGGTTGCCCTGTCCTCGTTGAGAAAATTGACATCAATGTTCAACCCCGAGCCATACGGAATAATTCAATGCTGCGCCTGCCCATACAGCGAACTAATTATAGCATGTTCGGTGCAATCGGTGGTTTACAGAGACTCTTCAATAGGGTCTCCGCTCTGTTTGATTTTCACCTGACTCACCAGTTGCTTTGCCGGAGGTTTAGTTCGTTTTTTCTAGATCAGTTTAGCTAGTTTAGTAATGTTCCTTTTTTTTACGAGATGACTATCTATGTACTTATTGATGTTTTGTTTTAGTACTTTTCATGTTTAGTTAAAGTTCCATCATTGGGGCAAATAACGCCTGTTGATGTTCAGTCATATAAACAAAAATAAATAAATAACATTAATGCTAGATTTAGCATAAATGTACGCAATATTTCGTGTAAATTTAAGCGAAATATCGCATAAATTAGCAATATTGTATGCGAGCATGTAAACGATTTCGCTGTTTATGCCAAGTATAGCTAAAAATTAAACGAAGGGAGATTTTACGCGATAGTTTAAATTCAGATTTTTTTCTGTGCGGTTAACACAAATATGGGGCTCACTAAGGAAAATGTCAAACCCGTTCTGACAAGTTTGGATTCAGTTCGGAAAAAGTTGAATCAATGCAGGAAACCTTCGATTAATTTAGGAAAGGGATTAAATCAGTTAATGTGGCCTCACTCCTAATCGTTCTAATCGACGGGAAATTCTTCTCCGACATTATCAATGTCCGCACGTACCGCAGTGCGAACATAGATTCGGACCGTATGCATGCGCTCAAAACTCTCGACGGTGCATAACACCCGTCGAAGTCGAACGCCGCGACCCAACATGAAGCAACTACGGGACGCCGGAGTTGCCCAGGACTACGCGCAGCAGCTGGAAGTTACACTACCCACGGAAGAGCAGCTTGGCGCAGCTTCTCTTGAATATGGCTGGAGGGACATCCGTTCTGCCATAGGTAGTACTGCGGCACTAGGTACTACAATCCCGGACCGAAGAAATGACTGGTTTGACGGCGAATTCAAACTGTTAGTAGAGGAGAAGAATGCAGCACGAGCGAGAATGCTGCAACACCGCACGAGATTGAATGTGGAGCGATACAGACAAGCGCGGAACAGACAAAACTCGGTTTTCCTAAGGAAAAAGCGTCAGCAGGAAGACCGAGATCGCGAGGCGATGGAAAATCTGTACCGCGTAAACGGCACACGGAAGTTTTATGAGAAGCTAAATAGTTCGCGAATATGTTACGTGCCGCAAGCCGATATGTGCAAGGACTTGGACGGTAACCTTCTCACGAACGAGTGTGAGGTGATTGAAAGGTGGAAGCAGTACTATGACGAGCACCTCAACGGTGAAGAGCAGAAAACGAAGGTGGCACGGCAACAGACCTTGGAGCACGCGCAGAAGACGACAGGCTACCGGTTCCTGATCTTCAAGAAGTTGAGGAGGAGATCGGTCGGCTGAAGAACAACAAAGCAACTGGTGTAGATCAACTACCAGGTGAGCTATTAAAATACGGTGGTGAAGCACTGGCTAGAGCGCTGCACTGGGTAATTGCCAAGATTTGGGAGGAGGAGATATTAGGGGAGGAGTAGATGGAAGGTGTTGTATGCCCAATCTACAAAAAGGGCGACAAGTTGGATAGCTGCAACTACCGCGTGATCACACTGCTGAGCGCCACCTACAAGGTACGGTCCCAAATTCTATGCTACTGCCTGTCACCATTTGCAAGAGAGTTTGTGGGACAATACCAGGCGGGATTCATGGGTGCCCGCGCTACCACGGACCAAATTTTCGCGATTCGGCAGGTTCTGCATAAATGCCGCGAATACAACATGCCCACACATCATTTGTTCATCGATTTCAAATCCGCATACGACACAATCGATCGAGTTCAGCTATGGCAGATTATGCACGAGTACGGATTTCCGGATAAACTGACACGATTGGTCAAGGCGACGATTGATCGAGTGATGTGCGTTGTTTGAGTATCAGAGACACTCTCGAGTCCCTTTGAATCTCGAAGGGGGTTACGGCAGATGATGGACTTTCGTGTCTGCTATTCAACATCTTGTTAGAAGGAGTGATCAGAAAAGTAGGGATAGACACGAGTGGCACGATCTTCAGGAAGTCCATCCAGCTTCTTGGCTTCGCCGATGACATCGACATCATGGCACGGAACTTTGAGACGATGGCGGGAACGTACATCAGACATAAGGCTGAAGCTAGGCGGATTGGACTTGCCATCAGCGCATCAAAGGCAAAATACATGGAAGGAAGAGGTTCTAGGGAAGACAATGTTAGCCTCCCACACCGAGTTCAGATTGACGGTGACGAAATCGAGGTGGTCGATGAGTTCGTGTATTTGGACCGCAGAAAATGATACCAGCAGAGAAATTCAAAGACGCATTACGGCAGGTAATCATGCCTACTTTGGACTCCGGATAACACTCCGGTCGAATAAAATTCGTCGCGGCACGAAGACTATCTAAAGGGCGAACACGAAATTATTGCGACACCGAAAATGTCATGCCAATTTTCTTATAATGTTTAGAATCAAACCAAAATTTTAGGGTAGTTTTATACATATATTTACTTCAAAAATCAAAAGAAAAGTTAATCGATGGAGCCTTGAGTGTAAAATTGAACGCATTTTCGCTTGATGCCCTCCATCAAAGTCTTTACAATGTCATCCGGTACCAGTTTCTCAGTTTTTTTTTTTCATTTTCTTAACATGTCCTTCTCGTCTTTGACTGTCTTCTTGCTCTTGCGAAGTTCCCGCTTCATTATTGCCCAGTACTGCTCCACCGGGCGCAGCTCCGGACAGTTTGGCGGATTCATGTCCTTTGGAACAAAATGGACAGAATTGGCCTCATACCACTCCAGGACACTTTTAGAATAGTGGCATGATGCCAAATCTGGCCAAAATAGCGGAGCTTCGTCGTGCTGCTGCAAGAACGGCAAAAGGCGCTTCTCGAGGCACTCAGATTTGTAGATCTCGCCATTTACTGTGCCCTTTGTCACGAAAGGCTCACTCCTCAGTCCGCAAGAGCAGATGGCCTGCCAAATGAGATATTTGGAGGCGAACTTCGACATTTTCTTCTTCTTAAATTTGTCGTCCACATCGAACTTGCTCTTGCCGGTGAAAAACTCCAAACCCGGAATTTGCTTAAAATCGGCTTTTATATACGTTTCGTCGTCCATCACACAGCAGCCATATTTTGTCAGCATCTTCTCGTAGAGCTTCCGTGCCCGAGTTTTAGCCGTCGATTGTTGCCACTCATCGCGCTTTGGGAAGTTCTGTACCTTGTATGTATGTAGTCCAGCTGTCTTCTTTGCATTCTGGACGTAGCTCTGCGACATGCCGATCTTTTTAGCCAAATCACGGCTTGAAACGTTGGGATTTGCTTTAATCATCCGCTTCACCTTTCCCTCCGTCTTTTTGTTCTCTGGTCCCGGTTTTCTTCCAGCTCCTTTGCCGTGGTCCAACGTCAACCGCTCCTGGAACCGCTTCAACACTCTGGAGACGGTTGAATGGTGAATGTTCAAAATTTTTCCCAACTGCCGGTGCGACAGGTCAGGAAATTCCAGGTGTTTGGAAAGAAATTGTTCTCTCAACTCGCGTTGGTTCACCTCCATTTTCGTTGAATCGAAAAACACGACTTCGAGTTTGACAGCATGTACACAATACACATCAATGAGAAAGTGCGCAAAATTTGGTTGATTTTTACCCAATGGTAAAAAAGTTATGCCCTGTTGAATGTGTCGCAATAATTTCGTGTTCGCCCTTTACAGTTATTTTCCTTCGTTATGGAACCCAAAGTTGTTCTACTTTTTCTGCGGATTGAAAAGTGTATAAACTGTTCATATTTGATACAAGTTTTACGGTTGTTATCCTTTTGTCCTAAAATATACTTAGTTTACTGTTGCAATGAATTGTAGAAAAAGATCTGTTGTTTATCCGAAATATCCCTGCGGTCAGTATAACATAAAATTTGTCATATTAACGATAGAACCCCACCCTGCATCTTATTATATGTAAAATATGTATTTTTTTCATTGCAGAATATCAGCTATTTTATCCAAATAAATGTATTTTTATTATTTCATATTGTTCGGATATATTTTATTTCTCCATTACTTGTCTAGTCTACCCTAATAAAAAATAAGCATAAACGAACGATAACCCAAATCATTGAACTATTCCACAAATGGTTTGGATGATACCCAGAACACGTCGTTAAGCAAATTAACCATACAATTTTTATTAGGGTAGTCTAGTCTACACATACACAGCCAGTACTTGAAAGAATCCTGGAAGAATCTCCATTACATATATTTACTTTATATAAATAAATACTGGGTTGGGAGGGAGCATCAGGGTATCATTTGACCTGAAACTGGACGATGGAGTGGTTGACAACTGGAGTCTAGGAGGGAATAAACACTATCAGTTTCTTTATCCTACCGATTCGATTGTGATGATGTGAATTCAACTACAACAGTTTCAGTGAGATTGACGCGCCCTTCTTAACAAACCGTCCTGTAGGAAGCTTAATAAGTATTGCGAATTGCGTTATTCGATTTGTTGGATCGTATCTTTGGAAGGAGATTCTTAAATTTACGTGAATTTTGTGTAAGTGTTTCTACTTACGGGTCAGCCCCTCCGTTTTTGGCCCTTCATACAGCGATATTGAGAATTCAGATCGGTAGCTCAAATTGATCTTGCTATTAAGTGGAGCTGCATACAAGACAAGATCTTTGAAGGGATGGTGGCTACCTTACATGCACATGCATCAACCAGGTTCATCCTTCACGTATAGATACAGCAAGTTCCATTCTATAACATCCAAGCACAAATTTTAAACGATAGAGCCCAAATCCAATCTGGCGTCAATAAAATCTATCATCACGTATGAACTCACAAAGGTCTATTCTATAAAATCCAAGCCAAGGTAGGAGCCATAAAACAACTTAGCTAATCGAGAAACCCAAATTTCTATAAAAATACGTACTTTTGTGGATGTAAACACACGGAAGAGCAGCTTGGCGCAGCTTCTCTTGAAGATGGCTGGAGGGACATCCGTTCAGTCATAGGTAGTACTGCTGCAGCGGCACTAGGTACTGCAATCCCGGACCGAAGAAATGACTGGTTTGACGGCGAATGCAAACTGTTAGTAGAGGAAAAGAATGCAGCACGAGCGAGAATGCTGCAACACTGCACGAGATTGAATGTGGAGCGATACAGACAAGCGCGGAACAGACAAAACTCGGTTTTCCGAAGGAAGAAGCGTCAGCAGGAAGACCGAGATCGCGAGGCGATGGAAAATCTGTACCGCGTAAACGACACACGGAAGTTCTACGAGAAGCTAAATAGTTCGCGCAAAGGCTACGTGCCGCAAGCCGGTATGTGCAAGGAATTAGACGGTAACCTTCTCACGATGTGATGTGATTGAGAGGTGGAAGCAGTACTATCATAGAGGTAACTCTAAGACTGGAAGGTCCCGAAGAAACGAGCTCAACATTTTGGCTCAGCTCTGGTACTATCTTCGGTCCCAAGCTAATCGGTGCACCCCTCGAAACATAGGAAAATCCACGAACCCCTCATTTTATCTGTCACACTTTCATAGCAAATCAACACAAACATTGTGTAGTACTAGAATTTCGACTAGAATGGGATACGTTATTTGATTTTCTTGGGACCAATAGGCTAGTCAAGTAGTGAGCCAATTTAAAATCGATAGTTTCTTATTGATTGTTGGTACTATGACGAGCACCTCAACGGTGAAGCAGCAGAAAACGAAGGTGGCATGGCAACATACCTTGGAGCACGCGCAGAAGACGACAGGCTACCAGCCCCTGATCTTCAAGAAGTTGAGGAGGAGATCGGTCGACTGAAGAACAACAAAGCAACTGGTGTAGATCAACTACCAAGTGAGCTATTAAAATACGGTGGTGAAGCACTGGCTAGAGCGCTGCGCTGGGTAATTGCCAAGATTTGGGAGGAGGAGATATTACCGGAGGAGTGGATGGAAGGTGTCGTATGCCCAAAAGGGCGACAAGTTGGATTGCTGCAACTACCGTGCGATCACACTGCTGAGCGCCACATACAAGGTACTTTCCCAAATTCTATGCCACCGTCTGTCACCATTTGCAAGAGAGTTCGTGGGGCAATACCACGGACCAAATTTTCGTGATTCGGCAGGTTCTGTAGAAATGCCGCGAATACAACGTGCCCACACATCATTTGTTCATCGATTTCAAATCCGCATACGCATGGCAGATTATGCACGAGTATGGATTTCCGGATAAACTGACGCAATTGGTCAAGGTGACGATGGATCGAGTGATGTGCGTTGTTCGAGTATCGGGGACACTCTCGAGTTTCTTTGAATCTCAAAGGGGGTTACGGCAAGGTGATGGACTTTCGTGTTTGCTGTTCAACATCGCGTTAGAAGGTGTGATCAGAAGAGCTGGGATAGACACGAGTGGCACGATATCCAGGAAGTCCATCCAGCTCCTAGGCTTCGCCGATGACATTGACATTATGGCAAGGAAATTTGAAATAATGGCGGAAACGTACATCAGACTGAAGGCTGAAGCTAGGCAGATTGGACTTGCCATCAACGCATCAAAGACAAAATACATGAAAGGAAGAGGTTCTAGGGAAGATAATGTTAGCCTCCCACCCCGATTCAGATTGACGGTGACGAAATCGAGGTGTCCGATGAGTTCGTGTATTTGGGCTCACTGGTGACCGCTGAAAATTATACCAGCAGAGAAATTCAAAGACGCATTATGGCAGGGAATCATGCCTTCTTTGGACTTCGGTCGAATAAAATTCGTCACCGCACGAAGACTATCTACAACACGCTGATTAGTCCGGTGGTCCTCTACGGCCACGAGATCTGGACTATGCTCGTGGAGAGCCAACGCGCCCTTGGTGTTTTCGAACGGAAGGTGTTGCGTACCATCTACGGTGGAGTGCAGATGGATGACGCAACGTGGAGGAGGTGAATGAACCACGAATTGCACCAGCTGCTGGGAGAACCTTCCATCGTCCACATTGCAAAAATTGGGCGACTACGTTGGGCTGGGCACGTCGTAAGAATGCCGCACGACGACCCAGTCAAAATGGTTCTAGAAAGCGACCCAACAGGAAGAAAAAGAAGAGGCGCGCAGTGGGCAAGGTGGATCGACCAGGTAGAATGCAACCTGCTGACCCTTCGCAGACTACGAGGCTAGCGAAGTGTAGCCATGGATCAAGTAGAGTGGAGACGACTTCTTCGGACAGCAGAGGACAACAAGGCCTTAGCCTGATTGGTAAGGTAAGTAAGGCCTCACTCCAGAAAATACGAAACCAATTCTTTAAAACTTGGGCTCGGGATATGTTGGAGCACTTCAAAAAAGCTTTAACAACATTAAAAAGAATTTAATAACATAACAGAAAAGTTTAGACTCAGTTAGAAAAATATTGATATTCGAAAGTTAGAAAAATGTTGATTTTCGAAAAAATTGGATTTAGCTCGGAAGTTTTTGAATTATTTAGAAAAGAATTGAATCATTAAGTAGTATTCCAGCAGGTTTCTAAGTTAAGAAATTTAGATCGAATGTGAAAATCGGGCGACTACGGTGGGCTGGGCACATCGTAACAATGTCGGATAGCGACCCAATGAAAATGGTTCGTGGTAGAGACCCGACTGAAGATTTGAGCAGCGAACAAGGGGATTGATCAGATTGAAGCCGCCTTCAAACCTAGAAAGTTGCCAAACAAGATTAGGAATGATGCTCGATGAAATCCGTTTTTAACAGCTAAAAACCAAGAGCTTTGAGTGTGTTGGTTATAATTCCTTTATAATTGCTTATCTTTTGACAGATACGCTTATTTCGTCTACTATTTGCAGACTTCATCAGTGCCAAGTACTCAACACCTACAGTACTGGTGTTGAGTACTTGGCACTGATGAAGTCTGCAAGTAGTAGACGAAATACGCGTATCTGACAAAAGATAAGCAATTATAACGGAATCAAAAGGAAATGACCCAACACACTCAAAGCTATTCATAAAGGGATTCCGTTAAGAGGTTCGTCAAATCAAAAGATTAATTAAAACCGGCTGATCCGATGTCAAGGACCTGGCATGCCGTGATATTCTACAACATAATAAAATCTAGCATAATGAATTAGCGATACTCGAGAACAAAGAAATGATCCTGTTGTTTTTATCGTCTGATCCGTTTCCTAAACGAGTGTGTCGATGAAGCCAAATCGGAGCAGCTCCAGGAGTCCGTGATGTTCAGTGATATTGTCATACGACGCTTTCCGAACGCGAATATTGTTCTACCCGACTTGGTTGCACATAAAAGTTTGTTAACAACAATTAATCACTATCTACACTTCGACCCAGTGCTTAAATTGTAGCAATAAGTACCAGCGAGGGAGCGCGATTTTTGATATTTAAAACTATTGAAGGAGGGTGACAAAAGAAAAACTCTAGATTTGTTCCGGCCTAATTGAATGAGAACATTTTGAGCTATTGGTGATTTTTTGAATTTTTATTAAAATTCTACCGTGTATGATTTTTAAATTTTATCTCTATAACTTTGTCTCATATGTGATTTCGATCAGAAGTGACGTAAACGTGCTACAATTTCTATGTATATTGAAAATTTCAAAGACGTCATTACAAAAAAAAAAAAAAAAAATTAAAAAAATGGCCAAATTTTTGCAAAATTGTGAATGATTGCCCATTACAATCAATTATGCAATGGTTCTTGCAAGTCGGAGAAAGTCGAGCTTTTTGATTGGTCATTTGGCGTGGAACTGCTCACCTTGTGTATGAAAAATACTTCCATTTTATAAATTTCGGGCTTTCGTCGAATGTTCAATTGATTACACCATTAACTGTAACGTAACGGGATCAATTGCCCGTGACTCATTACTTCCACAGAGCGGATCAATTACATTACAAGCACCAACACCTCACCACTGACCAACGACAGCAGCATTGTGGTCACATTAATTAATACGCTAATAATGAACGCTGATTGACGCATTACAATAATCAAATGCAATTACAATAAATCTGCCCCGCCCGTTCGTTGTTCCCGTTAAGCGCTTACAACAATGAACTCATAAATTTTGCACAAACAGCAAATATTGATTTTCTCACAACCATAAATTTATGTCCACGAGGTAGTTTTTTTGTATCCCAGCTGCCGTTGTCCAGCCTGCTTTTGAACCGGTTCCCCAGTATCGGCGGAAACCATTTTGTACACACACACTCTCTCTCTCTCTCTTTCTCACTATGTGCCACCTAGTCCCGCCTCGAAGGTTGGAACCTGTTCCGACCTACCGCAGCGCCGGACATACGTATCACGGACGCTGGGAAACCACAAGCAGTGTGATTACATGAGGTTTATGGTAATTTATTGGCCAGCAAAACGGGGAGCAGGAGCAGAGGGGATCAGCCGTGTAGTTTGGTACTTGAAAATATTTTCACACGCCAACCCGCGAAAGTTCTTGTTTGTCTTCCAGCTTGGTTTAGACTCCAATAGTGGCTGCCGGATGATAGCCAACGGTGGTTGACTTTGTTTCGGTTGATTGCGGTGTATGGCATTTTTGAAATTGGTACCACAAAGTAATGCGAGGTAGAACTAATTCGCTTTGATTTGGTGTCATTACGGTGATGGCGAACAATGCGGTTGTTTTCAGCGAAGGTTGATGGTTTTTGAGGTGGGACTAACCAGGTATTGGATATGCAGCGCAGTTCTATATGATTTCCGTCAATTTACTTCCATGATCGAGCCGAGTAATCGGGTCATCATTACTGGAAAGTTTTCCGAAAGACAGCTCAATTTGATTAAACTCATGTTGTCACGGTAATTACATCCCATTCAAACCAATGATGATGCTCGTCAACGAACGGAGTAGCATAGCTTCAACGCGAAGTTCTTACATCCAATGCTGGAATGAGTTATCCCTCCATGTGTACACACTAGAATCAGCTTGCATACACGCAGTTCTGATTTTACGCGGCTTACAATGTCTGCTCATAACCAGTTCCATGCTAAATGACGAATCGATCAGAGTGCAAAGTGTACAATTTGAGGTACCGTAAAACGGGGTATCTTTGATAATACGGGTAACTTTGATAGTGGAATATAATGATTTAATTTACTATATGCCTTTTTTTCCAAATTAAAAACATTGGTTCCGTAATTGTAGCTTAGGGAATTTCCCTTGCTATCGCATACGTTTTTTATATAGTTTGTGTTACATGTTTGCCAAACATATTGAAAAACAATTTTCTTGCTTTTTGTCTGTTTAAACACTCAAACCATCACTTATGAAATTTATTTCTGATATAGTCATCACAAATTCAATGTTGTCTTATTATTGCTTATGGTGTTTCTAATTATATACTCATTCAATGTTTCATATTTATTTAACTAAATTGATTGAAATTCACGCATGTTTTTCTATATTAACAAGCATTATCAAAGTAACCCCAAATCAAAATGCTGATGTTTGGTCACAAGTATAAAAAAAAAATATTTAGAATATACTTAAAAAAACTATTAATGCTACCCCGCTTTACGGTGCTAGCTTAAAATAGTACAACCATGAAGATAACTCTAGAAGGTCCCAAAGAAACGAAGAAACAAATATAGTGTAGTACTAGAATGGGGTACGTTCATCGATGTACTTGGGACCGATAGACTAGTCTAGTGTAAGCCCATTTAAAATCGTTAGTTTCCACCGGTAGGTACAACGATGTACTTTGTACGTCTGTCGAAGGCCTTAAATGCATAAAAGTTAAATATTTGATGTATTATTCAATTTGACTAAATTTTCAATTTCTTGCGACAACGGATCTACAACCATTACACAAATGCAAAAATCACCAGAAGTGAATTTTAGCTGACATTCTAGAAATTTCTTATTAACAACCCCTTCACTTATATGATCACTAAATGTTTCAGGGTTTTCATGGTAATTGAATTTTCATTGTCGCTTTGTAACTAAATAATAGAACATACAAACTTATGGACTCATCTATATCTTGAGGCATTAAGTGTGGTGAGGAACAACGTTAATGATACGGACGGGGTAACAAAAGACAACAACATAAAGTCTGTTCCATTTAGAATTTGGCCACACAAAATAGTTCGTTTCTCCAAGGGAAATAAAGTACAAAAACGTTAAAAGTATCATTTTGCAGGGTTTTTATTTAGTTTTACGGGATGAATTTTCGAACTTTTCGCGGAATACCTCTCATCATTTCTTGCACAGTAGTACTGTCAACCTCATCTACCATCCTTTTCAACCACTTCTCCAAATCAGATGGTGTTTTGATTGTTTTGCCACATTTCTTCAATTTTCGCTTGATAATTGCCCAAAATTTTTCAATGGGACGAAAATCTGGACAATTTAGTGGGTTGATACTTTTCTCAATAAAATCGACATTATTCTGCTTATACCATTCTATGACATCGCGGCTGTAATGGCAGCCAGCTAAGTCAGGCCAAAACTTTACGGGACCTTCGTGTCATTGAATGAATGGCAAAATTATGTTCTGGAGACGCACCTCCTTGTAAAGTTGTCAATTCATAGTCGCTCCATTGATGAAAACCTTTGTTTTCTTCCCGCAACTGCAGATGCCTTGCCAAATCGTCAACTTGCGAGCGAATTTATCTGCAAAGACAAATTTAAATTTATCCGGAGCATTCCCCTTACGTATATCAAAGTAAAATTTTTGGCGCGGGATTTGTCCAAAGTCCATTTTTACGTAAGTTTCATCGTCCATCAAAATGTGAGTGTGCAGAATTTTTTCACGTCTGTCACGTTCCATCTTCGATAACTTTTGAACAAGTATATGAATCCGGATGAAATTTTCACTGCTAAATGAACAATTCTTCCAGATCAAAAAGCTGTCACGGCAACTAGAGGCGCTACAGTAATTAAAAAGAAGCCGCCAAATACTAACTGGAACAGACTTTGAATGTATTTTTTTTAGAAGCTCATTATGAATATTTTTTGTGAGACTGCTATTTCATTTAGATTATTTAATTTTATTTATTTCTTAAATTTTAAATGGATGTACAAAATCTTCGTCTTCACCCAGAAAATATTCTTCTCACCGTTAAAAAGAATCAATTTGCGGATGGAATTCTTAATGCCTTCCAAGTTTCGGAATATTCCTCAAGCTGGAGTTTTAAATAAAATCAATGCGCTATTTTATCAAGATGGTTGTTTACTGCATCCTGCTCCAAAATATATCCTGATATTTTGCTGATGAATGTTGCAGATGCCCATTATGATTCAAGCAGTTCGGAATATTTCCCAGCGTTTAAATTTTTGTGGTGATTAATTAGTATTTTCAGTTCAGTTTCATAAATCTTGCATATCAGAAGAACACACAAGAATGCAAGAACAGAGAAACACGGGCCATAGCAAGCCTTCATCGCACTAGTCGTCAAATCCACGAACAGTCCAATGTACATCTTCCCAGGTCATTATAACTAAATTGCTACTTTCCAGAACCGCACTACCATTCATACTGGCGACAACGAAACCTTAACCCCAAGCTCCTCCCCTGATCCTATCCTTCGACAATGTACCTCTCTAACCTCGAGTAAGCGGCGAGTATTCGGCCCAACTCCTACTAGGCATAGAATTAAGTGAATTTTGTTACAAACAAAGAACAATGAACTATCGGCTCCGTAAAGCTAACGCGATTGAGCCTTGTAAATAAACGAACTAGTTAAAAAAATGCAACTTTTCGAAATTATAAAACTATAAGATATTATAATAAAAATTGTTATAGGGGAAATGGCTCTAATGTTGGCCTATGGATCTAAAATTGAGCCCATCACTAAAAATCTGCTATTTATCAATTTCATCTAGATGAACGCGTCATTGGTACGGTACTAATGGATTTTTTTGGTCGCTATTGAAAATTTAATCTATTGCTGGCCCAAATTAGGGGCATTTAGGCCGACATTACATCCATTTCCTCTATTTAAGATTGCATGAAAAAGATGACAAGTTTGTGTATGATACCTAAAACCTGTCAATTTTGCTTTCAGAGGGTCACAATTAGCTATTTTAGCTGTAATGAGCAATCACGATGAGTGAGCGCTCATCATTTTAGCTAATTGCTAATTGTGACACTCTGGATGCAAAATTGATAGGTAGGTATATGTTATACACAAACTTTACCCTCTCCTCCTGCATCTTACAAATACAAAATATCGTTATTAGATCTCATTGTTTCATAATTCCGAACAATAAAATTTTAGCAATAATGAGCAATTGCAAGCCTGCATCTCCCATTTTCGATAGGTGAATCCAATAGAAACTAACTGATCGTTTCAGCCTCTGATGGTAAATAGAGGAACCCTCAAAAGAGTGATGAGGACGGAAATTTTTGCCGTAAAGCATAGGAAGAGGACAATATTTCCCTTTTTTCCTTGATTTGTTTTCCGTAGATCTTGTTTTCCGTGTTGAGCACCAATGCTACTGACGCCAGGGAGGCAGCTCCCTTACCTGGAACCTACCTATCGACCCATCAACTCATGAACCGGGGACCAACGGCTTTACTTCCCTTCCGAAGGAAGACGTGATCAAAGATGTTATACCTCAGAACATCCCGGCGGCGCCGTCTGGGATTGAACCCAGGCCTGCTGGGTTGAGAGGTAATCACGCTTACCACTACACCACCGGCGCCGCTAATATTTCCCTTTTTCTGATTAATTTATCTGTCGCCGGTGCCGGAAATTATCATTCACGTGAAATATTTTATTTTCTGTATCGATTTTGCAGTGATACGGCTATTGCTTCCACATATTGTTGTTAAGAAAAATGAAGATTTTTAAAACTATCCCAGCGTTTATGATTTTCCGAAATGTTAATGTGTGGCTATTTATTATTTATTTATTATTATTATAGTCCATCTGACTTGACAGTCTCAATGAAACACTTAAATCTAAATGTAGTCACTCATTAAAAATAAAAATTGGCCAACAGCAAACGATGACGAAACATCGAGGCATTGATGTCAAAGTCAAATAGGTCAGAGGCTTCGTTGAATTGATGAATCATGGCGACAAAGGAACTGTTTGCAGCATAGTTGGTTGCATGTACTACTTCATGTAGCAAGGTTCTCGGACGGAGTGTTCGGGCAGGAGCATACAGATTAATTTTGGCCAGTAACTCAGGAACATCATATTCTGCGAGTAAAACTTTAGCAACGAAGACGACCTGCGATATGTTTCGTCGCTTAGCAAGAGTATCCAAACCCAGTAAACGACAGCGGTCAGCATACGGTGGTAAATTCAGCGGGTCACTCCATGGAAGATAGCGCAGTGCGTATCTGACGAATTTGCGTTGAACAGCTTCGAATCGTCCACTCCATACAGCTTGGTAGGGATTCCAGACAACACACGCGAATTCCAGTAGTGAGCGTACCAATGAACAGTAAAGGGCTTTAAAACACAGAGGATCACGAAATTCCTTAGATATCTTGAACATGAATCCAAGCTGTCGATTAGCTTTGTCGATCGTGGTTGAGAAGTGGCGAGTGTATGTGAGCTTTTCGACACGTTGAACTGCAGTTCCAGCAACGTTATAATCAAACAAAATGGCAGTCCTAGTTCGACGGAAACTAATTACGCAGCACTTTGAGACGCACAGGACCATAAAATTACGTTCACACCAATCATTAAAGATTTCAAGAAGGTTTTGTAGTTCTAAACAGTCGGCATAGCCTCGAACGACTAGATAAATCTTCAAGTCATCGGCAATAAACAATTTACCTCCACGTAGTAGAATAAACGTTACATCGTTCACAAATAAAGAGAAGAGCATTGGTCCCAAAGTGCTACCCTGTGGAACTCCTGATCTGTTCGAGAAACAGTACGATGAGTAGTTTCCAATGCATACAGTAACTTCACGTTGCACGAGGTACGATCTAAGCCAGCTGCAGAAGGAAACAGAACATCCAATTTTTTCAAGCTTTGCTAGCAGAACGTCGTGCACAACTCTATCAAACGCAGCTTTAAGATCAGTGTAGATGGCATCCACTTGAAGTTTCTTGCATACATTTTCCATACAGAACGACGTAAAGCTGACGAGATTAGTTTCCACGGAGCGGCCAGGAAAGAAACCATGTTGACATGTACTTATGTAATGCTTGCAGGAAGCAAACAATCTCTCATTTATCAGCGACTCAAACACCTTAGATTCAACCCCAAGCGAGGTAATCCCACGGTAGTTTTCCACATTGCGTTTGTCTCCTATCTTGAAAACAGGGAACATAGTAGACCGTTTCCATAGTGCGGGAAATTTCTGTTGACGAAGTGACAGGTTGAAGAGCAAGGACAACGGAGCAGCTAAGATATCGGAGCATTTTTTTAGGACTGCAGATGGAATAACACTCGGACCTGGTGAAAATGATGATTTGGTTTTACTCATCACAGAGAGAACCATTTGTACATCTACGGCAAAAACATCCATGTTTACGACGTCGGTTGGCACATCACGGACGGCTCGCTCAATTTCTGCTTGCGATGGGGAGTCATTCGAGAAGACGCTTAAGAAGTGCCTAGCAAATAGGCTGCATTTGTCCTCAGTTGTCAATGCTACGTCATTGCCGAGAAACATTTTTGACGGCAGTCCAGTTTCCTTCCTCTTAGTATTCACAAACGACCAGAATCCCTTGGGGTGGCATTGCAGATTATGTTGAGTACGAATTACATACCTCTTGTAAAGAAGCTTGTTGTAGTGCCGATAATCATTGCTGGCAATTGAAAAATTTCGCTTGGTAAGGGTACATCGTCGATGAGTGAGAGCACGGAGAGCTCTAGATCGCACTCGTTTCAGGTTGCGGAGAGTAGCGTTAGACCAAGGCGGTTTTCTTGGAGGTTGGCACTTCGGTACTGAAGCACAAACACAGTCGCGCAAAAGGCTATTATCATAGAGGTAACTCTAAGACTAGAAGGTCCCGCAGAAACGTGCTCAACTTTTTGGCACAGCTCTGGTACTCTCTTCGGTCCCAAGCTAATCGATTCACCCCTCTAAACATAGGAAAGCCAATAACCCCTCATTTTATCTGTCAAACTTTCATAGCGAATCAAAACAAACATTGCGTAGTACTAGAATTTCGACTAGAATAGGGTACGTTAATCGTTTGCTTGGGACCAATAGGCTACTAAAGTGGTGAGCCAATTTAAAATCGTTAGTTTCGTATTGATTGTTGCTATTATAGCGAGCGGCTGCTGTATCGATATCAAGGTCATTCAACACGTTCCAGTTGATCCGGGACAAGGAACGTCTCAGCAAACGGAAATCGGTCTTCCGGAAATTGAGCCGAGTGGCAGTCATGGTTTCATCAAAACGAATTTGAGATCCGTTCGCGATAGATATATCCAAAGCAGGGTGGAAATTGTCAAGAGGAACGATGACATCAGCCACTTCAACGACGACACAGTCCAGAAGTGCACTTTCGCTAACAAAAACCATGTCAAGAAAACGAGACTGGAAATTGGGTTTATCTGGCTCAGTCCATGAAAAGCCGTGCCGTCAACAAGCAAGCGGCTGGCAGGAGTAGTTGAAGATGCAATTGGATCTGGAAACGCATAACCCTGGCCCGAGGGTGACCAGCTAAGCCCAGGCTGATTAAAATCACCAAGCAGAAGAAGCACATCCGTTGCCATGGACGATGCAAATTCTGTAGCATTCAGATGAAGCTGCATTGTGGTGCAGTCATGTCGACGTTCAGGGGGAATATACACCGCTCCAATGAGGATGTCCCGCGAAGTGAGGCTGACCTTAACCCAAACCGCTTCAATTGTAGTAAATAGTTCGTTGAAGATTACGCAGGAGGCGAATTCGTTGGAAACAGCGATGAGCACACCACCACCGCGAGTACGAATGCTAATCTGTAGACAGTAAAAGAGTCACCAAACAGTTGCACTGAATTGATCCTCCCATCGAGCCAAGTTTCCGTGAATACATAAACGTCATATTCCCCGTCAAGCGCAGCCAGATAAACATCGTCCAATTTAGTCATGAGCCCCCTGGTGTTCTGATAGTAGACACGTAAACCGCTAGAGGGTTCGGTGCGAGCCGTGTCAATGATAACTTGTCCAGGATCCGCACGAGAGAACGGTGAACTATCAGGCAGCGAAAGATCACCTGACGTAGAAAGGCTTGAAGTGGTGGCCATAAGCGAAGATGAAAAGAAACGAAGCGAAGCTGTAAATCAGTTCAGATCTGTGAAAAATTGTAAAATGATACCACTCCTCATGAAAATTAGCAATATATGCATAAAAATATAAAATGTAAAATTGTAATTTTGATGTGAACAAATGGTTTGGATGACGTTTGCTCTAATAATCGCCTAGCGCACTCTAGATTGTTGGTGCATCGAAACAGACTTTCGTTGCTGGTTATCTGGTTATCTGGTGAGTACACATTGAAAAACTCAAGAAAACACATTAAAGCGCGCACCATCGTGCGTGCGTAATAGCACAAACGAAGTGACAGACGACTAACTGGCGAAGAAATCATTTGCTGTAATATAATTTTCTAAGATGCTACCAGATTGGCTAGTATTTTTGTTTTGATTTGAACACAGTTGATTTTGTGTGCAATGATCTTTGACAGTGTGCAAAGAGTTTATCATTCTGTAATTTTATATTATACATTTCAGTTTTAAGTAGAGTGAAAGAGATAGAACCAAAACATAGCAGTAATAGCAGGTTCGTCACCAAAACTTTTGAGCCGCTCCGTCTGTCACTTCGTTTGTGGTAATAGGCTCTTTTTAGGCACTATCAATGTAGAGTGCGCTAGTTGATTTTGAGAGGAAATGTCATCCAAACAGGTTGCTTACATCATAATGACGATTTTCAAAGCTCAAAATAATGATTATTTCATTGCACATATTGCAAGTTTCCATCGGGAGTGGTCTTATTTTACCTTTTTCAACAGATCTGAATTGATTTACAGCTCAAATAACCACACATCAGGAATCAGGAAGATCATAATTGGAAAATCAAAGTTGGCACTCGTGGAGAATAGAAGAACTAAAAAAGTTATGATGGTTTCAAAATATTCCACGGGGAGGTATTCGAGTGCAATCTTTCTTTTTTTTCTCCTTGATTTTGTTTTCCGTTGATCTTGTTTTCCGTGCTGAGCACCAATGCTACCGACGCCAGGAAGGCAGCTCCCACACCTGGACCCTACCTATCGACCCATCAACTCATGAACCGGGGACCAACGGCTTAACTTCCCTTCGGAAGGAAAGCGTGATCAGAGATGTTATGCCTTAGAACATCCCGGCGGCGCCGACTGGGATTGAACCCAGGCCTGCTGGGGTGAGCGGTAATCACGCTTACCACTGCACCACCAGCGCCGCTAGAGTGCAATCTTAAAATGATTTTATTTTGCGAACAAATTATTTTAATAAAATCTGGTTGATGCTATGTTAGTAGAAAACTTAAAGGCTACTTAATAGATATGTAATTTAGAACAAAAAAAACTTTTCAGATTTTGTGTGTGGCTCTAATGTTGGCCTTTGTATCTTAGATTGGGCTCATCGCTAAAAATCTGCTATTTATCAATTTGGACAGTATCGATTTAATATTTTTGGATGGTAGCAATGGATATTTTTGGTTGTTATTGAAAATTTAGTCGATTCCTGAATTTATATATGGGCCCAAATTAGGGGCATTTAGGCTGACATTATTATCCAATTTCCCTATATAGATTTTAGATTTTCTACCATCGTAGCAGCAATTAGATTAAAAAAATGCTCCATTTGAAAAATAAAAACACCCTAAAATTGCAGTCGTATTCCTCCCCGTGGAAAATTTTAAAATCATTATCACTTTCATAGAGGTTCCCCCAAACTGGCGCGTTTTTTCCGCCGCGGCCGCGAAGTGATCAAAAATGGCAAAAACGGAAACAACGATCAAGAAGGAAACCGTGAAAGCCAATTCGCTCTAGTTTAGATGTGTCTATATTATTGTGGATACAGACCTTGCATAGTAAAGCAGAGCATAAAAACAGATGCGATAGCATATCAGAGAATATTATATTATTAGAGGCTCAAATTGCACAATAAATGGCATATTTCCTTTTTATCAACGATAAGTCAATCAACAGGACATCTTATTTTAGCTGTTAACAATTAAAATCAACCTTATTAAATCGACGGGTTGTGACCCACCGTTGCACAATGATGGTATAATTGCTATTCACATATGTAGAATACTTTGTCCGAACATCTTCATTGATCGATGTCCATTTGTCATCTACACGTCAATAAAACATACTGTTACGCGATTCATTTTCCAAACTGATCTCATCATTTTTATTCAATAAGACAATTTCCCCATCGCAAACCTCCCTACTCCAGGATTAACACCAAGTCGCATAAGGTAATATACAATGTAATCATCACTTACCCAGTATTTATTTTCCATTTCCATAATGGATAACGGCATCACGTTCATCGGATATACTTATTTTTCGCTATATCCCTAGGCGCGCACGCCACAAAGTTGAGAAAATAAATCATAAATACTAAGAGGGATGGGATCTCGCCGGCAGTCGATATAAAGCGCTATATTTTCTTTCCATTTGTCGAGGAGCGAAGAGACTTTCACTTTCAAGCTCTGTATTACCGTTTCGCGTACTAGCGAGCGATGGGGTGAATTTGTTTTGCTGGTATCCCCCCATTCGTGACGGATGTACAATCGACATTTTCCGGAACGAACTCATCCCGAGGCAGATAGCTTTCCACCAAACCGTTCAACCGTCGTCGCTTCGAAGAATACATACATTCATCGTCCTACTATCAGCAGCAACTCGTAGTCGGATCGTTTTCTTCTGAAAAATCCTCCAATCCTTCAATAAAAACCAACATCCTACTTCATCCGATTGTTCGCTTCCCCATTCCCGACCGACCCCCGGAGTTGAGAAGCTGTACCAGCTGATCAAAGAACGCAACCGAAAGCGCAGTGCGGAAGTCAAATTTGTGTTTGGATAACAACCGCTTTATATGTTACGCTGATTTTTTCCATCTCTTTCCACACGTAGGGAGGGTGTACAGATTTCCTGCAGCTTTGGTTCGGTAGAAAAAAAAATGACAGCCGCTCGTTGGGTTGGAAAAGCCTTTCGATGACAAATTTGCATAAAAATAAAATCGATGTGTCACAACGCTCGCCCTTGCAGTGCAACAGAACAAGGTGAAACTGTTCTGCCCTGCCGTTTGCTCGCTACAAGTCAGCGCCCGGCACTTTTCGACGTAATACCTGTGATTGGAATTTGAATAAACGATTAGCGGTAATCGATTGGGTTATGGAAACGTTTCGGGAATCCAGGTGACGGTGCATTGAAACATGTATCTACAAATTTATGCCCATGTCTGCAATCTTTGCCAACGCAATTGAATTTGTTATGCATTTCAAGTTGATGTGAGGAACACTCAAGCGAAGGGAAGTTAGAATTAAATGCGTTGAGGGACCATACATGAAATGCCTGGCTATGTATTAAGAATATAAAAATACGCTATGAGGGAAAGGGGATCCAAAATTGACCAAAAAATGCTGTCTTTAATGTATAATTATTTAATAATTGAATTGTATTTTGAAATTTCGGTGGAAATCGAGCATATCTTGGTGATCGTGAAGCATCTTAAAATAATCCAAAGAATTTTGAAATTTTCATGAACTGCCGCAGACTACCGTTGGTTAGTACTAATTCCTGCTAAAACGGAAGCTTATGAGATGTTGTTGGGATTGTCATTTTTATATAAATACTAGCTGAGTGCCCAGCCTTGCTCGGGATTCAATATAAGCTTAAGTGTATGCACCGAATAAAAAAAAGCATGCTATATTGTACGTAATGTAACCAAGGGCGTAGCCAGGTTTCGAGCTAGGGAGGGGCGAAAAAAAAAATTACCATGGAAAATTTGGCCGAATGCCATTTCACCGAACGCCATTTCCTCGAAAGCCTTTGTGTTGCCGAGTTTAGGGGGGGGCAGTCGCCCCCCCCCTGCCCCTATCTGGCTACGCCTATGAATGTAACCCTCCTTATCTAAGGAGTTACCCCCTATGAAAATCTTCTTATACCTCCACATGTCAAATTTGGTTCCATTTGCTTGATTAGTTCTCGAGTTTTGCAGATATTTCTGTTTTATTTGTATGGGTGCCCCCCCCCCCCTCCTTTAAAGAGGGGGGAGGAGTCTAGAATCATCATAAGAACCTTTACCTGTCCCAAAAACCCCTGCATCCAAATTTTCACGCCGAATGGTTTAGTAGTTTCCGAGACTATAAAGGTTAGACAGACAGACAGAAATTAATTTTTATAAAGGGGAAATGGGAAGTTTCATTTTTATACCTATGATCTTGACTTTTTTACCTAGGGGATGAGTACTTAAGGGGGTTAGATTTTGATAAGTTCTTTAGTGGGAATGACACTGATGAAGACTGCACATTGTAGTCGAAATACGTATCTGTCATGGATACAAAAATTAATTAAGTGGAATTAAATGGAAGATAAACCCTTTTGCTGTTTTATTTAGCATTCCGCTAACAACCCAATTTCATTACTTCATTATGATGGCTACCAAGCCTTTGGGGATTTTCCTTATTAGAGATTTGTATAGATTTTTCTCCTTTAGCTTACTTAAATCTTTGGTTTTTATTAGTTAGGTAGGTTCCGATTCAATACATTGTAGTTTCATTTTTATACCTATGATCTTGACTTTTTTACCTAGGGGATGAGTACTTAAGGGGGTTAGATTTTGATAAGTTCTTTAGTGGGAATGACACTGATGAAGACTGCACATTGTAGTCGAAATACGTATCTGTCATGGATACAAAAATTAATTAAGTGGAATTAAATGGAAGATAAACCCTTTTGCTGTTTTATCGAAACAGTCTGTTTCGAATATTTCCTCCAGCACTTCAATTTTACAAAATTATCGTTATCGTTAACATGGTCTAAGACATTAATCACTAAGGTCTCATGATCGTTTTTTTTTTTCAAATCAGTATCCGTAACTGAACAAATGGAATCAAAATTGGAATAAACGTGGTCAATTAAAGTTCTACTGTGCCTGGAAATACGCGTATATTCATTTACCGTTTGCTTTAAATTAAAAAAAAAAACTCAGCTAAACGCTTCAAATGATTCGAATTATGGTTGTCACGCCAATTAATATTAAAATCACCAGCTAATATATTTAATTTACTAGAATCAAGGAATGTCTCAAACCAGTTCTCTAAAACTTCAACAAAACGCTGGTCACAAGAACTGCGAGAATTATACAAAACACCATAATTACCCATCTTCATGCCACGTACAACTGTAATGCCCAAGAACCAGTTGCCATCAATAACTTCGTTGGTACGAAGGTTGAATTGAACTGATTCTTTGACATAAATAGCAACACCGCCAGTGTGTCTAGAATGTGATAAACAAGCAGCAACAATATATCCCGGAATACTATACTGATCAAAAGCTTCAGTTTCTACAATATGAGTTTCAGATCATAAAACTAAAAGAGGACGTTTTTCCTCAACAATCTGACGTAATGCTACGTAGTTTGTTGACAACCCCGCAATATTCAAGTATAAAAAATCGAATTGATTCACATTCCTGGAACTTGGCTGCTATTTATTGAAACGCAAGCTGCTTTTCTTCTGATCAAAAAGTCTTTTATAGAGCAAACATTCCAAGCTAAATGCGGCATGGTTGACGTCCAAGTTCATTTTTCGTTCTTTATTCATTTTCAAACAATTAATACATTTCAATACAGTTGACGTACACTCCGACGTGTTGTGTTGTTGGCTGCATCTAGAGCATCTATAACAATTTTTGCAATTCACGCTCTTGTGCCCAAATTTTCCACATTTGAAGCATCTCAACACATTAATCGCGGGAACTATCGATCACCGATCAAACCCTATTTTTACTTTTTTTGCACATAACAAACATTTATACGTATCGACATCGACTTCAATTACAACACTAAACTTGTTATAAGTGAAGCGTGGATTTTCAAACATGTTCACTACTTTAACATCATTTATAGCGATGTCTTCATTTTGACTTTTTAAGTCGTCAATGAAGACATCGGAGGAATACTGATCGCTCATGCCCATTATTTTCAATCTTGGCACCGAAGTGGGAACAACAGCACTATATTGTTCACCCAGATTGCTTTCAATACCATTTTTCACATCAATTTAGATAAGCTCCTGTTGCACACTCAACAATAATGGAGCCATCTTTACCATTCCTGAAATTACTGATTTTGTGTGTTTTTGGATCTAACTGTGTTATCAAAAACATACGATTATCTTCGCAAGCTTGTTTGGACTCTTTTGGTTTAATCACAATGACCGGACGAGTCTTACGATAACTCTGTTGGTTACTGTTACTGTTAATATTACTGTTACTGTTAACGTCACTGTTACTTGCACGACTATGTCTTTTTACAACATCCGCAAAACTCGCATTTTCTTGGAACACATTATCATCATTATCACTATTACTAATCACTAATTTACGTTTTTTGCGTCCGGTATTTTGGTCCGATTCCGACTGAACCGTTCTAGGTCATTCTTTACAGCTAATTGTTTCTCCGCAGTAATTTGAAAAAATGAGTTTCTCATATTGTCCAATTTCTCACAAATCAATTTTTCAATACCATTTACATTTTGGCTAATGTTTATCATCCCGCTCTTTAACGCACGGGACTGAAATCGAATGTTTCCACTATGGGATTTGACAAATTTGACAGTACCCTCTTAACTGGTCTATACATTTATGTCCCATAACAAACTTGAACAATACATTCGAACTTTGCGGCTGTATTGCATATTTTACAGCTGTCGCGTACACCGCATGTGTTTGTTTTGCGTTGGTTGTAAGTGTGTGGGTGAAAAAAAGCAGACAACAGAAAAATGCTGGCTTAGCAGCCCCTAGCTTTAACGCGATGTCTATCTGAGCAGCAATGTGAGCTCGCATGCCAGTGATCGAGTCCGAGAGTTGAAATACATTCTTCATCTCTTCCTCTATCCTTTTGACGCGTGAGATCAGATCATTCTGCTCATCGCAACTCGGATCTGATAAACAATTATCACACTTGAACAGAACATTTGCATTGTCTGTGATAAGCTTTGCCTGAGTTCGCGTAAGTGTTGTGCATTTGCAATGAAATACACGGGCACACTTACCCACACAGATAACTGGCAAATGACTTGCCAAAATCCAGAGTTGCCAAAAGGAAATCTGTGTTTTTGTTCAAAAAATCTTTTCATCTTAGTTTTTGTCCAGAAAATCTGTGATGATATCTGTGTCTATAATTTATTAATTGAATCCTTAAAAAATGTCATTTGAAAAGTGATTGAGCAATTTTTCTGACAGAGTCAAAAAATAGATAAAAATATATGTATCATAAATTGGCAAAAAATGATCAGTTCTCATTCTCGTTTTTAATTCCGCAAAAAAAAATCATACATAGATATAAAAGATTGTGATGATAAAATTGCACTGAAGTGAAAATAATGTTTCGTTACTAAACACTTCAAGTTCAATTTATTAAATGTTTGATCATACAAAAAAAATCTGTGTAATCTGTAAAAATCATAGAAATCTGAAATCTGTGAATACAGAATCTTGGTTTTAAAAACTCTGAAAAATCTGTAGAAATACAGATTTATCTGTAGTTTTGGTAACCCTGCCAAAATCCCCAAATTACATACTGCACACTCAGCCATATATCACCTATACACATAAACTTTACATGCAACACTACAGAGACACAAGTAAACACGAATGAAAGCAGAAATTTACAATGCCGTAGCTTACTAAAGAAAGCTTGCCGGGCGAAGCATAAAAAAAAAACAAAAAATTGAACGAGGACCAGCTGCAGCAGGAACCATTCTCCTACTTATCCAATAAATTATCACTACGGGGCACGCGTAGGATCAATTCTACCGCGGCACAAGCACAATTTCACACTTGATTTATCCAATATTTATCACAACACTGCGAAATAAACTATAACGTTCGCCATTACAATTAAATCTTGAAGCGATGAACCCCTCGTTAACTAGGGGCTCGAATAATTTTAGAAAAAGATATTGTTTTGCAAATTCTTGGAAGATTTACATCAATATATCTCTAAAAAAAATTTCAAAAAATCCTAATGTTTGAAACGTCAGAACTTTCATTTGGCGAGTTTATAATTTTTGGCAGCCTTATTTAATTTAGCCGAATGGCCATGAAGTTGCGAACTCAGATCTAAAAGCAAATTAGCAATTTCCATCAATTAAAAATCTCTTATATTTTAATAGTGAGCTCTGATGATGACTGGTGATTTTTTTTCCATTAATCTATTTATTATTCTATAAATTTTCGTAACCGCTAAGCCAACTTTCTTAATCTCATACTTTTTGCTTAGTGCTCGTGAACTTCTACCAAACCCAGGTGAGGTCACAAGCCCGAGCAGTCGACCGATGATGCAACGATGGAAGCTACCTAAGGAGCGTACTTTTTTAATATTTCGTCCTTTACGAGCCAAAAATTAAATCATAAACTTTGCAAGCCTCGTAAAAGCGCCGAATTTGGCTCCAGTCCGACGTGTCCGTGCTCAGGACTTCATAACCTCCAATCTACCGCTGAAAATAAATTAGCTGCAAACGGTGATGGTGTTCCCGACCAGACTCAAGTTTGGGGCTGTGTGCCTTTAATCACCGTTCTTTTAGGTAGATATAGATTATTAATATCTTCGCACGGGCTGGCTTCATGCGCTCGTAATAAATTAGCCAAAAGGTACGCTTGGTGTTCCAAATTTGACTCCCTCACTTGCGTCGTATTTTAAGTAGGTCGCCCTGATTTTCACCACGCACGAATCCATCGTATGCCCACTTGCGTGATGTTTCCCATGTTGGTATCTTCTTATGAGGTTGTAGTTGTTGGTGCGGCTTATTCCGTTTTTCTCATTATCCTTGGACATCAATAAAGCTGTTCCAGATCGAAAACGAAAGCTGCGCTCGATTTCGCAACGAAATCAATTTGGCAGAGAAGGTCACTCCTCCGGACAGGCACGTAGATCTGTACCAGTTGTTCTGCTACCCTTCTAGAGAGGGAACGCTTCGTTGAACATTTGGCTTATTGGCACTCTATTAGGACTGTTGCTACGAAATCGAGAAACCTGATAAGAACAGCAAACTACGGATTTAAATATTGACGAACGAAGGTTCATTAATCACATACGAGCAAACAATGAATCAAAGATTGAACACGCTTCAACGTCAGCAGAGATGATCAGCTTTGTGTTTTGACTCAAAATGAAAATAAATCTTCTAATGCATGTAGGAAAGGCTTTAGGAAAATCACCTTCCTTTTAGCACCTATATTTAGCAAACATATTTGGGTAAGGAAATTTGCATCCTTTCGGGAAAACTGAACAGCCCGATAGAATTTATCCGATAGGCGCTAATATCAACAAACTAGCAGTTAGCCTTCTGGCAGGAGCGTTTTGGCCCTTTTTTAAGGATATAGGTTGTAGCAAACATACGAACACGAACCTTCTGTCTGCATGAGAGCATGTTGCTGCTCGTTCAGTGTCCGCGGCAGACGAATGGCAATCGAAGGCTCTGTATGATGCACGGAATCGCTGCTCCTGGGCTCAGCATAGGAGCGAAGGTCGAGGGTTGAATAAACGGGGCCAAATAAATGAGCGCTTATCACTAGAGACTCAAATAGAACATTGATTTTTCGGATTTACCTTGCAGCGAGGTGTGAAGATAATCACTGGAAGGCGGATGCGATGGTTTGTGGTGCATGTGTTTGGAGTAGTTTTTGACAATTGACCATTGATACTGTTTTTAATGACGCAGTTTGAGAAAATATTGAACACTAGGGTGCTTCATTAAAAACAACATGTAAGTAATGAGTTTTTCATAGGCCACCATCCAGCCCCTAAAATTGCTCCAAAATATGAAGTTGTGGAAAAATGGTAAAGATCGATGAAAGTTTAAAGGTTGCGCAAATGATTTGAAATTTGTGTGGGAATTACTATGGAAGAATTTCAAAAATCACCATTTGAAAAGGAATTAAGCGGCACAACGGCAATCAAGAAGCAAGTTCTCCTGTGGTTTCTGCGAATGTCACGGAGGCAGCTCCAGAGAGTCTAGTATCCCACCGTTGTGAACAAGCTTCTTATGCAGGAGCTGGAGCTGCCTTTGCAATGCTGGTTTAATGCCTAATTATGAGGAAAAATATACCGCAAGATTTAATATACGGCAAACTGCCTCTCTAAACAGATCTAAAGTCCTGGCCGAATTTGCGATGGAGCTTCCATCAATTTTAAACACTCGCCTATCGGAAGTCTTGCCTTATGTTGCTTCGTTTTCTTCTTCTTCTCTGGTGTGAGCCGATTGACAACTCAGTTGAGGGCTAGTTAGACCTGTGCGCCGATCAAAATATTTTCGGCGGCGGCGTGATACGTTATTTTCTGTCGGCGGCGGCGGCGTGGCGGCGTGGCGGCGTGGCGGCGTGGTGGCGTGGGTCGGCGTGAGTTTATTTTTAACGATCTATGACCTATGTTTTCGCGAATTTGAGTAACTTGAACTCAAATATGAGTTACTTTTACTCAATTTTGCCATGCATGCGGAATTTGTTTAAAAAAGTATTTGACTAAATGTTTAGTATTTCTTCTGCGTGAAGTCAACGATTTACATAGTTGAAGATGCTTATATCAAATAACAGACTAAAGTGGTAATTTTTATATGATAGATGAGGAGATCAAAGTAAGAATTGATACTTCCGTTAGAGTACGGCAGTGTGAAAAATTGCATATAGAGAGTAGAAAGCGAGCAAGGACAACTTTAGGAAGGTAAAAATCGGTTTGATCATCTCTCTTTACCAAACTCCCCCGTTGGAGAGGGCCGCCAGATGAGTATTCCCTCCCCCCCCCCCCGCCAAAACTGGCAAAAAGAGATGATCACCGACACCCTCAAGTACCGACGATGTGTTTGAAACAGTTCTATCGATTTTTACCGCACTTAAGTTGTTATATGAAGGAAGACATCCGGTTGTAGGGGGAGGTAGCTCATCGATTCTTCCGGTTCGCCTCCTAGCATCGTGCTATAAGGTACCAGGCGATAACCAGGGTAGTTGATCGATAGCTCGATGACGTCATTTCGTTGGCGTCTGCAATGGGAAATTCTCATAGCAGGCGTTGACGATGGGACGTTGTCGAGTTGTTGAATAGCAACTATCGTGGTAACTCACCGATTACCTGTCGATCTGCCAAATTTGGAAAGACGTCTGCATTGAATTGTCTCATATAATAATATTCCGCCCACTATATCACAAGAAATTGCGAGTAGCTGAGTGGAATGGAGATAAGTTAAGCATTGGGTACAGGACCAAGTCTCCCCTGGGTGGTGCCAGAAGATGAGCGAAATAGAATCATCAAGTTGCCATAAAGCACGGATTGAGACTATTGCATGGCTGGGTAGTCAAAGTCTTCCATTCGTTAGTCATTTCAGGTGGATTAGAACAGGTTTAGGTTTAGGGTGGGCGTTGGCCAGATTAGGATTTTTCAGATATAATCCTAAATAGGACCTAGATTATTTAATACACTAGTAACCGCAACTTCTGTCACAATGTTTCATTGAGACTAATCACCACTCAATGGGTAAAATATCAAATTTGCGGTAAATTTGAAAAAAAGGGAACTTGGAGTGTAGAGCGCATTGCCCACTGGACGATTCTGAAGCCTGACCAAGTGAGTGGGTTACGGGTTTATTTGATTGTACGTCATTTCCAAGTTATATATAGATACATTCATACCATTGGCATTTTGTATTTGAGATAAGACAGAGACAGGATGCGGAGGGCCCGCTTAGGGGGAGCGTAACCCATGTTATGGCTTCCATTTATTAAATAGTTCAGATAGGCTGGAAATGATAGGTTCATGGTGAGAAAATGTACCATATGGTGCCCGTTCACTGATCAAAATTAGATTCAAATCGTCAGGCCTTGCCCTGGAATAAGGGGATTGACGATGATTTGTCAATTTTCATTTTACATTTGCATATAATTGTAAGTTTAGGTTAGCTTTTGTAATTGTGAGATAGATAGTTTGCCTCAATTGAAACATTGAGTTGTATAAACTTGACGAATCATACTTCTAAAATAGTAGTAGTTACAGTGCCGCATTATCTAACAACCACTGCCTGCAACTAATGTTGGAGGGGTCAGCAGGGCTGATTACGGATCAAAACTAACATAACTGTAACACTGAAATGATCCCGAAACTAACGCTCATTCATTGCACTTTGAGTCATAAAGTAGTTTTATTTATTTTCCTACTAATCTATCTACACACTTAGTTTTTTCTACCGAGCTCGGCTGTGTGGGTCTCGGCGGGGAGGGGGTTTCGCTGAGATCTCGGCGGGAGTGACATTTGATTGCTGAGTCTCGGATAATGCCTTTTCTAATAATCTGCCTACGTTTCTTTGTTATCTACTTTATCCCCTTTTTATTTTTCTGCTCTTCTTTCCTCTTCTCTTCTTTTGTTTTGTTTGTTTACATATAACTAATACTAATACCTCCTTGTTTTCTCTCTAATTTGTCTACTATGTCCCACCATCACGATGAGAGATGAGCTACCGTACATGGTACACGCTCATATACACTCCCAAAATAGTATGCCGCAAGTAAGTATATCACAGAGGCAACTAAAGATCCAGAAACAAAAACCGATAACGCTGAACGGCAGATTGGTTTACAGTGGTCGACCAGGGTGTGTGCTGATAAATTACAAAATTACAATCACATCATTATTTCATACATCAGCTTGAATTACGTTGATCGTTTTGCTGTGCACTACACCACCGGAGCCAGCAAAGTTCAACAATCCATCGTTGCTTATGCCTTTGTTGTCGTTTGGAACCAGTTTTGCGAGGTAGGCGACGATTGTGCGTATTTCTCGCGTAACTTTTGAAAAGGGCCTAGCCTGAACAATACGTAAAGAGCAAATTGAAACATTGTACGTCGCGTGAAAGTGGAACTTAATGAAGGCCTAAGTACTTTTTCGTAGTTTTTAGTTTTCGGATTTGAAAGATCGTCGGTTACAGTAGCCTGCTTACTGAGCAGAAAAAAGCGGTCTCAGGTCTTTACATATCAGAGATTTATGGTAAAATCGCTTGTGTATCGTGTATTTTGCGAAAGTCGTTCTTGTCGTTGGTTCCGGGTTTGAATAGATACAAAAATTTGAGCAACGGTATTATGTGATATGAGGGGCTCGGTGGCCTTAGAGCAACCGTTTTTGCTTACTGAGCAGAACATCATGAGTCTAATCTCAGGCCCATCCACATTCAAAATTCGTCAATCGTTTTATTTGTTAATATGACTACATGGTAATAACAGCAACTCGGTGATTAAAAAGGTGCTCGTCTGCCTAGTGGCAAACGTTTTTGCTTACTGAGCAGAAGACCGTGGGTTTAGTCCCAAGCTCCTTCGCGTTATATGATCGTTAGGACATCAATTCAGCTTATCGTTTACCAAAACGAACCCTGCTGCAAACCCAACCCTCTTATCCAACATCCCAGTGATTCCTCGTGGAAGTGCAGAGGTGTTCTCGGCTTCCATCAAAGCGAGTGTCATGTCAACACAATCCTTCCCATTCCTTTCTTGACCTGTGTTCGGGCGCGGCCGGCGCTGGTATTGCCTAATTTAAGATCACCAGTTTTTACACATTGATGATGATTGCTAGTCCCAAGCATCGTCTATTGGTTGTCTGTGTAATTACAGCTGATCTGGCAATAACAGAGTAGCAACCGTGGGCGGTCAATCAAGCTCAAGCTCAAGCTCAAGCTATATGAAGGAAGACATCCGGTTGTAGGTTTGGAAATTGCAGCTATTGTTACCTCCACCACAGTATGTGCTCCTGTCATCGTCGACTTGACGATCTCGAGGGACACGGGTAGGGTACGTGCTGCTACTGTACCTTTCGACCAATGACAGTAATTGATGGTATGCTCCCATCCAGAGTTATGTACTTTGACTATATGTTTAGTATTACTGCTGCATGAAGTCAACAATTTACATAGTTGAAGATGCTAATTTCTTCAACTATAGAAAAGTATGTCAAGTGCTTGTTAAGATTACAGGGGGTGGAGTATTTTTACAAAGTCTTACAACCCTTTTATTAAGGATAAGAAGAGTACGTTATGTAGGGGTCGATAGTATTTCAAAGCAATCTGTTGCATTATGTAACATTTGAATGGCTCCTAGGAATTGTTTCATTTATTGAGCTAATGCTAACGATAATGAATATGTTGATAGCGATAAATGATAGGCTTGTATTACTCTCATACATATTTGAATGTACACGCATTGTAGTCATAAAACTTTTCGTTTACGTATTTGAAGATGATGTATTTTGGACATATGTAGAATCCCGCACAACTTGGACCTGTAAGAGGTCAAATATCAAAGTGTTGTTAATAATAGCCACTTATTCACCTTTATTTAAATCCGATCCGAATCAATCATTCCTGAGTGCTACATCGGGAAAGTGCGAACAAACTTCAAAAAACTAAATGACAATCGCTGCATCACACACAAGTTCTGATTTAAACGCGTTCAATATGCATTTTACCGAAAAGGTGCTGGGGATTTTTCATCGGCGTGACACAAATTTATTCGGCGGCGTGAAAGATTTTACTACGGCGGCGCGCCGGCTCAATTTTATCGGCGGCGGCGGCGTATGAAAATCTTCGGTGGCGGCGGCGTGGCGCGGTGGCGCACAGGTCTAGGGCTAGATGGCCTAACTATATGTCCTGGGAATATTATAGTGCCATCCGAGAACGTTAGTTATAGTGGATTTGAAACGGTAATGTCACGATCAAGTTATCATTGCTGGCACGATTAAGTGAAATTGGATTTATTGTCGAAAGAATTATTACTGTCCATAATGACTACAAACAGCTCAGGTGTTATGAATTTTTAAGCCTTGAAAAGTTGAAAGGATTTCCAATAAAATAATATATAAATTTAAGATCTGAAGTAAATTTCTGAGAGCTTTAATATTACTGAATGTGGTAAGATCGATTTTCTGGGATATTAAGAAAAACAAATTGAATTCAATTTTAATGCAATGCACCATTTATTGTAAATCTACACTATTTTCGTAGCGCATTGATTTAAAACTCCTATAATCCCAATATACACGGCCCTGCGCTTTGATCAGAGATGTAGATGTGCATCGTTCTGCCAGGTTGGTCACGGCACATTTCAAGTATGAGAAGGTGATTGCAGTTTGCTGCACATTACCATGCTGGTGCCATGGGTTGGCAGAGTCCAATATAGGACAACTTGATGTTTATAAAGAACTATCAGTTAGAACTGTATTTTTGAACTTTATCGCTATATATTCTTTGGTGTTTCCTAGCAGATAATCATGTTGGTGTTCGCTGATTCAAAGAATAAAAGGGATAAGCATTGAGCTGTCCATGGATGGGCGTTGTTGAACTTGTGGTACTTGTACAACATTTCATGTGAGTATCAAAGAAACCATATAATCAAAAAATAACTTTAAATGTAGGTTTAGAGTGAGTCAATGTCACTGAGATACGATATGATTAGTTGGGTATTCAAATTAAACTTTTACTTAATAAAACTAATCCTGGTTGTATCTAGCCACACCGAGCGTTCTTTCCGGGTGGGAAGCGAACCTGAAGAAGAAGAAGATGAGCATCTTATCGGAACGACTGGACCTGGTCTATGATTCAAAGTTGGATTCTGTGATAATAATTATCACATAAAACGTAAATAGGTAGCATCATCTTCATTGAAATGTAAATATTTTTGACAATAATCATAACAATCGACTTGCATAAGTGATGATTCATTAAGGTGATTCCTTGTAGGGTCCACAAATGGATCAAAATGCACTTTCACCTCGAATTTTCAATTACACAAATCTCGGAAATTATTGCCTCATTTCACCTGAAATTGCTACTGCATGTATGCTGGAAGCTAATATTTGTGCACTTAAAATATTGAAATGGTAGCGAAAATAAGGATTTCACAGCAAAACAACTTAAATACAACATTTACATAACTAACCCATTCAAATACAATGCCAACTCCCTGTTGATAAAATTTCATGGATTAAGGGCGGGCTCTTCTCCCCGTTCATTGGGGCATCTTCCTGTTTGGGGGCTCGTCTTTTTGACCAATTGTGCGATCATGTTGCTGGAAGGAGATTCTTTATTGTCCCGTAGATGCGTATAGGCGATCCACCCAATCCGTTTTTGGCCCTTCATACAGCGTTACGTGATACGTATTAAGGATAATCAGAGGTTATTAAGCTTGATCATGACAAACAGCGAAGAGAGCCCACTGCTATTGGGCTTTGTTTCCGTGCTGCAATGGGTGGTAAACCACTACCATTATATCATCATATATAATCCCAATAGACACGGTAACATTTAATGCGCATATGCATTAGAACTTAAAAAGCTGCTAAAAGTCACATTTTATTTTAGATATTTAGGCAGAGCTATAGATTTCCAAATAAAAAAAAATAAATAAAAAAAAATATATCAACAAGCTAATTTATGCTGGATACTGTCAAGCAATAAACATTCAAATTAAAATTATTGCAGGTTTCCAGCAGAGTGTAATAAAATTGCATGAATCTAATATTACTCTTAAAGAGGTTATGAACTTTATTGTTATTCTCAAGCATATTTTAAAACCCTTATCAAGAGTGGTCCACTTGTTTGGAAGACAATCTTTTAGCGGTTATCAGGAGGTAGGGGTGGAGCTCTTAGTTATTAGCAGTTTTATAAAATTGATCTTAAATGTGGTAATAGACTGCAGTTAAACTAAAAACGTTACTTGAAGACACCGTTGCCAGGTCATTTTCAGAAAAATCCAGGTAAACTATAAAATCTGGAAAAATCTGGAATGCTCAAAAAAATCCTCTTTTAAACATAATGCTATTGAAATCTCCCGTGAAAATAGGTCAGTATGATCATCTGGAATTTATTTAAAGTACTAGAATGGTTATGAATTACATGTTTAAATAAATTATATAAAGCAAATAATTGTTAGCATTGCAAAAATCATCCAAAAGTTGAAAAGGTGTGCCCAAAGAGTTCAAATATCCATTACGCAGCATTTCAAAAATTGAGTAAAATGTTAACACTAGACAAAGGACGACACACCACACCCATTAGACCAGTAGGGAAATTTTCAAGTTGCCAAAATTTGCACCGGCTGGAGTGGGAATTTAACCCTGGGTGTGGTGTGTTGTCCTTTGTCTAGTGTTAAATATTCAGTCTGTGCAACCTCTGATTGAAAACGGTGTCAATTGTCTAGTCAACTCTGATGACAACTGCATGGAGATATTGTCAATAAAGGAAATACAATCCGGAAGAGATATCATAGAAAATTCTTATGATGAAACTTAAGGAGTATGCTGATACGAATCGTGAGAATAATTTCAATGGAATTCTGTCCAATGTTCTGTTCTGGAATTCTGTCCAATGTTCCAATGTCCAATTTTGATCAAATTTAAGCGCAATTTCTGGGAGACCTTCAAAACCATTTTGGCAAAGTACTTGAGTACTTAGGTAATACTAAAAAGGATTTCAAAACTATTCTGACCTTAACTACAAAGCAGTTTAAAGGGAATTATCGGATAAGTCTGAGAAGAGTGTGATGGTCATTCTGAAGAGTGTACCAAGAAAATTGTTAAGAATATTTTAAGAATTTCATAGAGAAAAATGGACACAAAATTGAGCCAATTCATGGAAATTATTACCAATTTCAGGGAGTTGTGGAATTGGAGAGTGATTTATAAGAGATTTCAAGAGGTAATGCTAAGAACTCTTAGAACGTTTCTGGAAAAGATTAGATATTTTCAAGATTATTTTAGGAGAATATAGAAAAGAAATATGATGGAATTTTAGGATGATTCGAATTGAAACAAAAAAAGGCGAAGATATCCTGTGAAGAGTTCCAAGTAAATTCAGACTAACAAAACAAATTCATGATCTGGGACGCAGGAAAAATATAAATTCCAGAATTTAAAATTATTGCAAGATCCTGAGACTTCAAAAATAAAGCTATCAGACCTTCATTTTAAAAATATAATAAAATTATTCTTTGGCATAATGGTCATGCGAATAGTGGAGTTACGCGTAGTTTAGGTAAACTGTGTGTGAGTTCCACGTTGTTAGGCTTTGATTCCCACTTCAGCCCGGTAAATTTTGCTTCAAAATAAAATTGCCTACTGGTCTGCTGGGTGTTGTGTGTTGTATGATGTCAAGAATTAAACTGTAAATCTGATCAACCTCAGGATAATATTAGAATTATTCAGAACTTATAAAATCTTTAAATTCTGGTACTGCATCAAATCGTAAGGACTACATCGACTATTAGTTCAAAAAATCCATCCCATTAAATTTCCTTGATTCTTTGCTTCTCATTCTTTTTAAAAAAGTTACAGTTAAGAAAACAATTTTAAACATATTTTCTGCTTTTGTTTACCCACATTTTACTCAATTTTTGAAATGCTGCGTAATGGATATTTGAACATTTTGGGCACACCTTGTCAATACTTTTCAACTTTTGGGTGATTTTTGCAATGCTTACAAGTTATTTGCTTTATAGAATGTAATTAAACATGTAATTAATAACCATTCTAGTACTTTAAATTTATTTATTTATTTCGTCAACCAACGTAGACTAGTACAATTAATTAATACAGTTTTGTTTTCTTAAATATATATTTATATAAAAAAGTAGTGTCAGCTTTCTTGTCTTTTCTTTTATGAGTTGTTATTTCTTATGGAATAAAAATATTGCTTTAGTTTATGCCGAGACATTGTAAAGTCAATGGTTTCGCAGTGTTTATTGTAAGAGGCCATCATGCGGTTTAATGGCCCATATTTTGCATAATTTGTGCGATGATGTTTTATGGCAAATAAATTTCGATTTCGGAGTTGCCGAGTGGGTGCATGGAAATTTAATTTTGATAAAAGTTCTGTTGAGTCAATTCGCTGCGAAACGATATCATTTACAAATGAAACCATTGCATATTCACGACGCTCTTTTAATGTTTGTATGTTTATAAGCATGCAGCGTGCTTCATATGATGGAAGAGGAAATGAAGTCCAACCTAATTTACGAAGAGCGTATAATAGAAATTGTTTTTGTACTGATTCTAATCTTTCTTCGTGCGTGATTGAAAATGGAGACCATACAATGCTGCAATATTCCAGTATTGACCTCACATAGGCAATATATAGTGTTTTAATTGTGTAAGGGTCCTGAAAGTTATAGCAAAAGCGCTTGATAAAGCCTAGCATGTTATTTTCCCTGTGAATAATTGTATTGTAATGGTCTATGAAAGTTAGCTTAGAGTCTAAGATAATTCCTAAGTCCCTAACTCTTTCACATTTGTCTACAGTTTGATTTCCTAATGCAATTGAAATATTTGAAGTTGTTCTTTTTCTACTAAATGATATTAAGTTACATTTTTTTACATTCAATTCTAGTAGACTTTTTTTGCACCATATGTAGAATATGTGTATTTCGTTCCGGAATATATTGATGTCTTCTTCATTTCTTATTTCCAAAAAGAGCTTCATGTCGTCGGCATAAATAAGCAATTTAAGTTTTTTGAGAATGTAAGATATGTCGTTTACGTATAGAATAAAAAGGAGAGGTCCCAAATGAGAGCCTTAGGGGACGCCTGAAGTGACTTGAATTGGGCTCGATTTCTTTCCGTTGAATTTAATTATTTGTTGGCGGTTAGTTAAATATGATTCAAGCCATTTCAGGAGCCCTGACTTAATTCCAATTTTTTGCAGTTTAAAGAGTAACATTGGTATGTCAATGCGGTCAAATGCCTTGCTAAAGTCTGTATAGAGAGCTTCTACGTGGTTTCCATTATCCATTGCATTCAATGAATAGTCTATAAATTCAAGTAAGTTGGTCGAGGTCGAACGACCCTTGAAAAAGCCGTGTTGCATGTCAGTAATTCTATTTTTGATTTGGAGAAATAATTGTTCGTTGATAATTGACTCGAAAAGCTTAGGAATGCAAGAGATAATGGCTATTCCACGATAATTACGTACGTCAGATTTTCGACCAGATTTAAAGATAGGTACTAGAAATGAGGTTTTCCAAATTTTAGGGAAGGTTCCGGATTCCAGGGACATATTAAAAAGCCAAAACAATGGAGCAGTGAGTTCCATTGCTAGACATTTAATAAATACTGGAGGAATTCCGTCAGGTCCAGGACCTTTTGAGGCATCTAAATTTTTTAAAGCCTGCAAAATGTCCTGCACTTGAAGTTGATTGAGGCCAATGTCCCTTGAAAATTCTGGATAAAATGCAAAATAATCGCGGTCACGATCTTCTTCAGAAAATGTCGTATAAATTTCTTGAAAAAATTTTGCGAATAGATTACAGTTTTTTTCCGAACTATCACCGACATTTTCGTCTAGATGCATTATTGAAGGAAAATTGTCAGATTTTAATTTCGTTTTTACGTAATTAAAGAAGTTCTTCGGACAGGACTTTATTTCACGTTCAGTTTTTGCATTATATTCTTCAAATGCAGTACTGATAGCTAAATTCAGTTGATCGCATAGATCCAAATAAATTAATAAATTATTACTACTATTGTGTTTTTTATAAATTTTATGTGCTTTTTGCTTCCGATTTTTCAAGTTTTTTATTTGTCTGTTAAACCAGACTGGATTTTGTGTGTTTCTGTTACGTCTTTTTTTCTTCAAAGGTATTTCTTCCGAAATTATTTCTGTTAAAATTTTGTAGAACACGTCTATACCAATTTCGACATTTCCTACATTCCTTAAAATTAATTGCCAATTGACACTGTTTAATTTAAATTTTATTTTTTCGTAGTCTGCTAATTTGTATTCAAAGACTTCTTCGTATTCGCAGTCGTTGGGTCTTTGGTTTTCATGCATAAATAAAGAATATTCGATTGCTGTGTGAAACGCTTCATTTTTCCACAGTGGATTTAATGATTCGGTCACACAGAAATCTTCATAAATATTCGTTAGTAAAAAGTCCAAATAGCAATTTTGTTGGTTTTTTATGTGGTTAATTTGGTTCAGTCCTAAATTAGCAGTTTTGTCAAATATGAACTGCAATGTTTCATTATCTCCAACGACTGGGAGTAAGATACATTCATTTTCAGAGTCCAGAATGAAGTCAGCATGGCGTTGATTAAAGTCTCCATAGATGTGAACTTTAACCTCAGGAGGAAGGTCAGATAGAATTTGTTCAGCACTTTGGAAGAAGGCTTCATAAGTGCTTTTATGAGCATGGTCTGGTGGAAAATACACTGAGGCGAACACGTGCGTTTCACCGGCTATGTGTGATTTCACCCAAATATGCTCAAATTCTGTAAATTTTGGTGTAATGATGAGTTCTGAGTTAAAATTGGTCGCAAGAGCTATAAGGACTCCACCGCCTGACTTCTTCTGAGTTGCATGAAAATTTCTGTCGTCTCTGAATACATTAAAGGCATTTCCAAAGATTTCTTCACTTTTTACGCTTTCGTCCCAGCTTGTTTCAGTTGCCAGAATGACCGAAAAGGATGAGCATAATAAATGTTGAGAAATTTCCTTCATTTAGCTGGGCTTTTCATGCGATTGAAATTTTGACAATAAATCAAAATTTCAGTCGCATTCTGTCTGTGTGAAGAAATTGTTGGAAATACGTCGGTTGATAAAGTATGGTCATTGTTATTATTAGTTACCTCAGTCTCATGCCGAGCATCGTTATATAGAAATAATGAGTCTTCCTCAAGGTGCGTCAGCGGCGTTGAAAATTTACAGGATTGTAAAATTTGAGGGCGGCCTCCCTAGTAGATTGTAGCCGTTGCGTGCGTTCACTGGACAGGAATGTACGGTAGGATTGCAGGTCTGCCAAGGCGTCGTTTCGAGTAATTCCAAGTTCTTCATGGACGTCCAGGAAAATTTCGTGCAGGAGATTTCTGTCTTTTGGTAGTCCTTCAGCTGCTAGCATTAGAATAGCACTGGTTTTGGTGATTCCGCGAATACATGTTGATGATGGCTGGTCATGCAGGAAGGAGAGGTAGGTCCGAACAATGTCCATAATTTTCGGGTCCCTTAGACGGGCCTTCAGGAAGCGTTGGTCGCCAGTTCCGGACTGTTCAGTAAGTCTCACTATTGGCGGACGCATGGGGTCCAGAAGAGGAGGGTGTTCTCGCTCAGTTGGTTTTTCAGTTCGATAAGGGTTAATAGTTTCCCCTTTTTCGAAATTAATGAAATTTAGTCCGCTTTCTTTGGGTGGCCGAGAAAATTGTATTCGTGCAGCAGCCAAAAGTTCTTTATCCAAAGGTAATGCAGTGCTGTTGTAGAGATGGCTGCTTCGGGTCCTGTTGTTGTTGATGTTGTTGTTATTGCTGTTGTTGTTGTTATTGTTGTAGTTGTAGTTGTTGTTGTTGCTGTTGTTGTTGTTGTCGTTGGTGTTGTTGTTGTTGTTGTTGTTGTTGTTGTTGTTGTTGTTGTTGTTGTTGTTGTTGTTGTTGTTGTTGTTGTTGTTGTTGTTGTTGTTGTTGTTGTTGTTGTTGTTGTTGTTGTTGTTGTTGTTGTTGTTGTTGTTGTTGTTGTTGTTGTTGTTGTTGTTATTGTTGCAATTGCCAATAGTGTAGTTGTTACTGCCGCTGTTTTTGTTGGTATTGTTGTGGGGGTTGTTACCTGGTTTCTTTTCTCGTTTTTTGCGCCTAAGTCTGGCTTTTTCCTCATTTTTTTTCCATTTTTTTACAATTAATTCCAGATGATCAAACTGACCTATTTTTACGGGAGATCGGCACATCACTTTGATTTCAAAAGCATAATGTTGAAAAGAGGATTTTTTGGAGCATTACAGGTTTTTCCAGATTTTATATTTAACCTGGTCCAGATTTTTCTGAAAATGACCTGTCAACGCTGCTCACAATACGCCAGAATGATGCGAGGCGCCGCACGACCCCGAAGCCCACAAAGATGGAAGTAAATCTACTCAGAATTAACTTGAAATTCTTTGATTTCACAAATATATTGCCTCACACTTAACTGAATTACCTTAAAATTCCAATAATATCCAACGTTGATGTCCCTTAAAAATTGAAGCAGCAAGTGTGGTTTTTTTTAATTTTTTTATTAGAGGGTAAATCAATTGCAGTGATATTTTAAATACAACATGTTTAAACAATCTGGGAAAATCTGGAACATATTTAAAAAGTCTGGAAATATACGTGGTCTGTCTGTGTATCTGGCAAGACGACTAAAAATCTGGAAAATCCAGATGAAATACTGGCAACGCTGCTTGGGGAAACCAACAGCAGTGCATTGCGAAGAATTTTGGTATCCATGACAGATACGTATTTCGACTACCATCAGTTGCATTCCCACTAAGGACTTATCAAAAAGCTAACCCCCTTAAGTACTCATCCCCTAGGTAAAAATATCAAGATTACAGGTATAAAAATGAAACTAAAACGTGCAGAATCAGATTATACCTAACTAATAACCAAAGATTAAAGTAAAGTAATGGAGAAAAATCTTTGTAGCTCTTTAATAAGGAAAATTCCCAAAAGCTTTGATAACATATACAAATCAAAGCATAGTATGATCAAATATTCGACGCAACTTATTTTACGGATGTTCCGTGGACAGTCATAATTTAAAACCAGGTTATACGTTGCTGTAGTTCTAATAATAATCAGCACTAATCATAGAAGCTTGTTGATGTGGTTTTACAGCAGCAACTTTTTCTAGACGACTGGCACCTCTGTCCCCACCTGGAATAAATTCGGAACCACCAATGTCAATCATATTAGAGTTTCAATAGACCATAACTGCGCACACTTTTCTACTAATGTTGATATCAGACTAGACAGTTTCTCTGTCGCATTTTGTCTGCCACAGACTTGCCAATATTTGACTGTTGAACATTTGTCTGGCAACGTGATCACACTTCCTCGACAGTTAAGTGACTGTCACAATCAAATTTGAATATCGGCTGAAAATATTTTTATAGCCATTTTATTTGACTGTTACAGGCTTTGAAAGCATTTCTCAATGCTAAATACACTGTGAATACAGAGACAGTTTTGTAGGTCTTGATCACATTGGAAGACAATCTGAGAGTTTGACAGTGAACGGAAAAACGATTAAAGCTTAAAGAATTCCAATTTCAGTCAAAGAATGCCGGTAATGTATTTTAAGGATTACTTATTCGACCACTTATGGGTCACCGTTCGACGATTACTCTTGGCAGTTTTTGACTCACTGCTTAAATGTTCATGTTCACGTCGCTTGTGATCATACAACCAAATGCTTTCTGGTCCAAACGAACCAAATCTAACACTAAACATAAAAACGTTAACAAACTGCCGAATGTCAAAATAGCTGCGATAGATTAGTTCTGCAGAACAGTTCCAAAGAGGGTCCTGATTAGCCTCCCAAAATTTAAACTCATTTGGTAAGCAACTAACTTGGCACAGACCATTTAAAGTTTGTATGGG
The DNA here is from genome assembly GCF_037179485.1 of Ochlerotatus camptorhynchus. NCBI lineage: Eukaryota > Metazoa > Arthropoda > Insecta > Diptera > Culicidae > Ochlerotatus > Ochlerotatus camptorhynchus. The sequence goes on along the minus strand of NW_027040794.1, from coordinate 1,723,571 downwards.
AAAATTAAATTTTTTGTTCGTTGTCTTCTAGCTTTTTTCCATATTGTACTGTTAACAACAACTTTGTAGAAAATCGCTTCTCAACCGAACGTCATACTAAATACTTATTAATCGATTAAGAGATTGATAACCTTATAGCAAGATTAAGCAGCTGTATTGTGGGCAACACTGTATTCTGCAGTGTAAGATAGTAGCCATGAATTTTGTCCTCTATTCTACGCGCCAGAAACCAATGTTGCCAGCTGAACAGTTGACTAAGCATAATCATAAGATATCGGTGATTTGAAACATAAATAAACTTTTGTTTCTTACATTTGATCGAAAAGTGGTCTTAAACAAAGTTGTAGTTGAGAAAATTTACAATAAGCGCAGCTATTATTTTCTTAATCAATATGTAAGATATATACAAATGAATTTATGTTTGCCTGTCTGTCTGTCTGCACATTCCATTTGTGGAATTTCATGCAAAATAATTGACTAAAAGTTGGCTCAGTGGTATAACTAGTATAGTTGGCCATCTATCTCTCAAATTAAAATTTTCATAATATCGACACTGAGCGTTCTCAAGGCTCAATGTTGAAAACGTAAACAATGGCTTCTTTCGTAAATTTCTTGTAGTTCAAAGTCAATCCATTGTAGCCACAAATTCTATTCTCCCTCTACATAATCATCATGGTGGTTTACTTGAGTGGTTTTTCATTCTCGAGAATTTTCGCGGAAAAAGTAATTGTTTACGTTTGCAACATTAGCTCTTACCAAAGAAAAGCAGATATATGGTTGCATGGTCAGTAAGCATTGACGTTTTATGACGACTCTTCATTGCAACTCTGTCAATCTGTGCATGAAGTCTAGCGAACTTTGTATTATCTCTTCACTCCATCATGGTACCAGTGAAGCGCCGTCTCTTCACGCAAAGCTTGACAGTATCTTAAGGGATTTTCATAGGAGTGAAAGGGTAAAGAAATGTTCACCATGTTTCACGCACAGACTGACGTTTGCGGATGGGAATTTACCATAGGAGTAAATAGTTACAGAGTGGCCAAGGGCGTAGCCAGGTTTAGAGCTAGGGAAGGGCGAATAAAAAATTTACTATGGAAAATTTGGCCGAATGCCATTTCGCCATTTCACCGAAAGCTTTTGTGTTGCTGAGTTTAGGAGGGGGCAGTTGAACCCCCCCCCCTAACCCTTCTGGCTACACCTATAGAGTGGCTGAAAAGGCGGTTTGTATATTATCAAGGTAATGCGGCCATTTTTTTTCGACTTGCTCTAGTATTTTCTAGTATTTTCAAGTCGGTCAGAAGTGAATCAAAAGCGTTATTAATCAGTAATATTTTTCACTGTGCTTTTAGTAAGTCAACTTGTAAATGTTGTGGTTACAGCACGAAATGTTCTGTTGATGGATATTAACGTTAACATTAAAAAAGTCAAAATTTTTCTGAAAAACCAAGAAATAAAACTAGGGTAAGGCTCTAATGGTGCTCGAATTGGCCCTATATTAAATTCCCACATTCATAAGGATTATATGACACATTTTTGCATTATCTTCAATTTTTTTTTTTCACTATACAAGATTTGAACATATGTTTATTTTGAAAATATATTTCAAATTTGATTAAGGCCCTAGTGCCAAAACAAGCAAACTAACCCTACGTAAAGTAGATCCAAACGATTACTTTCATTTGTAAATATTGCTTGGCAATTAACAAAGCTACTAATTCTCTATGGATATGCAAAATAACATGCGGTAAACAGTGGGGACTGAAACCGAAAATGATCCATTGGATTTACTCGGCAACACCTTAGATTGTAAGTTTGATTAACCTTGTGCTTAGTTTGTATTTTGTACGTGTGGGTTTTTTTTTCAATGTTTGTTTTCAAGATGAATAGAAATAATTTCATGCTTTAGGATTAATTAAATAGTTGTATCGTAAACCACATTTCAAACCTCCTTCTTCCCTTTTCCCATCCAAAAAATTGTAAATCTCCACTAACCTCGAGACAACCACGAGTACTCGGTCCAGTTCCTTTAACTTTAAATTTAAGACAGTAATAATGTATAACGCAAAGGATAACTCGGCTCTGTAAAGTTTATTCGATTGAGCCTGTACAAATAAAGTAATTATAAAAAAAAAAAATTTACTCGGCAATTGTGAAACCCAAGATTACTTATGGTACATTGGTCTGGTGGCCAAAAACAAAAGAGAGTGTTGCTCAGAGAAAGTTAGAAACACTCCAAAGGTTAGCTACTCTCTCAATAACAGGTGCAGTGAGAAGTACACCATCGAAGGCATTGGATGCTTTGCTTTATATGCTACCATTGCATCAATTTGTACAATTAGAAGCCGAAAAGTGTGCTCTAAGGATTAAAAGGTCAACTCTTTTAAGGAGACCTTAGAGGACATCTAAGGATTCTAAAAACTATTAGTATCAACTTTCTAGTAAGGAACAACGAAGACTGGATGGAGAAAAGGTACAATTTCAATCGACTTTTTCAAGTAGTTGACCCTGGGCGTAATTCATGGCAATTTGGTGGCCCGGTTCTTCGTCCAGGATCGATTGTTTTTTATACAGATGGTTCAAGATTGAACAATCAAGTGGGAGCAGGAGTAACTGGCCCAGGGATAGAAATATCGATTCCTACGGGCAGATGGGCCAACTGTGTTCCAAGCTGAAATCATAGCAATTTTAGAGTGTTCCATTATATGTTTCCGTAGAAACTATAAGAGTTCAAATATATGCGTCATGTCCGACAGTCAAGCTGCTCTAAATGCTTTAAAGTCAGTGACATGTACATCAAAACTTGTCTGGGAGTGTGTTCAATCACTTCAAAAATTGTCTTGTTATATTCAAGTCAACTTATATTGGGTTCCTGGTCATTGCGGGATTGAGGGAAATGAAAGAGTTGATGCACTAGCAAGACTCGGATCTTCTCATGAGTTCATCGGGCCAGAGCCTTTTTGTGGCTTATCGGCTGCATCTCTTAGAATGGAGCTAAAAGCGTGGTCAGTCCGCATCGTGCTCTCTTGCCGTGCGGATCTATTTGCTTTTTGCTTAAGGAAGTGTTACTACTACCTAAAGCTACAACAAATTTAAACAGCACTTTTCAGTGCTCAACCTGTAAAAAATTTCTACCTTGTTCAACTCTTATTCCTCTTCGATCCTTGTTTGGACCCTACCCGAGGTAATCCTTCTTGGATATCGATTTGGAAAATTCCTCTTCGATCCTTCAGATTCTTATTGTAATCTGCTTGGAAGTCGATTTGGATAAAAATTTACTGCCGCCATGGCACCTAAACGCAAAAGAAAGGGGCAAACACTTGACCCCCCTTCTGATGAAATAAATTTGAGTAATCAATTTGATTTGCTCACGGATGATGAGAATGATCCATCATCCAAGAAAAATTCTAGTAAACTTTCCCGGCTTAATGCCAAGAAGGAAAAGATTCCCCCTATTGTGATAACCACTTCTGATTTCCATGCTCTTCGCATGGAACTTTTGAATTTCGTGAAAGTTAAGTTTTCACTACAAATTGGACGTCGGGGTGAATGCCGTGTATTGGCTGACACCTTGGACGGATTTAAATGTCTTCTCAAGTATCTTACTGAGAAGAAGCACAAATTTTTTACTTACGACACCAAAACTGAACGTGTGTTCAAGGTTGTCATGAAAGGACTGCCCAGTGGTGAATCCCTGGATCAGATCAAAGATGAACTGGCAAAATTACTTGGAGTTGTGCCACTCCAAGTTATCAAAATGAAAATGAAATCCCGTCCTGGCGATTCGCGCAACGGGATTTCTAATGATTTTTATTTAGTTCACTTCAAGTCTAGTGAACTAAACAACCTTAAGGCCTTAGAAAAAGCTAGCCTTATGCTCCATGTCCGAGTGAAGTGGGAACACTTCAGGAAGACTGGAGGAAATTTCCAAAACCTCACTCAGTGCCGTAAGTGCCAGGGATGGGGTCACGGAACTAAAAATTGCTACATGCCAGCTAAATGCATGAATTGTGGTGATTCCTCTCACGCAAAGGACGACTGTCCTGTGAAGGAAGATCCTAAGAAATTTAAATGTTCAAATTGTGGTGAAAACCACAAATCCAATTTTTGGGAATGTAAGACTCGCAAAGCGATCCTACAATCTCGTTCTAACCGTCAGGTAGGAAACGCTCCACGTTTCCGACCAGGTACAAATTCCTCTGCTGTTAACAACGGTCAGCGAGGAACAAATTCTACATTCGTACCCGTAGGTACAAATATCACCCCTGCTTCAAATGTTTCATCTGTGCCTACTCCCCTCGCTGCTAACAATGTTCAACGAGTTAATGGAGCTACCTATGCTGCTATTGCAGCGGGTAGAAATCAAAATACTAACCAACGTTCTAACGGAAATTTTGACAATTTTGACTTAGGAAGCATTACTGCTCCTAAAATGGAATTTTTACAGAATTCATTAATTGACATGATTTCTGATATGCTTTAATCTAACTCCATGTTTGATGCTATTCAAACTGGAGTAAAATTTGCTAATAATATTGTCATGACTTTAAAATTCAGTAATGGATTTTAAAGCTTTAAACATTTTAAATTGGAATGCTCGATCTCTTAAAGATAATGAAGACGAGCTATTTAACTTTTTGAGAGTTCATTACGTGCATATTGCCGTTATAACTGAAACGTTCCTTAAACCTGACCATAAGGTTAAGAAGGACGCAAATTACTTGATTTATAGAAATGATCGTCTTGATGGACCCTGTGGTGGCGTTGCCATCATTATTCATAGACGAATCAAACATAAAATTCTTTCTTCATTTGAAACCAAAGTTTTTGAAACATTTGGACAACTTACGTTTATAGCTGCCTATTTGCCATTCCAATGCGTAGGCCAGCAAAAGAATTTTCTTAAGGGTGACCTTCAGAAACTTACCCGTCATAGGTCTAAATTCTTCATTATTGGTGATTTTAATGCAAAACACCGCTCATGGAATAATGCTCAAAGCAATTCCAATGGTAATATTCTGTTTGATGATTGTTCTGCAGGTTATTACACTATTCAATATCCAAACAGCCCAACATGCTTTTCTTCTGCAAGAAATCCCTCAACTATTGATTTGGTCTTAACTGATTCATGTCAACTTTGTAGCCAATTGGTTACCCATGCTGACTTCGGTTCTGATCACCTTCCAGTAACTTTTGAAATATCTCAAGAAATAATTTCTAATCCCAGCAGCTCTACTTTCAATTACCATAGGGCTGATTGGGAGCAATATCGAACATTTATGGAATATAACTTCGATCCAAACATTCCTTTGCAAACCAAAGATGAAATTAATTATGCTCTTGAATCTCTGACTACTTCTATAGTTGAAGCAAGAGCTGCCTCAGTACCAAAATGCGAGGTTAAATTCGATTCAATTATAATAGACGACGATCTTCTGCTATTGATCCGTCTTAAAAATGTCCGTAGGAGACAATATCAAAGAACACGCGATCCTGCCATGAAAGTTATCTGGCGGGATTTGCAAAAACAAATTAAAAAGCGATTCTCTGCCCTGAGGAACAAAGCTTTTGAGAATAATGTTTCTAAAATAGACCCGAGTTCCAAACCCTTTTGGAAACTCACAAAAATTTTGAAAAAACCTCAAAAGCCTATTCCAGCGCTTAAAGAAGGTGGTAAAATTTTGATCACAAATTTGGAAAAAGCTCAGAAACTTGCTAAGCAATTCGAGAGTTCCCATAATTTCAGTTTGGGTCTTACTAGTCCTATTGAGAATCAGGTTGCTCGGGATTATCTGAATATTTTCTCTCGGGAAAATATTTTTGATGATTCCTGCGGGACTGATTTGGACGAAGTAAGGTCTATAACTAAAAAGTTTCAAAATATGAAAGCTCCAGGTGATGATGGAATTTTCTATATCCTCATCAAAAAACTCCCAGAGAGTACCTTGTCTTTCTTGGTAAAATTGTTTAACAGATGTTTCCATTTGGCATACTTTTCTGATAAATGGAAAAATGCAAAAGTTGTTCCAATTTTGAAGCCGGATAAAAATCCAGCTGAAGCTTCTAGCTACCGTCCAATAAGTTTGCTTTCTTCAATAAGTAAACTTTTTGAAAAGATAATTTTGAATAGAATGATGCTTCACATCAATACGAACTCAATTTTTGCAGATGAGCAGTTTGGATTTCGCCATGGGCATTCAACTACTCATCAACTCTTAACAGTTACCAATTTAATTCGTTCAAACAAATCTGAAGGCCACTCAACTGGAGTTGCTCTTCTAGACATAGAAAAAGCATTCGACAGTGTTTGGCATGAAGGTTTGATTGCTAAATTGAAAAAGTTTAATTTTCCACTTTACATTATGAAATTAGTTCAAAATTATTTAACTGACAGAACTCTGCAGGTAAATTATCAAAATTCCAAATCTAATCGACTACCTGTTAGAGCAGGAGTTCCTCAGGGTAGCATTCTTGGGCCTATATTGTATAACATTTTCACTTCGGACCTCCCTGATTTGCCTCAGGGTTGCCACAAATCTTTGTTCGCTGATGACACAGGCATTTCCGCTAAAGGAAGAAGTCTTCGTGTTATTTGCAGCAGACTGCAGAAAAGTTTAAATATTTTCTCTTCTTATTTACAAAAATGGAAGATTTCTCCCAACGCTTCCAAAACTCAACTTATAATATTTCCACATAAGCCTAGAGCTTCCTTTTTGAAACCTAGTAGTAGTCACATAGTCACTATGAACGGAGTTCCAATTTCCTGGTCAAACCAAGTGAAATATCTTGGATTAATACTTGACCAAAAATTAACTTTTAAAGATCACATTGAGGGCATTCAAGCCAAATGTAACAAATATATTAAATGTTTGTATCCTCTTATAAACAGGAAATCCAAACTTTGCCTGACGAATAAACTTCTAATATTTAAACAAGTTTTTAGACCGGCCATGCTTTACGCTGTGCCAATATGGTCTAGTTGTTGCACTACCAGGAAAAAAGATGATGAAGATCAGAGTTGGTTGGAAATGCTAACATGAAGCTTTAGTGTGATGATTTATTAGCTAGAGAATGATCTTTAGAAGAATGTAGGTGGATAGTTCCGTTAGAGTACGGCAGTATGAAAATTGAATAGAAGTTGAAAATGAGCGAAGGGCCATTAAAGCGACAGTTTTCAAGATGACGCACATTTTTGCCTGTGGACTTGGAGACATACTTCAAGTCCCCGCGTACATCGTACGGGCTAGGCAAAAATGTGCGTCATCTTGAAAACTGTCGCTTTAATGGCCCTTCGCTCATTTTCAACTTCTATTCAATTTTCATACTGCCGTACTCTAACGGAACTATCCACCTACATTCTTCTAAAGATCATTCTCTAGCTAATAAATCATCACACTAAAGCTTCATGTTAGCATTTCCAACCAACTCTGAAAATCGTTAACTTCGCGTATGAAGTAACATAAAAAACACTTTGAATGATGAAGATGATTTTGAAGTTGCCTCCCTGGTACAGTACTACCGAAGTACATAGAATTTCGAATGTTGAGACTTTAGCACAAATGTCCAACAAAATAATTAATAATTTCCGGCAAAAATCGTTACAATCCTCAATTGCAACGATTAATTCCCTTTATACTTAGATAAGATTTAGTTTTAGTGTTTAGTTTTAAGATATCAATTGTTATACTGACATGAAGGTTTAAAAAAAAAACCTGTTTAAAATACTGAATTGCCAAGACAGGAACAATGTAAAAACACTTAGATATATATCATAACAATTAAGGCTGGTAAGTTACTGTAGTAACTGGAGCGCCTAGGTTAAAAATGAAATGTAATTTATTTTGAATTTGGAACAAATAAAGAGTTAAAAAAAAAAAAAAAAGCTAAAAGCGTGGGAATCTTCAGAGTGGATGAAACCTGGAAGAAAACTTCTATTGCTAGGCAGTCGAAGCGATTCATTAATCCAAATATTTCTGTGACCCACAACATTCTGGAACTTTCTATGAAAGATCTTAGTATATATGCAGGTCTTATAACAGGTCATTATCCGAGCCGTTATCACTTGAAGCTGATTGGAAAAGTTCAAGATGATGTATGTCGCTTCTGTGGCATAGAAAAAGAAGACTCGGAACATTTGCTATCCCGCTGTCCGGCAATTTTCAATAAAAGGCGTAAGTTCTTCGACAAGGAGCTGATAGAACCCTTTGACATTTGGAGAACAACTCCCAGTACGGCAGTGCACTTTATTCGAAGTATAATGCCGTGCTGGGATAATGCTATTAGTCAAACGATGGCAATCACTCCTAATAATAGTGATACGGCATCTTGATATAGCTAAAGAAAAAAAATGAGGAATATATCACAATAGATCAGAAAAATGGTCGCAGTGATGAAAATACCCGACAAAGAAAAAAAATATATTGCTTAATCTTGATAGGAAAAATAGTTGTTCCTGTTAACTTTGAGACAGCTAGCTGGGAGTCTTAGCCTGGGACCTTAGTCATAGTGGTCAAACAAATTTTGTTAGGATCCTGTTTCGTCCCTCCTTTCTCTTTTGAATCAATCTTTCCACAGTTTTTAGTACAAAGTAATTGGAGTAGATCTTTATGTTGGGGTGTCAGCAAAGGTTTGCAATTGGCCACAGTTGAGCATCCTTGGGTATTACAGGTATCGAAGAGCTCGATTTGATTTATTGTCCTGCTTGCGAAATTCTTGTGAATGGAACGATGGTCACCTCAAAATACTGCATATTTTCAGCTTAACCCGAGCAATTTGTAGCAAAATTATGCTGCTTCTCTCTGGACTTCAAACTGTATGCAGTTAACTACTAATTTGCGCAGTCATATATTTTTTCCAACGAATCCAAATGAATTCAAAGGTTGATGCAATTGGTTCCAAACAATTAGAAAAAGTTACTCGAAAAAAATGGTATGCACATTCTTCTTCTATGTTTACAGAAATAATATAGAAAAAAAATTATCAGCGCAAATTTAGAATTAGAAGAATTAAACAAGTATTCGCAAGGAGTTCCCCACTTTGTTGCCAAAACTACAGAAAAACAATACGTATCGCTTTCAAATTTTGGCTGTAAACAGTTAACATATGGTTACATTGTCATTTCAGGATAAATAGTTGGGTGACAGGTAATTACATAAAATATTGGTGAAAAATATCTACATTTTTAAATGCAAATGTCAATATACGTATTGCTGTATGAAGCAAGGAAATGAATTTGTTAGATCCAGCTAACCAGTTATAGATAAAGGACGTAAATAGTAAACGATGAACAAAGACATTAGTTCAGAAGAACTACTCATAGAAATATAAACCAGATTAATATTATTTTAATAGAATTGACTATAGATACTATTGATTCCATAGATAAGCGGAGGCACAAAAAGTTGTTTTGGCAACCATGAGAAATAAATGATCTTACTGGCATCCGTGAAAAAAGTTCATGCCATCATAGAGCTCTTCGTTGTGCAGTTTTGTTTTGTTTCGTGCGTAAAAGTTCAAAATGAAGTGCAAAGCAAATCTCGCCTAACTTTTCAAAAGGTCCTAAGTAACAAATGTAAACAAATCGAGTTTATAAATGCACATTGTAACATTTGTACCTAAGAACATTATACACACACACACATTCAGATTAATGTCAATTGAATTGAGAAAATTCTAAATTAACAAAACGTCTGAAATCAAAATTTGCATTAACGATGTTTCACTGTTACATAAGACGTTCGACTATGTTCATCAAGACAAACGTCTGAAGTATCAGAAAAACCAAAACAGTGCAGATCTGTACTTCGGTCCTTTGTGTTTATACGAGTAAAACGTCTAAAATGTTCAACCAAAACAATGTGATTGTGCACATCGGAATTTTCATGTCAAGCATTTTTCTACTATTTCCGCGTGGGGGGGGGGGGGGTTGAGAATTATCCACGGCCCATACAAATTAAAAAAAATTATATGGACAATTGTCTACGCATGGGGAGGGGGGGGGGGTTAAGCATACCGAAAAGCTGTCCACGTAGTTAGTGAACAGCCCCTAAAAAAACACTGTTATCAAATAAAAAGCAGCTCACGCTACCACCAACGATCGACCAAAACAATCTGTGGGCAGTGTTGCGATATACCGTTAAAAAAAAGTTGATGCATTGTCCAATACTCATATTGTTCGTTTAGCTCGTATAACTTAAATTATGCACTCATAATGCTTAAAAACAAACAAATAATGTTGAAAACATAAATGACCTATGTAACTGTGATTATAACAAAACGTCCTATATAACATGTCCAATGTACACCTGACAAGAGCAAAATGTCCTATGTAACATTTTTCACGTTTTCATAGAAAAAAAAATGTATGAAACGGGTAGATTATAATTTCAATTTCAATTTTACTATCGCATTTTACTATTAAAGGTCTTAAAAATGTCAAAAGTTGATTTGGTTTAAAATAGTATCAAATAAGATTTTGTCAATCTTCAACCTCGTTTTTTTCGAAAAGAGTGAAATGTTAGATAGGACCTTTTGAAAAGTTAGGCCAGAAATCTTTGCAACAATGTATCGAGGAATGGTTTGATTTATCTTTCCTTCTTCCGTTGTCCGTGAAATAAATCGGAATGGGGAGTGTGGAAAGCATTTTGTGCTTATAATATTACAATACTTCTCCCTCAAACAACATCATGATGACGTCATGCTCGTTTGGCTACACTAACTGACAGTTCGTTTGGCTACATTATACTTTGCCTTCGCTTATCTATGGAATCTATAGTATCTATAGAATTGACTACCCCTTTGATTCCCTTTCTCCGCTCCCTTACAGTTGGTAGAATCAATTTGACAGATCGATGTCTTTCTATAACACTTTAAATAACTGAAATGGGGTCGATTTTTGATGATCGAGTTCCACATACACACTTAGATATATCTAATCTTACACGTGACGGAGTTGATAGTTCCGTTAGAGTACGGCAGTGTGAAGATTGTATATAGATATTAGAATAGCAAGCTAGGACAACTTTTAAGAAAGGTACAAATCGGTTTTTTTGATTTTTGAGCGGGTCGGTTTTCATCTCTTTTTGCCAGTGGTGGCGGGGGGGGGACACCCCTCACCATCCCTCTCCAAAGGGGGAGTTTGGTAAAGAGAGATGAAAAAACCGATTTGTACCTTCCTTAAAAGTTGTCCTAGCTTGCTATTCTAATATCTATATACAATCTTCACACTGCCGTACTCTAACGGAACTATCAACTCTATGCTTTCATCTACTCTATCTATCGTATAAAAATTACCACTACAGTCTGTTATTTGAAATTAGCACCTTCAACTATGTCAAATCTTTATTTCTTATGCATGACGAACTAGAGCGGGAAGAACATGTTATTTTTTTCAGTGAATGTAATTTACATTCACTGAAAAAAATGGTGGGTTGTGTTTGCTCTGGTTCATCATAGATGAGAGATACAGATTTGAATCATTCACAAAAGTTGTGGTTAATTTTTAAACCAACAAAATCTTCAAGCTTTCATTTTACAGAATTCTGTTGATGAAAAAAGTTAGACTCAAATGAATGTAAATGAATGCACGAAATGAATGTAAATGATTTTCCATGCCTGAGCCCATGAACCCCAGTTTTTGATTTCATGCGGTTTCTCAAACAAATGATTCATTTATCTGCGTGCTTTTTTTTCGGGGACATTAATTAAATAACACAGAAAAGATCAATCATTTTCTATAAATATACTTTTAAGGAGTCGGAGTTAGAGTCGGCAGACACAATTATGAGGAGTCGGAGTCGGAATATTTTTCACCGACTTTACAGTCTTGATAAAAAAAAAACAAGTTTGATTCTATGCTAGAGGTTTTGAAGTAGTGTTATAAAGTAAAACTTATTTCGTTTTAATTACAATTACTTTAACGCTCTTGGGTTATGCATGACTCGTCCGGGGGTGAGATTTAAGCTCGTGAATTTGACGTGAGAGGTTTGGATGCTAACCACTACGCCGGAGTTGCCCCCCACAGGTGAGATTGAAAAAAAAATCTGGGAATTATGAAAAAACCTTTACAAAGTTCTTGTAAAACGTGGCAAATAAAAGATTGTGACATTTATATAACAAGTTATCCCTAGTATTATTAAGGGATCAAGTCTACCTTCGGGCAGAAAAAAAGCTAATTTTTAAGATTTGTTTTCGGACATATGACATATTTCAAATCGGGTTTCACACATTTATTGTTCTTACATTTGTCTTCGAAACTCATTATATTAAATTTTTCCTGGTGGTGTTTGATACCTAGGACGCCGCTTTCTGGAGGAAGGCTTTTTAAAAAGACGTTCCGTGGTGGTCACGCTGGCACGAACAGAAATTATCTGAAATAGAAAAAATCAAAGTGTTGCATTCAGTGTTCACTCGGCTGTCGACAAAAGCAGGCCACTCTCGATGTGTGTTACGCGATCGTCTGTTTTCTCGACAGCAACCATTGTGTGGTCCTCCTCATTGTTCTTCATCAGCAGTTCTTTCGGTCGATGCGTCGTCGACTTTGGAAAGCAACCGTTTCGTGATGAGTGTGTGAGTGCTGACCACGTTTTGTGTCCATTGCTGCAATGGACGCGCTCTGACCCTAGTTGGCATACAACAATTTGCCATACAATGAAACTACTGGAAGCGGCTCCAGTTCTGATGGAGAAAGCTTTTTGGATAGCGGAAGATAAAGTGTTTATTGTGTTGTACCTTTTGACTATAGTTTTAAGATGTATTGTATAGTGACCAAGAATCCTCGGCTCTGTAAAGTTAATTCGGTTGAGCCTTATCAAATAAATTAATAAACAAAAAAAAAGTGTTGCATTAACAATCAGTTAGTTCACGAGGCGATTTGAAAAAAAATGGCAAAATGGTGGCCTTTCAAGGTCTAAACATTTCTCTGATCTGGATGTTTTTAATTTGAGTTTCACGACCACTGACTTTGAAAATTCTTTGACTTTAACACTCTTGGGTTATTCGTGACTTGTCCGGGGTGAGATTTGAACTCGTGACTTTGGCGTGAGAGGTATGGATGTTAACCACTACGCTGGGGTCGGCGTTCAAAGTTTTAATTAATATTTCCAGTATCATGGACATGGTAGTCTTCAACGTCGCATAACTTCATCAACTTGTACCGGATCAACTTGAAATTTTGGGAAAACAATCTTAAATACATACAAATTTGAGTTTTGAAAACTTTGCAGGTAAGCATGACCGTTTAAAAAAGATGTTTCGTGTGGTGTCAATACAAAGGCACAAATTCCGAAAATATCTTCTTATTTTGAAATCTGACTCTTGCTACTTTGAAATTCTGAAAAAGTAAGGTACGCATAGTCCAGAGTTTCACGGGATAGAATTTTTAAATTTTCTCCTTTGCATTCATTATTCTTTAGAATTGTATTGTAGTTCCACGATTAGTTTTTTGTTTTTTTTTTTTTTTCCTTTGGTTTGTTTTTTTCCGTCGATCTTGTTTTCCGTGCTGAGCACCAATGCTACCGACGTGCCAGGAAGGCAGCTCCCACACCTGGACCCTACCTATCGACCCATCAACTCATGAACCGGGGACCAACGGCTTTACTTCCCATCCGAAGGAAGGCGTGATCAGAGATGTTATGCCTCAGAACATCCCGGCGGCGCCGACTGTAGTTTTTTGTAGTTTAAGTCGAAACTTCTTGATGATTTATTTGACATGCAATTATCATGTAATACTGTGTACAATCATATTCAATTTCATAATTTTTTAAGTATTTCGTTGCTTCCAAACTTAAATCAATGCTTTCAAACACAGCTCTTATTCACACTTTCAATCAACAATGTAAAATTTACCACAGTTTCGCGTCACTGAAAAGCACAATAAACTCCAAAACTCGTCCTTGTTTAACCACTTAATCTGAACCACAAGCCATCGCATACCCATATAGGAGCGCACACATACACTCATACGTACGAAGCTTTCAAGGCAACCCGCAAATCAAACAGCCATTTCCCGTGAAAATTAGGCCCCACTTCATGCCAAACCGCCATCAGCCTGCAGACTGCCAATACATTTTCGGCGTCGTCGTCGTAGTCGTCGTCACAAATAGGAAATGACTGCTTCCTACTTCTAACAACCCAATTTACCCCGCTCTCCACGCTCGAGTTCGACGGCAGTGGCACGTCACAATGTTAACGTTTTACCATTTTCCTCACTCCAACCATTGCATTCTGGCCCAGACATTGGCAGGTTCGTGCGATTCATGTACCTGGCTGGCCGATTGGTTCGATTCATGCCGTTCGAACGCGGGTTGTGAACGAACGTGGCACAACAGGAAAATTCGATAACTAATCATGACAGTGATTTTTACGTTCACCCGTCCTCTGCCAATTTGCTCACGGCTGCTCCTGATCTCGGAATATAAACAGTGATGCCACATTCTGTCACGTGTTCATCTTTATTTTAAGTTTCGAAAATCTTTTTATCTGTAAACGCAAAAAAATCGCTAAAATCTGTATAGTTTTTCCCAAATTTTGTGTAAAATTAGTACACGTTTTCAAAAATAACAACCTAAGATTAAAATCATTTAAATTTAGTGCACACGTTATTAAAGGGAAGTTCACCGCTCCGAAAAAAATAATTACGTCAACCTAAAAAAATCACATTTTTCTAATTTTTCAAAAAAAAATCACGTTCAAACACATTTTTATAAGTCATTTTGGCATAAAATTGGACTCAAAAAACCACAAAACATAGACTTTTCGGTTTTCCTGAGAGTCAATTTTTTTTTTAAGATGAGATTAAAAATTTATTTTTACATGTAGTTTTTGACAAAAATCTATGGAAGAAACTGATTTTCTTGGATTTTTGATAATTTTTCCCAATATTTTTAGAAAAATAAAAACGTACCGAAAATATTTTTTTTATTTTTGGGCCCGTAAGCTTCCCCTTTACGCTAGATTTGGCGTAAATTTACACTATATTTCATGTTAATTTAAGCGCAATATCGCATAAACCAGCAACGTTGTATACAAGCTTTTATAAAATTTCGATATTGATGCCAACTTCAGCTTAAAACTAAACGAGGGGAGGTTTTACGCGATGGATAAATTTCAGATTTTTTATCTGTTTATAACAGATTTCTGTTTAGCAAGCCCATACAGGCAAACATATTGTCAATACTCAAAAGTATTGAGAATCATATTGATGGCGAATATATTGATGCAAAATCAAAAAAAGTTTGGTTTCATGTTTCAATATTTCCCCTCATTTTCCCCTTCTACATCAGACTGACTGGACTACAGCTCTACAGCAGCAGATAAGGTCTGTTCCACGACTACTTTTTTTTGGCTAGGTGGTTGTGATTTGTCTCAAAATATTTCACCGGATACAAATATGTTAGTGAGGAGCGGCCATGTATTGAAAACCCCCTCCGAATATATTGTCATGAAAATATTGAAAGAAATATTGATGAAACTTCCGTAGTGTGGGAAATCATCGAAAATTTTCAATAAAATCAACCAATTCAGACAAATCTGTATATTGTGGCATCACTGAATAATAAACCGAACAATGACAGACTCGAGATGGAGGCGGTTCCGGGCGTGGGATATGAGTGAAGCACCTACCTAAAAAGTTAAAATTATCGAGCGTGGCTGAAGTTTTCGCCGGGATTGACTCTCGCCGCCGTCGGTTCGTTGACTTGTTTTTGCCCAGATGTTCAAATATCCCGTAAGTATTGACATCCTGACGTGGGGCAACCTGGTAGCTTGAAACAAGGGTAAGCATTGTGTGGCCGTGAAGTTATGGAAAGGGAGATTGACGGCGTTGGTTTGAAAGTTTTGGGGTTGAATATTTTCACGGTGCCATCGTATTTTGTGTTTTGAAAGCGATGAAGGAATTGGGGCATGTGGAAGGATGGATTTGAAATGGCATGATTGGTTATAATTTGTACTAAGTAGTCGGGAATAGCAACTGTTTCTGGCATTCAGTGTCATGTCTAGTCAAACCTGAAGTTTCACTTTTCAGTAGAATGAATTTGAATAATTCAATCGTTTCGTTGGATGCTTACGATGTTCCGTAACAAAATGTTTAGTAAAACTATCTCAATAACAAATGCATTTCTTCGCTTGAATGTTATCATCAAATAATGTTTGATTTATTCTTATCTTTCAGGTAAGTTGCGTTTCTTTAAACCATCTGTTCAAAGCCAAAGGAAGTAAGTGCAATAGTGTAATAAAGAAGTTTATAATCGCGACCTTCATTCAAAAATGCCATCGACAAAGCTAATGTTGCTTGTGAATGCAGTCTCTTCATACACTGAACAGATGTTGACATAGAACAGGACTACAACGTTGTGGAGTATACTGGGGGGCAAATCAAAAAAACGGTGTGACGAAAAAATGTCAGGTTTTCAAAGCTTATAACTTGCCCATTTCTGAATGGATTTCAATTATTATTACACCATTAGATTCAGTTTTGATGCACGCTATGGCTATCAAAAGAACAGAGCGAGAGACGGGTCGATGGCGCGGTTATGAAAGAGCGTACGTGTACGTTTTGTTTTAGTTTGTCTGTGGATGTCGTGTTGTCACATGTATCGTTAGCCAAAGTACACGGTCAATGAGACGTACTCCATATTGTATAAAATTTCTCTCAAAATTGTAGTGAATAATTTTTTCTTATTTTTTTCTTTTTAAAATCTTGAATATAAGGGTTGGTTGGAAAGGCTATCTCACATGAAGCTTAAGTGTGATAATTTTTTAGCTAGTTAATGGTTTTAGATGAGGTTAGGTAGATAGTTCCGTTAGAGTATGGCAGTATGCAAATATAATAGAAATGAAAAATCTGCGAAGGGCCATTAATGCGACAGTACAAAGTCAAACGCACACTTCTTTGCCTAACGCATACGATGTACGCGGAGATTTAAAGTATGTCTGCAAATCTACAGGCAAAAACTTGTACTGTCACATGAATGGCCCTTCGATCATTTTCATATGGCCGTACTCTAACGGAACTATCTACCTACCCTCTTCTAAGACCATTCTCAAGCTTATAACACTAAAGCTTCATGTTAGATAGCCTTTCCAACCAACTCTGAAAATCGCAGAATTCGTGTATTAAGAAACATAAAAACACTTTGAATGTTGAATATAAGCAAAAAATTATATCTATGAGCTCACTCTCTATGAGGAAAACTCGTAGATTTAATAACATGTTTCTCGATTTTTATCGTATTCGAGTACACGGCCGATGAGAGTTGAATTCGACTTAAAATTACAAAAAGTAAAGTAACTTAGTGGATTAACAAAAATTTCATCTATTTTCTTAAAAAAAAACTCGAATATTCAGAAAACCAAATGGTATTTTACTCAGTTTGCGAGTATACTCATATACTGAGTAAATTTTTTATAGATTTTCCTGATAT
This sequence comes from Ochlerotatus camptorhynchus, assembly GCF_037179485.1. NCBI lineage: Eukaryota > Metazoa > Arthropoda > Insecta > Diptera > Culicidae > Ochlerotatus > Ochlerotatus camptorhynchus. The sequence continues at coordinate 1,706,154 of NW_027040794.1, read as the reverse complement.
TACAGCCGATTTTTGCGGAAAATTTCAGTAACCCCACTTTTTGCAATTTTTAGTCGAATTTGATTGAACTCTGAATTACTCTCATCGGCCATGTAGATCGAGGAAAATAGAGGAACATTTAATTCACTCATTAACTCCACCTTGAAAGATTTTGAGTGAAATGTTGCGGTCGTCATCAAAGTTGATCAGACAGGTGGATAAGGCCTATTGGATGGTGATTGGCTCAGATTGGAATTTGCCCTCCAAGTGACACACATACTATATATCAAATTATTTGCTTAACTTAACATCTTGACTAGATGAAGATTTCTGTCTAGATCGGGGATGGTGGGCAGCTCAGTTCAGAATTCACTCACCAGGTGACGCTATTGTGCAATTTGATATCTATATTGCTTGTTTTTTAACTTGACAGCACGACTAGATAGATGTTTAGCTGTCTTTAGTCGAGTTGATCTGCATGACAATAGACAAGACCTATCTTATGGTGGCATCTCAGTTAAAGATTTCACTTAACACTAGTGCCATTTGATTATAATGGCTTCCTTAAGTGGACTATCTCGACTAGATAGAAGGTTGCCACCTTCAGTAAAATTGTTCACATGACCTATTGTATAGTAAAGTAATGAAATTGGGTTTTTAGAGGAATGCTTAAATAAAACAATCAAAAAAAGGTAATCTTCCATTTAATTACACCTAATTAATTTAGGTATCCATGCCAGATACGTATTCCGACTACAATGTGCAGTAGGGTGTTTCATTTTGAAAAAAGTGATGAATTTTTGATAGGCCACCCTCCAGTTCAATTCATAGCCCCAAAATATGAACCTGTGCAAAAAATGGTAAAGATTGATGAAGGTTTAGAGGTCGCGCCAATGATTTGGATTTTGTATGGAGATTTTGGTGAATTAGTATGGGAAATTATTGATTTTCGTTTACATTGCTCTAACTTTGGTTGTAGTTGTCCAAACGTTGAAAAAAAAAAATATGTGGTTGTCATGACAATGATCAACAAGCCTGTTGTTGTTGCGATGAAATTGGCGTTGTTGCCTTGTACATATTCATCTGTCAATTTACCCTATTTTGCCATTTTTTCACATTTTTATAATTCTTGATACGCTGCAAAACTGAGCGTAGCAACTGTAGGCTTTTTGTTTATTGCCATAGCAATAACATACTAAATTTTTTCGACATTTGGACAAGTAGAAGCAAAGTTATAGCGATATAAGCGATTTTTTAAATTCTTCCATAGTAATTCCCATACAAATTTCAAATCATTGGCGCGACCTCTAAACCTTCATCAATCTTTACCAATTTTTGCACAGGTTCATATTTTGGGGCTATGAATCGAACTGGAGGGTGGCCCATCAGAAATTCATCACTTTTTTCAGAATGAAGCACCCTAATGTGCAGTCTTCATCAGTGTCATTCTCTCTAAAGATTTATCAAAAACCTAACTACCTTAAAAACCTAACTACCTTAAAAACTCATCCCCTAGGTAAAAATGTCAAGATCGCTGGTATAAAAATGAAACTACAACGTATAGAATCGGAACCTAACCTGCCCCGTAACGTGGGCAGATCACCTTTTCGTGGTACGTTACGGGATGTAAGATCTGTCACCGATTCCTAGCCTTGACTACTTCAAAGTAGGGGAACAGGATTTTTCAGTAATCAAAGGAACACATCTTGGCTCTTGTTAATTGTTATGCCTTGTTGATAGTGACAAGACTCGGCTTCGTCCACCGAGGATGATCTTGAAACAAGGAAACAATGGGCTAATTAGTCTTCATCTATGTGATTCCTAATCTTATATTCGTTGTTCCCTAGGTTGAAGTGGTTAAGACTAGGGTTCTGATGCATGGTCATTATCGGTGTCATTGCTTATTTTTGTTGCTAAGGAATCCAATTTTGACTGACAAAGAGGCGCGCCTTTGGAGGATGTTTCAACACTCCGAAGGGTATACATACCGGGACCTTTTAATTAGAGTCGGATCCTCGCGATAAATGCAAAAATGATAACTGTAAAAAAATCGAACATTTCTTCATTTCTCCATAGAGATTCCCAGCTTGCTCAACGGGAAAGGGAACATATTCTATCCAATAAACACACATTTGCGTTTCCTTTGTAAGACGGAGGGACATCGGATGAACTTCTGTCCAAGCAGAAGGATCGAAAGCAGCCAGTACAACAACGAACGGTCGAAGTAAACCAACAACGGAATGAGGAAGAGTACGAGTATGTACGTTGGTGTAGTGACTGGAGGTGCATCGCCAAACGAGGAAGCGATTGATATTCTGGAAGAAGAGGTGGTGATGATAGATGTGACGTCCCCGGATGCCGAGAACAACAGTAGAGAGGAAGCAAATGCTGCTGAAAAACAGCACCCAATTAACATTGCAAGCTTTATAGAGGTTTTATAGCATTCTACAAGTCCAAATCATGGTCTACAGAACCCTCATAAAACCAAAATTGTTACTTGGGCAGCCACCTGTTTTCAAGTGCAAAAACGATGCGCATTACTACTAAAAATTCGGGATAGTGAACCAAGCCAAGCGGTGGGTGCTGCTGAAGAACAATTAATTGGAAAACGCAAAGGAGTTGAGGGCACGGATGAAATCGAAAGCTAAACATCGAGATAAACTAAAAAGATGATGATCATGATGCTGATGCTGATGATGCTGATAATGATGATGATGATGATTATATGAAACTACCACTCACTGTAGCAAGACAACTGTCGGTAGACTGTGGATTATCCTCGATGTTCGACTTGATCAAGTTTACTAACCTCCAATTGTACTCAACCTACCATTGTATGAAGGGCCAAACACGGTTTGGGAGAATCAATAGGCAACATCACCCACGTGCATTCACGGGATAAATGAGAATTTCCTTCCAACAACAGGATCATACAACCGGTCAAAAAACAGGAGGATGTCCCAGTGAGTTGGAAAAGAGCACACTCTCTATTCACGAAATGTTAAAGACATACAGTTGGCATTTCCACTCTTCCCATTCATTTGCATTTTGCGGGTGGATCCTCCCGTACCAAGCATACAATGTTTCATTTATTAATGGAATGAAAGTTTTTTTTTTCTTCCTTGATTTGTTTTCCGTCGATCTTGTTTTCCATGCTGAACACCAATGCTACCTGGGACCTACCTATCGACCCATCAACTCATGAACTGGGGACCAACGGCTTTACTTCTCTTCCGAAGGAGATCAGAGATGTTATGTCTCAGAACATCCTGGCGGCGCCGACTGGGATTGAGAGGTAATCACGCTTACCACTACACCACCGGCGCCGCTTGAATGAAAGTTGCAAAGGAATCCATGACATCACGATGATTTCGAAGAACTCTGTAACCAGTTGGTTACAATCCGTGGATTTTCGTCTGTATGAGTTATTGTTGGTTGGGAAAATTCACGTTTTGTTAAACCTTAAACAGTAGACACACACAAGAGTGAGAAGGTTTGTGCCGCTGCAAAGAACAAGAACGTTACTGAAAAGAAACAAACAGGCGTCCATGTTAAAAATATCGGAATTTTAAAGTGCATTGCCATATAGTGTATTCCCCCCCCCCCCCTCCCCCCTTGTTGGGTTTCTGGGTTGGTGGACTGCCTCCGTTCAGGACCTCTTGTGCTTTTGTACATCTTGTACACCTCGTACCGTAAAATAAAACGGTCTCACACGGCTCGGCTCGGAAGTCAAGATGGCTTCCGAGCCTAATCGCTAATGATCCTCGATCGTCCATCACGGACGATTCGCTCAAGCCGGTGGCCTTAATTGCCAAGGAGGGTCCCGTCTCGGCTCAACCAAGGTGGCCATGCCACGGTCAGCCGATGTCGTCAACGACGCCTGCCAGCCAAACGAGCCAGCAACGCCTGCTGAGCCGTATGTCGCTGATGAACGCCACCAGATCCGCTGTTTGCAGCCCGCGCTACAAGTTTCCGGCCACACGGTAGTGCAGGAGCAGCCGTGTGGGCCAACGCCAGCGTCACGACGCCGTGTGACAACCCACACCCACACGCCACAGAAAAGGGCAATAAATGTTTTAGAAAATGTTAATGTTCCTGTGTTTTCATACTTTGTCCGCGAAGTCCCTCTGAAAACCCAGTAACATGCCGGCCATGCGCCACAATTCAGGGGTCTCATGCTACTGACCTAGGTTTCCGGGGGTGTTTGGTCATGCCACATATTCACAGCTCCCATAGATTTGCTGCCAGTACTTCTTCAACCGGTGTTACAAACGGCAGTATCTCCTGTCCTTCTTCACACTGCAGCGGAAACCCTCAACAACCACGAAACACACTTCAGCTGCTTGGATTAGAGAGATCTCAGCATAGAAAAAAAGGGCTGTGACCACTTTCCATCATCAATCACTCGCGACACAACGGCTTCAGTACACAGTCTGTAAGACGCAGCGCTAGCGCCTCATCGGTCGAATAAACGCCGACATCAGAACCGGCAACTCTAGTGACCGAAAACAAACGCGTCTAATATCGACCACGGTACACTTTGATTGTATTTCTGAAATACAACTTCAATGAGCACGACGACGACGACATTCGTCAAGCACCTTTCGCCCGGTTGGCAGAACGCTGGCACGCAGCAAGCAAAGCGAAGGTAAAAATACACACACAGAGCACGACACGAGCTGAACTGCTAACGTTGAAAGCCAAACGCGAACCAGCCTCCAAGGAAGAGTAAGAAGAACTCATAAACTAAATGGTGTCCAACAATCAAATTGCATCAAGGAAAAACGCTGTAGTTAATTAGCCATTGGGTATTTTCTCTTGATAATTTGGGTAGAAGTAGTTTAGAGTGTATTGCTTACACTGTATTTTTATCGCTGTCAGTTTTTCAAAAGTTGGAAACAAGGCGTCACCCGAAAATCAACGTCACGAATTGATTTTGCGCGCGCACTTGGAAAATCCTCAACTCTCTCATCGGGACATCGGAAAACAACTCGGAATCGTGCATTAAACTGTGAGTTGAACGGAAGGAGAAATGCAGTCAGAATGGATGTTCTATTAGTGATCAGAATCACAAGCGTGTCGTGAAAGCGTTTAAGTGGAATCCCAATGCTTCGGTCAGGGTTGTGGCTAAAAAGATGAATCTGTCCAAGTCTTTCGTTCAGAGAGCTAAGGACCGGGAGGGACTGGATACGTACAAAGTGCAGAAGGCTCCAAATCGTGACGAAAAGTAAAATACGGTGGGAAAGTCACCGGAAACTGTACACCTAGGTGCTGACGAAGTCGCATTGTCTCATCATGGATGATGAGACTTACGTCAAGGCGGACTTCCAGCAGCTTCCGGGGCAACTGTTCTTCACCGCCCAGCACAAGTTTGATGTTCTGGAGGAAGTAAGGAAGCAGAAACTTTCGATCTGCTCATGTGGAAAACGAAGTGCGCCGTTCGTGACTAACGGGGCTGTAAACGCGGAGATCTACCTCAAGGAGTGTCTACAGCAGCGTCTGTTTCCTTTGTTGATGGAACACGAGGGCCCTACGATCTTCAAGGCCGGATCTAGCTTCGTGCCAGTATTCAAGTGTTGTCCTGGAGTGGTACTAAGCCAACGGAGTCACTTTCGGGTTCCTATCTCGTCACTCTATTCAAGTGCAGAATTATGGCAAAAGAAAAAAAATACGATTTGTCATTTAGATATATTTTATTGCGTTTTTTATTTGCATACACCCATGGAGGGAAAAAATCAAAGCCGACAGGCTAACGTACGAACCCAGTTGGAAATTTTTTCATGTCATAAACAACTTAATTGGGCAAATAACAACAAGGTTGCAAATACTCATTTCAGCTTAAACAATGTTTTTCTAAATTATGAAATAATTAGATGCCATGATCAAATTTTGAATTGGTAGGATACAAGAAGAGGTTGCAAAGAATGTGTTTGACGTATTAAACCTGTTTATTTCACTTCATGAGAGTCACAATCAGCGATTTTTCACAAACTCACTCACTCACTCAGCGATAAGAAAATCGCTGATTGTGACTCATAGAAAGCAAAATTTACAGGTTTTATGTTTCAAACGCATGCTTTGTAACCTCTTCTTGTAAGTTACAAGTTAAACATGCCATCATACCATCTTTTGGTTTTATTATTCCGAAAAACATTATTTTAGCTGAAATGAGTATTTGCAACCTTGGGTAGAACCTATACTGACAAAGAGCACGTTTGGTTAGAAATTGTATGAAGCTGGGAACGAAATGTTTTCGTCCATACTAAGATAGCCATTAAGACGAATTCGGATTCAACATTTCAAAAGAGTGAAATTGCTTTTGTAAACAATTACTTCAGCATTTCTCGTGAATAAAAGCTCACACGTGCAAAGTAACGACAGTATTAGGAAGTGGAATGTTTGCTTTACCAACTGGCATCGTTAATTTGCAGGAGTGAGCTTTAGTTTGCGGAAAATAGGTGGTTGAAGACATTGTTTACAGGGAACAAATGCGTAAAAAATAATCAAAATTCAATAAGTGTTGTTCACGCTGAAGGAACTTGATCAAAAATAGTCGTTCTTACAGGAAAAAGCCTCAGGAATTAAATAGAACTGGTTTCACCTTGAGCAAGATAGTGCAAGTTATGGTTTAGGTGATTTTGTCCCGAAATCTCTTGTTTTAAAAACAAAAATAACTCCCTTTTTTAATGTTATACCTAATGCGGTTTATTCTTTTGAATTTCTGAGAATTTTTCCAATAGATGACTTTATTTTATCGAATTCTCTCATTGAATACTAACATGATTAATGAGATGTTTTTCTATTGAAAACCGAATAAGGTTAGTTTTTATTATTGTTATTAAATTTTTGACAGTTCTACGCCATTCCATTCGATTTCTGAGACTTTTTCCTGTAAGAAAAACTATATATGATCAAGTTCCTTCAACGCGAACAGGAGTTATTGCATTTTGACGAGAGGCGACTCTATCTGCGATGCAGGAAATATTTTGTTTTGCTGTGGTTAGCTGCGCGCACGCTGAGTAGATAGAAAGAAGATTGATGACGATTCTGAAGATTTCCTGCAAAAAGATGATGCGCGATGCAAGTAGATGCGAAAAATGATAGAAGATTTTTCGAAGATTCATCCGCTAGTGTGAGACTTTTTGAGCATCTGGAATTGAGATTTAGATGTATCGCAATGTTTCGTACTATTTTCGATACTTAATCTGTTTCGTTCGAATAATTCGTATTTATTTCATTAAATATTCGTTCAAACTTCAAAATAAAATCAGGATCTACTTACATACAGAAAACAAAGAATAGTTTCGTGGATCAAACGAACGAACTCGTTATGTATAACATATTTTATTGTCAGTGTAAATTCTCGTCTGTTCAGTTTCCACCACCACTTTGGGACCTTTAATATCGTCAATGTACAGAGGATTCTCTCACAACAACAACAACAACAACGGAACCATTCAAAAGAGGAAATATGGTTTCCTATATCCTGTAACGATTGCAAGGACCAACCAGCCACATCAGCAGAGGATCTAATTTATCGGAGCCTGTGGTCAAAAGTTACGTGTCTCTGCAAGTAAACCTTAGAATAAGGACACAGGCAGAGCATCCACTCTGCACACTATCTTTATTGACTTCATTTGCCCCGGAGAGCCAGGCCCGTATGGCTTTATGGCCTCCGAGCTACAATAAACTCTTAAATAGCCCCGAGAAAATGAAAAGGGTATATGTACCTACTGCCGCAAAGAACAAAAAACCTCTTGCTTCATCGCTTCACAAGAAACGATAAACTTCCTAGCCGCCCACACACACACACACCCCAGCCTTGTTGGGCGGTCAGTATCCAGTGTTGGTGGCCATGTAGGGGAATCCTTAATAAATTGAAAGAAAACGAGATCATAATTTATGCACACGGCCTTTGCCATCCCGATGGACCAGGAGCGGTTCGGGTAGGTGTTAACGGGAAGATTCTTTGAAATCTAAATATTTTGTCCTTCCTGCAATTTATTACGAGCGCCAAGAATCCCCAGAAATGTATACTTGACGCAAAGGAAGTGAGAATGGTTTCTGGTAATTTTGAAGTGAAAACGATGGCACTTCTATAAATAGGTTGGGGTCCTCAAGGGAGAATATCGTCTTGATTGATTCATTTCTTCCTAGTAAATGGCAAGATAATTAATTAGGCGTTCTGCTCAGTCCCCATGGGTAAACAAACTGCTTGTTGCGTGGGTTGATCGCTCAGATTCTATCTCCGAATAGCATGGTTAGAAGGAGAAAAATAATGGCTTTGCTGAGATAGCATTAAATGTATTCGTCGTGTGGTATATTTGTAAGATACCGAAATGGTATATGGCCACAGTGGTTAATTGGTCGTCTAAAAATGGCTCTACTGCATAGCCATCAACATATTTGTATGTCACATTTGCCCCCCCCCCCCCCCATTTGTCTGGGTCTGACTTTCAAAATTATTGGTAACCGATTAGCCTGAACGCCATTTGACAAAATGATTTTAGACCGCACGTAACTTCTAATGGATTCTTGAGTCAACATTATAATAATCATCATTTAACAGGATCAAATCAACAGGTAGTGTGTTGAAATCCTCGTTGAAACTTATTTTGGAAGTCTCCGATGCCTCAAATAATTTCTTAATCTTGTATCTCACAGCTTTGAATCGGGTGTATTTCTTATAGTCTAAGATTATTTTTAATCCCAAAGTCTTAAGCCCTCAAAAATGATCTTAAGCATGTTTTCAAGCTTCAATGTTCGGATATTTACCCAACTCATTGATTTTTATATTTATAAGTGCCCGAGATGCTGGTTATTTGTTTATGATTGGTTTATAATCTTGACCAGAAAACATTCCAAAAATCCTATCAAGTCAGAGACTAAGGTCTTATCCTTGAATTCCAGTTAACCTTTGCTGATCACTACAATAACATTACCTACAAAGGAAGCAACATGAGTTGATGGGTCGATAGGTAGGGTCCAAGTGTGGGAACTGCCTACTTGTCGTTGATAGCATTGGTGCTCAGCACGGAAAACAAGATCGTCGGAAAACAAATCAAGGAAATAAAAGTTGCAAATAAAGAGTTAAAACAAAAAGTTTGCAGGAGTGATCTTTTATTTGCGAAATATCAACGGCTGAAGTCATTGTTTACAAAAGCAATTTCACCTTAATAAAACGTAAGCATCAGATTAACAGTAAAGCCTATTAATAAAACAACAAATGCTTAATTAAATATACTTCAGAATCCAATCACGATCAAGAGGTGAAAAATTAAAAAAAAAACTCATTAAAGAACTATTCTGTCAAGATAGCACACTGCTGTAGTGAAAAAATGCAATGTTATTTATATGAATTAATTAATTCTCTTAACAGAACTCACACCGTATTCACAAATCGAATCGTATGAGATTATCGGCAAATAAATTGAAATAAGTAGCTCTATTAATCACAAAAGTGCCCCATTTTCCCTTTTTGTCACATTTATGCATGACCAACGTGCAATTAAAGCAGCACTTCAGCTTCACACCAAAACCGGGGGTCACCCACGCACCATTCATTATCATAATAAACATAAACATTATAAACTGAAATCATTTACGTTGCGCAAATTCAATTTGAAATCGCCAGCAATTCCGCCAGCAGCGTCCGCCAACACACATAAACACACATACACACAGCAGCTCGTTTCTTGTCCGCGGGAACTAACCAACCAACCGATCGACGGCGGAACCAAGCTAACAAATGAATTCAAATTAATTAATTGTGTTATCACATTTCCAGCTGTACAACTTCGCGCAAAGTCCGACCGGCATGGGACTACGTTCACTGAGCAGGAAGAGCAATTTCATCGTTCCAAGTGGTGGGGTGGAACTGAAAAAGTTTGGGAAAGCATCATCCCAAAAAAAAAGGAGCAGCAAACATAAAAGGAACCTCATCGGAACTAGCAAGGTTGACGAGTCCATCCGTTTGCAGGGTGCGCGGCCGTTGTTGAACAAACACTGAGCTGCGGTCATCATTCGGTTGTTGGTTGCACTCGTTGTTTTATTCCGTGGCAAATGTTGGTTTCGGGTTTCTTCCTTTTTTTCGGAATGGATTACGAAACAAGGGTGCGAACAATTTGAAAAACAAGCACGGTTTGGGAAGGGTAAACGAGGTTTCATATTGGTGTAAAAAATGAGCTTTACTGGGATGCCAACATGGGTGGCAATGAATAGCAGGATTTGAACAGCACTACGAGGATGAAGATGAACTGCAATGGTACATGATATGAAAAGTGGTCATTGTACAAATTGCAATCAGTTTCCAGTAGCGATGATTTTGTTATCTAATAATAATATCTAGCTATATCTTCCCCTATTTTGTTATTTATTCTTTATTCCTTATTTGGAGGGAAATGCATGTAGATGTAGAAAAAATATTAACAACGTAAACTACTGTTCTGATATTGACGTTAAACTGCTGTATCTAAGACTGTCATTTTTACACAAAACTCACCAGTCAAGCTTCAAATCATCTCAGAATCCAATGGAACTCAATTCCAATTTTGTCTAATCAGCACTTAAGTTCACTTTGATTAATCGAGAATTTCATATGAAAAGGGCTCATGACGCATTCACGCCAAATCGTATTCGGAATTGGCAGCACCCTCTCAGAGTTCAATAAAACTTTCTGGACATGTAGACCTTGTCAAAAAATATCATTCCCTTCTTCTGTTGTCTATTACTGACGTAAAATCTGATAATAGGGTTAACTACCCAATTTCTGGCCTATTAAACACAACCCGCACTTGGTCTTTCTTAATCTAGCGTAGTTTAACACCAAACGGAAGGTTATTATAACTGATGGCTTCACGTGTTCTTATTGACTTCGTTCGGTAGCATTTCAACTAAAGTATTGTACCAAACGCATAATTTAGCTGTTAACGCTGAAATCATGGATTTATTTGATGTTTTCTGCTTGATAAGCCCAAAATGGGCACCACAATATTTTTCAGATATCATTTATTGATAAATTTTCAACGTTTTAAACCTATTTTCATACATGCTATTTTTTCCTTTTTCCAATCAAATTAAATATTTTTGGTTCATCTTCTGAATTAGAATACCTTTTTGCCATTACTTTGTCACCAGTTATAAGCACAAAACTGTGGAATCTCTGTGTGCCAGATATTGTCTTTGTGCTATTATATAGTTCTTCGAGTTCTTCTGACGTTTCGATGTACTGTTCAGTGGATATGTACTCGAAACTTAGTTTTGTGATATGTTTATCTGTTTGTTCAACTGCTCAGCTATATAGTTCTCGTGGAGTGATTCCATAATTTCGAGCAAGACTAGCTGTCACTAGCCATTCACTTGAGAGTGCCACCAATGGCATCACAGGGACCTTTTCCATGAGACGTTGCAAAAAATGCCATTCTGCTTCTAATCCATGCTTTGACTGAAATCTACACAGACTAGCGAAGTTATTTTTTGTATTGTGATGCTACCCCATCTGACATAAAAGTAATTTTATCTCTATCGATTGTTTAATAAAATCTATCATTATCAGTAGCTCAAGAAGTGAAGATTTAAAATTAATTTGTAAGTGAGTGGAAGCAATAAAGGGGAGTTCAAGCTGTGGTGTGAAATTTGATCTATCGATGACTAATTAACTAGTGCATGGTGCATGCTGAAGAGTAGGGTCCAGATTGGCCACATCCTGCCACTCCGCGAACCGTTTCCCAACATAATTTGAACAACTGAACTGCAACTGTATCGTGAGTCATTACTTCTGATATGATAATGAAGCTAACATTTTCAAGTTTATTGTCTCTCTTATAATAAACTTCAAATGGATGCATTGTTGCTTGAGAATTATTCCAGTGATATCCTTGAGCAGCGTTTTGGATAATGAATGAATTATTTTCAAAAAATTACAATTACCAGAATTTCCCCTTCCTTTAATAATTCTTTTTTATTTCTTAGAAAAGATGACTGTTGTTTGTAAATAAAGTCATAAATTATAAGTTTGTTAATTTTATCAACGAGATATGGAACAAATTCATCAACAGGCTTGATAATCGTTTTCAAATTACAACGATCAGTATTCAGCCACTGTTGAAACACAACATCTTGTTTGTCATTTGAATCTAATAGCAAAGTAAGTTCCTCCTCAATATGTTCATTGGAAGCACACTTTTTGCAAGCACGGGAAAAGCAATCAGTTGTTCTAGTTGATATCTTACAATGCATTTTTTTCTATTATTGCATCTTGTGACATAATTCTGTTAATTAAATCTGTTAACTGTTGATCATTAATGTTACATTTCCATGAATTATACAAATACATTATGTATACCAGTAGACACTAGCGTGCACAGGAACCTTGTTAAGGAGGGGCAATTTTTTTTCTATGGTGCTTTAATCTTGGGATGGGGAGTACTCCAAAGTGCGTGGGGGATGGTGCTGTCCACCCACCACTGTTTCCCTACTGTTCAATTTAGCTAATTTTATTTATTTTTTCCTCCGGTGGTGGTTCATCTTCTTCAATGCCTTTCAGACAGCCAATGGAAATTGGCAATTTAATCCCATCGGCGATGTCGATGATGATCGGTTCGTCAAATGGTTGCGATAGTAGGGCTTTAACCGAAATGATACATTTCCAGCAATGTTGTTGTTCAAACAGTGCGCATAGCAGTGAACAAACAGTATATTGCTTTTGATCAATCCAATCTTGATCAGTCTGTGGTGTTGAGTACTTGTCACTGATGAAGTCTGCAAGTATAATAGTAGACAAAATACGCGTATCTGTCAAAATATAAGCAATCATAACGGAATTAAAAGGAAATAAACCAACACACTCAAAGCTCTTTATAAAAGTATATTGCTGTTTTTGTTCTTGCACTTGGCTTGTACTTCAGCAGCGCTGCCAGCCATTGTTCTGGCACCGTCAAAACATACTGCCATTACCTGCTCCCAAGAAATCTGCATCGCTGTCAGGACCTCAGCAATAGTATTGAAGATGGTCGTTGCGTCTGTTTTCAACACCCGTCCCACACCCACGAATGTTTCCGTCGGCCGATCATTATCAATATACCTGATGACAATCGCCAACTGCTCGCAAGGTTTTCGCAATGTTCCGCAACATTACATTCAGTTACCTTTCTCTTTTGAAATTCTTCTCAGAAGTCATCTGGAATTATTTTTTGAACTTTTCTTAACTTTTACTCACAACACCTTGGAACTAAAATTCCCTTAGAGTTTCAGAAGAATTTGCTGAGTATTATCCAGAAGTTATTCCCGGAATGAGCTAGAAATTATCGGTACTCCCTTGAAGTTTTCCTCAAAATCCCTTTGGAATTTCACTCAAAATTTAATTTTCTCGGTATTCTATTCGGAATTATCTTGAAACAATCTGCAGGATTCACTAGAAATCATTACCAGAATTTTCTTGGAACACTCCACAGAAATCCTTTCAGAATTCAATATCCTTGAGGTTCTTCTCGGATTTTGTTAGAACTTTCCTAAGAGCTCTTTTGAAATTCTTATTGGAACTGACATTCCTTTAGAGTTTCAGAAATTTTTCCTGGAATGAGCTAGAAATTATCCTCTGATTTCACTTGAAATTTGGCTTAAAATCCCTTTAGAATTTCACTCAAAATTTGATTTTCTCGGTATTTTTTTTCGAAATTATCTTGGAACTATCTGCAGGATGCATTAGAAATTATCCACAGAATTTTCTTCGAACTCTCCCCAGAAATATTTTGGAACTGTCCTAAGAATACAATATCCTTAAGGTTCTTCTCGGAATATATTAGAACTTTTTTTTCTCAGAACACATTGGAATTGAAATTCCCCTAAAGTTTCAGAAGAATTTCCTCCGTATTCACCAGAAATTCTTTTCAAGAATGAGCTTGAAATTATTCTTGGGATTCCCTTGAAATTTTCCTCAACATCCCTTTGAAATTTCATTCAAAATTTGATTCTCTCGGTATTATTTTCGAAATTATCTTGGAGCTATCTGCAGGATTAACTAGAAATTATTCGCAGAATTTTTATGGAATCATCCCCAGAAATCTTTTCTTTTGGAACTGTCCTCAGAATTCAATACCCTTGAGGTTCTTCTCGGAAGTCAAGTTTAAGTTGTCCGTCTATTCACCAAAACGTTGTAATTTTTCTACCAGAAATGTTCAATAAAGCTTGCCCCTCCATTTACCAGAACTGTGCAATTATTACTCCAGGAATTTTCAAATCAGCTTGCCCCTCCATGCAGCAGATTGTTGCAAATCTTACACCAGAAATTTTCAATATAAACATGCCCCCAGAAAATTGGGTGCAGGTTTTCCATCAAATCAAGCTTGTCCTTATTTTCAGATTTTTCATCATAAATTTTCAGTAAAGCAGCTTCCCATCCAATCATCAGAATGGTGCAAATTTGCACCAGAAATTATTATTAAAGTTTGTTTCTCTATTCAGCAGGAGGATGCAAATTTAATACCAAAATTTTTTCGAAAAGCTTGCCCATCCGTTCACCAGAACGGTGCAGATTTTCCACCAGAATTTTTCAATATAGCTTAATTTTAAATAAAGCTTGTGCCTTCATTTACCAGACCAGTGCAAGTTTTCCACCAGAAATTTTCGGTTAATTTCATTTATCAGAGTGATGCAATTTTGCACCAGAAATTTTCAATAAAGCAAGCTCCTCTATTCACCAGAACGGTGCACCAAAAATTGTAAGAGAAGTTTGTTTCACCATGCACCTTTATGGTGATTGCAGGCTTCGCCTCTTCAAAAAACTTTCAATGAAGCAATGAAGCAGTGTTGCGAACCTTCCACCAGAAGTTTTCAGTTAAATGTGCACCTCCAAATTTGTAGCATGATTCATTTTTTCCACCAGAGTGATTCATTTTGATTAGTCCCTCCATGCACCACCTTGACGATATTTTTACACCAGAAATATTCAATAAAAAGCTTTTTCTTCAATTTACCACCACGAAGGTGGATTTTATCAACCTTATTTTACCTTCTTCTTTTAACCCTCCATGAACCACCTTGAAAAAAAAAATACTCCAGAAATTTATTATATGCACCATTGTCGTGCAATTTTTTGACCAAAACATTTCATTGAAGTTTGCCCCTTCATGCACCTTTGTGGTGCAATTTTCAGGCCCATCTCAAAGGAATTGACGCAATAAAAGGTTTTCAGTGCCCTGATATTATGAAATGAAGTTATTTTACTTTCCAATCAAGAAGAAATGAACCAGCCTCTGGCTGAAAGTCTCGCTAATAAAGATAACCTAACCTAACCTTCAAATCAAGGAATCAAGAAATCAAGTAATTTATATAATATAATTTGGTAAATGTGGAAATAAAAATCTTATTTATAAAAGGTGGGGCAATTGCCCCACCTTGCCTCACCCTGTGCACGCTAGTGCCAGTAGATTCAAGCAAAATGCAATGATTTGGTCGCAATTGTGTAAATACAGTGAAACCAATATTAATATCATTATATTTATCAACAAAAATCATGTACGCTTATTTGAGGGACATCATTAATTGGCGTTTTTGAACGTGTTCTTTTCGTCCATTTCTAAGCTCGGAAATAAAATCAATTTGTTCCGGGCAGTGTTCTGAAAAACACGTGCACATTTGCACCCAATGTAAAAACATAACGTTTTTGTTGAACACGTACACACTTTTCCTTGTGTTGTAATGTTCAATCCAAACATGCTGTCCAATACACACACATGAACGCTTTGTTGAAACCACGTGTTTTTTTTTTAAATGTGCAAACACGGCGTTTGAACACGATGTTTGTTTTCTTCAGATTCCTTTTGTTGTACGGATTACCGTGCCGGATCATTTTCTACTTAGTTCATAATGATTGCGCACTCAAGTGTTTCGAAATCATCCAAATTTTATGAGATATTTTCAAAATATTATGTGTACTTACAGCTCTAATGTACAATATTACTTAAGTGGTAACATTTCAAAAATTTTGTTGAAAAATAAACAAAAATAATGTTATGGCCAGAAGTAGACACTGTGCGGAATTTGGTGCTTGTACGGTATTTTTCCCTCATCTTGTGTCCGTTCGAGGTAGGCCCGTTCTTGATTGAAATTTTACGGGTAGTGCCCTAAGCCAGCCAACCAATTTGCATTATTTTTTTTTGTTCATCGCAAGTTTTCGAAACAAGAATGATTTTGGCAATAATTACTCAAGGCTGCTAATCGCAATTAAAGAGAATTTGAAATTGAAATTACGATAAGTGTAACGCGTTTAGCTTGCTAGAAACAAGGCGACTCACGATGCTTATAGATGGACTTAAATTTGTAGCTTTAAATCCCATTTTATTTTCTACATCTGAACCATGTTTACCGCTTACATTCCAAGGTGATGGAGTTGTTTTGTGCATTTATGGCTAAATCGTTGAAAAAAGTCCGCGCGATGTTTGGATGATTTTACGAACCGCACCTCGCCTTAGTTAAAAAAATACCATAAACGAACGATAACCCAAAAGATAGAGCTATTCTACAAATGGTTAAGATGATACCCTGGACACGTCGTTGCTGAAAAATCCAGTCTTTATTGCCAAAATGCTGTGAAGCCCAGAGAGCTACTGAGTCAGTTAGTACCTTCTGATACATTGCTTGGTTCACTTTCACCCCTTTTTCGATGAAGATCCAAGGGGTTTTGCCGGTGTGAGTTGTTGGAACCTAAACCATGGCAGAAGTAGGATGATGAATTCTTGAAATACTTTCTCAATTTTTAGAAGTAGCAGGAAGCAACTACCGATCAATCTGGTGGTTGTGATGTTGTCCGGTAGTGAAAAATTGTTCATCGGTAAACAGCGCTGGTTGTATAGAGGCATGCTGTCAAAGTATGTATGGATAATTTGCAGACATCCTCTAAAACATAAAAAAGTATTCCAATTTTTTCCATTGCTATGGCTAAGGTTTCTGCCAACTGTCCTAAAACTTCCAGAAGAGGTGTGGACAATTTCTTTAAGCTAAATAAAAAAAAAATGAATTTATCCACCAATGGTGTGATCTGACCCTTCTTACACATACCAACACATACCAACACATTTATGAACATGTCTCTGGAACTAGAAATCCGATTGCAGTAATTTAAAAGTTTCCTGTGGAGCAATTGTATCTTTCATTTGAAATATATATTCTCCAATTCGGTTTAGTGGTCGCTGAGAATCATAAGCTACAATTTATGCGTTTTTGAAGATAATTTTCAGTCTCAAGGTACCTACCTACCGGCATGTTTTAGAACATATCTCCGGAACCAGGAATCCGATTTATTAAAATTTTAAAGCGTTCTGTGGGAAGATCGTACCAACAATCAATACGAAACTAACGATTTTAAATTGGCTCACTACTTGACTAGCCTATTGGTCCAAACAAACGATTAACGTACCCCATTCTAGTCGAAATTCTAGTACTACACAATGTTTGTTTTGATTCGCTATGAAAGATTGACAGATAAAATGAGGGGTTAGTGGATTTTCCTATGTTTCGAGGGGTGAATCGATTAGCTTGGGACCGAAGAGAGTACCAGAGCTGGGCCAAAAAGTTGAGCACATTTCTTAGGGTCCTTCTAGTCTTAGAGTTACTTCTATGATCGTACCTTTCATATTATCTAAGTATTCGAATATTATTTTCCTGTGAAGTAAATCGATTTGTTAGCCTTTTCCAATTGATGTTTTATTTTATTATTCATTTTAAAATTTTGAATCGTTACATTGTTGAAATAATGGAATCAATCTTAATTATTCTCATTGCGGATTTTCGATACTGCCAAAGGAAGAAGATCTTGATTACATCTAATAATCATCAAGTCATTTAACAAGTCAGCGGACATTTGCAGCCGGCGTTCGTCGAGTAGTATTTTAACGGCAGAGAAACAGCGCTCTACCGAAACTTGCGTTGCTGGAGCAGCTAATGCAGTCATAGCCAAATCATATAGCTCGGGGTCTTCGTATCGTTTAGCCTGCCAGTATTGAATGGTGTTCGCATTTATCGGCAATCGCGTTTTCGAATTCGCCAGTTGTAGAAGTTTTAATTTGAGATCCAATTGTGATGTTTCAAACGTAGTTCTAGCTTGACTGCATTCTTCTGCCAACATAGCATCAAATTCGTCTTCATCGTAAGAAGTCACCGAGGTTTCTCCTGTTTCTGTTTCAGGATAACCTTTAGCTTTCAACTTATGAAGAATTGAATCCACTTTGAGCAAATGATCCTGAATACGAATAAATTAAAAAGAAATGCATTGTAGAAACTGCCAACATATTTTTAAGGAAAAATATTATAAGTAATATTATCACAGACAAATAGACGTAACTCTTCATTCTTCGCTATCGATCACGTGTTTGACGAGTTCAAATATTATTTGGTAAGTTCAACTCAGATATTCTCCAGGAAGAATTGACGGAGCACTACTAACGGATCACTGCATATTCACGCATCTAACTTGTATGCAACATCTTTTGCGATTTCGCATACAAGCTTACAGAGCTTACGAGATGTCGTTACTGAGATCAATAATGATGATTTAAATGGGAAATTGATCTAAAAGTTATGCCTATTTGTCTATGATATCAATGATACTTACAATGGCAGATAGTTTGTACTGCAAAGTTTCGGTTTAACCACTCCCTATACCTTCAAACACTCGCTGCACTTTTTTTGTTCTAGACGTTCAAAACACAATGTTCAAACATCATGTACAAACATTGGACGCACCCACATGTATGATATATGTTCGAACACAAGGGTAAAAAGTTTATGTGTAAGTGCAAACATGAAAAGCGCCACACAGCGAAAACACGTTCATCTCGAACACAATGTTGTATGTTCAATACCGAAGACTGGTTCCGGGCATTGCTCTACTAATATCAATGTCATCAAAAAATTCCCCCCTAACTTTTATTGTTTGGTATCATCGATGATCCCATGCCCACTTCTTTTGTTGGGTGTGCTTAGAATACCCTGCTCATTAACAATTGAATGTGCATTGAATTCTGCTACGACTTTATTCACGGACCAAGACTTTGGCAATACTTATAATATTGGTATCTCATCTTTTCTGTCAGCTGTAGGGGAATTGAACTTCTCCTTTAGCTGCACAATCATTTCTTCGTATGCCTCTACTTTGCTCATGTCTTATCATATGTAGCTAAAATCGTTTACGCCACTGTAAGAATTGAACTTACTAAATTTGCCGATAAGACAGAAAAATGCATATCATTCAATTGCACTCACGTTAGTATAGTTCTTTTCTACCATAGCCTTGCCGAACAGAATTATTCATTTACCTTTCCTTCACCCAGAACAGCGAACCCGAATGCGGGATCATGTTACATCTTTCAATACGCTAATAGCCCAGCAAGCACATTGACATCAATGAAACAAACAATAGAATTGTCGCACCGTTATAGGCATCTCACTTTGCCTACAGTAATTAAATATAAATCACACCATGCCAATGCAACAAATTGTAAAATGTATTATGAAAATAACTCCGTATATGAACCCAAGCAGTTGATTAATAAAGACAGATTTTTATTAGCAGGTAGACCAAGTGTACGTCTATGTTGTAAATAGTAAATTAGTTAAAAATAAAATAAGAATGAAAAGATCTAATTCCTTACGCCAAAAACTATGCCAGTAGCAAAACGACAGTGCTCGATATACTATAAAAATAGAATGCCTCGTGAGTAAAGCCACTCGACCTTGTACAATTTCTCCCAAGGCCGAGTCCAGTGAAATATTTGGGAAAGTTGGGAAAAGAGAGAGTGTGGCTACACCCGACTTCGAACAAAGGACCAGCGATCGGAATAATCTCTCGCATTACCGATCTCGTTCGAAGAAGTTCGCGGGAAAATCGAACTTCCGTTAAGTTCGGCCGAGGTCACCTTCCCTAATCTGAGGTCACGGTTTCGCTTCACTTTCGTCCGAACCGCAGATTGCAGTGGAAGTGTTTCATTTTGTTCGCGTGATAGTTTCGTTTTGTAAAGTGAGTTAAAGCAACGTGGTTGTACTTTTATACTTCAATTCTAATTTCTTCTCGTCGTTTGTTTAGTTATAGTTATAAATCTAAACGTAGTGTGCGAAAAATAAGCTAGACCAGGTAATGTGCTCGTTAAAGAAAATCTGTGCATTGTGCTTAATGTTCTTTTCACCATCCGACGGCTACGTTTACGTTTCCAACGTCATCATCTGCATGGGGTGAATAATCCCGGCAACCGTCACCTTGTCCGGTGGAAAGCGATCCGTATCTACATCTCTTAGCGGGGCTTTGTGGTTCGTCCACCCACGTTGAAATCGTTGGCCGTTCGACACCAACGGTCGAACGCGCATCGATTGAAGTAGCATCGTCGCCGCGCAAGTAACAGCAGCGCAGCAATCATCAGCAGCTGAATCAACTGGTGAGTCCGTTCTGTTTTTTTCGTTGAGTGTGGCGTCCGATGAGGGCGCCACGGAGGATCTTTTTTGCCTACCATAGAATTGTAAAGTTGGGTGTCTGCAAGACAAACGTGTGCACGTAACGTCATACATGGATGCCCACCCAACCCATCAATGTTAGACACCCGGGTGCCAAGCTTTGCCGTTCCCCGCTTGCTGCATCGTCGTAGGATTCGTCATGAAGAAACACAAGAGCATAGCACAGATAGAAGGTAGTTACACACACAAGAATAGGACTAGATAGAGAAATAGAATTAAGAGGAGTAGGAAAAAATACAAACAATGGAAATTTCGTAAAAGCATGCTTTAGTTTATAATAAAATCTCAACTTACCGTTTTCCGTTGTGAAATAAATGTTTGATTTGAAATCGATGTAATGTTGTTGATCAGTCCTATCAAAAATTAGAATGAGAAGAAAAAAGTATCTTTACGTTGTTTCGGGTCCGTGTAATTATGTTGTTGTCTTCCGCGTTGTCGGAATTTGACTGTAATGTTGCGTACCTCTTTTGCTGCAGCTGCGCCTCTGGCGGAAATTATGTGAAACTACCGATGAGGAGAACTTGACGTGGAACGTCGTTTAGGGTTTGTGTATTCTCTTACCGGGAGCTTTTTGGAGTTATTTCGATGTTGTGCTGTTTCGCAATAGAGGTTTCTACTCGATCAAATTCGGCAGTAGTCAAGCTGGCTCGATCTCTTCTTTCTAGGAAGATTTTCATTTGGACTCGCCCTGGGGCAGTCTCATCCGGGCAAACTCAACGTGGCCTGCGGTCTCCTTTACCGGAATGGCGCTTAAGCCGCAGGCTTAACCGAGATCGGCAAGTGTCGGCTACAACTTTCGATCAAAGAATCACTTTGGATTGCGATCTTATCCTGCCCAACTTAGGATACACAGGTTTGAACTCCGCTAAAAGGAAAAGAAATTCCCCAAGGTTCAGCGATCCTCTTCTGCCCTCTGGGATAAACAGATGAGGACACTGCCTCCATTCCTGCATACTTGTAAAAAGGTATAATAGTGTGCTGTATCTATGCCAAATATATTTTTTCACACTGCTTGTGTAATTTATAGAGATTTTTTTGAACGATAATCCATGCTCATCATGTTCCTCGATGAAATTGGAGATAAATTTAACGTTTCCACAAAGACATTAAACTCCTCAACATTGTATGGGCGCTGTAGATCATCTGCTAATGGAACACTCCCATGATGGAACCGATGGTACCGTGAAGATGTTAAGTAGAAGTGAAGTAAAGAAGAAAATTTAAAAACAAATAATAAGTGCAATTAGGAGGTTGCAGTTAAAAGTTGATAGAATCATCAGGATGACTGTTCTTACCTAGCACATATAGGGAATGATAGTCACTCGTTGATGGACCTGAATCATCACTATGCTGCTACCCACTAATTGACGGTTGGATATTTACTTCATTTCCAACCGATCGGCGTTTTTCATAACTGGACTTCTATTATGAGATATCACGCTACGACATGACTCACAAATGTTCATCGTTTCATAAATGTTGTGGTTATCTACCATCGTTGACGATATGGCCCGTAAATTATTTTGGTTGCATCTCGGATTACACTCCCGGTCATGAGTTTAAGGACACCCCCAAAAAAACATGACAAATTTGTTATGTTCATATATCTGTCCTGTTACGTCCAATGTTCGTTCTCTTTACATCATTTGAAAGGTATTGAATGGAACTTTCCTCGTAAGCAAATAATTCAATATAATTTTCAAATTTTGTGTGCTAAAAGTTCACCCAAAGTTACAATATTTTTCAAAATTTACTCTGAAGAATCGTGACTGATTTTCTCAGAATTGGGTTGGCCAAATTTTGGAATAAAAGTAGTAGTAGAACACTTATGCTATAACATTCATAACATTCAAATGACCTTTGGAGATCGAAAATTGAACGTAAAATGAGAGATCATTGAACAAAACATATTTGCATGTTTTTTTGGAGTGTCCTTAAACTTATGATCGGTAGTGTACATGTTTATGTTTGCACAACATTTTAATCTTTTGAGCCTTAATTTACTACTTTGGTCCATGATAATAATTTTACTAAAACTTGTCTTCACAACTTTCGTTATCAGATTGACTGCTGCTTGTATTTAATCAAACTTAGTTTATAGTGCTCATAGGTAGGTATGAAGGTATATAAAGATAATGGTTTAGGTATAAATAACAGAAGGGAATATAGAATTATGATGCAATAGGTTGACTTACCAAATCGTTGTTGATACGAATGAAGATTTCAGTTTAAATTTTATTCTTACCTAATTCTTT
The DNA here is from genome assembly GCF_037179485.1 of Ochlerotatus camptorhynchus. Taxonomy (NCBI): domain Eukaryota; kingdom Metazoa; phylum Arthropoda; class Insecta; order Diptera; family Culicidae; genus Ochlerotatus; species Ochlerotatus camptorhynchus. The sequence continues at coordinate 1,683,421 of NW_027040794.1, read as the reverse complement.
TTATAGAATGCTAAGTTGCTATAGAAGTATCGGATTTTGCCTCAGTAGTAGACAATATAATCAATTATATTATTTTCTAATGATATAAGCCCTTTTCATATGGAATCATCGATTAATCCAAGTGATTAGTTGCTGATTAGACAAAATTGAATCACAAATTGAGCTTTATTGGGTTCTGAGATGATTTTGAGCTTCACTTAGTTTTGTGTGAAAATGGTACGTTAAAAAAATCAGTTCAGACATGAAAAAGTTTTTTGTAAGAAAAACTTTTTTCCTTAAAAGTACCCATCTAGCGATGTATGGATGGATGGTAGTAAACATAATTACCTATCTTGAGGCAAAGTTTCATCCAAATCAAACATGGCCATTTTTTTAATCGACTTTAAATTTTAAAAACGATTTTTTTAAAGTAGGTTTCAAATGAAATTTTGTTCAGTATTTTTTTTTCGAAAACTTGGACAATTTCCTACATCACATTTTCATTTTTCCATAATATGTTTTTGAAAAAAAATCGGCAGAAAAAGTTTGCAAAACACAGCCAATAAAGTGAATATATTACTCATTTAATGGCTTCTACACGACCAACCACTATTGCTGAATAAAATTAACATCAAAAGTGCTATTTTAACAACTAAACAAGCTTTACTCAGCTAAACTGTGTTAGCGCTACTTTGGAAGCATTTTTAAAAACATTTGGGTTAACTTTTAGAATTGTACAGTTTTACAGCTTTTGCTCTGCTCCTTTACAAAGCTGAACTAACTAGTCGAGAAAACTGATTCATGTGTACTATTACAAAGCCTCTACTCAGCGATCTTGTTGTAGATGGTCATGAAGATTTGTTTACGTCAGTTCAAAGTATTGGTAGTTCCAAGGTTTGCCCATGCGGTAGTCTTTAGTTCGAGTTCAGGTTCCAGTGCAGGGTAATAATTTGGTCGTGTGCTTATAACTTATTTCAATTAATATGATTCGCAGCTAAATGAAATCAATAAATTCCTCCATCAAACAGCGGCCGGTGGTGGTGTAGTGGTAAGCACGATTGCCTCTCACCCCAAATGGCCTGGGTTAAATCCCAGTTGGAGCCTTCGGAAGGGGGAAGTAAAGCCGTTGGACCCGGTTCATGAGTTGATGGGTCGATATGATATTTACTTATGGAGTTACCATAGCAACTATAGGAACCGCAACTAAAGGGTGGAACGTTAAAAATTGGTCGAATCAAATTTGGCGATTTTTTTAAATCGTGCATAAAAATTGGTGGGGTTGTGTACAAGACACGACCGCATGGTTGACGTAGACTACGTTAAACTGTGTAGTGAAATTATCGCGTATTTTTCTAGATATTGATTTAAAATATAGTAGAAGTAACCTATGATTTGGGTCCTATGTACATATTTTGGATTTCCTAGTTAGTAAAACTTGGTTAAATTCAGGACCTCATAAAAATGCGAATACATATTCTATTACATTTGGTTCCTAACTTGATTCATTCAAGCGTCCAACAATGACCGTCATGATGGCTTCAATATTTTTAGGGCACAAATCTTGGACGGTTGTGATTTCACTCATGAAATTGAAAATCCTTGTGTACTGGACGTGAAAAACCAGTTTCTTTGTTATTAGTTTTGTGAGAGCTGATATCTGTACTCTTGTATTTTTTAGGTGGTAATGAGATTGATCAGAAATAAGATTTCCTCAGCGATTCAACTTCAAAACGCTAAAAATAAATACACACACAAAAACGCAGTGCACAATTTTGCATCACAGTTATGCAACATTTCATAGTTGATCGATATCAATTAGCCAAAGCATGCTTCAAGTCTAAATCATGGTCTACAGAACCCTCATAAAACCAAAATTGTTACTTGGGATATGTATCATTTGGCATAAGAACACGGGGCGTTTCTGTGGTGAGAAAAAAGTGACTTCCATATCCATCATAGATTACAAATTCGACACTGAGCACACACGTGTGTGACACTTTGCGGAGCCAAAATCACTAATGTTTGTATTTACATTTTAAATAGCAATAGTTCTAGATTAGTATTGGGTAACAATTACTCGTGGAGGGCTCGAGGTTAATGGGTAACAGTTTCGATTGGAAGGAGCTAGGTAGGAAACTGGTTTCTGAAGCCTCCTTCAGACAGTACTCTCGGACGGTTGACCAAATCCTGGCTGGGCAGGGGCAAGTAGCACAAAAACAGGAGGATAATAAAACTGGGACACAATGGCTGGAAATTGTTTGGAAAGGAGGAGATGGTCATATCAAACTCTAACATCAGTCCAACAAAGGAATTCGTAGATCGCCTGCATGTAGGGAAGATCACTGGTTCCCAATACATCTCTTACTTCACGGAAGGGTTGTCTACCTCGGGCCACTAGGGTATCCAACAATCGTGTTCTGGAGGCATCATGACCCGGGGAATACCAAACTGCGTGATCGATGTCATCATAACCGGTTCTGCACCTACATATATTGCTGTCAACGAGGTTTATTCTATAGAGATGTGCGTGTAGCGAGTAGTGGTTGGACATAAGTCTTGACATCACGCGAATGAATCCCCGACTTACATCCAGACCTTTGAACCACGCTCTCGATGAAACATTTGGGATAATGAAATGTAACCACCGCCCAAGAAAATTACTTGTCCAATCGTTTTGCCAACTTAAAAGAGAACTCTGACGTACCAATGGGCAAAATTCATCATATGAAATTCTTCTATCATAAATCTCGCCTTGTTGTGCGCCCACTTTTGCGAGAGGGTCTGCCTTCTCAATGCCTGGGATTGAGCAATGTGAGGGGACCCATACAAAGGTAATCATATATGATATTTCGACCAGCAAACTCATCTGCTCCTTTACCTTTGAAAGGAAATAAGATCAGTGCTTCTTTGTTTCATCGACCGAATAGCCTCAATCAAACTGAGACTACACAGCAAAAAAATAATTTTGATATCACATCAAAGTGGATGCACTACAATCATGTCGAAAATTTCATGTAATTTTTATGACCACATAAATGAACAAATGCAGTAGAAGCAGCGTAATGTCAGTTCATGCATTGTATTAATGATAATTTTGTCCTTTTTAGCAAGTAATATTACACCATATTTTCGACATGATTGTAGTGCATCCACTTTGACGTGATATCAAAATTATTTTTTTGCTGTGTATCCGAGAAGATGAAATAATGGTCTATGGGCATATAGAAAACATCCCCAATGCGAATTTGATTGCTGCTAGCTCAGCAACATAAACGGAACAAGGTTCCTGAAGTTTCCGAAAGGCGGTTGAGTATTCATTGAAGACGCCGAAGCCAGTGCATTCATCAATGCGTGATCCATCAGTGAAAAATCTTCTATTGTACTTGTTGGTACTTTTCAGCAAAAACACGGGAATTGAGATATGTCGAAGTTGACCTGGAACTCCTTGAATAACTTTTTTCGTGGAGAGATCATAGTCAATGGGTGAACTGTAGTTAGTAATGTATACACGAGGGGGGGTTATAGCAAGAAAGGCTAATATCCGATGACATATAATTAAGATAGATTCGCACGAATCTACACAGCAAAAAAATAATTTTGATATCACATCAAAGTGGATGCACTACAATCATGTCGAAAATTTCATGTAATTTTTATGACCACATAAATAAACAAATGCAGTAAAAGCAGCGTAATGTCAGTTCATGCATTGTATTAATGATAATTTTGTCCTTTTTAGCAAGTAATATTACACCATATTTTCGACATGATTGTAGTGCATCCACTTTGACGTGATATCAAAATTATTTTTTTGCTGTGTAGACTGGATGCTCAATTCGAGCATTTCTTGGAAGTTTTCAATCACAAGGTTGTTACTTACACTACATTTAATCAATAATGTTAATGAGAGCTCCCAGAAACGGTTCTGCAGGTGTTTTACTCCCGCTAGAACCTCTAGGCTCATATTGTGTGTTGAATGCATACAGCCAAGGGCAATACGTAAACAACGATATTGAATACGCTCCAATTTGATTATGTGGATTCTTCTTGCCGAGAGGAAGCAAAAAGAGCCATACTCAAGAACTGAAAGAATAGTCGTTTTATATAGTTTAATGAGTTCTTCCGGGTGAGCACCCCCCCCCCCCATGTCCCGGAAATTGATCGTAGAAAGTTGAACCTTTGTTGACACTTTTGTTTCAAATACGTAATGTGGGTACCCCACACTGAAAATGTATTTTCGTTATTTCTCTGAAAACCGTTTCGTAAAATGGATATCGTACACACAACACATCTTTCATAAATGGTACGAAACATTCGTTTTTCCTGTCGTCTGGCGCAATGTCAATATTACGCCTTATTCGTATAATATACAAATACATCTTCGTACAATCAAACCAACAACTGCGCTTATTGTCGCCTAAAGTGCTGATTGTGTGTATGAGATGGGATATTTTATTTTTTAGAAATATTGTCGGTTTGACCAATACATGCAAGCTACCACAATAAATCATCGCGGTGGTTTTATGTGAGAGAAAAAAAATACATGCAAGCAACAGAAAAAGCAAGAGAAATCGAAGTACCGCTCCATGAGCGCTTCTTATTTGCCTTTAGTTTTACCTCTTCTTATAGCACAGATAGAGTAATGGATATAGCACAGATCTTACGATCGCAAGGTTCATGAGTCGTGTCCGGTCTGAAGCCTAATTTTATTTTTTTGTCATTTATTCCTTCCAATGATGAAGTTATTTTTACCCATCCTCACTAACACACTCCACATTTTTCGGTTTCCACAACCAACACTTGTGGACCGCTGGTTAGGTGTAGCGATAGCGAGTGTGGCAGTTCTAACGAAACTAGCTTCATACAATGTACAAATCCATTTCGTTGCAGAAAACAACGAATAAATTCGTAGAACAAACGAGCGATTTCGTTGTATAAACGAAATTTTATTTTCAGTGCAAGTGCATTTTAAATCAAACCAGACTCCAAGGTATTTGAAGGTTAAAGATTGGGTAATGTCTCTGCCCAAAAGATTTAGACGCAGTTGGGCTGGAAACCGCTTCCTTGTAAACACTACCAATTTAGTTTTTTGCGGTCTCTAAATTTCTTGCCCAGAAAAACAGATTATTTAGGGAATTTTGCAATGATCTTTGCAAGATTTCCGCACTTGGACCTCTTAGGGACACCACGGCATCGTCTACAAGCTGTCTAAGCGTGCATATTTTATCTAAGCAGTTATCTTTGACATAGAAATTATAAAGAAAGAGCTTAAACATGAACCTTGGGGTAAGCCCATGTAGCTTTTTCTAGAAGTTGTCAGTTGACCTAGATTGAAGGTCTTTTGTTTTTCTAACAGAGAATTTTACAAGAAATTATTTAAAATACCGGGTAATCCACTACTGTGCAGACTGTCTGACAGTATGTCAATGGAAACTGAATCAAATGCGCCCTTAATATCCAAAAAGACTGAAGCCAATTGCTCCTTGTGCCAGTTAAATATCAGATGAAAGCATCGCTAGGCAATCGTTTGTTCCTTTACTCTTTCGGAAAAAATACTTGGTTGGTCAGGCAATATACGCCCGGCAGCTGACAAGTGAGATTTTCGTGACAACTTGCATTGCCAACCAAGATATTTATGAAATAAAAATGTTTGCAAAAACGATTGTTGCCTTTTTTTAAGAAACACAGTTGTTTCGTGCTGTTTTGGCAAGACCTCGCTTTCTGTCAATACAGGAATATGGCTCAGGAACGGTATACCGCCAAAAACGTGCAAGTCGTACCCAAGGACAAAAACCCTCCAAACTTGCCGGAGCTGCACCCAATTGAAAAATATTGGGCATTCATTAAGCGGAACCTCAAGAAAACTCAGAAAACAGTTGGAACTGAGAAACTGTTCAAACAAATTAGGTTGATACAACAGCGGTACAAATCTGATGGAAGGTGTGAAACGTAAAGCCCGACAGTTCACATTTGGAAAATCGGATTTGGTAGTCATTGGACTTCAAAAGGAAATAAGGTTTGATCATTTATAACATACATCAGTGTGCCCTTAATCATGATTGACCAATTTTTGACCGTTACACCCTTTATACTAGTGTTTACCGTACCGACACAAATGTTAATATGGCGTGAACCAATATTTACATTTCGGTTCCGGCCAACTCTCCCGTTGCACCGTAACATTTATTAGCAAAAATTGAATTCTGAATTCTTAAGAGGAGCTGAACCGAATCAACATCAATTCTCAGCATCCGAAAGCTCCGGAACGATTCCCTGAAACTTGCGAAGCAATGCAGTCGTTTTCCATTACTCATCATCATCAAAGAGGCAACAACTCCCAATCCCAAGCCACAACCGCTTCCCATTCCGACGCCTGGCTGTTTTTGTATTTCTATAGCTGATTGCCGCCTGGATTGCAGCATTCGCAAGGGGGTTACGAGCAAACAGAGGAAAAAATAACATCCTCGCATATTTATCCAATCACAGTCAATTATGCTCCAATCTTTTCCATGCAATATTTGTACGCTCGGAAAACGTGTGCAAAGCGCTCGCCGGTCGTCTCTGCTTCCATGAAAGCTACACCTTTTCGCAGCGAGTGCACCCGTCACAGGAGGGAACCGGCAGACAGCCAGCCAGCCAGCAACGTATCAGCGTTTATTGGAGCGTGCGAACGGGAAAACCTCGTTGATCCTTGATGCTCGAGCCCCTCCACCATACGACCATCGTGAAATGCGAATTCTTTGCCCAATCACTTTTGCAACTAGCACCATCCAGCAGAAAGCCACGTGTAATTCCGGGCACGTACCGCGAATAGCATATAATTTAACGTTCATCATCAATTCCCGTTGCACATAATAATGACGGGGTGGCTCGGCGGTGTTCGAGGATCGTTTCTGCTATACGGGCTCTACCACATTCAGATGTTCATATCTTTATCCCTCGGGGAAGCTGAACGTCGAGCTTTAGGCGGCACTGACGTGGCGTTAGATGTCTCAGTGAACTAGATGTAAGTCGGAGACAGGTAGATTGACAGACAGGGGAAGGTCGCTGCAAAGCGTCTCCGTCGACCTGCCCGCATGTCGTGTACGAGGTTCTGCTTACGGTGTTAGTGTGGTTATGCAACGGCGGCACCATGAATAATGGATGGAGGTGTGGCAATTTCTCATTTTTATTCCAAACGGAAGACAACTTGCAGGATAAACCGGAGAGCTCCTTCCGCTGTCAGTAGTAAATTGACATGATGGGAAGGGAAAAGTGCATTACGCTGTTTGAAGACGAAAATTTCAATGAGCATTAAATTGACTGCATTGGGCCGTTCGGTTGGAAAGATATTCAAAATGATTCCGGAAATGTAGGTCTCTATAAATAGCCTATCGATTATGTCCTTAACATGTGCAGAGAGTAAAATCAGCGCTCATCGATTATGCCATTGTGGATTCCGTCTCATAATCGTTACATACGGGGAACTGAAAATAAGACTCCTAGTGTCGAGGCCAGGACATGTAACATCTCCAGTTATTCATATTTAAACTGAAAATAAAAATTGAATCCTCATGCACCAGTTTGATAAAATCTGCACGCTATTTTGAGGCTACTCAGTGACTGAGTAGATCGCACTCATTTTTGCATGCTGCATGGAGTTGTCAAAACATGAGTAAATGATACTGATAACAATTTTTACTAAGTTCAAAATGGCGGACTTGGAAGTTCTGAACACTTGTTTTTTGCGCAAGAAGTGTTTAGCAGTGAAACAGTGAAAATTTGGTATAACAATATACATAATTAACATTTGGGGCTGTTCATTAACTACGTAGACAGTTTTCTGGGATGATTGAACCCTCCTCCCCCTGCGTAGACAATTGTCCATACAATTTTTTTTTTAATTTGTATGGACCGTGGATAATTGACAAACCCTCCCCCTCAACTGTTTGCGTAGTTTATGAACAGCCCCTTTTCATATTGATTTTAAATTATTCTTCCTGGTGGAAATAATTTACATTCAAAGTATTTGGAGCATTCATTTGGTTCTATCGAAATGGAAAAGGTTTACTCAGGTGACAAATGTCATTATCTCTAACCCAGTTTCTGCCATAGGCACGTTTACTCAAATGTTAGTAAGAACATGTTTACCCGTTCGAATGTTTGTTTAGTGTTGACCAATTCGAACCTGGCAAAATTGAGCGGTTTTATTATAACATTTTATTTATGATTTCATTGGTTTTGCACCACCGTAAGGTATCTTTATGACATAGATGTTATTAACAATTAATCTTTTATTAGAAATTGTAATCAAACATACTTTATTTTCAAAATCCGTTCGATGACAAAACTGATTGCCATGGTGCCAAAATTAATCCCCGTGTCAAAAAACGAATGGTGGTTTCGTTGTCAAAAATATTTCGTTATATTATCTCATAGTTTCATAATTCCGGATAATAGCATTTTAACTGTAATGAGCAATTGTAAGCCTGCAGAATCGTTAGAATTTTTATTCATTCTGGAAATTTAATTTCTTTAAACGGAATTTCTCGATGTTTGAATTCACTTAAGGGGGTATTCCCGATCTTTTTTTTCAAAAAATCAAATTTTTTTTTTCACGTTTTTTTGTACTTTAGACTATATACTTTCATCCCCCCAAGCCGTTTTCCGATCAGCGAATTCGGTGTTCAGGCATAGCTGACTAATGGTAAGAACCCCCAAAATGGTTTTAACTAAAGTCAAAACTTTAAACGCGTTTTTCTCGAAACCACATTTTTTTTATCGGGCGAAGATTTTTCTCAGAAACTATAAGAGATATTGACTTGAATCTTTGCGCATTTTGTTGCTTATTAAATTCTTTGGAGCTTCTCTCACTTTCAGCCAAAAATATTAACATTTAACATTGTTTGAAGCACCTTAAAGCTGCAAAAAAGCGGGCTAAAAATCGCCTGTTTTTACATATGGCCGCCATTTTGTTAATTTGCAAGATTTTTTGCTGCCAACGGGAGAAGCTCCAGAGAATCTTATGCAGATTATTAATTTCATCACGAAATCTGTTTCAGATGAAGCCGTTCCAGAGAAAAGCCTTCGCCCGTCCAGGCGTTTGCGGCGAACAGGGGTCTGTTTGCCGCCATTTTGTGACGTCAATAATGCCTTTTTTATGTCAAAAAAAATTTATTTGTAAACTTTAATGTTCAATAAACAAGAATCCCAAAGAGTTAGGCGCATTACTATTCATTTTCCTTGAAAAAAAAAATTAATTGAAAAACAGGCCGAAAAAAGGCAAAAGATTGGGAATACCCCCTTAATTGATTATTATAAACTAAAACCTGGATATATTTCTCGAGTATTTGCTTAGGATCATTCAAAAAAGCCTTCAGAATCAATTTTCGTTTCAGGATTTCCCTCAATAATCTTATAACACAAAAAGACCTGTAATTCGTGATTCAATTAGCTTAAAAAGTCCATTAATGGTTGCTTTGCACTACTTTTATTAAAACTTCAAAGTTACAGCATTAGATGCTTACATTTCTCCAGGTCTAACGAAATCTCGAACCTTTATCTTGATGGAGCCCATCAGCGCCCGCACAATAGAAACGGACACGGAATCAGCGCATTTCTTCCATTTTACCCGCATTTGCTGGATGTCCATGACTGCCTCGCCGCTTTATTGAAGTCGCTGCTAGGAAGTTGCCCAGTATTTTTCGATTGGTCAAAATTCCGGGCAATTTGGAGGATTCATGAGGTTGGGGACAAAATCGATCTTGTTGGCAGCATATCACTCCAGAACCACCTTAGAGTAGTGGCAGCTGGCCAAATCGGGTCAAAAGATGACTTTGCCCCTATGCTTGCGGATGAACGACAATACACGATTTTTCATACATTCTTCGATGTAAAATTGGGATGTCATCGTCAAGGATGTGACTAATGGTTCCATTTTCAGGCCACAACTGCAAATTGCTTGCCAAATCATGGCCTTCTTCACGAATTTGTAGACTAGCACGAACTTGAAGTCACGATGTAAAACTTTTGACCGGGAAGCTGCTTAAAATCAAGTTTGACGTATGTTTCGTCATCGATTAAAGTACAGCCCTTGTGTTTCGTCAAAACACGGTCGTACAAGAGTCTTGCACGCTTTTGGCCACGGAATTCTACTTCATGTGCCGGTTCGGATGTTTACTGGCTTTGTACGACTTGTATCCTTCCCTGGCAAGAATGTTCCGCACCGTTTGAAAGTTTTCTTTACTTGATTTGTTTTCCGTCGATCTTGTTTTCCGTGCTGAGCACCAATGCTACCGACGCCATGGAGGCAGCTCCCACACCCTACTCGGAAAAAAATCCGTTCCCAAAAACGGGAACGGACCGTGAACTAAAAATCACGGCCAGCTATCCAGAACAAAATTTTCTCAAATATACACCGTGAACTATGGTTCACGGCTGTGGTTCACGAATATGGGAACTCTTTTTTTCCCGTGTACCTATCGACCCATCAACTCATGAACCGGGGACCAACGACTTTACTTCCCGAAGGAAGGCATGATCAGAGATGTTATGCCTAAGAACATCCCGGTGGCGCCGCTGGGATTGAACCCAGGCCTGCTGGGGTGAGAGGTAAACACGCTTACCACTACACCACCAGCGCCGCTGTACAGTTTGAAAGTTGGCGTTGTACCTTCTGGCCACATCTCGGATCGAAAGACCTCAACACCTTGCTCGGCAGCTGACGATCCCTGGTAGGTCCGATGATTCCTTTCCACACTCAGGGTTTCCTTGTAGCTTTTGAGCACTCGACTAACTGTTGTTTTCGGCGTCTTCAGCACATAAGCCAGCTTTAAACCGGACCACTCCGGATTTTCCAGGTGTTTGTGCACAGTATTTTTCTTCTTTCGAGTTCCATTTAACGTTGTTTCTGAACGCGACCGGCTACTTTGATTAAACTTGCACCAGTTGTTCTCTGTATAAGTGTAAACAAGCCTTGTCAAATATTTCCGATTTCCAGCACTAGATGCGTGCTAGCGGTGCGCGAGGGGCGTAACAAATTAATTTTAGTCAGCCTTTAATTATGTCCGGTATTCTCCAGAAACTTTCTCCATTGTAGTCACAGAATTCTGTGCTGAACACTATAGGAATTCCTTCCCGATAACTCTTGAAATTAAATCTTAATTTATCTTCGCATTCTTTATAATACTCTTAAGAATTTGATTAATGTATCTCCATAATGTTGTTTAGAATTTGCTTTAGATATTCCTTTAAAATCTCTTGGTTATCATTAAGAACTTAGAAATGCATTCTCCCAAAATTTCTTTGGATATCATCTCAGAATTCTCAAAATGCCCTTAAAAGATCTCTTGGAATTACATTGGAACCCTCGTTAGTATTCCTTCGGAAATTTCTTCAGATTATCTTAGAGCACTGTTAAAAGTTTCTTGCAAAATTATTGAAATTCCCTCAACATTTTTGTGAATTCTCTTGAAACTGTCTTCAAATTATCATAACGTTCTGCAAATATTATTATGAGCAAGTTGAGAAATAAGATTTTCATGGGATTATTACCCATGTTTTCATGCAGCTCTCCTCAAAATTTCTCTGTGATCAATCAACATTTAAGTTATTTTCATCTGTAGGTAATCATTAGGTGTAGTTTCAGGATTGTGATAATGTAGTCCTTAGAAATATCTTTCCATTTGCATTAGAGTTCTCTGGAATTATAATCAAAATTCCCATAAAAGTCTCTTCAGAACTACCATAACACTAACCTTTAATTTTCTTTAAAATTTGCATGAGATAATTCTCATCAGTACCTAAAATTTATAGTTAAATTCATCGTAATTCTCCCCGGAGTTCCTTTAGATTTATGCCTCGATTTCCTCAATAACTATCCTCAAAACTCATCTTGCATTCTCGGGATAATTCTTTAGTTAATACGTCATAGTGTCGAAATCCTAAAATGCTAAGGTGCCATGATTTTTTTTTAAATCTGAGGTCTTGACAATTTGTAATACACTCAGGTATTTTTTTATACGAGGGATACGTACCGTGTGAAAAAAACCTACAAGATTTTGATTTTTCACGTGTTTTAATGTTTTTAAAAAATCAGATTTTGATGCCAATTGTAATTAAAACATACTTTGGTCCATAAAGACATATTTTAAAAATTTCTGTATTATTTAAAACAAAAAATTGTGATTTTTTTTTAAATATGCCATTCGATTACCTATTGCTTGAAACGGATAATGTGATTGGAATCAAGTCGATAGGTTGTATCGTTGTCGAGATATCGTTAAAAACGTACCGTGTAAATCACAAAAAACCGTATAAAAAAACCGCGTAAAAAAAACGGTGTAAAAAAAATACTTCAATGTACCTAATCTTCCAAAGTTTAAAAATGTGAAAACCTTGTCTGGCCTCATAATCTTAATAATTTTGTCATGTTGTTAAATGTTTGTAGATCTCATTGTTTTCTTAAAAAAATTGCAAGCTCAATCTTTAAACTGGGCCTAGTTGCCTTCCTAGCTACATTTAAAAATTCAAATTAATTTATTTGACAATTGTTTGCTGCCTTAAAACCTTATTTTCGCATATTTTTCAATTAAATCAATTGCTGAAATCAATCATGCTGGTATTTATTTGACGTAGACAACGTCTTACGGGAAGGTACAAAGGGTTAGTCGAAAATCTCAAGTTTCCGACCACCACGAAAAGGTGTTAGGTTTTGAACGCTTAAAACTTTGTCAGTGATAGATTAAATTGAAACCAAAATTTACCAAGCGATAGAATAACTTTAAAAATCAGCTGAAACTTATTCTTTTCCAACTTTGCTTTTAAAGCTTTTGAAAAATGTACCGATAAAAAGTTATACATTTATCACTGTTTTGATGAAAAAACGTGTTTGCTAATCCAGTCGTTATAATCGAGTACCACTTGGTCGCACATTTGCGAAAAAGCCTGTGAATGTCTATGACACATCGGAAAAAAAAAATTCCATTTTATTATTTTTTTTATGAATTGATTTGTACATTTGGCTCAATAGAATAAACTTTTCAGAGCCAAGTTATCATTTTCGTTATACATACTTAATCCTAATCTTAAATCTAGAGTTACAGGGATTGAACCGAATACTCGTGGTCGTCTCAAGGTTAGTGGAGATTTACAATTTACGGATGATGAGAGGGAGGAGGAGAATTCACTATTTCTAAAGCATGAACTTATTTTTATTCAACTTGTTACCAGCTGTATAATTTTACAATTATTACAAAAACAAAAATTAAAAGAAAACCAACACACAAAATACAAACTAAACACAAAGTTAATCATACTTACAATCTAAGGCTAATATTCTTCAGGAAAACATATATAAGTTTCATAAACTTCAGATCGCGTCTAGCCAAAACATCCCGAACTGGAACATTAGGTTGTCTGCCTCGAGCCCGAAGGGAATCGTACAGCTCAGATCTGACTCCACGATGCTCAGCACAAGACCAAATGATGTGATCTGCTTCTTGGTAGCCTTGTCCACATTCACAAAGATTGCTGTCCCCAGCCCAACACGGAACAAGTGAGAGTTTAACGAATAGTGTAAACCATTTTCTAATGAAACATAAGATTTTGAGTCTTTGAAAATTTGTAATATTCTTGGACCAGACGTGATTTTTAATCTACGAAGGAATTTAGAGAAGCTTTTACATTTTAGAATGAATGACAGGGAGAACACCACGGTATTGTAGAGAAAATTAATCGCAGTTTTAGGAAGAACCCTTAGGGATTTTAAACTTTAACGCAAAATCACTTTTGTGAGTTTAGATTCAGAGTAGAATTTTTAAGTATCTCTGTGGAAAATTCCAGGTGCAAGGAGATCGAATTTTGAGGGTACAATACCAAAGAAATTCTGAGCATAGTTTTAAAGGAATTAAAAGGGCATCACGAAACGGATCTCTAGATAATTGTAAGAAAATTACTAAGCAACATGTGAAGACAATTCAGAAGTGAATTTCAAAGAGAATTCAAGCCCGAATCTTTGCAGCAATGAATCAAGGAATAGTTTGCTTTATCTTTCCTTCTTCCGTTGTCCGCGAAATAAATCGGAATGTGGAATGTGGGAAGCGTTTTATGCTCATAATATTACAATACTTCTCCCACACCATGATGACGTCATGCTCGTTTGGCTACACTAACTGACAGTTCGTTTGGCTACATTATACTTTGCCTCCGCTATCTATAGAATCTATAGTATCTATAGTTCTTCTGGGACGCCCGCAAATCTCAAACAACGAAGGCAAAGGATTCTTGGGGAAATAAATGAGAGTTTTCAAATATAATCTTTTAAAGGGTTTTGAGTAAATTGACATGGTAGTTAAGGGAAGACTTTCTTCAAAACGATAAAAAACGACGAGGTGCACACTTTTGCACCTATTTTGTGCGAAATTTCTTCGTCATTGATCGCGAATATTTTGCGGTACTTCTATTTATGCTTTTAGATAAGCATTGTAAGACCCTCCTACTTGGAGAATTATGCTTTGCAACGACTTGCTATGCCCCGCCTCAATTTTAATCTCCTGGATTTTTTTTTTCTGATGGGAGCGGGGCATAGCAAAACGTTTCGTAGAATAATTCTCCATGTAGGAGACAATGTAAGCCGATTTTTCAGTGCGAAATACTGAAATTTGTCATCTGTGATAGGGAAATCAGTTTTTTATCCACCACACCTCGTTTACTTATGCAAAATGATGGATGTGTGTCCATAAACAGAAACATTTAGTCATTGTTCTTGCTTGTAGATACAATATGTACCAATAATTTATTGGCTTCAATGTTCTGTTCGCGAGATATTTGCGACCAATAGTGAAATTTCACTTAAAATAGGAGCCAAATTGCATCTCAATTTTGTTTTTGTTTTTTTTTAAGCTTTCTGAACCACAGCCTCAGATATCCTTGTCGGTTAAGATACGGTATTACCAAGCCGGAGAAGGCTAATTCGATTCTTGGTCCGCTCTAGGAATTTTCCGGATGGAAAATTTCCCGAGTTCCCTAGGCATAGAGTATCATATTTTTTTCCTTGATTTGATTTTCGTCGATTTTGTATTCCGTGCTGAGCACCAATGCTACTGACGCCAGAGAGGTAGCTCTTACACCTGGACCCTACCTACCGACCCATCAAACTCATGGACCGGGGACCAACTGCTTTACTTCCCTTCCGAAGGAAGTCGTGATCAGAGATGTTATGCCTCAGAACATCCCAGCGGTGCAAACTGGGATTGAACCCAGGCCTGCTGAGGTGAAAGGTTATCACGCTTACCACTATACCACTGGCGCCGCTTGTTTCATGCATTTGTAAAAGCATCGAAAGCGAAAGGCATAGAAGTAATCATCCCTTTAGTCCTCAATCCTAAATTTAGGTGGGGAACTTGTTTATATTTCTTCATATGTTCCTATTTGAATATTCATATCTGATTGAAATTTAGGAACCAAATGTAATAGACTAGGGAAAATGGCGCTAATGTTGGCTTATGGGTCTAAGATTGGGCCCATCGTTAAAAATCTGCTATTTATCAATATTATCTAGAAGAACACGTCATTGGGACTGTACTTATGGATATATTTGGTCGCTATTGAAAATTTGGTCGATTGCGAAATTCATGTATGAACCCAAATTAGGGGCATTTAGACCGACATTACATTAATTTCACCTATGTATTCGAATTCTTATGAGGTCCTGAATTTGGCCAAGTATGAAATCCAAAATGACCAAAATAATAGGTTACTTCTATTGTATTTTAAATCGATTTCAACAATGTTTAGTCGATGGAGTGAATGCGGGATATTAAGTTAAATATTTAGATCATTATCGTATATTTTGTCACATTTCATCTGTAGGATCTGTAGGATAATAATACTCTGCTTTCAAACTTTAGCTTTTAAAAATGCTGCCTTATGACCCATTCGGCCCATTTGATTCAATAAGAAAAACATCATAAAACTGTTTAGATCGCGATGACAATACATGACAGTTTGTGTTTGGCTCGATCTGACTTTCATATTTGTCAAGTCTGGATCAGAGCTGGTAAATATCATCGCCGTCATGTGACAATGAGAAAACAGGTCCTTTTACTATCACACCTCTCATTACCTCTCTTGTCATTTTCCAATATTGATCATTTGATCAAGCACTCATGAGGATAATTTTTATGCGGTTTTGACATCGACATTTCCAACTGGTTTAGATTTATTTAAGCAAGCAATCATATGTAATCGGTAGAGTGAATATATTATCAAGATTTCCTCGGTTCAAGTAACTTAAATAGCAATAAATGAGCTTGTAATTACGATGATTACAAAACTGTCCCGTGTCTGTCATGACAAAAAATGCTATGAGATTTTGAAGAAAATCTCTACCATCTTTTTCTCATCCAATGATAGTGACAGAAGTATCTCTGTAAATATCGCGTGAGATCTTTCATTTAATATATCATTTGCCAGTCCTAGTCTGGATCTCTCTCCACGGTCAAATAATAAAAAAAAGAACATGTGAAGATTTGTTTTCATTCCCAAAGCAACTAATAAGTTCTATAATAGTTGATGTAACCTTTGTAGTACTAGTTTTAGTCGTAAAAAAATTACTAAAAATAATTCCATGAATTTGTTACATAAGTCTTTCGGTATAATTTCCCACATTTTGATGTGATAGCAATAAATTTCACTTTTGAGCAGTAGGTAAACGACAACACATATCTATAAACAGTAGGGTCGTAGGGTGCTTCATTCTGAAAATTGCGCGACCTGTAGATACCTTCATCAATATTTACCATTTTTTGCACAGAATCATATTTTGGGGTTATGAATTAAACTGGAGGGTGACCTACAAGAAATCTAGCACTTTTTACACAAACGAAGCATTCTGATGAAAAACTGTTGAACGTAATCGGTTTACAAATGGCGTCGTATTAAACTTATTGCTTATAGAAACTGCTCAACCCATAGACATTTTACTCAACATTTACAAAACGAACATTTTCAATGCACAACTTTCAAATTTATGTCAAAATTAATTCTGTATTGAATACTAAAAGGCCATGCTGTTTATTTACAGCTAGGATCTGGATAAAAATCAATCATTGAAATGTATTTCAATCGTAAGGATTCCTATCTCACAAGTATACAAGAAGCTTATCTCGTCACATGCTATCAATTCATTGAAACTTTTCGAAACCTGACACCATTTAAAATATCCCAACCGGATCGAGTGAGCCTGCCGAAAAATCTTGCAACCGTCCTTCCACTACCAATGGAAAATCACAAAATCCTGCACGCATTTCTTGATTTGTTTTCAGTTTTCATTTTCCCACGTGCATTCCCGCATCGTGCTATCTGCCGCCTGTATAGGGATCGGTTCCCCTCGGTTTAGCCAAAACAGGGAATGGTTAAAATCACACCCGGAATCCAATCGGAAAAACAGCACTCTCACTTGGGCCTATCTCAACCGTTGTAACTCCCCTGTTTTCCCTCCCCAGATGTACCTTTCGCAACGGATGCCTACCTTCCAGATTTATCTAGAAAATCCAGATTTTGTATCGCTCTGCCAGACCAATTTTTTAGAAAAGTCTGGAAGGCCAAATCTCTTCCAGATACATTTTAGAGATTCTTCCAGACTTTTCGAAAATAGTACTGACAACCCTGCTCCTTCGCTGGCTACGGTCGACAGTTTGGAGGGTTCAAACCTGGCAGATTGAGAACGGGACGAAGGCTGTCAATCCCTGGTCCATTTAGCAAACGAATCACAAAACCCGACCATCCAATCGACTACGACAACGACGACTGGTCAACCGACGCATGAGAGTCATCTTCTACCCGGTCCCACATGGCTATCAAATATACATTGAGAGATAGACTCTGCACTCGGTATCATACGACCTGAACAAGACTAGCCAGAAGAGCCCCGAACGACCTAGATTCGCCGAGATTGAGAGAGACAGTCCTAGGGAACGTCACACAATCTATCACCATCATGGGTGTAATTTACTACAAATATCGGAATAAAATATTGCAATCACACATTTGTATCACCCTGATCGGCCATCGAAGGAGTGCGAGTAGGCAACCGAATGGATAGATGGATGGATGGATGGATGGATGGGTTTGTGTCACCGTGACCAGCTCCAGCGACCAGTTTGGGGTTGTCTGGCTTTTATCAGACTGGTGAAATATTAATTTGATTATGTTTTCCTACGAATGTCTATCTCAAACTACTTTGGTGTGAGTGAGTATGAGAGCGGAAAATTATTTCGGACGCCAGCCAAGCAGGATCGACCGGGTGCTACAAATTACATATGGATCAAATTATTCACAGTGCGGAACAGAAAATTCGAGTTGATGGAAATTATCTCGGCGATGAAAGAGAACTTGCCGAAATTGACTCGACTTGTCCGGGAAGAGGAAGTGGTATCTCCCTGTTCGGAAGAAACCAATCATAGGATTACTTATTAATTCGGATGAAGTGGACAGGTCGAATGGAGGCAGATTCGGTTGCACTTAATGGTGTGTGTTATTGAGCTTTGATTATTGCTTAAGGATTTATTATTTGGATTTTTAATGGATTGGGCTTTATACTAAGGGAGTCTAATCGTTGGATAAACTTATCGTATTATTTACATGAGATAAAGGTAGTGCTTAATTCTGGATGGTTTTGTTATGAACCAATTTGACACATTTTAGGTGATTCGTGACTTGTCTGGCGGACGAGATTTGAACTCGCGATCAACGCGATGACGAGAGGAGCAACACGATAGTTGGGTAAAGAAGAATTGCATTATAACACACCATCGACTGGAAATGCTCTCGCAACGTGGGGCTTTAGGTCGTGATGAAAACGTCGCTAGAACTATTCCACAGCCGCAGTCAGTTTATGAGCAAAAGAAGGACGCACATTTTTTGCCTGTAGACTTGGAAACATACTTCAACTCTCCGCGTACATCGTACGGGTTAGGCAAAAGATGTGCGTCTAATTTTAAAAACTGTCGCATTAATGGCCCTTCGCTCATTTTCAACTTCTATTCAATTTTCATACTGCCGTACTCTAACGGAACTATCCACCTACAGTCTTCTAAAGATCATTCTCTAGCTAATAAATTAACACCCTAAAGCTTCATGTTAGCATTTCCAACCAACTCTTAAAATCGCTAGCTTCGCGTATGAAGTAACATAAAAAACACTTTGAATGTAAAAAAAAGTAGTTTTTGTCCTTATTGCAAAATATAAGACCCTTATTTTTTTTTTTGTCTTAAGGGTGACCAATTCCAAGATATCATTTTAATTCAAAAATATTTCTTTTTTTAAAATATAACTTTTGAACCGCTGAGCTGATGTCTAGGATCAAAATATCAAATAAAAGGTAATCAAAAAAAAAAAATTTATAAAAAATATAAAAGTATGAAAATTTGTTTTTTATATTGAAACACATTGATTGTAATTGTTGTTGATAATTTTCATGGTTTCGCAATATGTTTTATATTCTTCTTTGAAAATTAAGCTTTTGAACGCTTATAACTTTGTCAGTTATAGATGAAATTAGAATCCAAATACACCAATCGGTAGGAAATAACTCTCATAATCTGCCACAATATACACTTTTTAAATTATCCATAAAAACTGTTGAAAAATGTACAAATAAAAAGTGATAATTTTATCACTGTTTTCATGAAATAAACGTTCTCTCCAAACCCAGTCGTCATAATCGAGTATCATTTGGTTGCACATCGTGCTGCTTGAATAAGTTATAAAACAGCGCTGTTTTTGTGCCTCAACTCATTTTCGCTTCGGACGGTGGGTAAGTAGGTAGCAGCCGCAGCAGCAGTAGTAGCAGTAGGAAGGCAGTGGTTCCTGCCAAGCACGCAGCGATCGAGTTTTGCACCTCGAACCTTGCGCGTCGTTCCAGTCGAGATCAATGACCGTTACCTCGATGGTGCAAGCACTCCGAAGTAGATCAACCTCCTTGCATGAATGATAACGATCCCGCATTCTACAAACCTCGATTACTTGATTGAAATGGCATATCAGTTTTTGTAAACAACGCATTTTATCGTCGGTTTGGCGTACTAACGCATACTAACACCACTATATCAGGTAGGGGAAAATTTCCCCTATCTGATGGTAGTGTTAGCATGCGTGGGTGAGCAACCAGTTACGCCAAATCGTTGATCGGCGTTGTTTATAAAAACTGATACGTCCCTTCGAAAAAGTAATCGAGAAATTCTTCTCGGGCTGTGTCCCAATTGCCGAATTAAATTTAACTCGTGGTTAAACGTGACATTTTGAAAGTTATTTTCAATATTCGGAAATCCTGAAAATGTATCGGTTTTTTAGCAAAACTCAGCCACGGTTTCAAAAACTTAACTTCTAGTCGGTCAGCAATAACAACGCATGGAGAGCAGGGTTATTCGATAACTCATCAATCTATGTTACTTAGGACCTAATGCAATGTCCAGATTGAATACTATCTGATTTTTTAATGTAGTGCTGTATTAGGTTGTATTGGCTATCAAAAGCAACAACTAACACACCAAGAAATGTAAATCCAAGTGAGTTAGTAACAAAAGAGAAAATCTATCATCACGGTTACGTCCTTATGTATGCTCACTGTCGAATTTTTAATCTGCGATAGACATGGAAGTCACTTTTTTCCCACCACAGAAACGCCCAGTGTTCTTATACCAAATGATGCATGTGCGTCTACAAAACGCGAACGAAATCTTTAAAATATTACAATATTTAGTAAATTGTTTTGCTCAATCGATAGATAGAAGATGTACCGAGAATTTATGGGAGGGATCAACTACGAAATGTTGCATAACATTGGTGCAAGATTGTGCACTCCGTTTTTGTGTGTGCATTTCTTTAGCGTTTTGAGAAGTTGAATCGCTGTGGAAACCAAATATCAGCTCTCACAAAACTTATGTATAACAAAGAAACTTGAGCTTCACGTTTGCTGCAGTGCAGTACACAAGGAGTTTCAATTTCATGAGTGCTGTCACAACCGTCCAAGATTTGTGCACTAGAAATCTTGAAGTGATAGGGAATATCAGCCATCATGACGGTCATCGTTGGACGCTTCAATGAATCACCTGAAGATACCCTTTCTCATATCTGATTGAAATTTAGGAACCAAATTTAATAGAATATGTATTCGAATTTTTATGAGGTCCTGAATTTAACCAAGTTATGCTAGGTAGGAAATCCAAAATATGTACATAGGACCGAAATCATAGGTTACTTCTACTGTATTTTAAACCAATATCTAGAAAAATGCACGAGAATTTCTCTACACAGCTAAACATATTTAGTCTATGTCAACCATGCGGTCGTGTCTTATACACAACCCCACATTTTTTTTAATTTTTCAGCTAGATTGACGTACAGAATTGATGTCTAAATTGGCTAAAACAATTGAAAATTTGTTGAACCTCTTAACGGAATCCCTTTATGAAGTCCTGAATACTACTTGCACACTTCATCAGTGCCAAGTACTCAACACCACCCAACACTACTTGGTACTAATGAAGTCTGCAAGTAGTAGACGAAATACGCGTATCTTTCAAAAGACAAGCAATTATAACGGAATTTAAAGGAAATAAACCAACCCACTCAAAGCTCTCCATAAATTGAAAATTGTTGTTTTTTCTTTACAGTCTTATCCAAGGATGCTAAAGCAACTCAGGTCGTGAAACAACTTCAAACAATATTGTACTATGTGTACAAATAGTGCGAAAAACCTATTTTGTTGCACTGTTCATAATTTATAAGAAAACTAAAATCTAAGAGCACAGTATCTAAAAGAATAATTTTATTTGTTTTGTGAAGTTGCCTTTTTAAGAAGGACGTAACATGCATAATTGAAGATCCTTTTTTTTCATTTTTTTTATATATTAAGAACTAAAAATAATTTGCTAACAACGTATTTTTGATACAGTCCTTAGAACTTTAGGCTTTTAAATATGTAAATTGTCATAGTAAATTATACGATAAGTTTTATGTGAAAATATTTTGATGTGTGGATGGACGAATGAAGAAATTAAAAAGTTTGCTTGCAAGAGACTACTTGAACATAGAAAAAAAGAATTGAATTACTACGTGTAAAATTCCCCAGCAGTACACAATTTTTTGGCAGCAGCTAATAGATTCATCGACCTGTCAGCATTTATATTTATAAATACAAGCATGACATTAAAATAGTACAATCAACGTCCAAAAAGGATTACAGACCAATCCTTTCCAAAACGGCATTACCGAGGTGGAATGGAGCATGATAGATGATAATGGTGATTACGTTCAACAGGTCAACAGGAAGCAAACCAACCGCAGCTGAAGCGTGTTGCGTGTTGCTTTACAAGAGTCTGATCTATTGGACTCCGCGTTTGTTCAGGAATGAATAGATGGTTTGGGAAATGGGCGGCGCTTCGTTTTCCCTCAATCGCGGCAGTGAATTCTTTCCGCTGGATTAAGTCATTGTCGGGATGTTTAACAACTTAATTATGAATATTTAGCCTAGACGGCGGACGTGATGAAAGTACACTCAAATCTGTTTTATGCGTTTTTTTTCGCCGCTATTTTTGATCGTCTGATCTCAATTTTCAACCATATTAAATGGATTTTGTTTAAAAAAGTTACATGGTGGCATTAAAACTGCTGTTTGAGGGCAAAATGTCCGCATGATGGTAAAATAAAATAAACGCGTAAAACAGAATTGAGTGTGTACAGTGTCGTGTCCACTTGAAGAAGGCGCAGTCTTGTTTCCGTGCGAGTAAGTAGTAGTAGTATTCTATTCAGCCTTTTGCTGGTTCGCTTCTTCCCGTGCGAATAACAAATGAAAACACGTTCACGTGGCGATGAGGCTTCCAGTTTTGCTAAAATGCTTGGCGGTTGGAACTGACATGGTAATTTAAGTGTGAGCAATTTGTTAGAAGTGTGTACGTGTCAACGGATGTACTCATTGTTGTTGCTTAACCTTTGAATTGGGTGTGATTAACAACTGGTTGCTCCTTCTGGGTGAATAATGTATTGAAAAAAAAATATTTGGCAGCATGGATACAATGCAAAACCATTATAGAGGAGGCATAAACGATTACCGCGATACAGTCTTGCACATATTCTGACATTTCTAGACTTCCCTGACATAGATTTTCATAGTGATAACCATTGTAATAAAAAAACAAAAGATTTTTTGCTAATTACACTAAAGTCTTTTTTTACACGGTTTTTTTTACGCGGTTTTTTTTTACACGATTTACACGGTACGTTTTTAACGATTTCTCGACAACGATACAACCTATCGCCTTGATTCCAATCACATTATCCGTTTCAAGCTATAGGTAATCGAATGGCATACTTAAAAAAAAATCACAATTTTTGGTGTAAATACAGAAATTTTTAAAATATGTCTATATGGACCATATCATGCTTTAATTACGAATGGCATCAAAATCTGATTTTTTTAAAACATTTAAGCATGCGAATAATCAAAATCTCGTAGGTTTTTTTTTACACGGTTTTTTTTTACACGGTACGTATCCCCCGTGTAAAAAGAACCTGAGTGTACTTTATTTGTACAGGCTCAATCAAATAACCATTAGAGATCGAAGTAATCATTTGCGTTATACATAATAAATGACTTAAATCTAAAGTTAATGAGATGGCGCTGTTCCACTGGTGGGAAGTGATAAAAGTCCCCATATAGAAATTGAGAGAAGTGTGAATAATTCGCTTTCGGTGCATGTTCAGGTCAAAAAAAGTGAACGACAACCTAAAGAAATTAGTCAGGGGCTTTGTCGTTCAGTTTTTTTCCCGGAAATTAATGATAAACAAGCTACAATTAAATAAAAATGATTTTTCCCCATACAATTTTACCTGCTTTACTACCAGTCCCCAGAGAGCCAAAAAATTCAATATGAGAGAGAAATTCTCTCTCACGAGCTCAATCTCTCAACATACCATGTATTTTGTTGACACTCGATTTGTTATTTCCCTTTCACAGATTACAAAATAGAGTACCTGACACTACAAAACATGTCAGGTACCTCTATATATGCATTTGCTTTAACATTTGAAGTCCCTCCTTTTTACATATTCTGCGCAAAAGATACTTTATGCCCCGCCCCATACATAAAATTCGGCGGGAAATTCTGTGAAGGGTGATCTATTTTGTGTGCAGAATGTGTAAAAAAGGAGGGACTTCGAATAATAATCTAAATGTGAACAATTATAGGCAAACAGATTGTGTCTAGTTTCCGATAGATGTCACCGCAAACAACAGCTGTGACATCTGATGAAACATGAATGCAGAAGCTTGACAAAATGATCAATTGAAACGTATACTCGCGGTCGTCTCGAGGTTAGTGGACATTTACAATGTTACGGATGGGGAGAGGGAGAAGGTTAATCAAACTTACAATCTACGGTTAACATTCTTCATAAAAACATTTCTGAGATTCATAAACTCCAGATCGCGTCTAGCCAAAATATACCGAACTGGAACCTCGAGCCCGAAGGGAATCGTATAGCTCTTGATTCCACTAAGCGCAGCACAATACCAAATAATGTTATCTGCGTCCTGATAACCTTCACCACATTCACAGAGATTTATGTCCTCCAGTCTCACACGGAACAAGTGAGCGTTTAACGAATAGTAATTGGACATGAGGCAAGACATCACACGAATGAAGTCTCGACCCACCTTCAATCTTTTGAACCAAGGGCTCTCCGACACCTTAGGGATGATCGAATATAGTCATCGTCCCGAACTCTCTTTACTCGAATTTTTTTTTACCAGCTGGCAAGCAACTGGTGACTATAAATGAAGAAAAATTCATTGTAGGCGATTTGTTGCTTGTAAATATCACCTTCCATAGCTCCCACCTTAGCCAGAGAATCCGCCATCTCATTGCCCGAAAACGAGCAATGAGATGGGACCCATGCAAAGGTTATGACAAAAGATCTTAAAGCACTTAGAAGCTCTCGATTTTCATGAGCAAATAAGAGTAGTGCTTTACCGGCCTCATGGAGCGAATAGCCTATACAGAACTGAGACTCTCCGTAAAAATTAAAAAGTGAGCTGGTAAAAGTGAGGCGATGGTTTCTAGCATATAATGTATTGCCGCCAGCTCAGCAACATATATGAAACAAGAAGCTTGAAGCATTCGGGAGGCGCTATGAAATTAGTTTAAAACACCTTAACCAGCGGACGCCTCTATTACCACCGATAGCTAATCGATAACAAATGAATATATTAATGTGGTATGATACCAGATTTTGGTTTGTTTGTGGTATAAAACCTTGTTTTGATGGAATTGGTTCGAAATGCTAACATGAAACTTTAGTGTGATAATTTATTAGCTAGAGAATGATCTTTAGAAGAGGGTAGGTGGATAGTTCCGTTAGAGTACGGCAGTATGAACATTGAATAGAAATTGAAAATGAGCGAAGGGCCATTAATGCGACAGTACAAAGTCAAACGCATACCTTTTGCCTAACCCGTACGATGTACGCGGAGATTTGAAGTATGTCTTCAAGTCTACAGGCAAAAGATGTGCGTCCGCCTTTTGCTCATTACTGACTGCGGCTGTGAAATAGTTCTAGTAATGTTTCATCAATACCTAAAGCCCAACGTTGCGAGAGCATTTCCAGTCGATGGTGTGTTATAATGCAATTCTTCTTTACCCAACTATTGTGTTGCTGTTGTTTTGATATTATTCAGTAATCAAAATATTTTGTATAATATCAAATGAATACCAAAATAACAAAACGTGATTTTTCAGTTTTTAGACAATAATACCTAAAAGGGTTATTGAATCGGTATTAAAAGACCTTCAAAATAACAAACTTTTGTGTTCTGGCATCTAAAAAAGCGTCTGTAATCCGTTTGTTATTGCAATAACTAAATTATTAATTTGTTTGTTATTCGTAGAATATTTTTGAGGTATTATTTTTGGTATTTTACCTCTTATGTCAGCCTCACTAATACCATATTTAGGTTGCCAGTTATACTATTTTCATACCTGAATTTGGTATTAATAAGTTATTGTTTTCCTGCTCGGGTCTGCTCCTTCTGCTCTATCTGTGGAATCAACTTGACCAAACTTTGCAGTGTATAATGACGGAGCAATCATGGAACAATGATGCTCTGGGATTTCATGAATCTCTTGCTCGATCTCTTGCTTCATAGATAAAGGGTGTCCACAGATAAATTGCATTTCTTTCAAAAAGCTTAAATTAATGAAATTTTTGGTGAGATGGCCTCAGCGTGTATTGTGAAATTTCTAGTAGTTTTAAAAATGTCGTCGAAGGAACAGCACGTGCGCTAGAAAATTTTGCACACTCACCTCAACGACCCACATTTTTCGCACCGAGCCACCGGAAAGATGTTGGAAATCCAACAATCTACTGTTTCTCGTGTCATTAAACGTTTTGGAGAACGTTTAACTGTTGATCGGAAGCAAGTGAGTACAAGAAAAAAGTGTTTTGTACTGCGTTGAAGATCACAAGCGAGTGGTTGCTGCCATCAAACGCAAACCTAACTATTCCGTTCCGGATGTCGCGGGAAAACTGCACCTGAGAGAAAGTTTTGTGCAGAAAGCCAAGAAACGAGCAGGACTACGTTCATTCAAGGTTCAGAAGGCACCAAAACGCAATGAACGACATAATAGGACGGCTATAACGCGGGCACGTAAACTTTACACACGCATGTTGAAAAAATCCGATTGCTGTATCATGGACGATGAAACATAGAAATTTCTAAAAAAAACGCAGGTTACTCAATGCTAACTTGAGTTTTTGAGAAAATGTTCATACAACAGAGTAAAAGTGACTCTGCCTCTCTTTGAGTTCGTCTCATCGGTCGTGTGTCTGGTTTTATTGACGCACGATTGATTTTTAACCTTCGTCAACTGTCGAGTTATGTGAAAATGAAGCACAAATCACCCTTTAATAAACGGACTGACCGTACGCAAAATCCGAGAAGAGAACGACATCCAATTGAAGCTGAAATTGTCCTTCTACGAATGGCAAAGGGCATAGTTGGACAGTTTTAACAAATAGTGTGATTTGTTGATCATATAGGGGGAATTCAGGTAATGTCGGCCTAAGTGTCCCTAATTTGAGCTCACACATAAATTCAGCAATCGACTAAATTTTCAATAGCAACCAAAAATATCCATTAGTAACGTCCCAATAACGCGTTCATCTAGATAAAATTGCTGATTTTTAGCGATGGGCCCAATCTTAGATCCATAGGCCAACATTAGAGACATTTCCCCTACATTAAGTAGATAAAAATTCTGAATGTTATCCATCGCGTAGGTTTTTTTTTTTTTTTTGGCAAGGAGGAAACCTTCAAAAGGCCATCGTGCCACCGCTTGATGACTGGGCGCTAGACTGATACAAAATTTAAAATGTTCGCTCCACAGTGCTCAAACGGTTCCAAATTCGGTCCTGCTTAGCCTCCCAAAATTTGAACTACTTTAGTAAGAAACTGTCTTGGCACAAACCATTTCAAGTTTATATGGGAATTACTATGGGAAAACTTATGTTTTTGTACATATTTATCTAAACATTCACCACATCACTGTGCTTTTAAAAATCATAGCTGTGGTTGAAGAAAATTTTCTCAGCTCAACTTTGTTGAAAACCACTTTTCAATCAAATGCACGGAACAAAAGTTATTAATGATTCAAGTTACTGATGTCTTATGATTATGCTCATTCAACTGTTCAGCAGGCAACATTGGTGTTTCTGGTGAGAAGAATAGAGCAAAAATATCATGGCTACTAAAGGGTGATACGGTCAAAATTTGGTCAATATCAACTTGACGTATTTCTTTCAATTTTGCATTTAAAAAACCTGAACACCCCTCATTTTGAAGGTGTGTGTGTAGAATGTTGCTCCTATTTTGATTTTGGAATTCACTCTTCAGTTGTCAAAATGCCGTCCAAGCAAGAAGAGCAGCGTATCAAAATTTTGCTCGCGCATCGCGAAAATCCGAGCTACTCGCACGCAAAGTTGGCAAAATCGCTAAAAGTTGCCAAATCAACCGTTACAAATGTAATTAAAGTGTTTGGGGAACGTTTGTCGACAGCCAGGAAGTCTGGATCGGGGGGAAATCGAAAACCGGAAGCCGCTGAGACGACAAAGAGAGTTGCCGGTAGTTTCAAGCGAAACCCTAACCTCTCTCTCCGAGATGCCGCAAATAAGCTGGGTGTATCGTCTACAACCGTGCATCGAGCCAAAAAACGAGCCGGACTATCGACTTACAAGAAGGTAGTGACTCCAAATCGCGATGATAAACAAAATACGACGGCCAAAGCGCGATCCCGGAGGCTGTACACGACGATGCTGACGAAGTTTGAGTGCGTGGTAATGGACGACGAAACCTACGTCAAAGCCGACTACAAGCAGCTTCCGGGACAGGAGTTTTATACGGCAAAAGGAAGGGGAAAGGTAGCAGATGTTTTCAAGCACATGAAACTGTCAAAGTTAGCAAAGAAATATCTGGTTTGGCAAGCCATCTGTACCTGTGGCTTGAAAAGCAGCATTTTCATAGCTTCCGGGACTGTCAACCAAGAAATTTACGTGAAAGAGTGTTTGAATAAACGTCTGCTGCTTTTCCTGAAGAAACACGGTTGTTCCGTACTGTTTTGGCCGGATTTGGCATCTTGCCATTACGGTAAAAAGGCCATGGAGTGGTACGCCGCCAACAACGTGCAGGTGGTTCCCAAGGACAAGAACCCTCCCAACACGCCAGAGCTCCGCCCAATTGAGAAATACTGGGCTATTGTCAAGCGGAACCTAAAGAAGACCAAAAAAACTGCTAAGGGCGAGCAGCAGTTCAAGGCAAACTGGCTTTCTGCGGCGAAGAAGGTGGACAAGGTGGCTGTACAAAATCTGATGGCAGGGGTCAAGCGTAAGGCCCGGCAATTCGGATTTGGAAAAGCGGAAGCCTAACTGAATATTTTTCCTGAATTTTATACTAATTGAACTTGAAAAAGAAATTTAATTTGATTTTTTAAATAAACGATTTCACCGATTTACACGCGTTTTCCCTTGACCAAATTTTGACCGTATCACCCTTTATGTCACACTGCAGAATACAGTGTTGCAAACAGAACAGCTGCTTCATCATGCCATAAGATTATCAATCTCTTAAACAATTAATAACTATTTAATTTGACATTTGGCTGAAAAAAGATACAGCGCAAAGTTGTAGTATAGAAAAATTCCCGTAAGAATAGTTATAGAACTTTTCGATAAAGCAATATGGAAAATGGGTAGAAGACAATGAACAAAAAGTTTGGTTTTCACATAGTAATTTCCATATAAACTTCGTATGATTTGTGCCAAGTCAGTTTCTTACCAAATGATTTTAAATTTTGGGAGGCTTATCAGGACCTGATTTGAAGCCGTTTGAGCACTGTGGAGCGAAATTTTCAAATTTTGCATCAGTCTACTGGGCGCACAGGCGCGGTGACACGGTATGTGGGATTCTTTCCGCACGAAAACCTCCTTGGACGCCTTGCCCTTTTCCCCCGGAACCACTTATCGTATTCCTTCGAAGGGGGCTGTGCATTACGCACCTAACTTTACCTCAGCTAATTGGCGCTTCCAGTTCGCTGATCGTCTCTCCAATTTGTGAGCCATTTAGCTCCCAGCGTCGCGTTCTACTCGGTAAACCCCAGTGGTGGATTCAGCCTACTCTGATGGAGAGTTCTCTCGGCTTCGGCTTTCACTTCGCACTTGTGTGAGCACATTACTACTTTCTAGCTGGTCCTCTCAACATTTTTGCTGCAGCGCTGACATGATCTGCTTTACTGCTCTGCTGACGACGTTAAAAATTCCCTCCACTCGAAACATTTCTTCGACGACATTCTCCGTGCTAAGGGCGAGCATCTCCTCTCGCACAGCATGAAATCTAGGACATTCGAAGACCACGTGCTCTGGTGATTCTTCCACATTCCCACACTCCGGACAGAAGGGTGACGTTGTGTGTCCGAACAGATGCAGGTGCTTCCTGAAGCAGCCATGACCAGAAAGGAAATGCGTCAAGTGGAAGTTGATTTCTCCATGCTTCCTGTTCACCCAGGTCGAAAGAATCGGTATTAGCCTGTGTGTCCATCTACCGTTCTCTGCTGCATCACACTCCTGCTGCCACTTAGCTATCGACACCGTTCTCACCATTTTTCGTACTCCTCTGGTTTCTCTCGTCATATAGCACTCGTAGTCCTCCGCCAAGGTGATGCCGATTGGGATCATACCGGCGATAACGCATACTGCCTCCATCGAAATGGATCTGTACGCACTCACGACTCGCATGGCCATGAGCCGGAACGT
Organism: Ochlerotatus camptorhynchus; assembly: GCF_037179485.1. Taxonomy (NCBI): domain Eukaryota; kingdom Metazoa; phylum Arthropoda; class Insecta; order Diptera; family Culicidae; genus Ochlerotatus; species Ochlerotatus camptorhynchus. Next base: position 1,653,103 of record NW_027040794.1, on the reverse strand, counting down.
ACTGCCCAATTTCCTTCGTTTTCAGCGCTTTAATACTCCGTACCTTAGTATCGATGAGGACACACTAGCCAGAAGACGCCTCTTGCTGCTGCTTGGACCAGTATTGTTCGGCATGATTCTGGCTATTGCGTTGATGACCTTCGCCGCCTTCTCGCAAGCATATTCGATGTGGCTGTTAAAACTTAGGCGGTCGTCGATCATCACTCCCAGATACTTCAGCACGCGCTTCGAAACAATGGTGTGTTCACCAACGGTGATTTCTGCCCGCTGCACTGCTTTGCAGTTACTGACCAACATCACTTCTGCAGCTTCGCTCCTTGCATCCAGTTACCAATCGTATCTATCGCCTCGGCCGCCAGCATTTCCACTTCTTCCAGCGTCTCACCGGTTACCGTCAAGACGACATCGTCCGCAAAGCTTACAATCTCAACTCCTTTGGGCAGCTTGAGCGTCAGCACGTCATTGTACATTCCGTTCCACAGCGTGGGACCTAGAATGGAGCCTTGTGAAACTCCCGCCGTGATTTTAAGCGATTTCTGCCCCGTGTCTGTCGCGTAGATCAGGACCCGGTTCTGGAAGTAACTACTTAGAATCCTGCAGAGGTAGTCTGAACCCTCATTCCATGGAGCGCCTTGGCTATGGCCTCCCATCTGGCGCTATTGAATGCATTCTTCTCATCAATCGTAATCACTGCGCAGTATCGATTTCCTCTCCGCTTCTGTTTGGAAGCTTTCTCGGCTCTGTCAATCACTGTCCGAATTGCATCCACCGTCGATCTTCCTTTACGAAATCCACACTGCCTCTCCGACAATCCGTGTTTACTCTCCATGCATTTCGTCAGCCTGTTTCCCGGCGGTTTTCCGGGCAACAGCACAAGCTTTTGTCTTCCACCTATCAGGGAACTGACCCTCGTCTAGACTTTTCTGCAGCACCATCCTGAACATGTCCGGGAACGTCTGCAGGATAATCCGAGATGCTGGAAAACCACAACACTCCACGTCAAAACATGATTGTTTGTAATGAACAACAGAGATACGCGCTATTTCATATAGTTTCTGCGGTTGATGGTTAATTTTAACTATACGAATGGTGCTACCAACGGTGACTACGACGACGATAATAGCGAATACGGAACTTATCATTTGTCTAGGATATATACCCTTTGCCCGGCACCTCCACTGGATCTTTATGTCCACCATCTGTCACTGTCTGCAAAATATATCTAGTATCAATTACCTGTATTGTGATACTTCCTTCAACGAAAACAAATTTTCATGGATTACATGAGAGGAGACTCTCGTCTAAATTCGCTGGTCCACCGAGCACTCGGAAGGAGCAGGCCGTATATCATTGAATGAATGTAGAGATTAGTATGAGATGGTGTTTATGCAAAGTTCGAAAAGACAATGAAGTAATGATATACAAACAGTCATTCCATAGCAAAACGATATAGTGGTTCTCAGTATTTCGTAAAAATTGGTAGTTTTGTTCCTTATCGCAAAATATTAGACCCGTATCTTTTTATTTTGTCATTAAGTTGACCATTTCCATGTTAGGATGATCCAAATAATCGTTTTTTTTTCCAAAAATTATTTTTTTAAATTTATTACTTTAAAAGTTCAGAAAGATGTTTATTATAGTTTGAACATAGTGAAGACCTAAAATATAATAAAATATATGTGACCGTCTCTTTCTCAATTTAGGTGAAATAAACTACTGTCATTTCCTCAGCAAATTTGTTTGAAACAATTTTTGCTATAACTTTGATGGAAACGTTAACCCTCTATCTCGACATTGTGAAAAAAAAGTTGGAGGGTGGTGTACAAGACACAACCGCATTGTTGACGTAGGACTACGAAATTTTTGTTCGATTTTCTAGTTTGTTGTTTCGGATATTGTTTTGAAATTAAGTGAATTTCATAACTCAACTCTTTTGTAGAAATTTGTGGTGGCCCTGAAAAGGGCCGATTGTTTGGGTGGTTTTGTATAACCAGTTGATGGTTGATGAAGTGCCTTCTGAGATTGATGTTGTCCTTGGAGTGTTGGAGGCCTTGGGCAATATGGAGGCCATGCAATACGGTCGAGAACATGACACGATGTTGGATTGATGATTCACCTTAGGCATGATTGGATGGCATCGATGATACAGCTGTGGATCGAATGAGAAGTGCGTATATACAAGAAGATTAGTGAAATGTTTTGTTTGTCATACCGAGTTGGATATAAAACTTACCACAGAATTGGCCTGTGATACGAGAAGCACGAACAGCACCGTATACATTCTGCCAACATAATTTATTTCCCTAACAAATTATTTGATTTTTGAATCATTTTGATGTATTTAGTGACAAATTGAATGGGTGAATCATGGGTTACTCTATATAAATTCTATTCTAACTGTTTACTGAAATGAACTTGGTGGCCCTGAAAAGGGCCGTTTTGTTACGTTGGTGATAAGTTTTAACCTCCGAAACCGTACAGAGTGCGTCCCTGTCGCTTCAGAGCGTAGACGACATCCATAGCCGTGACGGCTTTGCGCTTGGTTGGTTGGTTCAGTGTAGGTGACGGCATCACGCATATTTTCTAGGAACACCTTCAGCACATCTCGGGTTTCCTCGAAAATCAGACCGGAGACGCTTGACACAATCACGTCGAGCCAGACGACGGATGGCAGGCTTGGGAACAACCTGGATGTTTTCACGCAGAACCTTCCGATGACGCTTGGCGCCTCATTTTCCAAGCCTTTGCTTCCCTTTGCTTACTTTATGCTTGTTTGTCGTTGAACACTTGATGCTTGTTTGTCGTTGAACGGGTGAATCGAAACTATATTATATAGCCAATGGGAAGCGAGAAAATATGGTACCGGCAGAGCTGGCAGTCTATATAACAGGTTGATATCTACGCTTTAGGCTTAGTTTCGATTCACCCGTTCAACGACAAACAAGCATCAAGTGCTTCGAAAAGGAGACACCAAGCGTCATCGGAAGGTTCTAGGTGAAAACATCAAGGGTACGTCGTCTGGCTCGACGTGGTTATGTCAAGCGATCTTCGAGGAAACCCGAGGTGTGCTGAAGGTATTCCTAGAAAATATGCGTGATGCCGTCACCTACACTGAACATACCAAGCGCAAAACCGTCGTGGCCATGGATGTCGTCTACGCTCTGAAGCGACAGGGACGCATTCTGTACGGTTTCGGAGGTTAAAACTTATCACCAATGTAACAAAACGGCTCTTTTCAGGGCCACCAAGTTTATTTCAGAAAACAGTTAGAATAGAATTTATATAGAGTACCTCTGCTTCCAAGTTTGGTTACAAGATTACAACTCTAGTGAGCAGCGGCGCCCGTGGTGTAGTGGTAAGCGTCCCAGCAGGCCTGGGTTCAATCCCAGTCAACGCTGCCGGGAAGTTCTGAGGCATAATATCTCTGATCACGCCTTCCTTCGAGGTTCCCGATTCAAGAGTTGATGGGTCGATAGGTAGGGTCCAGGTGTTGTACACACACCAACTGCTCATTTGGTAATAACTTTTCACTCAGATGTTGAAATTTATTATTCTTTAAAGTAATTCATAGATTAGGCTCATAGAGCTTAACATTTGAATCAACGCTAATCAATTTAACACTTAAATTCCGAGATGTGTAGTGAGCATTTCTCACCTCATTTTTACAACGCCAAAACAAATACGGTTTACTACTAGCATTAAAATTTACTTTATTTTACGTATCTATAACAAGCTTAAACTCTATTCTATCTACTGTTTCAAAAAGAACTATATTCCGTCAACTGTGTGCAAAGTTATTAGCAAATGAGCAGTTCGTGACCAAAACTGTGTATACCAAGCATGGGTGTGGGTAACATTGGTGCTTCAGCACGGAAAACAAATCCAAGGAAAAAACAGCATTTTGTGTGGTCGTTGGGGGCGTGTGGTTCTGAATTGGCAACAAAATGTTCCGCAATTTTATCCTCCCTATTCGTACACGCCCGAAGATCGGAGGCGAATGTCACTTCGACTTGTTTCATCTAGGAACCATTCTCTGATGACTGTGTTGGGGAAGCAGCACATGCATGTACGTAATTGGTGGATTTTTTAGTTATTTAGAAGCTTTTGGACAATGCTTGACATTTACCACTTTTTCAATAGTTTCAATTTAAAAGCAACAGTCAAGAGCATTGTTATCGATGCTTAGAAGTGTTTCTGATCGATTGATGATAAAATAATTGAAATTGGTCCAGGGGCAGCTAAGTTATTAACGTTCAAAATCTTTCATAATTTCATTTTTCGCTTTTCATAAATTGTACCCCCATCTTCCCGAAAGACGTAGTCCTACGTCAAAAAATATCATCACACTTTACGGGGGATTGATCACAAAATTCACATCTTTCAAATATGAAGCATGTCGTACCCGTTAACTTTTCCCAAAGTGCCATTACTCCAAATCAACTCTCCAAGGTGCTATTAATTATGAGCGTCAAAATGGAGTTTTAAACCAATGTGCACTGGATTGATTTCAAAGATCAAAATATCAAATGAAAGGTAGTTAAAAATTTACGAATTATTTACGAAAATATAATGATTTTAAAAAAATCAAGATTTTGTATTGAAAAACATTAATTGTATTTGTTTTTTTTTATGGTTTTCATGTTTTGTAGATAGAATCGAATTATTTAACAAAACTGCACCACAAAAGCATTGTAGTGAATATTATATCTGTGCTTCAATATACTTGGGTTTCCATCATCCGTAATATTCAGAATGTTTGTCTGTGTTAAATCTATTAACCTCCCCCACAACACCTGCATTATACAAGGATGAACACAGGTTTCCTTTCAGATAGGAATCGATTGTGACTAAATGTGAAATCTACAACCCAGCCTATTCAAATAGATATTTTATTCAAATTCACGGCTGAGTGAATAATCCCACTGACTGTGGTGGTTGAGCAGCTACTAGCGGATGACACTCAATAAGCGACGTGAAGCCCCGTAATCAAAGGATCGATCAAAATCTTCCATTTGTTTGTATTTCATTGCACTGACATCCCAGGTAATCTCCATCGATGGCACAGCCGAAGTCAAATATGCTTGAGCTGATTCCATCCGGCATGATCCCGACAAAGGATGAATTCTTCTTAACCTTTTTTTACGCTTTCGCTTTGAATCCGTTCTCCTTCATCCGTACGACGGAAGGCAAATCTAAATTTAATGGCAAATATGTGGCCGATTCAACTGTACCAAACGAAGCACAAATGGATTTTGTTGTCTCTTCCCAGTATGAAGATATGTTTTTGTTTCCAATTAAGATTGTATGCTTATCTGGGAGATTTTGTGTTGATATCGATACGCTTTTTATCGATTGAAAATCGATGCTCTTCACCCCAATTCTGAACCTGTGTCGACTCGTATCATACGAAGAAGAAAATTTAATGCGCGATGGATCTAATTCGATTGAAATTCAAAATCCTTAGCTTTGTTTAATGACGCAGTTCGCATTCGCTCGAAATTGCTCAACAAATAGCTCTGAAATCTGCCACCAGCGAATTTGAGCTGATTCAACCTGCTTGTCTCATCGAACATCCGTTTGATCCGATTTGCAATTTTCTTTATTTTTGCAGCAAAATGCCTTTAAAAATATCCATTTAGAAGTAGATTCGTTTGTTCTTGTTCTTCTTTGAAATCCTCGTGATCATACATCAAAATCTCGACCTGCTAGAACTAAATCACGTAAAATAATGTGAGCTAATCGCACAAGCAAATCAAAGTAGGTGGGATCAGCTTAGACCTTTGCGCCGGTCCTTTCATCGGCGGCGGCGTGGAAACCATTTTTGCCTCCGCGACGGTGGCGTAGCAGTGTGACACCGTTGACTTTGACCAGCGGCGACGTGCATCGGCGTATTACTATGGTGGCTGTCAAAATGTCATATCTTAAACTTCAATTCCAGAATATGTCACTTGTTACAAATAAGACATTTTTTATTAGTTGCCAAAACATCGTAACTACGTTTAGGAACACTATCGGAACTCTTCCCTTTGGAGGATTTTGCAGTCATTATAACTATAATGACTTAAATAGTTTAATCAGTTATGGCACGGAACATCAAACTGAAGACAGTCTGACCATTTGCTTAGGGGTACCTGCAACATGTCTGTATATGAGCACTGTAGTTCTGGATACTCATTATGAATTCCATAAATGTTGTGTTTGAATTCTCACGTGATATATCATGGTGCTTCTAGTCTTTGGATACCTACAAACCTGAACATGGCCTGTATGTATCTCCGGAACCAGTTGACCGATTCAATAAAAAAAAATAAAGGGTTGTGTCCTACACACTTCGAAATACCTAATATTACACGTGACGGAATCCATCTTTGACATAAAATATGAGACATAAACAAACATGTCATGTAAAATTAAGTGCTCCGGGACTGAAAAGTTCGAAAGTTCGTTTGATTGAGCTGAATTTCGCGTCTATTATGACTCAGTTTTATGTCAAAATTGACGCTCGTATATGTCACCCAAATTTACATGATTTTTTATAAGTGTGTAAACACGACCGCGGTATGACGTAGATCTACTCAACATTGACAACGCGACTCTCAGACGGCAGCAGGCAGGATTCCGTGCCGGAAGATCTTGTGTGGACCATATTGTCACGCTCCGCATCATCCTGGAGCAGGTCAATGAATTACAAGAGTTCCTTTATTTGGTATTCATTGACTACGAAAAAGCTTTCGACCGTCTCAATCACGAGAATCTGTGGGGCACCCTGAGACGCAAGGGAGTCCCGGATAAAATCGTCAACCTCATCGAAGCGCAGTATGAGGCTTTCACGTGCAGAGTTCTGCATAACGGAGCCTTGTCCGACCCTATCCGGGTAGTCGCTGGTGTGAGACAAGGATGTATACTATCACCGCTACTGTTTCTCATCGTAATCGACGAGATCATGGTAGGTGCAATTGACCGTGTACCGAACCGTGGGCTGCTTTGGCAGCCTATCACCATGGAGCATCTCAACGACTTCGATTTGGCTGATGATGTTGCTCTACTAGCACAACGGCGCTCTGATATGCAGAGTAACCTCAATGACCTAGCCGAACGCTCCTCTGCGGCGGGTCTCACCATCAACGTCAACAAGACCAAATCGTTGGATATCAACACGGGCAACCCTTCCAACTTTACGGTAGCGGGGCAAGCAGTGGAGAAGGTCGAAAGTTTCCAATATCTTGGCAGCCAAATAGCGTCGGACGGCGGGACCAAGAGCGACATAGGTGCACGAATCAAGAAGGCTAGGGCTGCCTTTGCGAGTTAACGAAACGTATGGAGATCCAACCAGATAAGTCAACACACCAAAATCCGATTTTTCAACTCGAACGTGAAAGCTGTGTTGTTATACGCCAGCGAGACGTGGTGTGTATAAGCGGAGAACACTCAAAAGCTGCAGGTCTTCATCAACCGATGCTTGCGGTATATAATTCGTGCCTGGTGGCTTCACAACTGGATCTCGAATGCCGAGCTCCATCGTCGATGTCATCAGAAGCCGATAGCAACAGAAATTTGAGAGCGAAAGTGGAGGTGGGTCGGCCACACACTTCGACGGGGCGGAAACGAAATCTGCAAGCAAGCGCTGGATTGGAATCCGGCAGGACATCGCAGCAGAGGCAGACCCAGGGGCTCATGGCGACGGAGCCTCAATAAGGACATTAATCAAGTCGATAGAAATCTGACCTGGGCCCAGGTCAAGGCAAAAGTGAACAGCCGCCCAGGATGGAAGTCTTTCACGTTGGCCCTTTGCACCGCTGGTGGTGCACAGGACCCTTAAGTAAGTAAGCAAGTAAGTAATCAGACCACCGTTCATATTACTCATAAAATAATGTATTTAAATTAAATATTATTGCTAAGATTTGACAGAAGTTTCCTTACATCACTATATTGGGTTGATCAAAGTTGAGCTATTTTGCTGTGTTAAGTTTTAAACTAGGTCTCTGAAGCAGAGAAGGTTGCATTTTATGATAATGCAACAGGCAGTTGTTTTCCCTATCAGAAGACAGACAATATTAAACAAAATTTTGGTTCATATGTCAGCGAAGTTGAGGAGGAAGGGGTATTGCAATCATACGGGGTTTAAGCACCGACAAACCGACTTGAATGATCATACAAATTACAAAAAAAAATCTGATCAAAACACAAAACTGATATCTGCCGCCGTGTTCGCGGAAAATATTTATCCTAGCCACGAACACGCATACAAAAATTATGAGTTGGTTTGAGTCTTACCTATTTCAGACAAATTATTTTTATCTAGGTAAAACAAATTTCAACACGGAACCGAAAAATTAACCAAAGTTAAGTTATTTTATTAGTAAACCGCTTATATTAGTTTTCATTTGAGTACGGCAAAAATAATTACTTATTCGTGAGTATCTCCTATCCAAAATTTAGTTCAATTGACTCAAATTTGAGAATATCTCATATACTCACTAGTAGCTTATTGAACGATAGTCATGAGAAAGTCGAATCTCTCGTTCCGTTTTTGACAACAACACAAATTGAGAGTGGGATGCAAAACTCAAAATTGCTCAAAATTAAGTCAAAAGAACTTAAATTTGGGGTAATTTTTTTCCTCTGTGTATGGTTTTGACAGAAGGGATCGCTGCACATTTGAATCGGCCGTTATGGATTCTCGATCAAGAGTTAATTATAAGTTTCATGTCAGTTTGCTGGTGGCTTAAGCACCTCTTTGCTTTCCAATCAAACGTTTGGTTTCCAATACCCGAGTAGCACACTTTCATCACAATAAGCTACAGCAACTTGCTTATGACTGAAATAAGTCGTATATAAGTTTCTACAATTGATTTGTGACAAGCGTACTACTAGGGTAAGTAGGTGCTTAGAACAACATTAATTGAAAATTAGGGAGATTCAGTTATTGAATTTCAAAGTCAGAACTAAAGTTCGTATACAGGTTCTGTACCTGTTCAATGTTTTGATAGTAAGCATCATAGTTAAGGTACATCGGGACAAGTTGAAACGGTACGTGTATCTCTTAGCGGAATAGAATATTCACTGGGTGGTGTTTTGCATGAATAACTTTTCTGTGTTTCGTATAAAAAGCTGTTCACTAACAAGGTAGACAGTTTTTAGGGATTCTTGCATCCATCATCACAGTGACGCGATTCAAGCTTTAAAGGTGGGCTCAACTGCTTTTCCAGGGTTTGAGCAATTTAAACTAGGTTAAGAGTGGTTGGACTATGGACTAGTAACTGGATAATAGCAAAATCAAAGTTTTTGGAGCATAATAACAAAAAACCAATAGGTCTCTAAGCATTTTGCAGAAGTTTGAGAGATTATCCTCCAGAATTTGCAATAAATTGGGATTGGAGTCATTACAAAAGCAGTCAGCTGAATGAACACCAAAAAAGTTATAACAGTTGATAAGATCTGTTTCGATCTTATCAACTACCATCAAGTGTGAAAATAGCTCGAATAGCTTTTAAAGTTGTGACTGTGGCATGACCAGACACTCCCGGGTAACTAGCTCAGTAGCATGAGACCCCTGAACTGTGTCGCAGGGCCGGCATGTTACTGGGTATTCGGAGGGGCTACGCGGACAAAGTATGAAACCAGCAGGAATATTCACATTTTCTAAAACATTTATTGCCCTATTCTGTGGCGTGTGGGTGTGGGTTTTCACATATATGTGGCGTGTATGCGATAGTTTATGAACGGTACGGTACTCACTGTTGCAGCAGGTTCTCCTTCGGCGTCGCGACGCTGGCGTTGGCCCACACGGCTGCTCCTGCACTACCGTGTGGCCGCAAACTTGCGGCATGGGCTGCAGACAGTGTTGTTGCCGCTTTGGGAGAATGGCGGATCTGGTGGCGTTCATCAGCCACATACGGCTCAGCAGGCGTTGCTGGCTCGTTTGGCTGACAGGCGTCTTCCGTCGTTGACGGCATCGGCTTACCGTGGCATGGCCACCTTGGGCGAGCCGAGACAGGACCCTCCTGAGCCTGAGGGACTGGCCTGAGGGAATCGTTCCTGATGGACGATCGAGGATCATTTACTATTAGGCTCGGAAGCCATCTTGACTTCCGAGCCGAGCCGTGTAAGACCGTTTTATTTACGGTACGAGGTCCTGAATGGCACTGCACTTAAAAATACCGGTCTTTTGCACAAGGACGCCTGTTTGTTTTTGTCTATCTTCCACTGAAAGATGGCCTCTCCAATATCTCCAATCATTATCATTCTCCCTCTTTTCGCACAACCATTTTTGTGCGAGATGTTGTATAAAAGTTTTTTTCCCTTCAGTAACGTTCTTGTTCTTTGCAGCGGCACAAACCCTCTCGCTCTTGTGTGTGTCTGCTGTTTTAGGTTTAACAAAACGTGAATTTTCACAACCAACAATAACTCATACAGAAGAAAATCCACGGATTGTAACCAACTGGTTACAAAGTAACGTGTATACATAAGGAATCTCTAAAAGCAATTGATAATAATTTACTGAATTTCAAGAAGGTAAAATTTACCTTGGTACTTAAGTAGTCCATTCGACCTTTTGTCAATACGACCCTTTGTCCACTCAACCTTCTGTTCATTCGACCTTTTGTCGTTTGACCTTTTATCTTTCAACCTTTTGCAAATCATCCATTTGTTATACAACCATTAACGTTATCGTATTTTCCATTGCTCGAGAAGCAATAAAAAATTAATTAGCATAACCAAAAAATACCCGCACAATGCTGAGTTTTACAGTTAAACTGAAGAGTATTGTTAGTAAATGTTGGTAACTAATGCAACTCAGTGATGTTTTTAAATAACATATTTCCATCCCAACATCGTACTTCCAAAATACAAACCAACCCATAAGATTGTTCCTAACATCAATTGATTTTCGTTTATTTGATATATCGCAGTTAATTACGGTACCAAGCTCCTTATTTGCAAAGGATGCAGCACCACATTTCGACCTACACTCACATTTAATGGTACTACCGGCCAATGCCACTGATGAAAAACCGCACTCCAGATAGCGAAACCAGTCATCGTCATATGGTACCAGCATCAGCAAACGTTTACACTGAAATAAATCATCATTTATTTTACTATAGTCACTGTACCATTTTAGGTTACTCGTGACTTACTCGGATGGATGTTGACCACCACGCCAGGCCCGTTCCCAGTCATTTTTTATGCTGTACTATACAGCGATCAATATTGATTAGACTAGATATGTGATCAACTGCTTTTGCTTCCGACACCTGCAAAACAAGCTATCAAAGTACAGTAACGAACTAAAATGTCATATGACAGTATCTGTCATACGACACAGTTGTCGAAGACCGTCACGTATTTATGTATTTTAGTTTTTCTCATGATAAGAGCTGCTAATGTTGTGCTTGTGTGAATTTTGAATTATAGCGAGCAACGCTGTCCTAATAATAATATTTTTAAATAGAAATGGTTTAACATACACAACATTTAGGAATTGGAACGGAATCACACATTGTCATATGATAGTTATTTGATTAATTCTTTTTCGTTCGAATGTTGTGTTGCCGTTTGTGTTGTGTGAGAGAAACGGTGGTAAAGCATGAGTGTGCGAATACAAACAAACTGTCGCGCACGACAACGAAGCGAGTGTAGTGAAAAACGTCAACCGTTCCAACCTCTGGTCATTCATATGCATGCGATAATTTTTTTTTCATTAATTATGCTGAAGATTTTGCCTTTACTGGAAGTTAGCTTTTTTAGTTAGTTGTCTATTTAAATCTTTCTCAGCATATACCATTTTAGTATTCCAGTATTGGCAATGATTTTTTTTTAATTTTAATTTTGGTTATAGTGTTGCAAATATAAGCTTAATTGTTGGTCTTAAGCTCGAGAAAGAGTGTTAGAACCAGGAAGGTAAAAAACCACTTTAAAGGCTGAGTTACAGCTGATATATATATAGCAAATTTTTAGGCTTGTATGTTCCTTGAGATCTAAAAATGATCCACTTTATTTGTAAAAATGCTCCCAAAAATCCAAGCTTCATTTTTTTTAAATTTGTGCTCAACATTTCTAACAAATGGATTCGATAGCTTTAGAACCGATTCCATTGAAAAATAATCTTCCAGTCAACGTAGATTCAACCGCTTGTTGCACAAAAATGAAAAAAAAAATCACAAGTATTTACTTGGAGTTGATCTACTAGATCAACCCTGACTGGGTCATTGTCATCAGTATCGGATATTCAAACATGTTGATAGAGATCGTCGACATAAATTATAATTCATTTTTAAGTAAATCAGATATTCTATGTTCTCCAAATCGTGCTGGAGTTTATTTCAAATTATATACTACACCCAACAAAAATGGAGACCACATGAACGGAGGATACAACTGTGGAGTGAATTGGTGAGTGAAATTAATAATATCAAAAAAAAAAAAAAAACAGAGCGAAGAATGTCGACTGGGACTTGAACAACGAACGTTGCTGATTTTTAGACCTGTGTTTTCTCCACTGCTCTCTCCATGCTTCGGAATATGGATAGGATAAAAGCGAATTAGAACCGCTCATTCCCTCTCATACTCGACTTTGCATGTTGAACGGCAATTGGAGGGAGTCGTGGCAAGTGAATGCATCGTTATATAATGTTACAAATATAATGCTTCCTAGTGTAGTCGAAAGCTGTACACACGGAAATAAAAAGACAAAAAAAACTTTACGAAGTCACCTTATATCTTTCGCTGCAATATTTGCTGAGGAGGATGATAGGGAATGCAACTAATGTTCAATGTAATACATTTTTGGTTTGCATGTAGATCAATCCGACTGGAACAATGTACATAATATCGAAACGTATCCAATTAGATGTTTATGGGCAAAAAAACCATCCTAATCTACAGACTAAACGATTCATTAGATCAATGTTCTAGCAACGTATTTTGTACAAACGGAAAGTCAAATTATATCATTCGCGATCCATTTTATTCTTAATATATATATATATATAAGTTAATCCAGGTTGCAATGAACCACTTCCAATAAAATTCTTAGAGTTTATGCATATATTTTAATTTTTTTTGCATTTATTCGGAATGAGATATTTTACGATATCCAAATATTCTGGGGCTATAGACTCGATCATGATTAGGACATTATATGAAATAATAAAAGATGTTCAAGCAGATTCATTGAGGCTGTGCGTATAATTTACATTTATTTCCGTGCATATAAGATATTGTAGGGTTGCCAAATTGTTTTGGAATGCAGGTCATATGGAAAAATGGGTGTTATGTCGGCCTCAATAATTTGAGCCCATACATAAATTCAGCAATCGACTAAATTTTCAAAAGCGACTACAAATATCCATTACTACCGTCCCAATGACGCGTTCATCTATATAAAATTAATAAATAGCAAATTTTTACCGATGGGCCCAACCTTAGACCCATAAGCCAACATTAGAGCCATTTCCCCTACACGGAATTACTCTGTTCTGAAATTCGTGAACGTGTTTATGAGATAATAATTAAATAAGTCTAAAACATCAAAAAAAAATGGTGTTCCATCGTAACGACTACTTTTCTTCTTTTCTTTTTTTTCCTTTGGTTTGTTTTTTCCGTCGATCTTGTTTTCCGTGCTGAGCACCAATGCTACCGACGTGCCAGGAAGGCAGCTCCCACACCTGGACCCTACCTATCGACCCATCAACTCATGAACCGGGGACCAACGGCTTTACTTCCGTTCCGAAGGAAGGCGTGATCAGAGATGTTATGCCTCAGAACATCCCGGCGGCGCCGACTGGGATTAACCCCAGGCCTGCTGGGGTGAGAGGTAATCACGCTTACCACTGCACCACAGTTGTTTAATTCGATAGGTTGAAACTAAAAAATCAGGGGCCTCATTATGGAAATCAAAACAAAACGTTTTACGTATGAGCGCGCATGTATGAAAAAGTCCTTTCAACTTCCGTACATAATGTGGCCCCAGCATTGGGTTGGGTTTTCAACAAATCGTTGTCGGTTGATTCATACCATTAAGATCATTTCCAAACCAACTAATAACAGATATCTTAAGGTTCAATTTACTTTGATGCTTTTTGGAAAATTTCAAAAGCAGTTTTTTCCGACGCATTATTTCAGATTGCAAAAAGCTCGCACTATTCGATTCCTTTTGATATTTTACACAAAATGACGCGAGCTTTTTGCAATCTAAAATAATGCGTCGAAAAAAACTGCTTTTTATTTAAAAAAAAATGCATCAAAGTAAATTGAACCTTAAGACTCAAATTAATCATAAACCATTCAACTTATGGAACATTTTTCGGTCAGTGCATACCGATAATCCATCCGTTCCAGGATTCGACTATCATCCGTCAGACAGATCGTTGGTTTTTTTAGATACAGACGTCGCTCCGACGGCAGCGACCGAAAGACCACGAGACAGAGAGCGAGTTGCATGATTTTGATTGGTTTGTTTTTGCGGTTGGTTTTACTGCCAGTTTCAGAAATGCCGGTCATGGTGACGATGATGATGATGATGCTGGTGGTACCACACCGCACTGATTCACGGGTGAAGAACAAGGGTAGAACGTACAGGCGTTTGTATTGTTGTCATTTGTCTACTTGGCTATGACTTATCGGGGATGTTAATTGGGCAAATTGGGACCCCAGGTCCAGATAACAGGATTTGGGTGGGTATGATTGGCTCTGGTTTTATTTTATAACATGACATACATTTATGGCATTTTCGAAATGTTGAGTGAAGGCAAAACGGTCGTAGGATGACAATATAATAAAATGGTTAGTATTTTTTCAGCTTGAGTAAACTAGTTCATTTTTTTTCAATAATTTAATGACTGTATCTCCTTTTGTCTGTTATTTAATTTTGTAATAATTCACTAATTACTGTGTTTCTTTCATATATTTCAGGTAAGTTTCACTGGATTTGCAAGTGTAGCACTGAAAATATTATCATATTGTACCAAGATTTATATAGAACGCTGAATTGTATTGCTCCAGTTGATCGTAAGTATTGCCCTTATATTTCTAGCAAGAAAGACTAACAGTGAATATTAAAAATACATAATACTTTTATGTTAAGCGACCGACATGGACTGACCATTTTAATTTTTTCCAGCCAGGTATTACTTTTCAGATGAAATTTACTGCTTGACTGGGACCTGCAGTCCAAATATCAAAGGGTTCAGCTAGCCCCTAATCCAGAAAAGTTCACCTTTTATGAAAGAATGTCTTTCTTTTCAATGCCATAGAATCGACACATATCCTTTTGAAGTTATCCTATTAGCTTCAAATGATATTTACATGAACAAGTGTCCTGTCTTATTAAACCAGTGTTGATTCTGAAATCTTTCTCTTGCGAGTCATTGAAATGTCCGGATTTATGAACCGTTTCGACTGCCTAGCAATGGAAGTGTTGTTCCAGTTGGTCTCCACTTTCATTGTTTCCCCATTTTTTAATTTCCATTCTAAGAGAAAAAGCTGAAACTCCGCATACTGTTCATAATTTTGATAACAATAAATATCGTTGTGGTGACCAAGTAGTTTTTTCCCTTAAATATCATTAAATGAAACCAAATAACGGCATACAATATTTTCCCTTGAAAAAGGCCACAACCCATGACCAAAACGTCGGTCAGATTACATCGTAGTGGTTAGAGTGTTTAAGACTGAAAAATACATTAAACTAAGCAAGTAATTCAGTAAAGTAATAAATTCGGAGTAATGTATTCATTCGGAGTTATGGAATTCGGAGTAATGGAATCCGCAGTAATGCGTCATTCAAATATTTAATGGGATATTCAAAGCATTGAAGCTCGTCGCAGTGGCATTCGGAGTAATGTCATAGAGTCCGAATTCTTTAATGTCATCCCCTTTCTTAACCTACCCAGTTTTTCAAATCGTTCAACACCTTCAAATACAACTTTTTTTTAATTCTTTATGATGAAGATTTTTAGTCTTTGACTAATATTAAAATACAACTATGCAAAACGAAATAAACTAAATTTTTATGTTGGATTTATGATAAAGTTTTTATTTTATTTATTCCACTGTGTGGCGGGGTTGTTCGTTTTGAACACGCTTCCGAAAAATCGTTCTAGCTACGAATAAACTGAAAACACATCAAAGTTCTTTCAGAAAAGTTCTAAACCATGAATAAGGGATCCTGTGTTTGGAATAAGTTTGATTCCAAATGCTTGCTGTTTTGATATTTATAATTTTTTTTTTCTATAATGTTCGAACTTTTGCCCCACCTTAGTCCACAAACATAAAAGGTGACTCATATCAAATTGTAATTCTTTAGTTGACCGATCCTTTTCAAACTTTCAGATAATAAAAAATAACCCATTAGTAAGCTTTTGGTATATTTATTTCATTCAACTTCAATACCATAACCGTACGCTCGCACCTTACGTTTAACTCCACTCATTAGGTTATGTACAACATCTCCCAAGTAACAAATCTAGAGCTGCTTGGCTATATTCAAAATGCCCCGTAACGTGAGTAGATCACCTTTTTGTGGTACGTTACGGGATGTAAGATCTACTACTGATTCATAGTCCTGACTACTTCAAACTAGGGGAACAGGATTTTTCAGTAATCCAAGGAACACATCTTAGTCCTTGTTAGTTTTTATGCCTTGTTGATAGTGACAAGACTCGGCTTTGTCCACCGAGGATAATCTTGAAACAAGGAAACAATGAGTTAGTTAGTCTTCACCTATGTGATTCCTAATCTTCTATTCGTTGTTCCCTAGTTTGAAGTGGTTAAGACTAGGGTTCTGATGCATGGTCATTATCGGTGTCATTCCTTAATTTTGTTGATAAGGAATCCATTTTTGACTGACAAAGGGACACGCCTTTGCAGGGTGTTTCAACGCTCCAAAGGGTATAAAGAGCGGGACCTTTCAACTAGAGTCGGATCCTTGAGATAAATGCACGAATGACAACTGTAAAAAAATCGAATACTTCATCATTTCTCAATAGTGATGGAGTAATACGACATGCACTAAACTACACAGCAAAAAAATAATTTTGATATCACATCAAAGTGGATGCACTACAATCATGTCGAAAATTTCATGTGATTTTTATGACTACATAAATAAACAAATGCAGTAAAAGTAGCGTTATGTCAGTTCAAGCATTGTATTAATGATAATTTTGTCCTTTTTAGCAAGTAATATTACACCATATTTTCGACATGATTGTAGTGCATCCACTTTGACGTGATATCAAAATTATTTTTTTGCTGTGTAAGGACACTGGATATACTACAATAGATCAAATAACTGGTCGCAGTGGTGTTAGATCCCGAACAGAGGAAAAAAATATTCAAAATGTATAAAGGTTTTATTGTAGCTGCAACCATTACCTACATCTTTATGACAGTCATATACAATGCAAGTCATGGAACATTTTATAGCTATCTACAAAACCCCTATAAAACTTATAAAAAAACCAACTGATGCTTATGCTATTTTCACTTATTAAAGGTTTTATGATTGCCTTCAAGTAAAAAAAACAAACATTATATTGCCCTTATAAAACCCAAAAATAAATCCTTATATTTCTGTATAAGTAAGCGCAATAAAGCTAGTTGGCCATGAAACAGTTATTTTAAAACAATTATAAGCATTTAGTTGCATCTTATCAGAAGTGTAAATAGGCGGTTTATTAGAAAATAATCAAAACTTTCCGGTATTTCCAAGCGGAGCGCAAACAAAATCAACAAAATTGTTAGCATGAGCCCGTTTATTTGCTACAGTCAGCCGCAAACCTTCGTGAATAACTCCAACCAAGAAAAATGCCGCTGCATTTTCTGCGGATGTCACAACCTGTAAAGAGTGTGCCTCCTCACCATTCCATTGGTCGAAATACATGGAATGGTGACAGTTCTAGGACAAAAAAGTTGAAATCCCGCATAACTTTTCATAAAGGTTAATGTACCATTCAAAACTTTTCCAAATGTTTGTAAAATTCATCAGTTGCACTCGTAGAATAGGAATAAACATTTTCCCTCAAATAAAAAAATTAATTGCTCTTGTAAAAAGAAAATAGTGCTCGTAATAAAATCATGCATTATGCTTTTCTGTTCTGCTCTTATCCAATGCACACTGGGCCAGGAATGCAACCTAGTGGAGCAAAATTAATAGCTCCGAAACGAGGCATTTCCGCGACTTGGTGTCTTCGGCAAAGTTTCTCATCATAATAAGGACCATCTATTGACATAAACAAATAGTTCAAAACTCTTCCGCACAGATGGTGCCACAATCTAACTTCTTTCTCTAACGTTTTGGAGATTTCGTGTCTTCGGCAAAGTTGTTTATCATGACAAAATAAACAGCTCTTTCAAAGACGGGCAATTTATATAGTCTACTGGTTCCAAGTTATATGGAGTTAAAGAAAAAAATGGCGAAAATATGGTTTTCTCTTCCTATTTCGGTTTTTTTTTTGCTTGCAACCATATAATGTAATGTTTTTCTCTTGCATTTTTCTCTTGCAATAAAATAAATAACTATTGTGAAGAAACATACTGGGTTAAGCTTTAAATTTTAAAGATATTGTTGAAAAAACGAAAAAACAACAATTTTTGAAGCCCCAAAATATACCTCTCTCAAATTTTGATATTTTGTTTATCGAGTATTGCTTAATATTGCTGAAAATGTCAGGTCAAACGATTTTTTGCGCTTTGGGACATATTAAAGTTCAAAAAATGTGTTTTTTTTTCGTTTTTCTCAACAATATCTTCGAAATTTGAAGCTTAATCTAGTATGTTTCTTCACAAAAGCTATTTATTTAATGCATTTGCACAAGAGAAAATATAATATTATATGGTTGTAAGCAAAAAAATGCCGAAACAGAAAGAAAAAAGCATATTTTCGACATTTTTTTCTTCTACTCCATATAACTTGGAACCAGTAGACTGTGGAAATTTGACGTCTTTGAAAGAGCTATTCATTTTGTCAAGATAAACAACTTTGCCCAAGACATCAAGTCTCCAAAACGTCAGAGAAAGAAGTTAGATTGTGGTGCCATCTTTGCGGAAGAGTTTTGAACTATTTGTTTATGTCAATAGATGGTCCTTATTATGATAAAAAACTTTGCTAAAGACACTAAGTCGCGGAAATGCTTCGTAGGTTGCATTCCTGACCCAGTGTGCAATGTAAGCATTAGACATTTTAAGAAATTGTGCTTGGTATTTTTCTTGCCTGCTGTCCTTTGTCGCCATATTGTCATTATGAAAATGCCATTAATCTTGGAATAAAATCAAAGAAATTTCAATACAATAATGGCTAAATTAGAGATCATAAATGATTTCCAGTGTGCATTGGTATGAATTTATTTGTTGAGATCTATTTTCTGTAAAATTAAGATGATTCCATCAAATCCACTTGATTTCTGAAACAATCTTTTTTGTTAACTTGAATTATTTTGGAGGTGCATTTAAACAATGCTCATATTATCCCAATGTACACGATAAAATGTCAAGCGCAAATGTTTTGGAACTTCTAAAAACAAAAAAATTTTAATGCATGGTGATCTTGACACCAACACTCAAACCTATTTTTACCACTAAAGATTTCCATACGGAAAAAAAAAGTTTCAGCAGAACAGAACAACAACAAACTAGTTTATGATGGTTGCTTTGAAGCAAATAAAAATTAAATTGGATTTATAACTGATTTTCACCAAAGCGTAATAAAACTGCTTGAATACAATATTACTCTCAAAGAGGCTATGAGGCTTTTTTACAAAAGGTTTTAAGACAGCTTTATTGTGATTCTCAAACATGCTTTATAAACCTTATCAAGAGTGGTCCACTAAGCTGGAAGACGATCTTGTAGCGGTTATCAAAAGGTTGTGCAGGAGCTATTAATTTTATTGACGGTTTTTTAAAAATTGATCTCAAAAACCACTAAAAGAGTGCAATAAAACAAGAAATGCTACTTAGGCTGGCAGCAGCATCTTCTGTACGGAAACTCAATTTTTCTTCATGTTTTCCTCATATTCGGTCTCCTAGGGATGCTTCCGTAGTGCTTGCTTCATAATAGCCCAGTCTTTTTCGATGGGCCTTAGTTCCGGTGCGTTAGGGGGGTCCATGTCCTTGGGTACGAAAGTGACCCCGTTGACGAGGCTAGATCCGGCCAGAAGATCGTAGGGCCCTCGTGTTGCTTCAATAACGGAAGCAGACGCTTCTGTAGACACTCCTTGAGATAGATCTCCCCATCTACAGTCCCGGTACTCACGAACGGCGCACTCCGTTTGCCACATGAGCAGATCGCTTGCCAAATCATGTATTTCTTGGCAAACTTTGAATGTTTCTGCTTCCTTACTTCCTCCGGAACATCAAACTTGTACTGAGCGGTAAAAAACAGTAGCCCCGGAAGCTGCCGGAAGTCCGCCTTGACGTTAGTCTCTTCATCCATGATGAAACAATGAGGCTTCGTTAGCATCTGGGTGTACACTTTCCGGGCCCGTGACTTTCCCACCGTATTTTGCCGTTCGTCACGATTTGGAGCCTTCTGCACTTTGTACGAATGCAATCCCTCCTGGCCCATGGCTCTCTGAACAAAAGACTTGGACAGATTCAACTTTTTGGTCACATCCCTGACCGAAGCATTGGGATTCCGCTTAAACGCTTTCACGACACGCTTGTGATCCTGATCACTAATATAACATCCATTCTGACCGCATTTCTCCTTCCGTTCGATGTTTCGTAGTAACGTTTAATCACACGACTTACCGTTGACTGCACGATTCCGAGTTGTTTTCCGATGTCTCGATGAGAGAGTTGAGGATTTTCCAGGTGCTTGCGCAAAATCAATTCGCGACGTTGATTTTCGGGTGACGCCATTTTTTCCAACTTTCGAAAAACTGACAGCGATAAAAATACAGTGTAAACAATACACTCTAAACTACTTCTACTCAAATTTTCAAGAGAAAATACCCAATCGGTAATTTTCTACGTTTTTTCCATGATGAAATTTGATGTGGGACACCCTTTATATCTGATTCATGCTTTGATATAAAGTCAAAAAAATACTCACCTCTGCTGTTGATGTCTGTGCTGGACCATAGTGTATGAAAGGCATTTGCATCACACCGAACTATAAACGATTAGTTTTGTCTCTTGCAGTATGAAATCAAATTTGCAACCTCCTGTGGAAGTACATCTCCTACTTCACCAGGAAAATATGCTTAAGCAACGTACATTCTCTTTTAAAACATTTTGTTATTGGAAAATATTTAGCTTTTTCGTTTACCAGAATATCCTGCCCTTCACCGTAAATTAACATACAAGGTTTTACTTGGTTTTTGAATTGCTGAACTGTTTGGTAAAAGCTTAAAAATCTGTGGAAAATTAAAGAAAAATCTGTAAAATAATCTAAATGCGTACAGTTAAAGCTGTTGCTTTGCCACGTTTTTGAAAGGATCTTTCATGAACTACTTTGATGATTTATCTATTCTTGGTCATTGTTTACCTCTCTGTTGAATATCTGACGAAGGCCAGCCATCATTGGAATAATTAATACAGATTAGGTAATTCTCAGCAAAATGCAATTAAATTCCTGTACAGACGCTTTTTGATAAATTGACGTCATTGTTTCACTAGGCAGCAGTCAGGAGCATCTCATTTATTACCTTCGGGACATCAACAACAACCACGGTTCTGTTAAACCAGAATTCACAAGAATCACCCCTGCTTCCTTCAGCTGTACGCAATGTGAAAAAAAAACACTGCGCAGTGGATCTTCCTCTGTCTTGTCGAGCAAGGTTTATGGAAAACGACAGGATGGAAAGATAATTTAAAGCACCGGAGATTGAGATAACAAGGCTATAAGTGGAGGTGAGATAGTTAAATTAGCAGGCTGATATAGGACAAAAGGACCGAAATTAAGAATTCTGACGGTGGAGCAATCTTCGGGCGTCTGAAGATTCAAGATGAGTGTTTTTCCGGCGTTGCAGGAATGTTGGGAAATTTTTTAATTATGTCATTTCCTGTCGTGTTAAGGTACGTTAATTAATTTGCGTGTTAAAATTGTGTAACGAATGCTTCAATTGCTTTGCAAGCAGCAGCTTACGCGCCACTCTCAGAATCAAGAGGCTCTCTTCGATTTTTTACCACTAGCATTAGCGGAAAGTGAATAAGCAAAATGGAAATTATTCAACAATAATAGAGTAAACTAGTATATCAAACTCCAACACCAATATTGAAGGCATAATCCAAATCAGGAAATGAACTGCAAAGCTATAGAGGAAACTTCAACTACTGATCACTCCACATACGATGTCTCCATAAAGCGTGTAACGGTAAGTTTGCAATAGCATAACTTAGCCATTTCCTAATGAATTTCAAAAATTATGTTTTTTTTTCTAGAATTTCTAGGGTCTGTAGATTATTTCGAATGTAAAATATTGGAAATAGAGTTGTCCATTTTTTTTAATGCGAAAAAGTCGTTACACGTTTTTTTTCAGGCTTTGACTTTAGGGCTATAATTTAGATTAATGGGCACAAATGTTCATAATCAGCCAGAATATAGCCGGCGCCGGTGGTGTAGTTCTAACACCCCAATGGGTCTGGGTTCAATTCCAGCCGAGGTCGGTGGGATTTTTCTGAGGCATAAAAATCTTTGGTCACGTCTTCCTTCGGAAGGGAAGTAAAGCCGTTGGTCCCGGCCCATGTGTGTTGTGAATGGGTGCGATATCCTACGCAGGTGTGGAAGCTGCCTTCCTGCACATTCGATTGCCGTCAATGGATGGCAATCGATGGCCGTCGGGATTGGCACTAGATTGCGGAACAGAGAGCGACGTTAAATAAAGGGAAAAAAAGCCAGAATATAGTCATGGTTCCTACATATGGATCCAGGTAAGAGATGAACTAGCCTCAGGCTAAAAATCTCTATAATAAAGAAAGAAAAAAAAAAAAATATGGATCCAGGAGATAACAAAACGGTTGTCCAGAAGATCCGAAACATCCGGTAAAGTGGTCCATCCACAAATGACGTGGAACGTGATAAAAGAAATAATATGGAATCGTGACATAAACATGGACCGGATGGCTATGAAATCGTCATTTGGAAGATTCGAAGCATCAGTAAAAGTAGTGAATCTATGAAACTGATCTTAGAGTACCGCGGTTTTTTTTTTGGTAAACACTAAGAAGTGTGATATAAGATAGAATTTAAGATAGTGACATAAACATGAACCCGGACGGCCAAGGAACCATCCTCTATATTTCGGTAAAATTTCATAGATTTCGGTGAAATAATTTTAGTGTGCTGTGAACCTCTTTGAAATTCTGCAAAGTTTTTGATGATATACGAATTTTCCTGAAGTTCTGCAAATTTATCTGAAGGTATACAATCTTTCTTTGAAGTTTTGTAAAATTCTTAGTAGTTATGCGAACTTCCCTGATATTCTGTCTATGAAATTTTCCGAAGATCTGCAAATTTTTCACATGATATGCATTTCAGGGGAAGTTACGTTTTGTATTGTTTTTTTTTTTTCTAAAGATTAACAAACTTTCTTTAAAATTCCATGAACTTCCGTGATCACCTGTGGTGATAAATCTGTAATATCAATCAAAACTGTACACAAATATCAATAAATTGAAGAAGATTGCCAAAATACTTCAACGCATTTTCCTCTGCTTGTAAAGAAACTAGAAAAAGCGCCACTTTTTCATTCGACAACGGATCTTTTGCTCACGATCGCCATGAAGCTGCAAAAAAAATACCGCTCCGGTATGAGTACCCACGTGAATTTCGCTACTGCGGTTAACGCGCCAATTTGGGGGGACCTTCATGGATGGACTACTTTTACGGATCTTCCGGAGAACGGTCCCATGGTCATTCGGGCCCATGCTTATGTTACGACCCCAAATTGTTTCTTATAACACAGTTCCACGTGCTTAAAAAAAACGTTGAACTCTAGGATCATTTTTATGGATTGACCATTTAACGGATGTTTCAGATCTTCCAGACGCCATCCAGGTTCATGATTCTGTCATGACCCCAAAATTATTTTTTATATCACAGTTCCAAATACTTTCGAAAAAAAAAACCGTGGAGCTCTAGAATCTGTTTTGTGGATTGACCAAGGATATTCCAGATCATCCGGAGGTCCGATGGCCTTCTAGGGACATGTTTATGTTATAACCCCCAATTAATTTATATATGACAGTGTCAAGTATTTTCTAAAAACCGCAGAACTCTGGGATCAGTTGCATAGATTGATTACTTTTACGGATGTTCCGGATCTTCCAGAGGGTGGTCCCATCCAGGTCCATGTTTATGTAACGACCCAAATTCTTTCTTATCTTACCACACACAGATAAAAATTCTGAATTTTAATTGTGATGTAAACATTCATTCACGTAGACTTGTATTTCATTTCACGCAACCGAGCAACTTGCAAGCAATGTTGTTTACAAAGATGGGCTTTTGTATACAAAATTTCCTACATTGCATGAAATGTGTCAAAACTTTACATGAGCATGAGCATGAGCATGAGCATGATTGACCGCCCACTGTTGCTACTCTGTTATTGCCAGACCAGCTGTAATTACACAGAGAACCACTAAACGATGCTTGGGACTAGCAATCATCCTCAATGTGTAAAAACTGGTGATCTCAAACTAGGCAATACCAGCGCCGGCCGCGCCCGAACACAGGTCAAGAAAGGAAAGGTAGGAATTTGTTGACGTGACACTCGCTTTGATGGAAGCCGAGAACACCTCTGCACCTCCACGAGGAATCACTGGGATATTGGGTAATAGGGTTGAATTGATGTCCTAACAATCATATAACGCGAAGGAGCTTGGGATTGAACCCACGGTCTTCTGTTAAGTAAGCAAAAAAGTTTGCCACTAGGCAGACGAGCTCCTTTTTAATCATCGAGTTATAGCGTTAATCAAGTTTTTATGACTATTCAGACCCGGCACCGACGACAAGGAAAAGTTTTACAAAATACACGATAAACAAGCAATCTAACCATACATTTTTAATATGAAAGGATCTGGGACCGCGTTTTTCAGCTCAGTAAGCAAGCCACTGTAACCGACGATCTTTAAAATCCTTAAACTAAAAGCTACGAAAGAGGCCTGTATTAAGATCCATTTTCACGCGACGTTAAATGTTTCGATTTTCTCTTTACGCATGGTTCAGGTAATCATAACAAGCTATGGCCGACGTGACGACTGTTTAAGACCTAGTTGAACAAGCTATTCAAATGAAAATACGTTCTCGAATTTTACTTGGCATGTAATGAACAACAGAAATACGCGATAATTCATATTTTCAGCGGTTGATGGTTAATTTTAAATATACTAACGGTACCGCCTACGACTACGACGGCGAATACGACAGCGACTACGACGGCGCCTACGACAATGGCAACAGCGAATTTGTAACTTACTATTTGTCTAGGATAATCACCGCTATCTGTCACTGTTTGCAAAATATCTAATAGCAATTACCTTCCAATACCAATACTTCCTGTATTGCCATGGTCATCTGGGAAAAGGGGTGGCATCAAGTGCTTTCCCCAGGAACCGTTCACGACCACCAGCTACTGCCCGTCCAGTCTTGGGCGTATCCAGCGAGGCATCCTTCAGATTACTTACAATCTCCGACACTCAATGCAAATCGGAGGCACACCCCGAGCAAAGTTAGAGATCAAATTGAAATCAGAATTTGCTGTTATGATGTAACTTACTTTGAATACTCCATTTGATCTCATTTTGGTTGACTTAACGGTTAACACATCAAAAATGAGAGCAAAATTTTACACTGTTGAAGCAAACGGAAAACTAATCCTGCTTTCAATGAAATCAATTTGATTACTGATTTTGCATTCATAATGTTTGACTGAATACGGGCCTGGTGTAAATGGTTAGCATCCAAGCTTCTCACGCTGAAAGACTTGAGCTCAAATGTCACCTCGGGTTGGTTGCGAATGACCTAAAATTAACACAAAACAATTAAACAATAATCGTTAGTTCAACGACAGATAAGCTTAACTTAATCTTAAACAAGACGTTAACAGCAGAACTTCAAGTTAAGTTGCTTTCATTTAAAATGTCTTGACTGCATAATGAAAGCACAATATGATATCAGACTAATGTCGTGACAATTGAAATCAAAATGAGTATTCATTATGATAGGAACTGCAATCTTTAATATCGATTTGCTTTCATTTTGTTAACCGACTTTGCTCGGGACTTACGCTAGTTACAAAAAAAAACACACCCGTGCAAAGAAACGGATCAAATAAACGTCACTCTCGCGAAAGCACACCCGTCGTCGTCGAACGGCAAAAAAGGAATCGGAGGGCAATTTTGTGATACGGATTTCCAAAATCAACCGGGAATGCACGAATTTCACCACACGAAACACGTTCAGAAGCACTTTTGGTACACTTTCGTTCGAAAACACTTATTTTTTTTTCAAAATAGTTACGAGTGAACCAACATCATCACCGCGTAAATAAACTAAAATTTAAATTATCGCTCGCGATGTCACAAATTTCAGGAAAAAATCAAACAACGCAGATAGCGTCAAATCTTCTGTTGCTTGCAAACATGATAAATCATGTTTTCTTTCGAAATGTGTCAAAATTTTACATGATATATAATGTAAACGTATATGATTTGTGACGCTCCATTTATGTGCACCATATTGAACAGAAATTTACACTACTTTTTCGAACTGTGCAGTTCGTAATGTTTGCGATAAAAGCACGGAGCTCTAGGATCAGGTTCGTAGATTGACCACTTGTACGGATGTTCCGGATCTTTTGAGGACCGTTCCATTGTCTCCTGGATCCATATGTAGTAACCATGACTTATTCTGGCTAGTTATGAACATGTGTGTACAAAAATATAAATTATAGATCTTAAGCCACTTGCAAAACCCATTACTTACTTATTTATCCTGGTCCGACATCCCTCAGGATTGCACCTGCATCACAATGTTACGCCAATTCACTTGGTCCGTGGCTGCTTGTCTCCAATTTCTTGACCGTTCCACACTTCCAAGATCCTGCTCCACTTGGTCTAACCACCTTGCTCGCTGTGCTCCTCTTCATCTTGTACCAGCCGGATTCGAGGTAAACACCATTTTTGTGGGATTGTTGTCCGGCATTCTTAAAACGTGTCCGCCCCATCGTACCCGTCCAGCTTTCGCAACTTTCTGGATACATGGTTCGTCATAGAGTTCCGCCAGCTCATGGTTCATCCTTCGCCTTCATACATCGTTCTCACATACCCCGCCAAAGATGGTCCTAAGCACTCGTCGTTCGAAAACACCCAGTGCTTGCAGGTCCTCCTCGAGCATCGTCCACGTCTCGTGCCCATAGAGAACTACCGGTCTTATCACCGTTTTGTACATGGTACATTTAGCACGTCTTCCGGCAATAATACACCGACAAATTTCTGTGCTGCAGTTGTTATCCGACGTAACCAATGATCCGAGGTACACAAATTCATCCACCACCTCGAACTCATCCCCTTCGATTGTCACGCTTCTGCCTATGCGAGCCCTATCCCGATCGGTTCCTCCAGCTAACAGATACTTAGTCTTCGACGTATTCACCTTTAATCCAACCTTCTCTGCTTCACGTTTAAGCCTGGTGTACTGCTCCGCCGCGGCCTGAAACGTTCTTCCGACAATGTCCACGTCGTCAGCGAAGCAGATGAACTGGCTGGACTTATTGAAGATCGTGCCCCGCATGTTAAAGCCCGCACGTTTCATAACACCTTCTAGCGTAAGGTGTTCAAAGGCAGGAAAGACCATCGAGTCTCAAACGAGTCCGATAACGCACCCGTTTCAAACGAGTCCATAGCTCTTTACGGTCAATAGTATCATAGGCAGCCTTGACAACATTATATCCAAACGTAGATAGCGGTATTCAAAGTAGATTCGTCAGTTACTTTTGAGGTAGACTTTTTTTTTCCAAAATATAAAAGTAGTTTTACCTTAACGGGAAACCTTTCAAAAGATCATTTGAAACCATAAGGTCAGAATTCTTTTGCAATGCTTGAATCATCTGGTGTTTCCAACAAATGTTACCTAGAAATATATCTATTGCTTCAAAACCACCATTCGTGAGAAAGTCTTCATCAAACTGTTCAGTGTCAGATTCACCACCGTTTATCTTCTTTTTACCCTCGCAAGACAACTTATGTATTCGACAAACGGAGACTATTTTCGCTTCAATTCACACCTGGCATTGGATTGACTAAGAATCTACCCTGCAGCATTACAAACGTTTACACCTCGAGGTGGTTGGGAAGAACCCTCGTTCCCAGAGCAGCAAACCAACCATCGCTGGACTAACAAATTGCGACACATATAATTCGCATTACCGGCGGTTCCGGTCCAGGAAACAAAACACCACTCGTCTCGTCTCGATGTCCAGCTATGAACTCTCAACAACGAGCAGGATAGAACAAAGTACATACACTGCCGCAAGACTGGCAGAGACAGAGAAAAATCAGTCCTTACAGACAGTGAACATGCCGGTGTGGAAAAGGAGCCCCTCGCGTCCTTTGAACTTCCCCTTGCCACTCACATTTGACCGAAAAACTTTAACGTCTAAGCGAGAAAAAGTATTTCCTTAGAATGTATGGGTATCTGCTGGCTACTGGAAAACAGTGGAATTTTACCATCCCACTTTTCCGGCAGGTGTACTTTTTCGATGCTGAAGTTTAACGGAACACAATTGGCGTGTAATTCGAAACCTTTTCCACTGACCTGCTGGTACACCGCCGCCACTGCGTCGTACCACGCTGAAGGCAGTTTTTGGTTCCCAAGCATGACGCACGGATGGCTGGTTGGCTTCTTAAGGACAGCCAACGACGTCGATGACGACGGGTAAAATATCAGCTTCGCATGAACACCTTTCGTCTCCGCACAACCCACCCGATGGACCAGCTCCATAGCCAGCGGCAACATTTAGGATCCGTTTGTTGAATGTTTAAGATGTTTTGGTGAACAGTTTTGCATCATCGAAAACGGATTAAATGTATGGCATAAAATTGATGGATTCTACGTTGAAGGTTAAAGTTGATAAATACCTGAGGTTTTGATTTTGGAATTAAAAACAATGGTTCGTGAACATCAATTGACGAACGTAGGTGGTAGGGTAAACAGTCAACTATCCATTTATCGATGTTCTGTATCTCGATATTCCTCCAGCCAGTTACAGGGGTTACTCAAAATAACTAGGATAGGCAAATTTTTGGTCAACTTTGGAGTGTTGTAACTTCGCCAAATATGATCCGATTTTAAATCTTCCAAGAGCATTTGACTGGAAAACTAGGTGTAGCCACGAAAATAATCCTGGTCACTGGATATCAGAGATATTCCGGGTTTCCGGAGGGCTTGTCTAACTTGCTAAATTTATGGTGAAATTTTATATATGATGCTGGTTAAATATATATATATATAAAGAAAAAAGAATTTCTAAAGTGAATCATATGCCAAGAGCTAAAATCGGCCTATAATCAACCGAGATATGGCCATTTCCCTGGAATCGGTTCTGGTGGAGGGTTCTGAATGCGGGCAGATCATTTAATCACTCAAAACATGCCGTGCGACAGCTCTTTCTTCATGGTTTCTCGTCAATATACTTTCGATAAACTTTAAATGCATCATTGACCACATTGGTCACTCTTGGAACATCCAGTATGCCCCCGGGGGAACCTGGAGCAGGGAACAATTGCATTTTTACAATGGTTGCCGTGCGACAGCTCATTTTTCATGGTTTTTCATGAATAGGTTTTCCATTCAGTCAACTATCCATTTATCGATGTTCTGTATCTCGATATTCCTCCAGCCAGTTACAGGGGTTACTCAAAATAACTAGGATAGGCAAATTTTTGGTCAACTTTGGAGTGTTGTAACTTCGCCAAATATGATCCGATTTTAAATCTTCCAAGAGCATTTGACTGGAAAACTAGGTGTAGCCACGAAAATAATCCTGGTCACTGGATATCAGAGATATTCCGGGTTTCCGGAGGGCTTGTCTAACTTGCTAAATTTATGGTGAAATTTTATATATGATGCTGGTTAAATATATATATATATAAAGAAAAAAGAATTTCTAAAGTGAATCATATGCCAAGAGCTAAAATCGGCCTATAATCAACCGAGATATGGCCATTTCCCTGGAATCGGTTCTGGTGGAGGGTTCTGAATGCGGGCAGATCATTTAATCACTCAAAACATGCCGTGCGACAGCTCTTTCTTCATGGTTTCTCGTCAATATACTTTCGATAAACTTTAAATGCATCATTGACCACA
Organism: Ochlerotatus camptorhynchus; assembly: GCF_037179485.1. NCBI lineage: Eukaryota > Metazoa > Arthropoda > Insecta > Diptera > Culicidae > Ochlerotatus > Ochlerotatus camptorhynchus. The sequence continues at coordinate 1,622,790 of NW_027040794.1, read as the reverse complement.
TTGGTCACTCTTGGAACATCTAGTATGCCCCCGGGGGAACCTGGAGCAGGGAACAATTGCATTTTTACAATGGTTGCCGTGCGACAGCTCATTTTTCATGGTTTTTCATGAATAGGTTTTCCATAAACTTCCAATGAATCATTGACCACATTGGCCGCTCTTGGAATCACGGGATACCCCCGAGGGATCCTGTAGCAGGAGTCAATCGCGTTTTAACTCAAAAACATGCCGTGTGACAGCTCTTTCTTCATAGATTTTCATGAATATTTTTTCTATAGACTTAAAGTGAATCATTTACCACATTGGCCGCTCTCGGAACCACTGGAATTCCCCCGAGAGAACATGTATCCAGACAATATTCAGGAACAAATGGCTCTCCATATGTCGATGGAAAAATCCAGTTCACTAGTTGTTTTCTGCGTTTTTCTTAGATCGAGTTTTGCTTTGGATACGTGATAATCAAGTACAGTTTTGAACCCAGAGTGCTTCTAGAATCATACTAGTAGGCTAATAAAATAATTTTCCTAATGACGATAGCATTTGAAAAGTATGCTTAATTCTTGACTTATTTTATAAGTGAGTTTTTTCTATTTTTGTCCCGTAGATTTGATCCTGTAATTTCAAATTGTAACCATGGGTGCAACATATTTAAAAAATCAAAAAAAAAAGAAACAATAACAAATATGGAAGCATTACAAGTTCTGTTGCCATCCTACGTAAGGACCAAATCAAAACAATGCACGGAGATGAACCAGCCTGCGACTGAAAATCTCCTAAATAGAGATAATAATAATAATAATCAAAACAATGAACATTGCTTAAAAGTGGAATGTAATGCAGTCCTAAATGCAATTTTCATAGCTTTATGTCCCTGGAAATAAAAGACTGTCGGTTGCAGTGGTATGAGGACTCCACAGCCTTGGTTACGTACTGATCAGAAAATCATGGGATTAATCCCAAGCCCCTTCACTTTAAGGTAAAATTTAATGCTTTTCCGTTGATACTTAATCCACACCCGTTCAAACCACACCCAAATTCTAAATGCACCAATACCAACAAGCATTGCAAATTAGAAAAAAATAGGAAGTTTTGAAATTTTGAACAATATAAAACACAATATTATTGTATAATTATAATAATTCTACTACTAAAATGGCAACTTCAATTCCAAGATTCCAAGTTCTGCTCAGAGAAGTCTTGCCGTAGTTCAGCGAAGGCCTGTCAAACTTCAGCAAATTCCTGATGAAGTTCGGGGAAGTCCTGCCGAAAGCCCTGCCGAAGTTCAGGAAAGTCTTTCCGAAGTTCAGGGAAGCCTTGCCGAAGTTCAGGGAAGTCGTGCTGAAGTTCAGGGAAGATCTACGGAAATTCAGAGAAGTTCTGTTGAATTCAGGGAAGTTCTGCTAATGTTCATGGAAGTTTTTTCGATCTATAGGAAAGTCCTACCAATGTTCAGAGAAGTCCTGTCGAAGTTTAGAGAAGTTCTACCGAAGTTCAGGGAAGTCCTGCCGAAGTTCAGGGAAGGGCTTCTGAAGTTCAGGGAAGTCCTTTCATCTCAATTATCTGAAATCAGGGAAGTCCTGATGTATTTCAGGGAGCTCCTGCTGAAGTTAAGAGAAATTCTGCCGAAGCTCAGGGAATTTTTGCCGAAGTTCAGGAAAGTAATGCCGAAGTTCGTGGAATTATCTAATTTTTTTTTAAATACAAAGATATGTAAGAAAACTTTTATCAAAAAGGCTGAAATTTTTTCAAAATATGTTCAAATACTTGTGATTCAACTTGATAAATTTGAAGATCAAATTATTTAAAAAAAAAATTTATGGATCAATGGCAAAGGTGAATGATTTCTACAATATTTGAAGATGTAGTTCAATTTATCTTATTATCTTTAAAAATACCAATATATAACAGAATACCTTCATCAAATGAGCTGAAATTTTCGCAGAATATCCTCAAATACTTGTGAAACAACATGTGAAAATTGAGGAACCTTTTGATTTGAAAAATATTTCATTAAGCAATGGCAAAGGTGGGTGATTTCTAAAATAGTTCAATTTATATTTAAAATTATCCAGATATATCAGAAAACCTCCATCAAATAGGCTGAAACATTTACAGAATATCCTGCAATTAGCTTACACACACTCACACTTGAATTGTTTTTATTATATCACACAAAAAGCATTTTCAACACGTCTTAGAAATATTCTCAATTTGGAAATATTTTTACTATTTATTTTCAAGCACTTTCATAATGGAGTTCTTGCGATAGCGCATAGATGATATTGCCGAATAGTTGAACCGTTTTCAATTATCGATAATTTTCGCAAAATATTTCGAATTGAAGTAACAAAAGATATCTTACAATATGCATCAATTATTTCGAATGGAAAACGTCACGCGCGAGCTTGATCCTGCTGACGGTGCTGCTGGTTTTTCTTGCTAATTCATTCGTGGATCGCCCTATCGCACACACAGTTTGAAAAAGTAGTGTAAATTTCTGTCCAATATGATGCACATAAATGGAGCGTCATATAACATATACGTTTACATTATATATCATGTAAAGTTCTGACACATTTCATGCAATGAAGCAAATATTGTATAAAAAAGCCCATCTTTGAAAACAACATTGTTTACAAGTTGCTCGGTTGCATGAGATGAAATACAAGTTTACGTGAATGAATGTTTACATCACAATTAAAATTCAGAATTTTTATATGTGCAGTGGGAATTTTTGTTACAAAAAGGCTTGACATTGTCTGCCGCTGAAACCACACATTATAACATATGACTTTCTTTGGGAAAAATGTCAAGAATTTTATTCTGCATATCAGCGCACGCTGTGATAAGTGCATGTTTGGAGCCTATTTTGCCCCAAAATCCCATAATTTCTGTAGTTTTTTTCCCATTATGATACTTCACTGATTCAAATAGTCAGTACATTTTATCTGAAATAGCCAATATTTTGTCTAGCAGTCAGATGGTGCCTTTGAAAAACTATTTAAAACATTTATTGGAGAGCATGGGGTCAAATAAACTAGATTTTATTAATAAAATATAAAAGTTTTCTGTTAAAAATTGAACCAAATCAGCCTTGTTGTTCCCGAACTAATCAGTAAGTTTATGCCAAAAACAAAATACACTTTTACTAAAGAAATCTATGTCAAGCATGAACAATATCTATTCCTTCATTCTTTTACAATGAACAAAAAAAAATCCTGGATTATTATACATTTTCTTGGTATTGGTTTCAACTTAGATGTATTCAATGCTGACATCACATACACTTTTATAATTTGAAGCATAGCTGACACTTATATTTGAGCATACGTACGATTAAAACTGTATTCAGACCTGAGCGTGCTTGGCGTCCGCATGTGAGATTTGCGTTGGTAGGAAAGAGAGAGAGAGATAGATAGAGAAAAGTACTAGTTGTCGCTCTCATACCAACGCAAATGTAGCTCGACTTTGCTCATGCACGCCCAGGTCTGAATGCACCTAAATTCAACATGGTCATATGTTTAGCATGTGGGCCACTCTTAGCTCAGTAGGCAGAGATGCAGCTATATAGCAAATGCATACTGGAGGTGGCTGGGTTCAATTCTCGGTCAGTCTAGTCAAGGCAATATCCATCCACAACCAATAGACCTGTAGGAAAACTGTCTTTAACAGAAATACGAAATGGCTGGTGTCTGCGCTAATGAAACGGCCGTAATGTTGGCATGTGAATATGCTTGTTAACTTTTCGAACCAAATTATAAAGATTGTTCATAATTAAGAAAAAATATTCGTAAAATTTAAGTAACTTAACAAATAAATCTAGTATCAAGGGTACCGGTGCAAAACAAGGTTTATTTTTAAACATCGTTAATTTTGGTCTTTTAGACTATTGCAACCTATTGTACAGTATTTTGAGTATTTTGTACAGCGTATATATTTATGTTTTAATATGTCATTCAAAATTTGCAAACTTGTATATTTGACCCTTCATTTTCCTATTGATGTTTCCAATAGTAAATCAAAGCTCACTTACTGGTTTCTAAATGGAAATTTTAAAAGAAAGATATTGTCTATTTAAGCCAATAAACCAGTTTTAATGCTTTCAATTGATAGAGGATTTTGGGGTAAATATGATTCTAAACATGTATTTATTTGTCCATACACAGTATGAAAACAAGCACATTAGATGCCTAGATTCCTTTTCAACTCAATAAAACCGAAATCTCGTGTTAGTATTTCAGCAGCAGGAACTGTTCAGTCATCAGAAATCTATCAAATAAAGTGAATTGTTTTGATATGAGATACCTGAGAAAAATACGCTCAAAACATGTACTTGCATCAGTTTTGTCCTTTAGACTATTGTAATCCACTTTCTGAGTGTTTTGTGCACCTCATATTTAATTTTTTAATATTGAGTTTAAATTCGGAAATCTTTTATATTTTATTAAAAAAATTGGTTTATTTGACCCCATGCTCTCCTATAAATGTTTTTGATAGTTTTTCAAAGGCACAATCTGACTACTAGAAGAAATATTGGTTACTTCTGATCAAAGTTACTGACTATTTGAATTAGTGAAGTATCATAATGGGAAACAACTAAATTTAATGCTTGGAATTGCGTTACAAAAAAAAATGGTTTGCATTGAAATAATGCATTTATAGGTATGTTGTCTACAGAGGAAATGTTCCTAATAATATTTTGAAACGATTTACGGGAGTGAAATATGACCTTTCATACGAAATACTTGTGTAATTGATGAGCAAAATTAGCGACCACTATGATTGTGGTCCTAAAATTGAACTTAGAAAATGGTTTACAAAAAATTTAAACAATAAATCAATCTTGTAAAAAATTTCAGAGATAGCAATTTTAGTTCTTAAATTGAGCGCTGCGTTATATTATAAAAAATCGATGAATTCATTCTAAACCGATCCATTTTCACCTTAGGAACATTAAGAGTCACATGACTCATTGCTTGTTCGTCGTGGTGTGTTTCGTGATACTTGTCGTCATCGGTGTCGGATTTGAATGGCTACGACAACTTTATTATAAGTGGTACAATGTGAAATAAGGGGTTCGGTGGCTTTCAAGCAACCGTTTTTACCTTTTACATCATGAAACAACAAAACAAGTATTACGTCAACATATTACTACCAATTCCTTAATTGACCAGCATTCAGACGCGGCCGGCGCTGGTTTAGGCTATTAAAAGGTTTGGGATCACCAGTTTTTACATCATACATAACTACCATAGTAGCACGCTTGTCATATATCGGTTGTAGAAACTTCTCTACGACTTATTTCAGTCATAAACAAGTTGCTGCAACTTTTATTAACGAAAGTGTGCTACTCGGGTAGTCCCAAGCATCATCATCTGTCGTTTCTCTATGTGATTATAGATGATCTGGCAATAACAAAGTAAAAACTGCGAGTGCTCAGTCAAGCTCATGCTGATCATGGTCAGTCAGTTCCCCAAAGAATTCGTTGAAGTTTCCTTCCATAATTCATTAAAACGTTTGTATTTTTTCCTCAGAGTTCCCCTGCAATTCTCTTAAGAATTCCCTTGAAATTATGCTCTTCAAGTTCTCCTCTCAGTTCTTTGCATTGAAATACCCAGTAAACCATTTACTAGTTCTGCCAAAGTAAAAAATTTCATCAAATGATTTACATGTTGCGGCTTCCAAACAATTACCTTTACTCAACTTTACTAAATCACTTACTTAATACACTGTCCTGTAATAATTGTACTTACCTTGGATATAACTTACTTTGAATTCACACCCTTGCATTGACAGCTAACATTGAAATGAAAAACACACATATACACACACACGACATGCAGTGTAGAAGACAGGAAACGAACAAGAATTAAAATTATGATCAGTTACCACCAAACCACCAGTGCGTATTGTCGAATTTGTTCACTACCTCCGAAATTCACATTGTCAAGTTTTACCGCGTGTGCATCGGTCTCCCTCAGTCTGCTGGAACATTTTTCGCCAGTTTTTGCCCCGTTAATGGTTTTGCCGACGGATTCGGCAGTGGAAACAACATTTTGGTGCCGAAACCCGGGAATTTGTCCTGAGGAGTAAAGTTTGCCAGATTTAGTGATTTCGAAAAAACACGTGTTGCTATTTCGCACAGGCTCAGCCTTTTGTTCTTCCCCGCGGTGATTTAACCCGTTTCTAGAAAGCAAGTGTGAAAAAACTTCTATCGCCGCGAGTGACGAATCGTCGGCTGTAAGTGCCATCAAATAGTGGAAGACGGGTAAACATTTTCCGTCGCGATCGAACAAGTGCCGGGTGGAAAAAACAAGCGAAAATTTCCGCGTACGTTTCAGAAGGTCGCCATTGCGAAACCTTGTGGTGAATCTGCATTCATCAGTACATCTGCCATTGCCGAGGAAAACGAGAGGAGCACGTCGATACGCTGCAGCTGGAATTCTTGCGCTTCAGCTGCTGTTGCACTCGAGGTCATCGAAGGATATTCGTCGTTGCCACTGCGGATAACGAAAGACAGTAGCTGTTCCTGCAGAACAGTTGGGTGTCTCAACTAGCTGGAGGCTAAGTACGCCGTGAGCAGGTGGGTGCACGTTTTTCTTTTGTTATTAGTGCTGAGTAAAATGGCTTCCGCGACTCGGAACAAAAAAGCCAAGCAGATTAAACAACTGCACGCCAAGCGTGCCTATATTTTAGGATCACTCGATTTGATCCGCGATTTCGACGACAATTATGACGAAACGAAATCGCTCGAAATTCCCTTCCGTCTAGAGCGGCTGGACAAGCTAATGGAGGAGCTCGAAAGTGTGGAGACTGAGCTGGACACTTATCGTTCCGCCGATCCGGTCTTTTCGGAGACTCGTGCGGAATATCAGACGATGTATTTTCGGTTAAAGGGATCGCTGTCAAGCAAACGAACTACTCCTCCACCAGCTATTCCACCTGCTCCCGTACATGAAATTTCGGCAGTTTCTCCTGGTGTGCGTCTTCCGGAGTTGAGGCTTCCCGAGTTTGATGGGAGTCCGGAACATTGGTCAGGGTTTCACGATTTGTTTAAGACCATGATCAATGACAACGCATCACTCTCAAGCATCCAAAAATTGCATTATCTCCGTTCTTCTCTCAAGGGAGATGCAGCGCGCATTATTTGCTCTCTTCCAATGGCTGCGACCAGCTATGCCATCGCTTGGAAGATGGTATGTGACCGCTTCGAAGACAAAAATCTGCTCATCAAGCAGCATATTTCTGCCCTGTTCTCAATTACACCTTTACGGGAGGAGTCAGCAAATGACCTGCTAGATCTTGCTGATGAATTTGAGAAGCATGTGCGAATTTTGGATTCCTTGGAGACGAAGGCGCAACATTGGGATTCTGTGTTGGTGGAGCTCCTGTTTAGCCGGATGGACACCGACACACAGAAACTGTGGGAAAACCAGCGGGATAAAACGATTCGCCCTTCGTACGAAGAACTATTGCATTTTGCACACGAGCATTCTCGTACCCTGCAATCACTTAAGCTCTCCCAAAACGCTATTTCACTCGTGGAGGTCAAGCCTTCAAAACCTCGCTCGGTAACCAGCCACTCAGCATCTGAGCAGGTGTCGAGATGCGTAGCTTGTAAACAATCACACTTTTTATTCCAGTGTGAGTTGTTCCGGGCCCAGACTGTCCAGCAACGCTTCGATCTGGTGAAACGGAGCAATCTTTGTATCAATTGCTTGAAGGCCACGCATCAAGCGAAGTATTGCAGTAGTGGAGCCTGCAAATATTGTCAGAGGAAGCACCACACACTACTTCACCTCTCGCCTACTCCCACATTATTTGCAACAGAAGCTCCACCACACACCCAACCGACCAACACTCAAATGCTCCAGCAGCAAATGCACTCTGTCAACACTGAAAATTTGTCGCATTCTCCTATCGCGCCGGTATTTTGTGACACCGCAGTCACTTCGGTCGATCGTTCGGTCTCGTTGTTGTCGCCGCCGGTTTCCGCGCCCTTTCTCGCACCGCCCGGTGTAGTCGCGCCTCCTTCCAATGCCTGTTCAACAACCTCATCTACTGCTGTGAGGGATTCTACGGTGATGTTGTTCACAGCACTTGTCAAGATCCGGGACAATCGTGGACAATACCAATTCGCTCGTGCACTCTTGGACAGCGGGTCGCAATCAAATTTCATGTCCGAAGCATTATGCCAACGCCTTGCGTTAAATCGCAGAAAAGTGAACGTGCCGGTAAGTGGCATCGGGCAAGCCCTGGTGAATGTTCGCTATACAGTGACAGTGCAATTCTCTTCTCGTTTCGGATCACAGGATCATAGCTTGGAATGCTTGGTGCTACCCAAGTTGACCGGTAGTCTACCAACAAGGACAGTAGACATTAGCACCTGGAAGATCCCCAAGCATCTACCGTTGGCGGATCCTCAATTCAACGTGAGTCACGGCATTGACCTCATCGTTGGCGCTGAGCTGTTCTCGATCCTGCTTCAAGCGGAGCAAATCTCGTTCAGTGACCACCTTCCGGTTCTGCAGAAGACCAGCCTTGGATACATCCTGTCCGGCAAAGTTCTCACTAGCACACCCGCACCAGTAACGTGTCTGGTGTCTACCCTTGATAGCCTAAACGCTCAAGTGAGGAGATTCTGGGAAGTTGAAGACTTCGACCACGGCAAGACGTTCACGGCCGAAGAACAACGATGTGAAGCTCACTTTGTCAAAACCCACACCCGCAACGCTGAGGGACGCTATGTGGTCCGTCTACCAGTTCGTCAAGAGATGTTACCTCTTATTGGGGAGACATGGCCAATGGCCGCTCGACGGTTCATCGCTGTGGAGAAACGCTTTCGGACTGATGATGCCCTTCGTACAAGTTACGTAGAGTTCATGGACGAGTACCAACAGCTCGGTCATATGGAGGAGGTGAAGACGCGCGTCGCGTTGCCCCAGTTTTTCTTGCCCCACCACGCAATTCATCGGCCCGATTCTTCTACTACCAAGATAAGAGTCGTGTTCGACGGCTCGGCCAAAAGCAGCAACCAGCTCTCCTTGAATGACCTTCTGTTAACAGGACCAACAATTCAGCCTTCAATGTTATGCATTGTCATCAACTCTCGTTTTCACCGATTTGTTATGAAAGCAGACGTAGAAAAAATGTATCGTCAGGCTTTGGTTCATCCGGACGATCGACCACTACAGCAAGTTGCTTGGCGCAGAAAGGAGTCAGAGCCACTGAAAACCTACTGTTTGAACACCGTCACCTACGGCACATCTTGTGCTCCATATCTGGCAACTAGGGTCCTAAATCAGCTAGCTGACGATGAAGGGTATGACTTTCCACTTGCCGCCCCCATTGTCAAGAAGGACTTTTATGTTGACGATGTCTTAACTGGAGCCGACAGCATCGAAACACTAGTCGACACAAGCACCCAACTGGACGACCTACTCAAGAGAGGTGGTTTCAATCTACGCAAGTGGAGTGCGAATCATCCTAGTATCCTGGAACACTTTCCAGATGAACTCAAGGAGGATCAGTCGTCACTAGAACTTGATCGCTCCTCATCCATCAAAACACTTGGTCTTTTATGGTCCCCGAAAAACGACGATTTTGCGTTCAAAGTTCCTGATCTTCCACAACTACAACGAGTTACCAAGCGCATTGTCCTGTCGGAGATGTCGCAGCTTTTCGACCCTTTGGGTCTTATCGGTCCAGTAGTCGCCAGCGCGAAGATGTTCGTTCAGCGGCTATGGCAGGAGCAACTGAATTGGGACGATGGACTTCCAGAGACTCTTCAATCTTGGTGGCTGTCCTTTCGAGAATCGGTTTGTGTCATCCGAGATCTTCGTATACCACGATGGGTATTCAGAGATGATGCAGTAAGGTATGACCTGCACTGCTTTGTCGACGCTTCTTCGAAAGGATACGGAGCATGCATCTACGTAGTATCCCAAGGGCTAACCGCCACGCAAACAAGCAATCTTCTCATAGCGAAATCTCGGGTCGCTCCAATCAGCGGCTATTCAACGCCACGTTTGGAACTCTGTGCAGCTGTACTGGGAAGTCAGTTAGCAGACAGCATCCGTAAAACCACGAAATTTAACGCCAAAATCACCTTCTGGTCGGACTCGATGATTGTCTTGCACTGGATCAACTCCCCGCCTTCATCGTGGAAAATATTCGTATCCAATCGAATAGCAGAGGTCCTCAAAACCACAGAAGGCTCCCAATGGCGTCACGTCCCAACGCTGCAAAACCCTTCCGATCGAATTTCGCGTGGAGTGCAACCCGAGGACATCAGCGATGACGCACTTTGGTGGCATGGGCCACCATATCTACTATCAGGACCAGAATCCTGGCCAGATCCAATAATACCATTAACCTCGACCGATATCCAACAACAAACTCTCGAGCAGCGGCCGACGGTCGCACTCGTTTGTGTCACGTTCGACGATTCGCTCATCCAGGACTTTTCGCAACTGTCTCATCTTCTCAAGGTTGCTTCGTACTGCCTTCGTTTTGCGAAGAACTGCCAATTGCCGAGCCATGCTCGAACCTTCGGGCGGATCACACCGATGGAGTACAACAATGCCCTCAAAGCTCTCATTCGAGTTGCACAAGGAACAATTTTCCATCAGGAACTACAATATTTGCAGAACCACGACCAAAAGTCTTTGGCTCTGCAAAAAGCAGGCTTCAAGTCTCCGCTCAAAGACATTGACGTGTTGATCGACGACGCAGGGCTTCTCCGTTTGAACGGTCGCCTAGCTCAGTCACCTGGCACCTTCGACAATCGCTTTCCGATCCTGTTACCTGCCGATCATCATCTCTCACGGTTAATTGCCAGATCAATTCATCATCAAACTCTGCACGCCGGACCAACACAACTGCTCGCAACGATCAAGCAGCGTTTCTGGCCGATCCGTGGTAGAGACCTCGCTCGAAGGACAGTGCATCGTTGTGTGACGTGTTTCCGTTGTCGTCCAAACGCAAGCAATCAATATATGGCGCCATTGCCTGCTGCGCGCATTACACCATCTAAAGTTTTCGAACACACGGGGCTGGATTACTGCGGGCCGTTTCTTGTTCGTCAATTCGCGGGAAGGGGCGCTTCGGTAAAAGTCTGGGTCGCAGTGTACGTGTGCTTCGCCGTAAAGGCCGTTGTGCTGGACATCGTCGCCGGGATGCCAGCTGCTGCGTGCGTCAATTCGTTGAGGCGCTTTGTGAGTCGCGTCGGTCGCGTTCGCGTTATACACTGCGACAACAGCACTTCGTTCGTCGGCGCGTTTCGCGAAATAAAGGAGATGCGACAACAACTCGTCCAGCAGCTGAAGTCCAACGAATGGGCTACCGAATGCCTGGAAAGAGGCATCGAGTTCCAGTTCATCCCTCCGAGAGCACCACATTGTGGTGGGCTTTGGGAAGCTGCGGTGAAGAGCTTCAAGCACCATCTCGTCAGGATCATTGGCTCATCACCTTACCACTTTGACGATCTTCGCACGGCCGTTGCTCAGGCGGAAAGCATCATGAATTCACGACCCTTAACTCCACTTTCCAATCATCCTGAAGACCTCTCTGTACTCACTCCTGCACATTTCCTGCTGGGTGAACCAGCCTTCTGGCTTCCGGAGCCAGACTACTCAAGCATTCCCATTAATCGCCTATCCCACTTCCAGGCGACACAGCGAGCCATGAACGACTTGTGGAAGCGCTGGTCCAAAGAATACATCGGTTTGCTGCATCAGCGTCCAACTAAGTGGAGGAAAATCCCTACCAACTTCACGGTCGGTGCAATGGTTTTGTTGAAGACCGACAACGTTCCACCCAAACAATGGCCTCTCGGGCGTGTTGTTGTGGTCTACCCGAACAAGGACAACATCGTACGGGTCGTGGACGTCCGCACTCAATCCGGAATACGTCGTCGTGCAACAACGGAGCTGTGTCTGCTACCAGTTAATGACATCCCAAGTGAAACAGTAGCGGGATCAATCATTCCAACTCAGCTGACCGATGTACCTACCTCTTCTTCTGTTGATTGAATGCTGCGCTTCAACAGGGGCCGTGATGTTGCGGCTTCCAAACAATTACCTTTACTCAACTTTACTAAATCACTTACTTAATACACTGTCCTGTAATAATTGTACTTACCTTGGATATAACTTACTTTGAATTCACACCCTTGCATTGACAGCTAACATTGAAATGAAAAACACACATATACACACACACGACATGCAGTGTAGAAGACAGGAAACGAACAAGAATTAAAATTATGATCAGTTACCACCAAACCACCAGTGCGTATTGTCGAATTTGTTCACTACCTCCGAAATTCACATTGTCAAGTTTTACCGCGTGTGCATCGGTCTCCCTCAGTCTGCTGGAACATTTTTCGCCAGTTTTCGCCCCGTTAATGGTTTTGCCGACGGATTCGGCAGTGGAAACAACAACATACTCTGAACACAAATCATATCTCCGTTCTACCAGAGAACAAATACAAAGAGATGGATCAACTCAGGCGGTGCATCGTCAAATTACAAAGCTAATTTTGTGGACTGTCCACCTCGTATGACTTGATCAGGTACGATACCTGGTTGTATTCAGTTTACCATTGTATGAAGGGCAAAAAACGGAGGATGGGACACACGTGATCCACGAAAGCAAGGAGAATCTCCTTCCAACGATAAAAATGTTCCAACCTGATACACAACAAGCTATCATACGAGGGGATGTCCCAATGAGTGGGGAGAAGAGCCCACCTTCAATTCATGAGATGTTAATAGCAGGGAGTTGGCAGTCCACTCTCTCCATTCAAATCGCTTCAATCAAGTGCCCTGAAGGTCTCATCCCTACCCAATGATTTTATATTTTTAAATGAAATTATGGGCCTAACTTAGCTCAGTCGGTAAAGGCGCAGCTACAAAGCAAGACCATTCTGAAGGTGGCTGGGTTCGATTCCCGGTTCGGTCTAGGAATTTTTCGGGTTGGAAAATTTCTTGACCTTTCCTGGGCATGATTATACTTGCCACACAATTATACTATACAAACTTGGTACAGGCATCGAAAGCTCTCAATTAATAACTGTGAAAGTGCATCTTGAACACCAAGTTAACAATAAGCTAATATGCGATAAGCAATAAGCTTGAAATGCGAGGAAGAAGACGATATGAAAAATGTAGAATGTACGAATATAATTGCTGCCAACGGCGACTACCATGACAAAACTTGGAACTTATCATTTATCTAGGAAATGACACCTTTGCTTGGCACTTCCACTAGATCTTTATGTCCACCATCTGTCACTGGCTGCAAAAATATCCAATAGTACTTACCTGTGTTGTAATACTTCCCTCAACGAAAACTAATTTTCTTGCATTGTCGTAGTCATCTGGTCTAAAGAAGCTGGTTTACCGAGCACTCTCAATGAGCAGTCCGTACAGATTAGTATGAGATGGTGTTATATGCAAAGTGCGAATAGAGAATGAAAGAAAGGAATACGAAAGGGATTAGTTTCAAGAAGTGACAGTTTCATCGGATTCCCCAACCAACCATACTCAAGCATAGTAAGTATATAAAAGCTATATTGCGACTATATGGCTACTTGGGTACTCATAGGGCCGTCAAAATGGTTCATCGGTTGTGAAGTGAAGTATTTCGGAAATTGATGAGTTATATTTCTCAATGTTTTGGTCTTATCCTTACGTTACCTCATTATTATAACAAACAGACGCAACACATTGAACATTTCTCATTGTACACACTTCGAAATTTTTACAGATTTCCGTAAAAGTTTACCGAAATCTCAACAGCTGAACGTTCGGTTCGGTAAACAGTTTCGCAGATTTCCTGTAATTTTTCACAAATATCTGTGAATTTTTCAAAGATATCCGTAAATAATTACAGGAAAACTGTAAAATTGGTGTATATAGACGCTTAATTCTCATGTAAAATAATGTTTAATAAGACACTATTATACATTTATTAAACGATTATTCAACTATGGGATAATTAATCCGAAAACAAGAACGAGACATGGTTGTTCTCGTTAGTGATTGTTGTGTAATTATTTCTGTCGAAGCACGCACCCTCCACACATAGATCATAGAAAATTTATGACATACATACATACATACACACACATGTCGTTGATGGGATTCGAACCATGACCTTCCAATCACCAGCCGCTTGTCTTACCATCTGAGCTATCCTAGAATACATCATATGGGCAGCAAAATAAGCAATAAAAGCTTGAATCTGAATACCTATCAGCACTCCCTGCCGTAACTCTAGCTAATTCAAGGAGATGTGAGAATGATTAAATCATTAATAGTTGTTTTACATGAGACCAATGTTACCTCTCCATCTCTCTAATTTCGATGGAAAGGATGCTGGGTTATTCTTTTAGATAGATCTATGAATTGATTGTCGTGAGTGATACGATTGATTACGATTTAAATAAATTAGGTGTAGAAAATAAATATAAGAAAGGGCTTAGGTTGGAATTGAACTCGCGACCTTCTACTTGGGAAGCGGAAACGGTAACCACTATGCTACCAATTTCGTTTTGTTGTTAGCCTGAAGCAGTGCTGTGGAATAATGAATGAATACACCGTTTGTAAAGCATTTACAAAGCATGAAATTAAAACATGGAAGCATAGTGGTATAAGAGCTATTATGCTGACTGTATTCACCTTCATTCAGCAATGTTGTTAAGCAATGCAATGGAATCTAATAATGGAGCTAGAAAACAATTATTAGACGTATAATAGAGCATGTTAATGAATCAATTTAAAACAGTCGAATTAAAGCGTCAATGTATGTGAAAATTACACTTATTCAGTATGTTGTTAGATCAAACTTCTGGTGTGGAATCAGGAAGACAGTCATCGTTTGTATAGATTTTAATAAGTATATTAATCAAATCAGAGCAATCAGCGGAACAAAGGCGTATCATCGATCTCAATGAGGTTTTTTGAGCACATAATTTGACAACCCATTTTATTCAGCATTGTACACTGTTATAAAGCATTTATTCAATCTATATGCTTATTTGTGACTCTGAATTGTTTGACTGAACCAGGTTTGTGGAATAATGAATCTAATACGTCGTTTATAAAGCATTTACAAGGCATTCAATTAAAACATGGACGCAAAGTGGTATAAGAGCTAATTTTGTTGACTGTGTTCACCTTTATACAGCAATATTGTAAAGCAATACAATGACATCTAATAATGGCGCTATAAAACATTTATAAGACGTCTAATAAAGCATTTTATTAAATCAATTGAAAACAGTCGAATTAAAGCGTAAACGTATGTGCAAATTACACTTATTCAGTTTGTTATTAGATCAAACTTCTGGTTCTGAATCAGGAAGACAGTTAACGTTTATAAAGCTTTTAATAAGTAAATTAGTCATATCAGAGCAAACGGCGGAATAAAGGCGCATATTTCGATCTCAATGAGCTTTTTTCAGCACATAATTCGACATCCTGTTTTATTCAGCAATGTACACTGTTATACAGCATTTATTCAATGTGTATGCTTATTTGTGACTGTGAATTGTTTGTTGGGATGTTATCCTATAGTGCAAACTTTAATGGCTGTCGAATAGTTTCTACTAGAAATACTCAGAGGGAGAGATAGGCGGAGAAAACAAAATACAATTCGGCAGCAGGGATTTGTTCCTAAATTATTTTGCAAACCTTGCTAGAAGCTAACATTTCAAATGACTTGTATTTTTGATTCGATTTACGTGCAAAATAATAATTGATTGCATCGCAATATTTTGCACATTTCTTGGTGCCATTCATTAACCAACGAAGATCAATTAATCAATAGAGTTAGAATATTGTTTCTGATTTCAAAAACTAGTTGAATTTGAGAAGCACACGAAACATAAAGGTGATTGAATTTCTGTTCGATTGCAATACTCTCAAATTTATTCTAGTAAGAATAAGAAATCCTCGGAAAAAATCTAATGGGAATGTTCGATTGGCTCAGATTTTGACAGTTCATTTGGCTCAAAACATTCTCTCCGCCCATCTCTCCCTCTGAGTATTTCTAGTTTCTACGTGTCTGTTACACGTGACATATCAACAAACGTCAAAAATAGTTAAAAACAACTTCAATAAAATAAACATGATTATCTTTAAAGACATACCATTAAATGAGCAATATTAATCACTAGAACAGGTTTGCAAACAGGTGCAAACTTATATGAATTTCTATTAGTTTCTAAATATATGTTCCCACCCATGACATAGTAACAGTTTTTCACCATAATATATATCAGACAATATTTATATACATCTTACCCATCGCTAACCACGGTCAAAGCAAAGGATAATCATGTACTAAGTATGTGAAACTACGATAGAAACCATTCCATACCGCAGTCATAGTTTTTAAGTGATAATCCAAAGGAATCTATCAATCATTACATAGACAGAATAAATTTTCTGACATTGCTATGTTTTAAGATGGATCCAATAAACCGTACATGTTGATTTGTTTCAGTGTATCACTCAGGCACTTTTGATATAACTGCAATCACTCTCTCTAGAGTCGGTGTATAATGAGTCACGCCAAGAGAAAAACAGTTGAACTCGTTTCACGGTTTACGAAAGATTCCCTTTCTTTTAACTTGGCAACAGAGGACTTCTGCATCAACTTCAAATGACATTTAGTAAAAAAAAAAATTAACGGCTGTTGTAAATCATTATATCAATGATTTTGTCAAATTATCTTAACAAAAAATAGTACAAATTCTCATTACTGATCATTACCAAACGTATCCCATGACAATGTAATGCTCACTGCGTATTTATGATCATTTCTTCGACTATATTTTATATTTAATTGCAATACCTTTCGTGGACCATTCATACCATCGTAATGTTTGCTTACTTTGCACGATAGGTAGCCTGTTTGACAGTTCAATAGGTAGACTTGGCTTCACTCTTGGCGTGACTCATTATACACCGACTCTAACTCTCTCATGCTCGAAATGTACCACGATAAAATAGGTATAAAGACGCCCTATACGCTCTCTGTCCAAAGTGGAGAGGTTTAGTTGGTGCGAAGAATAGGGCGAAGACAAGTTCAGGCTACTACACTCAAAAAAATTTGACACACTTAATTTTTTAAATGCATTTATTTATGTAAGTGTATTTCACCTTGGTTCAATGTGTTATACACGTTAGTTTCTAGCGTTTCAAACTTTAAATTGTTGAAACTCTTCCACTATTGATTCAAGTGTATCACAGTACTGTTCAAAATAGATGGATTTAAAGTTTTTTGCATTTCAATGCGATATGAATTGCATGGTCAGAAAGGTAAACATCGAAAACAAGAGTTGTGTGTGACTTCATCCTATCAACCAGCCTCATGTATGAGAACAAACGTGGTCCAGTGAGATCGAAAAAAGACAACGACAGCAGCACACCCCAACAGTCCAGGATCGAATCGCAAATCATACGCATTGAAAAAGACATTGCTAATATATTTGTCGATTAATTTTTATAGTCGGAAAGTAGAAGCCGATAAAGTAGAATAATGTACAACATTGAACTAAAACGTGCAATGCTTTTGATATCGCCATGTGAGGCACATAGAATCCAACCCAAGTAACAATTCAGTAACCATTTAGCATCAACTCTGATCTATGATGGTTTTATAACGGAAATGACCAATCCATTATTTTAAATATAGCATTTCAAAGTGTAATACATTCCTGCTTAGTAATTCAGTTTTTTGTTGTTTTAAAAACCTTTTATAGTCTGGCAAGAAAGTCAAAAACTGTCTTGTTTTAAAAATAAATTTAAACCAGTTATCAATCCCTCCTTAAAACTGTTCTAAAATTCAAGCATAAACGTCATTAGCAATTGTTTATTATTCTTCTTCTTCATCTTCTTATTCGCATTTCAAGCTTATTGCTTTGTGCATATTAGCTTATTGCGTGCTCTCAACATGGTGTTCTAATTGCACTTCCACAGTTATTAATTGAGAGCTTTCGATGCCAATACCAATGCATGAATTTGATGACAATGATACTCTATGCCCAGGGAAGTCGAGAAAATTTGCAACCCGACCGGACCGGGAATCGAACCCGCCGCCTCCGGCTTGGTAATACTGTGCCTTTACTGAGAAATTGTTTATTAGTGTCTTGATAAAATAGTTTATAAACGTGTTCTATCATTATAAAAGCAATCATAAAACCATTAGGTTTTGCATAAGAGCAAAAAGCATTTATTGTTGCTTTTTAGGCTTTTTAAAGGGCATCATAAACTTCCCATTTTTTATTACAAATTGAGCTTAAGTATGGTTCCTGGTGAGCGTTGGCCAAATTTAGATTTTTCATATATAATCCTAAATAGGACCTAGATTATTTAATACTCTAGTAACCTCAAGTCCGTGCTCTGTAACAATATTTCATTGGTATTAATCAACACTCAGAGGGGTAAAATATAAAATTTGGGGTAAATTTGAAAGAAAGGGTACTTGGAGTGTAGAGCGCACTGCCCACTGGACGATTCTGAAGCCTGGCCAAGTGAGTGGGGTATGGGTTTATTTGATTGAACGTCATTTCCAATGTATATATTGATACATTCAAACCATTGGCATTTGAGATAAAACAGAGATAGGATGCGGAGGGCCCGCTTAGGAGGAGCGTTACCCATGTTATGGTTTCCATTTATTAAATAGTTCAGAAAGGCTAGAAATTACAGCTTTATAGTGAGAGAATGTACCATATTGGGAAAGCATAATTTTCATAGGGTTCAGAGCGGCTGAGCTGTTCGTTTGTAGTTTGACCTTCCTTCAAACCCAATTTGGCACTAGAACAATTTTAAACTTGTTCTGCATTATTCACATTTTGCAATTATTGAAAGAGCTCGATATAAGATAGCCACAGAAAACAGACGTTGAAGCTCGAAAATTTCTCTAAAAACTTGTGTAAAGATTCCTATTTGACTTAAGCGCCACTAACGGCGACTTCCCCACTTAAAAACCCTCTTTGACAACATCATGGCACTGGCGTTGCAAAACTTACACTAGACACTAAGTTTTGGTAGCGCCAAGTGGCAATTTTCAGCAGGTAATTTATCGGTACTACACGGGAACAAATCCAATCACCAAAACGAGAAAAATTACTCATGATTTCATGAACATAGCGTGTTTTCATGTTACGAAAATACACCATGAATAATATTCATGATATCATGCGCTATTTTTGCGTAACGCAGTCAAGATTCCAAAAATCATGAATCATCCGAGTTGAAACCATGAACTAAATTCTATCAGCTTTTAAAACCAAAACATGTAAAACAAAATAAAGTGATTTACTGGATTCGAACCAAGAACATTGGGATCATTAAACCCATACTTTAACCACTAGACTATCAGAACTTGTATAAGGAGGAAGGCAAAAGGCGTATAAGAGCTCCCTATATAGTGCATTTTATGAACACGGTTTGCCAGGTACGTGTAACGCTTGTAGCGGTCATGATTCCGCTGTATTATGAAATCATGAATTTCCATCATAAAATTGTAGATCATTGCTATGATTTCATGGCGTGGAACGTTTTTTCATTTCATGATTTTTTATTCATGAAAATGGAATCGGATTTCTTCCCGTGTAGCGCCAAATTGGTCGAAAGTGATAAATTTATAGAGGAAATCAGGAGATGCTAGCGCTACGTAACGGCAACGTTTCCACTTAACTTTACACAAGTTTCTGACCGAACTTGGACGTCTGGTTTCTGTGAGATAGCTTAATACAATTAAATATAAATGCCAAAATCTTACCGAGTAGTTTAGCTGTTCTGATTTCGGTACAGTTTGTTAAGGTCGGGTATAGTTTCTGAGTATGTATACCCATTTTGAATAACTCATATAAGCACAGAGTAATAGTTTTATTGCTAGGGAACTTTCTTTTGGGATCGTCTTTTCTTCATACAATTCTCATTATTCATACTATACTAATCATGTTCAGTCTTATAAAATGTTATATTTTAAGCCCCGTTCTAGATTTGTTTGTTATTCATATCTTATGCATTTCAGCTCGTGAGAGGTTACCAAATATGGGTTCTTTTTCTCATCCGCAATAGTTTGGGGAGAGGGGGCGATCTGAGAGCTGAATAGAGGCAAATAAAATAGGGAACACAACACCATGACCCAAACCACTAACCAACGCATGCAACTCACACTTAACTTGTTCTATTTCTTTCTTCCCCTCATGTACCAATATTACCTACCTGAGAACAAATGGGAACACGGCCAGATTTTCAATAGGAAGAAGGAAAAAAGCGAGAAAACGTAAGAGAGTAAGCAGTCAGAAAGGATTAGGCCATTTGGAAACAGCCAATTTATACTGGACGGAACTGGTAAGTAGGATAAGAATTGTAAAAGGTGTGTGCTTGCATGATTTACCTATTTTAGAATTACCTATAAGCCACATGAGAACCTCATTTCCTTCAATTACTACTCCATTGCAGCACACACCTAATAATCCTAGAGATGAACTAGCCTAAGGCTAAAAATCTCTTAAATAAAGAATTAAAAAAAAAAAAAAAAAAAACACCTAATAATGATCACTAACATTCATATAGTTTCAGCATTATCGACATTTGTAATCAAAAGGTGAGTTGTAAAGTATAATTACCATGCATAGATATAAGTTAATGTACCAGAACCTGGACGGACACAAGCCTACCCAGGGGAGGACCCGGATACGACCACCCATGTGTGTCTAGAGTATCGCACGAGCTGGCGAGTGCAACGGGAAGGATAGTAGGTGTATAGACTAGGGGGTTAGTCCCTAGATAAGCCAACTTAGCGGTTGGCACAGCATATTCACTGAACAATTACAATTACAAAATTGAGCTTAAAATATGGTTCCTCATAGTTAATAAAAACCAAATTTATGACAAGGAAATCTCGAAGGATAGACGAAGTAGGATGAAAAATTCAAGTCGATTTCAGCAAAAATTACTTCTTTAGAAAAACCAGCACATCATCAAGGACTAACCATCTGGCGGATAAGAGTAAAGTGAGCGGGCAGCAAACCACTGAAACTGTTAGTTATCGGAGAATAGCTGGTTTCCGATCCATAGCAGCGATTTTATTCGGCGAAAGAATCGACATTCCTGCATCGTTGGAGTAACTGAGTAACTGCTCCCAATCCATCGGGAGAAAACCGCCTGGAAGAACACTGGATCCCACAGCGCAACTAAATATCGAAAGATAAACGAACTTTGACGTTTAACTTTTTGCAGGCAACATTGCCTCCATAAATGCTGCCATAAATCTGAACGGATTAGGATCAAGTAAAATGACTTTAGATAAATACAAGTCAGCCTGCAAGTTTTCTTCATAAAAGCCATTTTAAAACCTTATGAATTGGTTAAGGATTTCTTGAAAGCAAAACAACTTTTTCACAAATGACCCATGAAATTCAACTTTTATGCCACCGCCATGTTACAATTAGTTTTCTTGGTTTTTTACAATCTTCGATTTTAAATCTTTATTTTCTTGAATTTAACTTTATTTCGGTAAATTTAGCAATAAGCAAACATTTAAATGCGAAGATCATAAAAAACAATCTCGGCCTAGCTCGATCTGAAGAATATTTTTTTTTTCAATGTTAAATAATTAGTCAAATCGACGTTTTACGAGGGCGGACTTATTTTTTTCGATGTTTTCACGTTGATTTCACATAACATTTAATAAGGCACTTAAAACTAG
The DNA here is from genome assembly GCF_037179485.1 of Ochlerotatus camptorhynchus. NCBI lineage: Eukaryota > Metazoa > Arthropoda > Insecta > Diptera > Culicidae > Ochlerotatus > Ochlerotatus camptorhynchus. The sequence continues at coordinate 1,601,052 of NW_027040794.1, read as the reverse complement.
GCCACTTAATGAGAACTATTGTAATAAAGTTGGATATTTAACAAGATTGTTATACCATCAGTTTCTATTTTAATTATTTTGATAAGATCGGATTCATAAATCTTTTTCTATCTTGATTGATGCTTTACTAGTGGATTTAGCAAGTAGCTAGGGGAAATGGCTCGGAAAGGGTTTTTATTGTTGCTAAATAGCTTTTGTCGTAGCTTTCAAATGGTTCTCAATGCGTTCGTCATACAACTTTTTGCAGTAAATCAAGCTTGAAGAGCTTCGAGAATACACCCTTCAGAATCTTCTCCAGGGTGGGCCAACTAGACATATTCTAGTCTTAATGAGGTTTTGGTGGATGCATTAATGACAAAATAGCCTTGCCAAGATTTTTATGAATGTTGTTTTATAGTTGCTTTGTGGTATTTCATAAAACTTAAAATGTTACTTGGGAAGTGTGTCACAATTAAAATCAATAGTATTCAGGCATGGTTCATTGCATAAGATTCACACACAATGAATGTTTTTCACAATAAGTGCAAAATTAAGTGGGAGATACCAGTGTTGGCAAAATCATCAATCAAATTACATTTTTCCGCTCTCATACGCTCTCAATATCACGCATGATATTGGAACGAAATATCATGCTTGATATTGATTTTACAAGCTCCTTTGATATTGTGAGACTATTCACAACGTGCAAAAATCAAGCTGAGAATTTATTCGACAGAAAAATGATTCCGTTGCACCTCGTTTTCTTAGAAAGAGAAAGTATAGTTTGCTATCTCTTTTACTCTTCACCGATGGCAGACACGAAGTGACTGCTGCCAGTCGTTATGGAAGTTTCAGTTGCGTTCGGGTGTAAAGCAAAAATCACGAAACTCAATCTCACCACAGTTTGTTGCGATTTGCAGCTAGTGAGTTTTGTTAGCTTGATATTCCAAGCTGCGATATCACAGCTTGCAAAATCAACCGCAGTTGTTTGCTTGTTGATTTTTGTCTACGAAAATCAAGCGTGATCTTGGGCATTGATGAGATTTGATTTTTTGATATTTTCCCAACACTGGGAGACACATTATCATGACGTGTGAAAGCAGTCAAAAACTATCGGCTTGGAATCAATTAATAACTAATTATTGTAAAGTTCAATCAAGAAGCGAGTTTCTACAAAGTTGTAGCTGATTAGATTTCAGGTGCGAACTGATAGCAATCTTATCCGTAAATCTTTGTAAGAAAACGCGAAGACGATGAGAACATAAAATTCACATTTCTCATAGTAATTCCCATATAAACATCAAGCCATTGCAGTATGAGATCGCATCCAAGTGAGCCCACCTCATGATCAGTAACACCCCCAGTTCCGCAGGCTCGAACTCAATCAAAAGTTACCAGTCGTCGTCGTCGTCGTCGTCATCGTCACCGTTGCCAGCAACCCAAGCGGTACCTAATCGAACAAATGAAAAATTTATGTTCCAAAACACTGCAACACACCAGCAATAGCGAATGGCTACGTGGAAGGAGTTAAATCACCCGCTATAGGTATAGGTTTGGGCGGAAAATCAATAAAATTGATTGTTGCTTTCAACCGCCGTGAAATGGAACAAAAAAGCTCAGTGGTTTACTGTTGCTGTTTAAGTGGAGTGGGGTGGTGAACTCACCACCGACGAACAACCCTCCCATGTGAAAAAGAAATGTTCCAACTGCACTTCAGCGAGAAGCGGGTGAGCGAGTAAAAGTGCATCAAGTGAAAAAAAAAAAAACAAATGGCAACGGGTTATTCGATGACGGCGACGCTGACGGTCGGAACTGGTGAGTAGTGTTGAGAGGTTATTTGTAGTTGATTATTACAAATGAAGTCCATAGAATGATGCCAGATCGGATGCAATTGCCAAGGATGAAATCGAATTTCATTGTAGCTTCTGGTGCAATTGTTTCCGTTAGTGTTCGCGTTCGATATCGTATTGAATTGGAGAATTGAAAATAAGTTGATTCAATCGACAATGATGTAGAATTAACTTGATAACGAACAATCAGCGAAGTGGTTTCGTCCAGGCTCTAATTCTAATCATTTTGCGTAGAAAAAATGTACTATGGTATTATGGGATCACAAAATGATAGAATGATATTTTGTATTCGTAAGTTACAATTAGAGCCTTTAAGGAATGTGTTGTACACGAGTAGTTTCACACAGATTCGCAAATCGTTTCGGATCGATGTTTTAAGAATGACTTGTTATTTTACACAGTTGTTTATTATTGTCCAACATGTCATTTTACATATATGATTCCCTAGTTTTGTACACGACTAACACTTGAAAATGGATTATGTAAAAATGATACGCATCAATAGAAAAACACATATGTATCTCGCGAACGATTTGTTTGATCGGGATGGTGTCTTCGGCGAAGTTGCGGACAAGTATTGTGCCTTTCAAGAAAAATATATACTGTAAAAAATTATTTTATTATTTACAAAAAAAAAAATCAAAATTATAAAAAAAAAACTTCAAATTATTCAAATTGCGTATATTTTTTATTTATATATATATTTTGTTTTATATTTATATTGAAGTTTAGATAAAGTGCTACTCACTGAATATGTGTATTTGCTGGGCAATTCATAAACACAACAGTAATTAATTGTTGAAAAAAAAGAACAATATTCCAAAAAACAACCCACAGTTTTCGAATATCTTTGAAGTAGTGGGAATCAAATATGTAAAATGGCATGTTGGACAATAAAAAAACAACTGGGCCAAGTTTCAACATAATCGTAGAAGGTCGATCGAAAAATTAAAAAAAAAATCATTATTTTAAATTGAACTATTGATATGTGAAAGAAAAGCAATAAGCAACCTAATTTTCATGCGAATGTCAGATAAATAGTGCTTCTTTCACACCATTCACAGTGGTCCAGAATGCAGATTTAGCTGGAAGGATAATTTTTTTCCTTTATTTACAAGGCTTTTAGCCATTGGCTGGTTCGCCTTGGGATACTGGAAGGATAAGTTTTGAGCCTGAAATTGAAACTTTAGACAAAAGTGTATTGGACAAAGTTGTTTCTTAAAGTTGGGCCATTATTTTATGACAATGAATTCTGAGGTGGTTCTTATTATCATTGAAATCAAATATCTTACTTTATTGGTTGAAGAAATTAAGGTATTAATTCTTGAGCAAAGTTATAGCTGATTCAATTTGAGCAACTTTGTTAAATAACTTGTTTTTTTATCTCATGAATTGACCGATTTAGAGAAATTTTCCTAAATTGAGATAGGGTGTCTCTAAAAAAATAGTTTTTTTTTATCAAGTTTTTTTATTTCAAATTTCTCAGCAAAGATGTCTTCAAATAGCTTTTAGATGTTTAAAACAAGCAAATTTTTGCTGCACAGAGCTTGTCGATATTTTTCGCCGATCAAGAGTTATTGAAGTTTTTCTACTAAAAATATGCTTTTTTCAAATGTTAATATCTCTGGTTGGGACAAAGAAAAAAAATGCTTTTTTTAAGGAATTTGCAAGGATGTATGTTATTCTCAATAATATGAAAAAAATAGAGATATTTTATTTTTTAAACTCGTATAAAATAAATTTGAATTTATTCATATTTTTTAACAGTAAATTGGGGATATTTTTTTATTAGAAAAGATACAGACAACAACTATTGCTATGAAACATTCGTCTTAAAGAGCTTTAAAAGTCTTTTGGAGATGAATTTCATGAAAAATCTGAAATAAAAAATTTATTGGCAAAATATGGCTTTCATAGGACCACTCAAATGACAAATTTAAATAAAATGTGTTGGTACATTTGTTTCAATATTTCGACGTTTAATGTATTTGAAAAAGTGTTTGTGCTTCAAAATTCCCTTCTTTTAGTGTTTTTGCAAACGTCAGGGTTGTCCTCAAATTAAAGGATTTTTTGAAAAAATTGTAGCTTAGTTAAATTCAAGCAACTTTGTCGAAGATAATGTTTTCTCTATTTGTTAACATTCTCGTTTATGAGTAATGTTTTGGAGTTGACTTAGGGTGTTCGTGGAAAAATATTCCTTTTTGGTTTGTTTTTTCCGTCGATCTTGTTTTCCCTGCTGAGCACCAATGCTACCGACGTGCCAGGAAGGCAGCTCCCACACCTGGACCCTACCTATCGACCCATCAACTCATGAACCGGGGACCAACGGCTTTACTTCCCTTCCGAAGGAAGGCGTGGTCAGAGATGTTATGCCTCAGAACATCCCGGCGGCGCCGACTGGGATTGAACCCAGGCCTGCTGGGGTGAGAGGTAATCACGCTTACCACTACACCACCGGCGCCGTTATCGTGGAAAAATAGTTTTTTACCAATTACTTTTTTTTTCAAATTTATCATGAAAGTCACCTTTTAGATACTTTTTAAGCTCTTTAATACCAACATTTAATAGTAAGAGTTGTTGTCTGTATCTCTTCTAATAAAAAAGATGTACCGTATGCGTGATAATGTTTGCATCATCGTACAAATAAGGTTCCTGTTTCACCTGTGCATACAATGGCTTGGTTTTCTTTGCATGCATGTAACCTAGCGCTCATACCGTAGTAGGCTGTGTATAAAAGAAATGATTTACTTAGTTTGACAGTTGCACCATGACGAAGTGGCAGCGTATTCGTGATTTGTCCCACGCGCAAATCTCACAAAAAATCATTTCAATCGCCGCGGGAGTGTCCCGGTGGACCGTCAAAAGGATTTTAGACCGAGAAAAGAAAGGACAACTATCCGCGAAGGTGGCCACAGGTCTTCCGAGGTCAGCTCGGGTTCCGAGGGTTATCGCTGCTATCAAAAGGAAGATTCAGGTGAATCCAGTGCGTTCAATAAGGAAAATGGCAAAGGAACACGGGATCAGTGACTTTACGGCACGAAAGATCGTAAAGGAAGATTGCGGGGCGAAGTCGAGGGCACGGAAAAAAGCTCACATGATTACCAACCGCATCCGGGAGCTACGAGTTGAACGATGCAAGAAAATCTTTAACTTCCTTAAGCGAAAAAAATCCGGAAATCCTGTTCACCGACGAGAGCATGTTAACCGTCGATCCCGTATCAAATTCCAGAACCGACCGGTATATTAGTTCTCTTCCGGTAAAAGACGTGGCTGACGAGCACAAGAACGTGTATTTGACCAAGCATCCTGCTAGCGTTATGGTGTTTGGACTGGTGGCTTCCGATGGCCAAACAAATGGACCCGGTGTCAATTCCAGAAGGCGACAAGGTCAACACGGAGGTCGACAGCGGGATTTTAAGTAAGTTTGTTTTTCCGTGGATCAAAGAACAATACGGTCCGAAGCCAAATGTTTCGTTAATAAAGAAAAAAAAAATTAAAAACTTGTAAAGAGCATATTTTTAGAAGAAAAACTTCAATAGCTCTTGATCAACGAAAGATATCGACAAGCTCTGTGCAGCAAAAATTTGCACCTTCTAAAGATATAACAGTTATTTGAAAACATCTTTGCTGAGAAATTTTAAATATGAAAACTAGAAAAAAACAACTGTTTTTTTTAGTGACACCCTGTTAAGAGTGTAATTTGGGTTAAAACCAATTAGCAATCACGCAGTTTCTGTTAAGCGTGTAGAATAGAAACGTCAAAATAAACTATAAGTTTTTATCGAAAGTGAATCGAATCACACACGTTATTTAATCGCTCGCCGAAACGTCCTATGTATTAAGACACCCTAACTCAATTTAAAAAAAAATAGCTCTAAATAGGTCAATTTAAGAGATACATAAAAGTGTTTACAACAAAGTTGCTTGAATTTAATTTCTTCAAACAAAAAATTAAGATTTTTGTTTTTAATGATAATTAGAACCACCCTAGACTCAATTATCTTAAAAATGAGGGCATAACTATAAGGAACAACTTTGTAGAAGAGACTTTCAGTCTAAAGTTTCAATTTCAGATTCAAACCTTATCCTTCCAGCTAAATCTGCATTCTGAACCACTGTGCATTGGCACAACATTTGAAAAAAAAAAAAACAAATGTAAGTTTACCCCGCCAAAAGCCGGTCTTAAGCAATAGTGGGTTATCCAATCTCCATAATGAAATGTTGAATGACGGGATTAATGTTTGAGTTGGGCCGAACTACAGGATCATGTTCTTCTCTTGAATGAGAGCTATTGTCGGTTTCCATTCTGAACCTTTTCTGGTGGATTGCAATTTTATAACCTAGCACACAGTCAGATCGAAAGGTGGAACCAAAACTAAATTGGTATTTTCTTCCGAAACGGTTCTTCAATTCGGCAAACATACTTTTGAATATAAAAACCAATAAATGATCCATAAAATATTGGAAAACGTTCCATAAAAAACATCCAAATGATCCATAAAACATCGGAGAAAATCCTTAAAAACGTGTGAATGATCCATAAAAAACATCAATATGATCCATATTTTATGTAAAATTTAGCAACACAATTGTAAAAATGTGCCGCTAAATTTCTAAAGAATGAGCATTGAAATTAAACGAATTACCGATAAACATATTGCAATTGATCCATAACACATTCAAGTTTGCGCACTTTAAAATATTGCCATGTTCGGATTGAACTAATATAAAGTCTAAACCAATCTTATCTTAATGCTTATAATAAAACCTATTTCAGCTTACAGCTGTCCAAAACTAGACTGCTCTGAGAAAGTTGCTTTTATTAATCTGAACATTTTTGAAGAACAACATCGGATATAATCTCAAAATGTCAGAGGGATCAACACCAACGTTGATTGAAGAACAGAACAGCGATCGAAACTGTACACTTTGTGAAGGCCATGACCACGTAGATGATATGGTCCAGTGTGATGTCTGAGATTTCTGGACCCATTAAAGTTGTGCTGGAAAGACAACATCTGTAAAGGAGGTTCCAAAGAAACCACCTAGCAGAAATAATAGTGCGAGGAGTGATGCCGGATCCGAATCTGGAAAAAGGAAGTACCAATGAGGTCAGCTTGGAGGAATCCCTAGACCAGTTGCAGCAGGAGAAAAGCGCAAAGGAGAAAGCGCTGGAGAAAGAGAAATTCCTCCATGAAAAGCGATAGGAGGCTGAGCGGGAGATTTTTCAAACCGAGAGTTATCTTCCGTCACTCTTTCAACAAAATTTTGGCTAGATCAATTATTATTTTAGTTAAGAACGCAAACGATGTAGAATGAGCTACTTACTAGTAACTTAGAGTAAATCAAGTATATAGCACTTAGAAACAAATTGTAGGTTACCAGATTTTAGGTTCAAATTGTAGTATCTAGATTAAGCAAATATAGAATTGGGAGTTCACAGTTCTGTTGAACCAAACCTGACGTCTGTCATTTCTGACAGTGACCGTTAGCGTAGCTCTCCGAATCTCCCACAGGGTTGTCGCTGATGTTAGACTTATACTATTAACGTTTGAGGCACTATATTATTAATGTTGATCCATAAACCATGAAACATTTCTGTATTACTGCGTAGCTACTTATATTAACTGATTTACATATGTTTTTCATGTTTTGGACACTTTTTTTAAATTTGATGAATAAACCTTGGAAAATTGCTACATTACTGCGTAGCTACTTAGGTTTACTGTTCTGTCCGTTTTTTTTTTGTCCAAAGAGTGGAACGATGGGCGAGCGTCTAGAATAAGCTTCTTAAAGAAGTTTCTAAATGACGCTTCCATAGGATGCTTCTTAAGATATTATTATAGAATCTTCTTTTGGAAGCTAATTCTAGACGCTTGCCCGTCGCTTCGCACCTCTACCTAAAATAAACGGGCAGGACAGTAAATCTAAGCAGATCGGATCAAAAAATCAAAAAGAGTAGTTTTACGGATTAAAATTTAAAAAATAATGTCCTAAACATAAATAATATACGTTTAATTCATGGATCATGCCTATATTTTTAAGTGCCCAAACTTGATTTTTTATGGATCACTTTAAGGTTAATTGCTGAATGTTTTATGGATCAATTGCAATATGTTTATGGGTAATTCGTAGAATTCCAATGCTCATTATTTAGAAATTTAGCGGTACATTTTTACAATTGTGTTGCTAAATTTTACATAAAATATGGATAATATTGATATTTTTTATGGATCATCCACACTATTTTAGGGATTTTCTCCGATGTTTTATGGATCATTTGAATGCTTTTAATGGAACGTTTTTCAATATTTAATGGATCGTTTTATCAATTCTAAAGGTGCATACTTAAGGCTGCCCTTCAATTCTGAAGATGTATAAGGCATTCCCACTTCTACTGCATTATTTCCTCTCGTCACAGCCAAGTGCCCTCCCCAACTGTTTTAGAGAGGAAATCTCGGATAAACTATTTTTCTATTATAAAAATATTTGAATAAAATTGCATCCTTCCAAATGCTCGCCTTTCAAAATGGGTTTCCAATTCTCTGCAATCTATGTTTCATGGTGTGTCTCAGGGTAGCCAAGGACAGGCAGACGATGCAAACGGTTGCGAATTCGAAAAACGCATTCAGATTTGCTAGCAAACAAAAATGATAAAAATTTGCATGACACTAAAGGACATGTTTAACTCTTTAACTCGGTAACGGCACAGCAATGTGCGGGTTTCAAAGCGAGTATGTTTTATTCTTTATTGCAGTGCTTCGTCAATTGATACTATATTTACCCAAAGTTGAAGCTGAACAAAAATAAAAACATTAAACAGTGATAGAAAATCCAAAAAGATTTTGTATATAATCTTAAACCACCTCCACCGTCCAACATCTCCGATCCATCCACAGTAAAACGTGGTATGCATATCACCGTTCACTTGGAGAATAACCAACCTAGAGCCCTTGCATGCAACCATATCCACACAAAAAATGAAATCTTTCCTTGAAAACCCAGTCTGGAACGAAGAAAGTAAGTATCTCACATATTTCCAGCAACGCCGTCAAGAAATGGGAACAAGTGCAAAGACTTTTGCGAATATAAATGCGAATTGAAGACATCAGTTCAAAGTTTTTGAAAGAGTTATCCTAGTGACTGGCAAGGGCAGCTCAGGAAGGTACTGAACCGATGTGAGTGAAACCAAATACATAAGTACACCATGGCGCTGCGAATAGCTAATGTTTGTAAACTTTTTTGCATTCATGTTGAAAGTGCAGAGCTTTTCGCTGAGTAACGAGCAATGCAAACAGAGCTAGTTCGTTCGGTGTGGTGCACTTTATCGCAGAACAAGTTTATCCAAGCAACAAGAACGCTTTTGATCTGATGGAAAGAGCTTATCTAGTGCCATCAGCAGGTATGAAAGGATTTGCAAACTCATAACGATTTAAAGGTTCTGCCAATCTTGACGGTGAATGGTGTGGTGTTGGCACTGAACTAGTTTTACATTCCCTTTACAGCCAGTTTAATCACACGTCACAGCCACTGGCATTGTATTGGACCACCATAATGATGATACGGCTCAGATGCATTCAGTAATAATCAACACACTATTCTCTATGGATTCGAGCACTCTGTAAGGATAAATTCTACAACAACTGAAATTGACAGCTGTAGCTTTGCATGTTCAAGATTTCAAGAACGAAAGTCACAATTATGGGTTCAGCCCATGCGGTGAGGCATCCACGAACAACTCCGTTTCGTCATTACAGTTAAAATATTCCAAGGTCTTGATATGTTTCCACGCACTAGTCTTCAAGTGATTGAACTCGTGCTCCAGCTTCTGATTCCAGTAAAATGAGCGGAATGAACCGTTCAACGAATGTTATCAATCACTTCTGCTGAGGATTCTGGCTTCCGAAAATTTTTAATTGCGTCGATTTTCTCGTTCTCCACCTGCCAACCCATATCTAGGAGTTTGAGTTCCGGAAACTTGACTTCTTGCTGTCCATAATTACATTTTTCGTGGTTGATTTTCACAATATGGTCCTCGAGCCTCTTTAATACTTCTTGGAGGTTTCGGTCGTGTTCTTCTTTTGTTTTCCCGGACACCACCCAGACAACCAGAAGTCGCATAACAATGTAAAGACAGTATCGTAAATTGCTACAGTTTAAGTCAAAATCGCATATAAGAATGGCAAACCTCGCATCATTTTTAAGTTAAATCGTGTAGAATGCAAATTTTCGACTTATATGCGATTAAATCGGATTACATCGTAAGACTTTTCAAAATGAATTTGTTATTACAGATTAAATCGTATATGATGTTAAATCAACTCGTTTAAATTAAATTAAAATATGCACGTAAATGGCCTCCACTTTTGTACGTATAAGCCATTTCTTTGCATTCTATACGAATTGTTTGTTTGTATATATGTTTGTATATCACGAAAAAAACTTTGAATATACGAGCATTCTGGTTGTCTGGGCAATATATCGTCCAGATAATTTACGGTGTCTTTGTATTCCGAAAGAATGACAGTTTGCATTGCTTCCTGAAATATATCTGGAGCATTGGTAAGTCAAACGGCAAACGACAGCATCTGTACAGCGCCTCGCCAGCAAAGAAGTTCGTGAGGTGCCTTGATTTCTCATTGAGTACGATATGAAAGAATGCATTTGTTAAGTCAATCGTTGAAAAGTATTTTGCAGAATAAACACATTTTACACTTTGAATTGGTACTATTTTATTGCCTCCAAGAGGCTTCTGCTTGGTCGGAGGTGAAATGTAAACTTGATAGCATATATGCAATTGCTTCTCTTAAATACTCTAGGAAAATCCGAGGGATTATCAAATGACTTACAAATAAATCCTATCATTAGAAAATAACAATGCGTCTTCTAGTTTAGCTGATCTTGGGTGTGCGTTGATTCAATGATGATAATAAAAGTTGAATTATCGATTGCATGGCGGTACCCGAATCCGATGTTGATTTTCGACGAAGCTGCTGTCCGTTCCGATTCAATAGAAGGATGCTACGATCGTGCGGTAGGACATTTTCGTTTGATGATAGAACGACGGATGGACGCACGGGTCTGGCTGCTAAACGGAAAGATTCGGTAGGATGACGCAGAAGTCTGGCAGTTTGACTCTTGTGTGCGGCAAGTACACGCATCGATCCAACGATATTATAATTCGGTCCAATATAAGGACGCAGGAGTTCAGTAGGTGAACCGTTTGGTCCGAACAATGAACGCTTTGGTCCGACAGGAACACCAGGGTCCAGTAGAAACGCTGGGGTCCGACGGGGACGCCAAGTTCCATCAAAATACAGCTGTCCGTCTGAGACGCAGAGGTCTGACGGGAACAAAGTGATCGATCAGGAATGGTGGGCATCTGGCAGGAACATTTGATAGTCCGTCGGGGAAATTACTTTCTTCCGGTGATATTGGAATCTGATAGGGACCCTACTTGTCCGTTCGATAGTAACGATGTATATCCGTCAGGGACGATTAATATTTCTGCAGGGATTATGGGACAGAGACAAGAATGATAGGCAATCCGACAGGGACCAACAAGTACATTACGTTCCAAAAATAATCCAATACGGCATGATAGCGATATTACAGCTGATTCAATAGATAAAAGCCATGGCGAAAACAATCGATCTCTCGAACCAGCGATGGCAAATTTTACTCGACGTCTTCAAATCCATTTCCAATGCGTATCCTGGTCACGGCACCGTATGTATTTTCCAGGATGTGGCCCTACGTTGTGTTTTGTGGAGATCAGCAAATTTGGATATTGGACGTCTCAGGGCACCATAATAAACACATGCTACACTTTGAATTGGTACTATTTTATTGCCTCCAAGAGACTTCCTACCTTAGTCGGTGGTGAAACGTAAACTTTCCAAGCAACATTGCAAGTTTTATTGAGGTTTAATAGCATACTACAAGTCTGAATCATGGTCTACAGAACCCTCATAAAACCCAAATTGTTACTTGTTGATATATACAATTGCTTCTCTAAAATACTCTAGGAAAATCCTTGGGACAATAAAATGACTTACAAATATATCATATCATTAGAAAATAAATAATAACAATGCAACACATTTTTTAAAACTATTTACAATACAGCCTACACATACAAATATGAAGCGTGGACAATTTCGCCTGTGTTTTGAAATGCCTTTTGATTCGCTTTCTTACTCACATAAAAAGATTATTCGCAAACAATACATATCACAACACGGGGTTTACGATATGCAGTTTACTGATTTTAAAAATTGTTATGATAGTTCTGAAATTCCATCATTTACTCTACATTAATTACTTCAACCTGTCAAAATATTTAATTCACCTTTTATTTATCTATCCGATATGCATTTTCTTCTTTCATATTTTCAGGTAAGTGTACCTTTCTCCCGAAAACATTGAAGACCCATGTGAGTAATATGGTTTGAGCACTTAGTTTTACATGACATAGTTGTCTACGTCTCATCCTTTAATCTCATATTCAAAGATGGACTACATCATGTACACTACCGATCATAAGTTTAAGGACACCCCAAAAAACCATGCAAATATGTTTTGTTCAATTTTCGATCTCCAATGGTTATTTAAATTGTATGAATGGTAGGGAAGGTCTTTTAATTATGGCACGCAAATTTCGCCCATTTTCAACCATTACTATTTAGTATAATTCCCTTGCAAACCCGAATAAATCTATCTGCGTAAAAATAAATAAAATGAGAGTGATTTGCGGCAAAACCCGCCAGTATCACACCCAACGTCAGTGCCTATACGTAAGCGTACTACGACGCGGCTCTCAATCAAAGGAGTAACAAGTGGTTTATCAGAGAGGGGAAGCTTAGTAATCCCCATTGCCTGCCCATGGCGCCATTCTATCGCGGCATGAGCCAGCAACGCCGGCCATGAACCTACCGTCTCCAAAACTCCACTATAAAGCATGAAATTAAGCAAGGTGCAAAAACGAGCCAAGGGGAGAGTAGTGTGAAAAAATCTACTTTTTTGCATCTTTATTACTAGGGACCACAATTTTGCACAAACCACGCATTTACGTTTAAGTATAGCCCAGAAAGTGCCTAACAACTTTGCTCAAACATGTATTGTGCTAGAATGCCCATAAAAAAAGTTATAGCTGTTCAAAGATCAATGTTTCGAATTAAATGCCAAAAATCCCTTTTTCTGCCAACACTACTGCCGGTGTACCAATGAAAGTCAGACTCCAAATTTGAAGTTAATTATTTTATCGTTCTGGTATAATCAGATGAAATATTCAAAAACAATAGATCTATCTCACATGCGTAGTCGGAGGGGGGATGAGGAGGGAGGTGGGGGGTCATTCATATCAATAGAAATAAAGTTTCAAACTGAAATAACTACGGAGTTTCTTATCTTATCGATTTGGTATGTTCAGATGAATTATTCAAAAACAATTTTTCAATTTCATAGGCATATTAAGAGATGAGTGGGCTAACTATACTCCACTCCTGTCGCTCATATAAATGGAGGTAAGGCTTCAAACTGCAATAACTTCGGTGTTTCTGGTCTTGTCAAGTTTGTATGTTCAGATGTATTCAAAAACATTCTTCTTCTTCTTCTTCGCATTTCAAGCTTATTGCGTATCGCATATTAGCTTATTGCGTGCTCTCAACTTAGTGTTCTAGATGCACTTTCACAGTTATTAATTGAGAGCTTTCGATGCCTGTACCATTTTTTTGCATTGGTATAATTGTGTGGCAAGTCCAATCATACTTCTATGCCCAGGGAAGTCGAGAAATTTTCCAACCCGAAAAATTCCTAGAGCGGATCGGGAATTGAACCCAGCCACTTCCAGCATGATCTTGCTTTGTAGCTGCGCCTTTGCCGACTGATCTAAGGGAGGAGGTATTCAAAAACATGTTTTCCATTTAATAGGCGTAGTTAGATATGGGGGGCTTACTGTATGCTTTTCGATCCTCACTTTTATCAATGAAAGTAAAGATAAAGACTAAAATAACTTCGGAGTTCCCATCTGTCGAGTTGTTCGGATGGGTTATTCAAAAACATTTGCTTAATCTCATAAGAGCAGTTGTAAAGCGAGTACTCCCATTCTCGTTTGGTGCAATTTACAATGTCAGATATATTCACATAAAATATCATTGGATTCTAATGATCATATTTCATTTTAATATATTCTACGATTTCTCAGGGTACTCTTTTCGATGCTGTTCTATCCCTTGAAGCAAATATTGCTGTTGAATTAGGTCTCGGGTGGATTTCTTGATAATTCAGAAATTAGCTTCACCCCTCATTCAGCCATATCGTTGGCAACCATCAAGGGAGTAACTCGTTGTATCGCATTCAAATAATCTGTATCATTACTCCACTCGTTTGCCGGTTTTTGCATGAAGCCAGTCGACATTTCGAAATGAAAACAGCACTGTTGAAGTGAAGTTTGGCTTGGGAGCCCAACTGAAACTTAGCCCACTTAAAGTTAGCCCAACAAGCGAAATCCGACTGTACCTGTGTCTGAGACGAAACTGGTGAAGACAGTTTTCGTTTTCTCTTGTTTTTGGTTCTCGACGTACGACTACTTCTGTGCAGTTTAATATTTCAAATAAAAGCTTTGTGTAGAAATTTAAAATTTCCCAGCTGCTTATAATTCAAACAAGATCTTCTCACTAACAAATGAACCGACAAGTGGATATTAAATATTTACACTACAACAATTTTCGTTTTAAAAACTGCATACAATAAGCCCTTCCCCCCTCCCCCCACCCCGCCGTCTAACAACGCTAACGAGATTGAGCAAATGTTTTTGAATAGTTAATCCTGAACATACCAAATCGATAAATTAAGAAACTCCGAGGTTATTTCAAACTGAAACTTTTGATATGAGTGAGAGGGATGGGGTATATTATTAACCCCCCCCCCCCCTATCCAACTTCAAATTTGAGATAGAGCAATTGTTTTTGAATAATTCAGCACAACATACCAAATCGGTAAGATAAGAAACTCCGATATTATTTCAGTTTGGAATCTGACTTCTATTGGTACACCCGGCAGTATTGGCAGAAAAGGGGATTTTCGATGTTTAATTCAAACCATAAATGTTTGAATAGTTATAACTTTTTTAGATACATTATAGCTTCGTACTTACTTTGGCAAAGTTGTTAGGCACTTCCTGGAGTATATTTGTATATACTTAGTTGCACGGTTCATGCAAAGTTGTGGTCTCTAGGGATAAAAATGCAAAAAAGTTGGTTTTCTCATACTAATTTCCATACAAATTTCAAACGCGATGCGGAAAGTCGAGCTACAACCAATCGTCCCCAAATTTTTCACAGTTGTTTGGGACTCCAAATATAACCAAAAAAGGTTTGTGCTCGATTGGTGCGGTAAAGTTTGCGTTTTTTCGTATAACGGTGATCCACTCTAGTATTTATACTAGTATACGTGGGATGACGAAATAAAAGAACAAATCTAAATTACATGGTCAGGATTTCAACAAGTTCAAATTTTACAAGAGTTTCACAATCTGATAAAAAAAAAGACAACGAAAAATTTCGATCTTCCGTTTCAACTTCTAGCACTTTGTATAAAATCTCCCGGAACACTAAAAAAAACTGTTTACTGCAACCGTGTACCAACGAATAGACTGGTATTTTGATTTGAATTTCAGGATCTGCTACTACCTGCTGCTTTCATTTGTGTTTCCTTTGCTGCGGCTCGAATAATTCACAGAGGGCTATCTGTTTGAATTTTACTTCGACAATACCATCAGGTGTATTGAGTTCCACATTTGGTGAAAATAGATGAGCGGTTGTTTGTGCTACCTTGGCTATAACTAGAAAGACGGAATGTATCAATTAGATGCTATCATTTATACAGATAAGTACTGTTTGCTTTTTTATCCACCAGAGTATCCTCTCCCGTGGGTCAAAATAATCAGCGTCCAAATCCTTTGATTGCGGTGCCGTTTTGTAGAAAGCTTCCGAGAATAACACAGAACGGTTTGCTGATGGGATCACACCCACCATGACCGGGATGCCATCAAGTTTACGTATGCATTAACATACAGCTTTCCCCCGAATAACGCGTTACCCACTGAGTTCTACCCACCGCTTTGTCTCGGTGGGTTTTCAATCAAGCGCTCTGATTTTCTGCGAGTGACTAGTTTTCCATTGGCACTACTCACATGCAAAAAATCAGACCGACTGGTTGAAACTCCGCCGAGAAAAAGCGGTGGGTGCAACTCAGTGGGTAACGCGTTCTTCGGGAGATAGCTGTACACTATTTAAGGCTGTTATTTATACATAGTTGTATAGAAAAAATTGGGTTCTTTAATTTTGAAAAATATATCGGTTTTTATATATCATCTGAAAGAGCTTCGTTTTCTGAGCACAGCGATATTTTTTTCGAACCCACAAACATTTCATTCTCGATTTTTTTTTAAATCAAGATTTAAAGCAAAATAACAACTTCACTGTTTGACACTAAACTGACAAACTGACAGCTCGCTCCCATACAAAGTGATACCGAGGGGCGCTAATGTGGTGATTTTTGCAAATGTAATCGTTCTTATTTAAAACAGTTCCAGTGTACCAAAATTGATGAAATTTTGGGTTTGGGTTCCATTTTTAATGCAGATTACGAATATGCATTTACCTCAATACCCTTAAAGAACTAAATTTATCAGCATATTTGAAGTTGATTCCATCAAAACTGTACCAATAAAAATAGCGGAAAATTTAAACGAGCATAAATATATGTTTACACTTTATGCACTATTCCGCTTATGACCATATGAACGTATTATGATGCACCGTCTGTGAGTGTGTGTGCTTGTAATCTTGCCCAGTTTGATTAGAAATGGAGAATAAAAGACGATGTTTAGAGTGTATAGGGTTAAGAACAAATTTCCATCTTAGTAAACACAACCTGCACTTTGCCTTTCTCTTGCGATCGGGTGTACAAGTAATGGAATGTTTCTATCAAAATGGCTTTTAAGTGTATTAATCTTTCCATACATATCGTTAAATTTGAGAAAGAGTAACACCTTGTTGAGATATTGCTAAAAATAGCATATAACTTCTGCCTCCAATTCTGTCATAAAGGTTTCAATTCCAACACAACACATTGAAACGCCATTGAATTCACTTCACCATACGATTGAAGGGAGACAACTTAGGAGGTAAAGAGCAAAAATCGGTGCCAACATTTCAAAGGAGCGTAATTGCAATTTATACCCAATCAGGGTGATTCTTTCGTGCACTAAGAGTTAACCAAATTTCGACAAGGATGAACGGAGGATCCAAAGGAAAGTGGCAAGCATGATTACCTCTAACCACAGCAGGCCTGGGTTCAATCCCAGTCGGAGCCGCCGGGATGTGTGCTGAGACATAACATCTCTGATCAGGCCTTCGAAAAGGAAGTAAAGCCGTTGGTTCCCGGTTCATGAGTTGATGGGTCGATAGGGTAGGGTCCAGGTATGGGAGTTGCCTCCCTGGCGTCGGTAGCAATGGTGCTCAGCACGGAAAACAAATCAAGGAAAATTTATGAATTTAATTGTGATGTAAATATTCATTCACGTAAACTTGTTTTTCATTTCATGCAAACGAGCAACTTGTAAGCAATGTTGTTTACAAAGATGGGCTTTTGTATACAATTTTTGCAATATTTCATGAAAAGTCTCAGAATTTTACACGGTTTATAATGCAAAATTATATAATATGTGAAATTTACACTAATTTTTCGAATGGTAAAACTTAATGTACCAAAATCTTGGCAATTATTAGTAACGAGATATGTATATGTAGATTGACAGGCATACATGGCATTAGATCCGATTATTACGCTGCTTTTACTTCATTTGTTTATTTTTGTGGCCATTACATGAGATTTTCGACATGATTGAAGTAAATATTAAAATTTATTTTTTGCTGTGTAATCCTTCTCTTTTTCTTTAAACAGGTATTCTTCTAAGGCACCCACACACAGAGATTATTTTACTGGGGTCAGTAATTTTTTACTGGGTTTTCAAACAGCTGAAAAAGTCAGTAAACTGAAAATAACGGTCACACGTAATGCAACGAACAATTTTAACATATTTTATTTTTATCATCAAATAAATGTAATAAGAACACAGTCTGTATAAATTTCAAGAAAAAATCACTTTTATACAATTTTTTACAATTTTTTTAAGTTTACTGACTTTTTCAGCTGTTCAAAAACCCAGTAAAAAATTACCGAACAGGGAGGCCGTGATTTTGTGTGCACATTTATTAGGAATCAAGGGCTAGTGGCTTTGACTATATGAAGCTCACCAAGTACAGCCACAGAAATTAGAAACAGAGGTCCATTCGAGTTTCAAACCCACCCAAAAAAAAAGCGAGCAGTTGCAAATTTGATTCAAAATAGTGCACAAATAATGAAACTACTACTTAGGATTACGATGAGTGTGTTTCTAGTTTCAAATCTAACAGTTTATGTAAAATACAAGAGCATTGTGAATGGCCTAACGATAGTAAATAGTTGTATGAGAGGTGTACCAAGGTATCACAATCAGCATTTCTCGCGCAAAATTTGAATACGTCCTATCAGGCTTTGTAAACAAAACTTGAAATGCCTTCAACTGCAAACTGCGTTGCAAGTTTTGTTTACAAAAGGTGATAGGCACTTTTTCCGTGAGATAAATGGAATATTAACTTTATTTTCTGTGTCACGATGGCAACACAATGTAATTTTTCTTTCAACAACATTGCGAATCTCGGAAATGAATCACGGCTTGCGATCCAGCAAAAACTGTCCCTGCAAAGGCCACAAAAATCATTAATACAATTGCCACCAAAAGCAGTTCTGACATGTTTCACGGTCGTTTCTGTGCCATCTCCGAAATTCCGCTTCGCATAAACGACGAATGCCTTCTAGGAACGGTACGGTACAGTGCAAAGTTTTGGGTAAACATTATTAATGTTGGCCATAAAGTTGGAAAGACATTCCGAAGAAGATTAATTGATATTTTATTTCCTTTTCCTACTGTCTACTGGGCCATTTTTTTCCCGCCATGCTCAATCTTTCCAGTAGTCGAATGGCGGAAATTATTCCAACTGGCTTCCTATGTGGTTTATTTGGAGGCTTTTTATGCCCTTAGGGTGCGAGTGTCCATTGTAGGCCAGCGGTACAGTAGTTTTATGGATTTAAAGTTACCATATGGAACAGACAGAAATTATGCAAGGGATTAAGGGAGGGTGTAATCATTCCTTACAGTTTTTTTACAATACGGGACTGACATTTTCATACATAAGATTCAATAGTTACATGCAAACCAAAAATGTATGCATTGAATGTTAGTTACATTTCCTATCATCTCCGCAGCGAATGATATGAGTTGACCTCGCAGACGATGTAATAGTTTTCTACCTTTTTTTTATATTTCGTGTTTTGTGCTTTCAACTATACTAGAAAGCTTTTTATTCATAACATTGTAGAACGACACACATACTTGCACCGATTCTCTCCAATTCCCGCTCAGCAGAAAAAAAGCATACGATGTCGAGTATGAGAGGGAATGAGCGCTTCTTATTTCCTTTTAGCCTATCCGTATTCCAAAGTATGGAGAGAGCAGTGGAGAAAGCAAAAGTCAGATAATCGGAACTTTCGTGGTTCGAGTCCACTCCGGCAATCTTCTTCTTTCTATTTTTTTCGACATTCATTCGATTAGTTTCATATTTCTCTTTCTCCATTTTCCTGCGTCGGACCTTAGCTCAGTATATCTCATCCTCCGTTCATGTGGTCTCCACTAACATCCTGCGATGATGAATCCCTCATACTTTTTAACAAATGTTGCATCCTCCGGTTGGGTTACTGTACACCCATTAATAACTTGATCTTAACTGTTTTGTTTAAAAAAACCTGATTATAAATTAAATGAGCTTATGGTAAATTGAATTCTTTATATAAAAATGTTCCCAACTCTATATTTAAAGGATTAATGACTTTTTTTTAAATCCTACTAAGATTTAAGGGGAGGGGGGCTCTAATAATCGCTCAAAACCCTTACATATTTTGTAAAGCAATTCCATCCACAACCGGGAACCTTACCTTGCCAACAGTTCAATTACCAGGACAAGCTACCGATTTTGATTTATTACAGCCTTCATTAACATTTTGGCTGATTGCTACATTGCGCATTTTGCTCCGAGTA
Source organism: Ochlerotatus camptorhynchus (assembly GCF_037179485.1). Taxonomy (NCBI): domain Eukaryota; kingdom Metazoa; phylum Arthropoda; class Insecta; order Diptera; family Culicidae; genus Ochlerotatus; species Ochlerotatus camptorhynchus. Next base: position 1,581,021 of record NW_027040794.1, on the reverse strand, counting down.
GATAGCCCGGAACGGAACAGGCACTGAAGACAAATTTTCACCTCCTCCCATCTGCGATGGATGGACACGGATATCAACGAATTGCCTGTGATTGTCGTGATTGGGTGGCAATAGAACCGAATGCTGGTAGGGCAGGGAGCGAGAAGATATAAATCGTTGTTCGGTCTCGTTTTCCTCCGCAATTAGAATAACATCCAGCTTGTATACTTGCCATTATCCGAAGCACCGAAGCAGATGGCGCCTGGCAGCGGCGATGGCGGTAATGTTCGATAAAGAGGGCAAACAAATGACTGACTTTGATTGGTTGTTGGCACTTGGTTCGAATCCATCATTGGGGTGGGATATGGATAGATGAATAATTCAATTAACATTACTGACTATTTTATCCGAATGGACAAACAGCGTATAATCAGGAGCTAGAGTATGAATATAAAATGATTAAGGTATCTAAAAGTCCCATATACTTGATACGCGAAGGTGATTTTCTGATATTCTTGTGCGATTGAAAGTCTAACCAGATTGTACCCTCAAAATTCTATTCCCTTTCTATTATTGTCAGAATTCCATTTAAACTCTCTTCAGAAATAACTTGAAATTAATTATAGAACTTTCGTGGAATTTGCCAAAGGTTTTATTTGCAACTATCCCCAAAATACAATATCCTCGGAATTATCTTGAAATTATTATCAGAACTCTCTAGATATGGAGCAGGAATCTTTTGACGTGGACTACGAATGTTGATTTTCAACAAGAAACTTTTGAAAAACTGGTAAATGTCCAGCATTGTCCAAAAGCGTATGCATATGCTGCTTCCCCAGCACAGTACTCAGAGAGTAGTAAGTAGACGAAACAAGTCGAAGTGGCATTCGCCTCCGATCCTCGGGCACGTGCGAATAGGGGGGATGTCTCCTTTCCTTTATTTAACGTCGGTCTCTGTTCCGCAATCTAGTGCCAATCACCGACGGACATCGATTGCCATCCATTGACGGCAATCGAATGTGCAGGAAGGCAGCTTCCACACCTGCGTAGGATATCGCACCCATTCACAACACACATGGGCCGGTACCAACGGCTTTACTTCCCTTCCGAAGGAAGACGTGACCATTGATTTTTATGCCTCAGAAAAATCCCACCGACCTCGGCTGGGATTGAACCCAGACCCATTGGGGTGTTAGAAAGCAGTCACGCTTACCACTACACCACCGGCGCCGGCTGTATAGGGGGGATGGAATTGCGTAATATTTTGCACACTCATCGCTATATTCAGAACCAAACGCAAATTCTTCCAGATAACCACCATCCGTCGTCTGGCTCGCCGTGGCGGTGTCTGACGTATCTCCGGTCTGATTTACGAGGTGTGCTGAAGGTGTTCCTGAAAAATGAGATCCGTGATGCTGTCACCTACACTAAACACGCCAAGCGTAAGCGGCCATGGATGTCATCTACGTTTTGAAGTGACCGAGACGCAATCTGTTTGGTTTCGGAGGTTAAATCATCACCAACTTTGGCAACAAAACGGCTCTTTTCAGGCCACCAAGCTTATTACAGTAAAGAGTAGGAATAGAATTCCATATTCAGAACCAACAATCACACAAAATACTCATGTAATCAAACTGGAAACAGGGGTACAAATTATTTTGATCAACCTTGATCAACTTTGAATCGCCACGGCCGGATATTTTCGATGGAAGAAACAACAATCTAGCATCTAATTCGACGAAGACGGCAGGAAACATTTGTGAAGTCGAGTTATTTACGAAAGAGAGTGTCGATGAAGAGAATCGATCAATGTAGATAGGACCTATTGAAAAGTGACGCGAGATTTGTTTTCCGTACTGAGCTCCAATGCTACCGACGCCATGGAGGCAGCTCCCACACCTGGACCCTACCTATCGACCCATCAACTCAACCGGGGACCAACGTCTTTACTTCCCGAGGGAAGGCGTGAACAGAGATGTTATGCCTTAGAACATGCCGGTGGCACCGACTGACATTGGACCCAGGCCTGCTGGGGTGAGAGGTAATCACGCTAACCACCGGCGTCGATATCTTTTAAGGTGATATCACGGCGAATGAGATCGACCCAAATTTGAGTTTAGTTATCTCAGAAAAAAGAAATAAAGTGCAGTAACTCAGCGATGAGTAAATTTGCCTCATGTTTTTCCAGGTTTTTCCAGGATTTTCCAGGGAAAAATTCAATTATTTGAGAAAGTAAAGATTGGATTCACTCAGTCTATTGGTACTACTCCGAGACTGAATAAAATTTTAGTCAATTTCCTCATTTTCTGGCAGATTTTTTAGGTTTTCTACAGGAACCATGAGACAAATTTACTCATCGCTGAGTTCCTGCACTTTTGGCGATTATAAGTGAACTAATCTCAAATTTGGGTCGTTCTCATTCGCCGTGTACGCAAAAGAAAAAGAGCCAGTGTCGCTACTTGATAGCAAACTACTGATAATGGGAGGAGTCTTTGTAGCTTTTATACCACTTGGTTGCACATCATTCTGCTTTAACCTGAAAAGATATAAAAGAGCGCTGCTGTATGGCATTAGCTCATTTTCGCTTCGGACGGCGTGGTGAACAGCAATAGCAGCAGTAGGAAGGTGGTGGCTAGTCCACTCCTTCACACCTAACAAGCAACAATTGACTGGTCGTGGCAAAGGAGGAAAAGGTCTGGTAAAGGAAGTGCCAAGCGTCATCGCAAAGTTCTTCGAGATAACCGCCATCGGTCGTCTGGCTCGCCGTGGTGGTGTCAAACGTATCTCCGGTCTGATCTACGAGGTGTGCTGAAGGTGTTCCTGGAAAATTAGGTCCGTGAGGCTGTCACCTATACTAAACACGCCAAGTGTAAGTGGCCATGGATGTCCTCTTCAATAAAACGGTCCTTTTCAGGGATATCAAGCTTACATCAGTAAAGAGTTGGAATTTATCTGTGCTTTGTTTGTCCATATTCAGAACCACAAGCCCCCAACGACCACACAAAATGCCCTCCAGAGTTGTAATCTTGTAACCAAACTTGGAAGTAGGGGTGCAAGTGATTTTGATTGATTCTCTTAATCAAATTTATCTGTGAAAAAATTACTACTAATTTGGTACACCTACAATTCAAAACGGAAAGAGTTGAGATAATAGATAATTGATCAATTAAAAGAACTCAATGCTCTTCACATTTATTCCGTCCACTAGCGGCCCTACGTCAAGCTTCCGTTTGTGCCCCTAGGCACAGACCCTTCTACTTTTTTAAAATCAGCATGGAATTTTCGTCAGAACATCCAACAAACTCATCTCCGAACTAGCCATCAAATTTACCTGTAGCTCTTCTCCTAATAACCATGGAACTCTTCATTAAAATTACTTGGAGCTCTAGTCAAAACTCTCTGAGAGTTCTACTCATAACTCCCTAGGAATACACACACAGAGATTATTTTACTGGGGTCAGTAATTTTTTACTGGGTTTTCAAACAGCTGAAAAAGTCAGTAAACTGAAAATAACGGTCACACGTAATGCAACGAACAATTTAAACATATTTTATTTTTATCATCAAATAAATGTAATAAGAACACAGTCTGTATAAATTTCAAGAAAAAATCACTTTTATACAATTTTTTACAATTTTTTTAAGTTTACTGACTTTTTCAGCTGTTCAAAAACCCAGTAAAAAATTACCGAACAGGGAGGCCGTGATTTTGTGTGCAGGGGCGCCGGTGGTGTAGTGGTAAGCGTGATTACCTCTCACCCCAGCAGGCCTGGGTTCAATCCCAGTCGGCGCCGCCGGGATGTTCTGAGGCATAACATCTCTGATCACGCCTTCCTTCGGAAGGGAAGTAAAGCCGTTGGTCCCCGGTTCATGAGTTGATGGGTCGATAGGTAGGGTCCAGGTGTGTAGGAGCTGCCTTCCTGGCGTCGGTAGCGTTGGTGCTCAGCACGGAAAACAAGATCGACGGAAAACAAATCCGCCAGTATATTTAGAAAAATGGGTCATGCCTTCCAGATTTATCGTTTTAAGGTTTTTTTTTTCGTAATCCACGACCATAATTTTTTTGAGTTTTATGAGAAATTCCTTGTTTTGCCAATTCAGAGAAAGATATCACTTGGTGTCAGATTATCAGCTTTAATAGAACGCTGTGGTGGCCAGTTGCGTCGAAATATTTTCCTTGAAATGGGAACGTGATAAGTTTACTATAAGATCAATGCACTACAGCTAAATGCAGTGAAATTCAGAGAGGCTCATGAAACTTCATTCAGAGAATTTTCTGATCTTGAAGTATTTTCAGTTTTTTTGACATAGAACCACGTCTTTGTCGACTATACTGGGGTGCAAATCAAAAAATATTTGCGGTGAAATAGTGTTAGATTTTGAACGCGTGTAACTTTGTCATTTATAGATGAAATTAAATCCAAATACGCCAATCGATAGGATATTACTTTACAAATCTGCTAAAATAAATACTTTTCCAATTTTTAATCAAAAAACTTTTGAAAAATGCACAAATGCTAATTTTATCACCGTTTTCATGAACTAAACGTTTTCCCCAAACCCAGCCATCATAAACGAATACCAATTGGTTGCACATCATTCTGCTTGAACCTCAAAAGATATAAAACAGCACTGCTGTCCTGCCTCTGCTCATTATCGCTTCGGACGGCGTGGCACTTGGTCCTGCAGCAAGCAGGACTAAGTCAGCGGATGAAGGTAGATCACGGCGTGAACACCTGTCACACAATATGGAATGAGACTTGGACATGAAAAATACCCCTCTCCCCCTTCCCCCGTCTATAACGACAACTCAAAAAATACATGCATTTGACGATCACTTATTTTTCGGGAAATAAATTTTAACAAACTATAATTAAAAAATAAAAGCCAAAATTTTCAAAAAAATTTCTTAAGCGGAGACATATATTCTGTTTAAAAATTACCATAACTGACTGTTAAACATATCTGGTACATCTTTATATGCAATTAGATTAAGATCCAAAGTCCATCCTTTTTTACATATTCTGCACAAAAGAAACTTTCTGCCCCGCCCCATTAAAAAAAAACGGCGGGAAATCCTGTCAGTTGCGGGGCTTAGAAAGTTTGTATTGTGCAGAATATGTTAAAAAGGAGGGACTTCGGATATATTTTTTGTGCAAAATATGTAATAAAGGAGGGATGTCGGATGTTAACCTGAATGCATATGTGGTGCAAAATAGATAGAGAAGCAGGTTCTACGTCATACTGCGGTCGTTTCTAGGACACAACCCTTTATTTTTTTCACGTGGATCCCTTTATAGGATTTCTTTTGAATTTTCTCAAGCATCTCAAGAATCATTGCAAAAATTTCACAGAGTCTTTTTTTTAGGGCGGTAGCGAGTCACTTTTTAGTGGCTTAGTCACTTTTTTCAAACCAGTCACTAAAAAGTAAGAGACTTTTTAAGGCCAAGTCACTAAAGTCACTATTTCTTGTAATCAGTCACTATTTTCAACTTTTTTAGTGTGAATTTATTTCAAGATTGATCATTCTTTGCTTTAGGCGTTTAATCGTCTTTCTCTATCTACAGAGTGTCTTTTATTTTTTCTTAATAAAATTATCTGACTTTTCCAGCTTTTTCCAGTATTTTAACGGATAAATTCCAGGTTTTTAAAAAAGCAAAATTTTAAAATGCGTTAAAAATATTGCTTTTTTTTTTGTGTGGATCAAAAACAACAGCAATTTACCCAAACGTTTTTAAGACATGTCAATCAGTTTCAAAGAAACGGCTTCATAATCAAATCCATTGAATGGAAAGGAAAGAAATAAATGATTTAATTCAAGTTCGTAGGAAATTTGGCGAATTAATGAGTGATGAAAAGAAATGATGAGAATTTCAGTGAAGCTCCATAAACAAACTGCGGGAACATAAAGGAAGTTAATACGCTGAAAATTTGGGGAACTTATTGGAAGCTTTAAGCACCTCAAAGCAGTTCGTTTAGCATCCGAAAATTACGGGAACTTTAAAGAAGTTCCTAGAATTTCAGAGAACTTCACAGGTGTCAAGCAAACTTGAGACATATAGAAAACATGAGGGGTATTGTGCAATTTTTCAAGAAGTTCTAAGTACCTCAGAAAAGCTGGATCAAAAGATTTTTTTTTTTTGGGAATTTCAGACCTTAAGAGCAGTTTCCGTAGCTTTAGTCCAGACTTTTGGAGCAGTTTGAATATCTATAATCGTAAATTTAGAAAAATTCAGGACAGTTCCATGATATGCTGAAAAAAAAAATCGAGAACCCTTAAGATGTTCCGAGAATTTCAGGGAAGTACAGAGTCCTTCAGAGAATTTATGAAAACTTCAGAAATATTTCAGAAACTTCACGGATGTTCAGAGAATTTCAGGGAAATTTAAAGGTTTTTACGGGATTTCCATTTATTTCCGAGCAGCAGAACCGAGATCTTCAATAGAATTGAAAGTTTTAGGGAAGCTTCGAGAGCATCAAGACAGATTATAGAATCAAAGGGCAGTTCAAACAGTTTCAAGGAAATTGTAAAAACCTTAAAGAAGTTGCGAGAAACTCAGGGAATTATGAATATATATCAAACAAATTACCGGATTATTAAACAAATTGAAAGAACTTCAAGTAACCACTGATAAGTTCAGGAAAAATTTGGGACCGTTTATAATGGTTATAATACTTAAGGGAAATTGTCGAAACTTCAAAGCAAATAATTGAGTTTCAGTAAAGTTGCGGGTTCTTAAAAAAATACTGAAAATTCAGGGCAGTCTAGAGAACTTTAAGGAAATTCAATAATCGTTTAGGCAGTTTAAAGGCCACCAGTAAAGTCTAGACTATTGAAGAAGTTTTAAGTAAGTGTCGATAATAGGGGAGGGAACTTCATAAAAATCTTGAGAACTTCAATGAAAATCATAGAACTATATTAATTATTTCGTTCTAATTCCATGAAAACTACGGTAGCACAAAATTCCAGAAATTTAGAAAAACTTCGAAAACTTCACAGAAGGACTGTGGTCTTCACAAACATTTTGAGAACTTTATAGAAATATATGGAGCTTAAGGAGAGATCCGCGAACTTCAGGTTGTTTTATGAACATTGGGGAGGCCAGTTCCTTTAGTTTCGGAAAATTAGTGGGAAGTTAAAGCAGTTCCCAGATTTTCAGATAACTTCAGAGACGTTAAAAAGTTAATTGAGGTCTTCACTTACGTTCAGAAGCTCACTGAAGCTTAAACATTTTTAAGGCGGTTCAATTAAATTCAGCGCAATACAACAAGATTCATGAGAACTGCTAAAACTTTAGAGAAGTTTTGAGAATTTCAGAAAAGAACAAAGAACCTCAGAGCAGTTCCGTTCACATTAGAGAAGTCACATAAATTTTAAAGAAGTTTAGAGAACTTCAGCGAATTGTTCAACGTTTAGAGGTGATCCATGATCATTGAAAAAATTTAGGAAACTTTAGGACGTCCGAAAAAGTTCAGGGAAGTTTAAGAATTTGATGAGAAGTATTGTGAGTCTCAGGCTAGTTTCTTAAACTACAAAAGAACTTCAAGGCAGTTTCATTAACCTCAGGAAAAAATGGCAACTTTCAAGTAGTTCTGAAAACCTCAAACTGGTCAATTCCATATTCTACGGAGATTTCCATTGAAATATTCCTCAAAATTTTGATGAAGCTATCCCCCGAATTCAGTTTTCTTTTAGTTTTCCTTGGAATTCTCCACAATAAGAAACTCTTTCGAAAGATTCTCCGAATAATCATTGAATTCATTTCAGATTTCTTTTTCAATCTCACTCCTTCCCTTGGAATTCTACTCACATTGAAAGTCTCCTTAGAATTAATTGGAATTTCTCCTCACAAATTACTTCTATTTCTTCTCATAATTTGTTTGGCAAACTTTCCTGAATTCATTTTCCGAATTCCTGTGAAGATGTCCTGGAGTTATTCTCAGATTTAATTGTAATCCTCCTTTAGTATTTTCAAAAAAAAAATCCAATGACTTATGCTCCGGATTCGTTTTCCCCCACAAACTTTATGAAATTATGCTCAGAATGCCCTTGGAATTTTCTTCTGAAGCTCCTCAGAAATTCCTAAGAGTTTTCATAACAAATTTACTTTTAGGTCACTTTTTAGTCACTATTTTAACAACTTTAAGTCACTATTTGGTCACTTATTTCATCAAAATGGTCACTAAAATCACTATTTTTAACAGCAGTGATTGCTACCAGCCCTGTTTTTTTCATAAGAGCCATAGAATAACTTTCTCATTCAATGAGTACTTTTTGATTAACAAGTTATTGGTAAACAATTCTGCCCATAAAAGCAAATCAGTCCCAACTGACGAATTGATTTAATTGTTCCCTCTCCGAATTCCATGAAACTTTACCTTATTGTTCGCTAGGGTCAAACTATACTTGTACCAGAATTCAGTCATTTCAACTTTCGCCTTTTTTTTTCAAAATGATGTTTTCGATATTTTCAATATATCATAAAACGATAGCGGCTCATATTATCGAAATGACGTATGAGACAAAGTTGATCAAAACACTGGATTGTCTTTTCAGAAAAAAAAAAAAAAAAAAACTACAAGGGGGTTGTACGCGATGGTGACGTAGGACTACGTTTTGTAGGAATAGGAATTTGGGCGGGGTTCTCTCTGTTTATACTCTTTAGTATGAATATGATTGCCCTGAAAAGAACCTTTTGATATGAATTTTAGTTGGGCAGTTGGGGGTAGCCTTGACAGCTAGCTGCTTGGCGGCGAGCCTTTCGTTGTGTACTGGAGAACACCAACACTAACCTTGCGGTGTTTGAATAAACACCGTTAGATGAGACCGGATGGAATTCAACTTTGAAATCTGAGTTAAGGAAAGCGCTTTTCGCAGGCAATCGGTGATAATTTTAATTGTCATAGCAACAGCTGCACAATCGTGCAATTCTCAATAGTGACATTTTGAAAAAAAATTAAAATCTTTATTTCAAAGGATTCGTAGAAATAGAAAAAAAATCCTATCGATTGGCGTATTAAGAATTAAAATCCATCATCTCTGGATCAAAACCAGACCACTTTCATGCCGCGGCCGACTTTGGTTTTTGAAATTGCATCCCCAATGTTGCCTTAAAATACATGGTATATTAGATTTAAACTTATGGAAACTGACATCAGATTGATGACTTTGACAAATGTCCAGATAATACTCTTTAACAAATGTATGGTGGTCCTGAAAAGGACCGTTTTGTCGTGATGGTTGAGTAATGCTGAGCTATTGGGGTGTTCAACACAGATGACACTGGTGAGCTGCATGTTGTTTGGAATGAGGGTAACGCGCTTGGCATAGATGGCCGATCAATAGCGGTGCGGCTTCTTCCTCCTTCTATGGAGTGGAGGCGAACCAGCCCAAGGCTGAAAGCCTCCCTAATAAAGATAAATAATAATAATAATCCTTCTATGGATGCTCATGTGGGCTGCAGCTTGCTGCTTGCAGGCAGCCTTTCGTAGTGTACTGGGCAACAATGTTCAACGCCACGTGCCGAAAGCACTGCTCCTGCTGCTGATGTGGACGACTGGACACCATCACACAGGTGATTGGAAATTAATCCGATCCGCGGTTGAGGGCAGCCTTGATAGATAGCTGCTTGCGGGGAGCCTTTCTTGTGTACTGGAGAACACCATAACTCATGATGAGACCGAATGGATCAAATTTGAAATATGTGTTAGGGAAATCGCTTTTCGCAGGCAATCGGTGATAATCTTAATTATCATAGCAACAGTTGCGCATTTGTGCAATTTTCAATGGTGAAATTCTGAAAAATGATAAAATTTTTAATTAAGCAGATGCGTAGAAATATTTCTAATCGATTGGTAATAAAATTATTGAAATGTTTCCAGGGGCAGCTGAGTTATTAACGTTCAAAATCTCTCATAATTTCGTTAAACAATTGCCTCGATCGCCAACACTTCCACCTCTTCCAGCGTCCCGCCTGTTACCGTCAAGACGACGTAGTCCGCAAAGTCAACGATCTCAACTCCTTTGGGCAGCTTCAGCGTTAGAACGCCGTTTTACATCCCAGTTCAGAGCGTTGGTCCAAGGATAGAGCCTTGTGGAACTTCCGCTGTGATCCCAATAGATCTCTGTCCCATGTCTGTCTCTCGACTAAACTGAAACAAATTTCAATAATGGTGCGCTGATGCACTTTCCGTATTAGCATTTCCAAAAGGTGTACATTATTATTTCACCAAATTTTAAAATAATTGACTACATACTGGATCTTCCAAAACTTCGCGGAGAACGCAAGCACGCTCATGCAAGCACAAGATTAAAGACGTCAAACGCAACGTGGCCATCGAAGCAACACTGAAAGTAACAGTTCCTAGTGGGACTAACATGCGTAGCATATCCTACTTCATTGCAGATTTCTAGGCATAACAGTCCCATTAAATACTGTTCGTTTAAAAATAGGATTAACTGATTTCATTGAAGGTAATTACTGTAGTTTTCACTAAAACATATTGATTTTGTTGAAATGTGAACGGCAACTTATTTTAACGTATATTTCTTCCAATGAGCAGAAATGATTCGAAACATTATTCGCGATTTTCTCAGAAGCAACTTTTGAAACATGGGACTGATATGCGTAGAACGGCAGTGTACGTTAATAGAAAAAGTAACCTTTGAAAAATCTAGCAACCGAAGTCTTTACCGGGGTGATTCTCTTCGGTGAAGCAAGCGAACTACGGTGCTCCCTAGTGATCACTCATACGCTCCGGTGTACTGGACTGGTGGAGTTGCAAGGTCGTAAACTGTATTTGTTTGCGAAGTGGGAGAAGCGATAGAATGTGAAAACAAAATAATGATCTCTCGGGTGAGTTTGCTTTTGTCATAGCGCGAAGCGTCTTTTCAACTCATCACCCTGATTACACTGGGGAGAATGGCATCCCTGCTCATATATATCTATAATAATACAGATTTTTTTTAATATGTTAATATAGATATCTGTTTGTACAGATTGCATTTTTTATGAAAATGTACAGATTGTATAGATTACTCAAATAAGTTTCATGCTTTGTTATATTTATCAAATCTGATAAATAATCGTTTCTATCTTTTGAGCAGCTTGAATTCACACTTCGAGCACCAATCCAAAATCGCATTTTCACTAAAAAGTAATCTAAATATTATTGTAATATTTGCTTCGGTTTCGTTTTTTTCGAATCGGTGAACAAGCCGTTTTATCAACCTACAAAATGATTGATTACAGTTAATGATTCAAAGAGTTAGCTGAATATTTTGATATTTGAAAATCGTTATATCTGAAAAATTAACAACTTCCAATTAAAAACTTTGTGTTGTGAAAAAGTGCAAGAAATTGATAAAACAGAGAGTGCACATTGAGAAATATACATGGAACTATCCCAATGTATTACTATTTACTAGCAACACATACTGAGTACACTTAGGTATACAGGTTCGAGCAACAACAAGCGAATTTAATATCCTTTTAATCTACCAAATGCTGAAATAAAGTTGAAACCTGGTTTGATTGGAAGGATTAGAGAAAATGGATGATCAAACAATGACTTTTAATGGAGAATCAAGGTTTAAAAAAAAAACAGTCAGATATTCATTAATTCTGACACAAATTAAACCAAATGGTTGGAAAATGTGATTGTTCTCTCATTAAATTTTCAGTCGAAAACAGGTTCGTTTCTCGCTACTGGGGATTTTTTTTTTGTATTTTTTGTATTTTTAAAATTATAGAAAAGACACTTAGAAAAACAAAATTCAAGGATTTCGAGATATTTGAAATAGACAAATGAACTCAAGGGATATTTTCATAGAACTGCGCTAAGACCATGATATAGAAATTATACAGATTTGTTAACAATTTAAATAAGAATAAAAAAAATACGAACTGAATAGATCCCCATATTGTAGGATGTGCAACGGGTGGCTCTACGAAAGGTATCTCCCGCTTTGATCTTAGCTGTCCATGTTGACTGTTACGGGCACCACACTACAGAGTTGATTTTTAGTTAAATAGTTTACTTCGAATAGTCTCAACATATATATGAAAACAAACATACCAATTGGTATATCCACCAGATAGCTCTATTGCATTGTTGTCCACGAACTCGCTATCAAATTGAAAATTGTCACCGAACTCATTTATCTAATATGACAGTTGATATCTCTGATTTCCTCGATATAATATCAATTTTCGAAACAGCAATCTACATTGTATTACATTCCTCGTTCGGTTATTGTCCAGGTCATCGTCGGTAACGAGCGAAACATTTCTTCGACTATTGACTCCACCCACACCGTGTGCACCATGGCGAAAGATTCTTCGAGAAAGCGAGCTGCTGCTTGCTGATTGTTACCGTCCTTATTGTTCCGTGCATCCGGTAATAAGATTTCGATTTTCAATTCTGGTTGTAGCCACTTGTAGAGAGCGCGCGCTAGCGATAAATTGGAAAATTGGAAACAATATAGCCACTTTCCCGTTCCGTGCGCTCCAGATCCGACTGAACCAATCAGAGTTGCCAATTTGCATGGCTCTGTTTTCGGATTTTAATTTCTAAACATGAATGCCAAGCGAAACAGTTTTTAATTGGGTGTATTATTTACTTAATTGATTAATTTGGCGTTGTTCTGCTTGTGGTTTTGCAATTTCCCAAATAGTGGAGCTAGGCGTGGGTGGTTGAGTGGCAAACGGAATACGAAAGAGAGAATTTTGCTTTCCTGTCCAATTATTGTGCTATCGGAGCTGTCCATCCATGTTGGGTCGATAAGCATCAGGTGTATTATTCCACGGAAAATAAAGACGGTGGAGGTGAGTGGCAGGTGGATGACTGGCCGGGACGGAAGTATTCATAAATGGTTGGTAATAACCATTTTACTTATTTTCATTCCGTTTTTCTTCTGCTTGTATACAATCAGCTTTGGTTGGCTAGTTTCTTCCTAGACGAATAGATGGAAATAAGGAAACCATGGCATTCAATTGGATCAGGCGCTGCTGTATACATTTCTGGTTCGGTTAATGTTGTCGCAGGTCACGGAAATTCTATACGATAAACGGCGCATTTGAAGTGGATGTGCTACAATGCTGTAAGTGGAGTTTTGGATCTTTTGAATGACTACTAAACAGAACTTATTGTTAAGCGATTTTCTGACTTGACGGTCAAGAAAATGTTCTGACAAATAGTTGTCTAAGTCTAGACAATGAAAATTATTGTTCGTGGTCATGTGGATTTAAAAAAATATCCTCCCTCTAAAGTAAGCATTTGTTAAGGCATCCACATCCCTTGTAAGATATCGTAAGACAAATTCTAAAATCATCTTCCTCCATACTGTATATTTAAATATTACATGACCCCTTAAGAGGAAGTTCACCGCTCTGAAAAAACCAATTACATTTCGATTTTTCTAAAAAATATTGGAAAAAGATATTAAAAATCTGAAAGAATAACTTAGGAATCAAAAGAGAGTTCTGTGAGGGCAGCATATCAGATTCAACGAGAAAACATCTAAGCCAATTCATGTCACGTCAGGGGTTCCCCAGGGCTCGCACCTAGGTCCCCTTCTTTTAATTTTGTACATTAATGACGTCTCTCTTATTTTAAAAAAATATCAGTGTACTTATATACGCTGATGACATGAAGCTATTTTTAGAAATAGGAAGCGATAACGATATGAATGTGTTTCAGAATGAAATACATGTTTTTTTTATAGATGGTGTAGTAAAAGTCTATTGAAACTAAATATTTAAAAATGTAATCTTGTAACGTACAGTAGAAAACTAAACAAACGAAATCTTTGTATTACATTAGGTAATGAAAATGTTCAAAAATGTGAAAATGTAAGAGATTTAGGTGTTATTCTAGATTCTAAATTGACATTTGTGGACCATTATAGCACAATAATACATAGAGCAGGCAATATGCTTAATTTTATAAAACATTTCGGTCTCCACTTTAAAGATCCTTATACAATTAAATCACTTTACGTTGCTTATGTGAGGTCAATTTTAGAATATTGTAGCGTTGTTTGGTCACCCTATATGAAAAAGCATGAAGAACGAATAGAGTCAATCCAAAAGCAATTTTTATTATATGCACTACGTAACTTAGGTTGGACGGCTTTTCCTCTCCCGTCATATGAAGCACGTTGCTTGCTGATCAGCATTCAAACTTTGAAAGAACGTTGGGATTACACAAAGATTTCTTTATTGAACAATATCATTTCGCAACGCATTGACTCAGCTGATCTATTGTCAAGGTTAAATTTGTATGCACCTTCCCGACAATTACGCAATCGACAGTTGTTCGCAGTAGATCGCCATCGCACCAATTACACTAAATTTGGACCGGTAAAACAGATGATGACTGTTTATAATCATCGTTGTGACATGATTGACCTAAATATGCCCTCAAAAGAATTAAAAATACATTTCAGAACCCTGCGAAGTCATAGAACATAAGTCCTAATGTTAATATGTAGTCTACGATTTGAATTATTGACGAATAAATAAATAAATAAAATAAGCCTATTTATGAAACAAAAATAAATAAATAAATAAACACAGTAGGTTGCAAATGCGCATTTCACATATCAACATGGTTTTCAAAAGAATTACATTACATTTACATTCCATGAGAGAGAAACGAAAAACTTAAACCTGGGTGGGCCAATTGCTTTCATTTTCAGGGTTGTTACTAGAAATTGGGAATGCTCCAAATCCAAACCGACTTTAATTCAAAGGATTAAAGTAAATTTGTAATAACAATTTTTTTGATTTTTTGAGAAATAACCCATCGGGTTTTGGAAATTCTATGAACCTCCATGAGCATATCTTAAACTTTTCCAGAACTTTCTGAACTTTTACGGATCGTCCTACACTTCCAGGAGATTATTTTAATTATGTTGTTTTTTGAAGATCCATGATTTTTGTTTTTGGTTCTCTAGACATATTTAAAGTACTGCATTTTCTTAAATGTCCTTTAATTTTCTAAGATGTTAATAGCAATTTCCTACAAATTTACAGGATTTTAATTTTTTTAAACGATGAATTGAACTTTCTCAAATTACTCTAAGCTTCCCTGAGGATCTTTTGAACGTCTTGGAACACTCGTTCCGAGGTCCCAAAACTTTTCTGAAGTTCTAATAAAGTTCTTTCAAGTAAAATACGCTGATTTTTTGTTAAGTCCATTGATCGTATTTCAAATTCAGAAGGTTTCTCTAAAATTTCCCAGACTTCCCTAGAGTTTACTTAACTCTTCTGAAATTCATCTGAAAACACCTTTTAGGTGTTTCCTGAGTTTTTCTGAAATTTTCTAAACTGCAATGGCGTTCCTTATGCTTCTACAAAGTTCACTACCTTTCTCTGAACCCACAGATTGGTGCTAGCACTGAACTGCTACTATAAATTCTAAGATAATAGGGAAGATAATTAAAAGAAGGAGCAACTAAGCTTGAAGGACTCCTAAAAAGTCAATAGGATAGGTCAAATAGGTCAAATTGACAGGTAGGATCAATGAACTTTAAAGATCTTTTTTTTCCCTTGATTTGTTTTCTGTCGATCTTGTTTTCAATGCTACCGACGCCAGGGAGGTAGCTCCAACACCTGGACCCTACCACCTATCGACCCATCAATTCATGAACCGGGGCCCAACGGCTTTACTTCCCTTGATCAGAGATGTTATGCTTCAGAACATCCCAGCGGCGCCGACTGGGATTGAACCCAGACCTTATGGGGTGAGACACTTATCACTACACCACTGGCGCCACTAACTTCAATGATCTTAAAAGTGCTTAAGAGAGGATCTGCCAATTTTAAAGCTGTTGAAAACTTGTACTCAAATACGTATTGGGAACTCTTGAAACGTTCTGACAACATAGAGGATCTTCAAACATTTCCATCAAACACTGCTATTTTATAGAACCATAACATTCTTTTGATGATTCTGTTAAAAACACTTATTTAATGGACCCAAGAAGTCATCGAAATTTCTTCTATTAGAACAAATGCGCTTAAAATGATTGGAATTGTGTCTTCAAATAATCAATTCTGAAACTTACTTGAATACAGACTTAGTAGATCAAATCCGTGTGAATTCATGCCAGACATAAAATGATGAACACTGTGAAGTTTTTCATGACATTGAAAAAATGATGTCAGACGAAATAGAACCGATGGATGATTTTATGGACTAGAGCGTTAAGGATTCAGCATTGCAGCAAACTGTGGAATTTATTCGAAAGGAGTTTGTGTGAACTGTCAAATGTAAGGACTGTCTAAATTCCATGAAGTGTTACGATACCTGTACTAGTACGATTCGTGCGTTTTATGAAGTATTTGAACATCCTGGTGTACGCGGATGACAGCGTCTTAGTAGTCACAGGTAAAAATCCCCTTATTCTAAGAAGGAAATTGCAAGCAGCAGTAAACGCCGTAGTTCGTTGGACCGATTCACTTGGATTCAACTTTTCTGCAGTCAAAAGCGTGCGCACTCATCATCTGTAAATCAAGGCAGTCACTTCAACCGATCACAATCAACAGCCAACCGATTCCTTACAAGAAGACGATCCGGATCCTCGGAGTACTACTTGGCAACCGACTCAACTTCTTGGAGCACCTGAAAGATGTCAAAGAAAATTGTAAAGCTCGTCTAAACCTCTTGCGCACTCTCGCCAAACCTTATCGCAGCAATAACGATTAGGTTACGAGGTCTCTAAGGCCATTGTAGAATCAAAGCTCATCTACGGTATTGAAAAAAAAAATGTTCAGCAGCTGACACTGTGATAGATTAGCTAAGTTCTACATACAACAATACGAACCATATCCAGTTTGTTGCCTTTAACACCTGAAGATGCCGCCTGCGTGGAGCTGGGGCCGCTTTCTTTCGCTCATGTAGTTGCTATCACGGTGTGCAAACGAGCAGTGAGTTACATGGAGATGACATCCGGGAATGACGAGATAACCCTCATCACAAAGGCCAACAGACCGTTTCTGCAACTGTAACCTCCCACCTATATCCGAACTTCATCGCTGCGGTCCAAAAAGTTGGCGCCTGTCTGAGATCCAAACCGACACTCATAACGTGGGCAATTTCAGAGCTGGAGACAATTCACTCGTTCTACAAAAATCTGTCACTGAATGGCTCAACAAGAATTATAGCGGACACTGCATTTGCTACACTGACGGTTCAAAAAGCTCCCTCGGCGTCGGCATCGGGATAACGGGTCCAAATATATGCGCTTTCCATCGTTTACCTGATCTTTATTCGGTTTTTACATCTGAAGCCACGGCAGTATTCATTGCAGCAACTACACCGTCAGCAAAACCGCACCTGATTTTATCGCACTCAGCCAGTGTTATTTCTGCTCTCTCTTCTGTACGATCTCGTCACCCATGGATTCAGACCATACAGGACTATGCCTTGCCAAAGTGGCGACCTATCACGCTTGGTACATTCCTATCAATGTGCTTGTCGAAGCACTCTCCATGATCAATCCATGATCATTGATCATCCATCAAATTGACGAAAGAAATAAAAAGCAACTGGTGAATGTCGTCTTCGGTCATTACCGACAATCACGACACTCATCTGTGCTCGTTTTAAAGCAGTTGATGATTTGCTTACTTATGTGAGTGTGTTGGTGAATGGGCCCAACACCTTCCGTTTCATTTTGCCTGCTCTGTTTGTAACTCACACAGTCGCACCTGCCGAGATGAACTTGGAATGCGTAGGCATTGTTTTCATTTTCTTCTGTCGCTTCGCTCTTTCTCATCATCGTACTGCAGAATTCTTTACTGTTTTCGTTGTGCTTTTCATCATCAACAGCGAGTGCATTGTTTTGCTTGTGAGCAGCGACCATCACTGATGATTATTGTTTGCCATGGCTCTACCTCTCACTGCGTGACAAAACGATCTGTCAGCGATAGTCGGTTGATGCGAAGATGAGTGTCACGTGAGTGTCATGATATTTTGTATCACTGTGCCTTGCCTAACATCGTCCTCGCATGGATACCTGGCAACTGTGGGATAAAGGGGAATGACGAAGTGGACCATCTAGTAGCCTCTGGGATAACAGCGAACTATTTCACAAATGAAGTTCCCAGCCACGATACAAAATTGTGGCTCAATTCTGATTTTCCAACAGAAGAAAACAAAATAACCACTAGTAAGGCCACTTGACAAATCACAAGAGAATTAATGCCAGAAAAATTACGCCAACCTCAACGGATATACTCACCAGATCATAACCACAGATTCAACCAATTCAACAGCCGTGTAAACTAACGGCAACCCAAGACAACAACCAAATACACACGGCAAAAGGCAAAAAGCAGAATAGACAATGATAAAATTAAACGGCAAATGAAAATGAACAAGATTACGGATAACCAGTAGAACTTATCTAGTGATAACAAGCTCAGAGGGACTATTTGAGCCCTCTACTATGTACAAAATAAAACAAGAGAGAGATGAACCAGCCAATCGCTGAAAATCTCTATAATAAAGCCAAAACATAATATCTTACTTATTTTCAACTACTTATCGGAAAATCACTTGTGACTTTTAGACTGGTTTGAATATATTCAAGAAAATCAAAATCTTTTGACGAACAAATCATAAACAAACAGAACAAACAGAAAATCAAAATCTTTTGACGAACATGATGCTGAAAACTTCATGTTTCATTCGATATGTTGGTTACATTCGTTTCATTAGTTTCACGTTCAAGTGTTACCTTTTACCTAATTCTGATGTTTTTTACACTTTCGGTCCATCGTGAATGTCTGAAGTTGTAAAATTCATATAATACTCTCAACTAGTCCAAGATAATCTAACGGGCAGTAAGAAATTGTAGCAATCTGATATATGTGGTTCATAATTAGTACGGTGTTTTCATTTTAGCAATTGGCCCTAAATTACTAAGCCCGATTGTCTTATTAAATTAATAACTAACCTGCTTCCTCACGTAAAAATATCAGCATTGGTCAGAAGGGAAATAATAGGCTCCACCGTCTCCACAGATGAGAGCAGTGAGGAACGTCATTCGTTAGTAAAATTAGTCGTGTTTTCACGGTGATTACGGGTTGGAGCAGATTCCCACGGGGCTCTCTCGTGCGTGATTGACCAGAGTAAACAACCGGAGGCTGTTTGAAGAGAAAGTGCATTCTATACGCTGAACTGGAGTGCAAATTGCTGCAAGAAAGTACGGAACATTGTCCCATTCTTTCTTCGGTCAAACAAGTACTAAAACTCTCCTTCAAGGGTAAATCGAATCGATTTGCTTTAATCAGTAAAAATAATCATTACACTTCCGGGAACGCATGTACGATACACCACAAGTCCTTTGTAGCAATTTCTTAACTCAATCGTTGTTTACTACGTACTTTATTCCTATACATTTTTTCGTCGCTATTGGAGCATTGCAAAATCTTAAACAAATTGGAAAGGTGAGAGCCACGAATTTGGAAAATTCTCATAATTTTAACGAGTAGTCAACGACTTTTCTGCCACTCCGAAACGATGAACCGCCAAGGGAGAAAATTAACTATCAGACGCTATCGTGATTTATTAGCATGAGTACAGTACTTTACTTTACCGCAGCATACTAACAAAAGAAAAAGAATATAAAAGAAAACCAGACCCTTCCCTACGCTGCGCGCTGGGGAAATGAGAATCTCACCTTGGTATGAGACTTGAATCAGATAACGCTCCCATCGTACTTGGAGTGCTCCAGTGACACACTTTTTCGCCAACCCACGCACAGTCCCGCTTGTAGGTATATTTGTTATTCCACGCGGAAAATGACAAATAAAGAAGCGGAAAAACCTTTGCTGAAAAAGGAATGGATGGCACTGGCACTAATTCCGAGCGATTTCCTTCGGGTTTGATTGTTGGACTGAACCTGAAAAGAAGGTTACTGGTTCTAAGTGGGATGAGAACTAAAGAAGGAAAATAATCGAAAGGTGAATTTGAAAGAGCACCCGCCGAACATAAAGAAATTGAAGAGAAAAAGGTACTTTTAAAAAATGCACGAACCGGAAGGGACAAAAGCCGAATGGACCCAATCCTTGTGACTTGATTGAGTCGCGGAGGCAGCCTCAGATAAGAGATTGTCTATTAAATCTCCTTCTGGTTCTGTTCTCATCACCATCATCATCATCATCCGGTTGCTATTATTGTCGGTCTCATTGTTCTCATCGGCACCCACTCCGCCCAGCCGGAAGTTGAACAATTTCACTAGGATATTACTTTCAAGATGAGACTGTGTCCTCCTTGGTGCTGGGTGGAACAATGTTGATAGACCTAGCTCCAACAGAATGTTAGAGACAGTGATTCCGCGACGTGATGAAGTCAAATTAAAGCCCAAGATCTCATTTTATGGTTGTGATTTTCATCTATTCAGCCATTTGTCGTACAAGCAATGAAAATTTACTTCGCGGTTTCGGTAAGCTGTGATGATTTTTGCGTGAAAGGCGGGACAGGGATGGATGTTTTCTGCTTTATGGGATATTTGAGGAAGAAGTTGTAAAAAATATCATAATGTTGCTTTCGGTTCATCTGAGGATTATTTCTAATCCAAATGAAATGTGAAACGTTAATGTATCCAGTTTCGTATCATTAGTGATGAATGGCAAAGATACATTTCTATCCTTCGATTCTTACAGAGAAAAGTTTTCAAACCACTTGGAAAACCGTCTTTGGAACCAAGGTCCACTCAAGTCGATGAAATTTGAAAACGTCTCTGCATGTGAGTGTATTTGCAGATTCCCTCGTCTCGACACAATTCTTCGACGACATTATCCGCGATAAGGGCAGGCAAATTCCTCTGCAATGCATCAAATCTAGGACAATCAAAGACCACGCGCTCCGGTGTTTCCATCTTTTTTACACACTCCGTGAGCTTGTGTGTCCGCACCGATCTGGATAAGGTAGAAGTTCTCTCTGTTCACCCAGGTCGAGACATACGGTATTAGCCGATGATTCCATCTACCGTTCTCCACCGTGTCTCATTCATAGGTCATCTACTCCGCTCTCACCGTTTTCCATCCGCTTGTAGCACTCCGTGTCCTCCACCAAGGTGATGCCGATAGGGATCATGCCGGCTATAACGCATACTGATTCCGACGAGATGATTCTGTACGCGCTCACGACTCGCATGACCATGAGCCTGAACATTCTGTCAAACTTCGCTTGATTCCGCTTGATTTCAAACTCGACATAGTCGACGTGACTGTTGAAATTTAGCTGGCCGTCGATCATCCCCAAGCAACAATTTTTGTTTTATTGAAGTTCTATAGCAGTTGATACAACCAAATTATAAAACCTTCACTGACGACCACATTGCTTTAACAACCTCCTGAGAACCGCTATACAGCCATGTCATGGCCAATTGGCCCAGTTTTAATGCATTCATTATAACTTGATATGCGAACTACCTTAGGAGCAAAGGTTTTATGTTAGTTTTATCACACTCTACACGTGGTTGTCAAAAATGCAAACATAAAACCTCCTCCAGGTCAGAAAGTTTTAACAACCTTTTGATGACTACCATAAAACTATATTACAACCGCATAAATCGCTCCTGAAGAAGTTGATAAAACATGATACGCAAAACATTTTGACAACCTTGAAGGTTTTAAGTTGGGGTTTTTGGATGATAGTTAATATTGAGAAATATTTTATTGTGGTATATCACTCCCATATAAGATTTTAGCACGCTCTTCGAGGGGGGGTAAAATGTGCTTGAGAAAATTTAGCACGTTACTTTAAGTTTTAAGAAGGGAATGTTGACGGTTTGTTGGATTCAGGCCAAAAGTATTCCCTTCTGCGATTACAAATATACTACACACAACCGGAAAAGTATGCAGAATCTGCAATGTTTCACCGCATGAACAGATTCTGTAATGTGATCGTCGGATGGTATTTTCAGTTTTTGGTTTTCAGTCGAATGGGTCAGACTCAGGTGGCTGCTGACATCCCTATATCAATCTTATACGTTTTACAGAAGACAACACAGTGTTCACTCTGCTGCAGGATGGCCACTCTCGATATGTGCCACGCGATCGTCTGTTTGCTCGGCAGCAACCATTGCACAATGGTCCCAAAGCCGTATATAAGAAGACAAAAATGTATGCGCTAAAACCGTTGATTTTAGGCATATGGTGGCTTACGAAAAGTTTCTTCATATTTTTTGGCCAATTTTTTTTTATGTTTGTGAAATTAGGGTGGTCCATAAAATTGATGAATTGAAAATGTGAATTTTTTTATTATGTGAGATAGATCAGTGCAATGTTCTAAAAAGTTGCAGAACAATCAATTTGCGGCACCTTTGCTCAAGCCATCAAACTTCCATCTCTTATGGTACATGGAATTATGATTTTTTTAAACAAGCAAGTTAGGGTGGCCCCTGAAAAATTGGTTTTCTATGAATATCTTTTCATACGTTCATTTCTCGGAACACAAATGTTCTAGAAACTTTTAGAACTTTCAATGGAAAATACTTTTGCTGCAGCAACCAAGTTGATATCTTTTTTTATTGGAAAGTTAAGAGCGGTTTTCTTCAAAAAAAACTGGCATTTTTCAATTTTCAATATCTCTAAAAGGAGCAACCCGATTTTCAAGTTTTTAATTCCGTTTGAAAGATCATTATTTTGTTCATTTACGGTGGGAAAACTGCGAGAGCAATTTTTGTTTAAAGCATTTAATTTAATTTAAAAAAAAATCATATTTTTATGCAGAAAACTGCCATAACTCTTCAAACAAAGGAGATAGTAGCTTAATTGCTTAAAAATTGTGCACCATTAAAAGTTTTAAAAGTGTCTAGAACAAAGTTTTAGCTAGAAATCAGTGTATGAAAAGATAATTAAAGATAACCTTTATTCTATGGTTTACGCTAGCTTATATTATAAAACATCAAACATGGCCTACTGGGACATACCTTCCACATCACTGACCACCTTCATGGACTTCTTTACACTATCTGCGTCTCCAAGGCCAGAATTTGTTGCACTGGTTGCCACTACAAACATTAACTCCACATAAGGAACTTCTATGCTGATATCGTGCACTTTTCTATGCTTTGATCTCGTACTTGAGGTCTCGAAGGATTTGTGTGGTCGTCCTTTTCCAGCTTTCGGTTTTGCTAATTTGCTTACAGTTTCACACCTACTCAGCAAAACCTTGTTATGCTCAAAAAACCGCTTTCTGTTTCTACAACTCTTGGTCCACAATCTTGCTCATTTAAGTGTGAACATGTGAATTTTCTTTTTTAATTCTGATGTATTGATTTTCCTGTCTTGGAACTTGCTAACCACAAACTGGAATAGAGCTGCTGAGGAACCATTCTTTGTAAGCTGTTCTGCCAGATCACGGTTAGCGATTTTCAAACCTGTTGTTTTTTTGTTTTTTGACGTAGGACTACATCTTTGATTTCTATATGGGGGTACACTTTGTGAAAACCGAAAATGGAACATGTTACAAATTAAGAAAGATTTTGAACGTTAATAACTCAGCTTCCCCTGGTCCAGTTTCAATGATTTTATCACCAATCGATTAGAAATATGGCTACGCATCGATAACAATGCTTCCGAATGTTGATTTTCAACAAGAAACTTTTGAAAAACTGGTAAATGTCCAGCATTGTCCAAAAGCGTCGAATTAACTAACAAATCCACCAATTACCTACATACATATGCTGCTTCCCCAGCACGGTAGTCAGAGAGTAGCAAGTAGACGAAACAAGTCAAAGTGGCATTCGCCTCCGATCCTCGGGCGCGTGCGAATAGGGAGGATGGAATTGCGTAATATTTTGCACACTCATCGCCATATTCAGAACCAAACGCAAATTCTTCGAGATAACCACCATCCGTCGTCTGGCTCGCCGTGACGGTGTCTGACGTATCTCCGGTCTGATTTACGAGGTGTGCTGAAGGTGTTCCTGAAAAATGAGATCCGTGATGCTGTCACCTACACTAAACACGCCAAGCGTAAGCGGCCATGGATGTCATCTACGTTTTGAAGTGACAGAGACGCACTCTGTTTGGTTTCGGAGGTTAAATCATCACCAACTTTGGCAACACCTGGACCCTACCTATCGACCCATCAACTCAACCGGGGACCAACGGCTTTACTTCCCGAAGGAAGGCGTGATCAGAGATGTTATGCCTTAGAACATGCCGCTGGCGCCGACTGAGATTGGACCCAGGCCTGCTGGGGTGAGAGGTAATCACGCTAACCACCGGCGCCGATATCACAGGAAACCATGAGACAAATTTACTCATCGTTGAGTTCCTGCACTTTTGGCGATTATGAGTGAACTAATCTCAAATTTGGGTCGTTCTCATTCGCAGTGTACGCAAAATGAAAAGAGCCAGTGTCGCTACTTGATAGCAAACTACTCATAATGGGAGGAGTCTTTGTAGCTTTTATACCACTTGGTTGCACATCATTCTGCTTTAACCTGAAAAGATATAAAAGAGCGCTGCTGTATGGCATTAGCTCATTTTCGCTTCGGACGGCGTGGTAAACAGCAATAGCAGCAGTAGGAAAGTGGTGGCTATTCCACTCCTTCACACCTAACAAGCAACAATTGACTGGTCGTGGCAAAGGAGGAAAAGGTCTGGTAAAGAAAGTGCCAAGCGTCATCGCAAAGTTCTTCGAGATAACCGCCATCGGGCGTCTGGCTCGCCGTGGTGGTGTCAAACGTATCTCCGGTCTGATCTACGAGGTGCGCTGAAGGTGTTCTTGGAAAATGAGGTCCGTGATGCTGTCACCTACACTAAACACGCCAAGCGTAAGTGGCCATGGATGTCCTCTTCAATAAAACGGCCCTTTTCAGGGCCATCAAGCTTACATAAGTAAAGAGTTGGAATTTATCTGTGCTTGTTTGTCCATATTACGAACCACAAGCCCCCAACGACCACACAAAATGCTCTCCAGAGTTGTAATATTGTAACCAAACTTGGAAGTAGGGGTGCAAGTGATTTTGATTGATTCTCTTATTCAACTTTATCTTTGAAAAAATTACTACAAATTTGGTACGCCTACAATTAAAAAACGGAAAGAGTTGAGATAATAGATAATTGATCAATGAAAAGAACTAAATGCTCTTCACATTTATTCCGTCCACTAGCGGTCCTACGTCAAGCTTCCGTTCGTGCCCCTAGGCACAGACCCTTCTACTTTTTTTTTTAATATAACAGTTAATTAAGGAATTCCAGTAACTTACCGCCAACCATAGCGATTTTCTTTCTAGGATTCATGCACATATACTGCTTTCAAGTATCACTTAGAAAATTTGGAAAATTTTTTTGTTCCTGGTCCGCTTAGTCGTTTGTCCCGTCACGACGATGAGTATGTCGTCGGCATAAACGATTACGTACACGTTCTTGGGCAATCGGCTGAATACCACGTTCATTGCCACCAGGAATAGCGTTACCCTATGACGGATCCCTGGGACACTCCAGTTTCCTCGGGAAATGGATCCGAGCGAGTGTTCCCGACAGTCACCTGGAAGAAACGATCAAGGAGGAAATTTCGTACAAAATGTGTGATGTGACCTTCCAGGCCCCAGCCGATGAGCTACCTGATGACACCACGTGTCGATGTCCCATTGAAAGCCTTTGAAATATCAAGGAAGACTAACTCCGCAAGGTGACCGTTGTCCTGGGCTTCCTTAAGTACTTTCCCGAGGGCTGCAAAGCAAGTGGAGGAGGCCGTTTGACTCCATGAACTGCTTAAGACGACGATTTACCATTCTCTCCATCACTTTTGCCGCGCAGCAAGTGAGCGCAATCGGCCTAAAGGAGGAGGCTTTTTAACTCGCCGTGTTGCTCTTCGGGATGGGCACAACCAAGCTTTGTTTCCAGAGGTCCGGATACGAGTCAGTGAGCCATAGATCGTTGAAAAGGGCGAGTAGCCTCGTTTTTCCGTCGAGGGAGAGGTTTTTTAACACCGGGTACCCAATTTCGTCCGGCCCTGCAGATTTACCACTACTGCTGCCGAGGGCAAATTGAAGCTCCCGGAAGGTAAGAGCTTCGTTGATCTGGAGAGCAGGAACATCGGGTGGAATTCGCAAGTCGCGAATGCTGATTGTGGAAGGTTTGACGCGCTGGAAGAAATGGCTGTCGTAGCCACTGACAGCAGACAGGCCGGCAAAAAAAAATCCTAATTCGTCGGCGATGTCCTACGATTCTGAGAGCGAGGAGCCATGAGCGTGGATAGTTGGTGGAGTAGACCGCCGCTTTCCACTCAGAGCGTTGACGCGATTCCAAAATCCACTCGACGATTGGGATTCGTCGATTGAATCCAGGAAATCCATCCACCTAGATCGCTTTGCGTCACGGATCACCTGTCTGCATGAGAGATAACGTTCTCGGTAAAACTTCAGCGCTTCCTCTCTACCAGGGTCGTCTAAGGCGAGACGCTTAAGCCGGCGTCCTTGGGATAGATACTGTTGCAGCTTCGTAGATTATTTCCGTGAAGCTCGAGATGTCGTTTGGATCGCGTTGCTGAAGGAGAGCGTCGTACACTCAATTGAATGATATCAAGAATTTCTCAAATGAGAATGATCCATGTCTTCGTCAAATGATTAAGCAATTGATATCACCCATTCGAATGAGGTCCCTTTTGATAGCTGCTTTTCTCATTTTCATCAAAAATGTTCAATTGAATTTGAGAATTTACAGCACTGATTCCTTGATATTAAATCTAAGCTGATTAATTTCATATCGTTTGAAAAACATGGAGAAGTTGAAAATTAAGAAAAGACGATTCAATATTACTATCTATGATAATATAAGATACATAGCCGAAGTATAGCGGTGGATAGACGCAATCAGGGTGACGTTTAAAAATCAGAAATCCATGCCTGACGCCATTTTGAAATCAAATATGGTGGCTTCTGGATAACGAAACACTGGGAAATGCTGTCAAATACCCCACAACATGTTTATTTTTGGAATCGGAGTGACGTGTAGGAACCGTAAATCCATGTTTGAAGCCGTTTTGAAATCCTAAACGGTGGCTTCCGGTTAGAAAAAGACTGGTACTACTGTCAAATATTCCACAACATTGGTATTTTTGGAATCGAGGACGTCTAGAGACCGGAAATCCATGTCTGATACCATTTATAAATCCAAAATAGCGGCTCCCGGTTAGAGAAAAAACTGTCAAATACCCCACAACATAAAGGGACTAGAAATTCATGTCTGGGGTCATTTTTAAATCGAAGATGGTAAAGCTCGATTCAAAATAAATCTGGACGCACGGACCGCGCCCCTGGTGATTGGAACAAAAAACGTTTGACAGGCATTTGTTGATGTTTCATTGACGAAGAAATGGTGCAAAGTTTTTTTCGATTGATTGACGCATCCCGAAATTACGGGTCATGGAACTTGAGAAAAGAAAATTAATTGTGCACAAACATCTAGAGAACCCTTCGTGGTCTGCCTCAAAAATAGCAAAAGTGTTAAAATTCCCAAAGTCAACGGTGAGTCTTGTAATCAAACGTTACAAGGATACTCTGAGTGTGTATAGAGCACAGTGCATCTATCATAAAAGTGGCACTAGGGACAAAGAGCTGAGGAGCAAGGTGTTGAGGTACGTGAAAAGCAACCCAGGTGTCTCCATACGTGATTCGGCAAAGAAATACGATTCCAACTTTTCTAACGTGCGTAACATCGTTTCAAGAGAAGGATATAAGTCTTTTTGTGCCAGTAAACATCCGAATCGCTCCCTGATAAAAAATTTAGTGGCCAAAAAGCGAGCATGATTACTATACGAACGAGTTTTGACGAAATTTGATGTATTTTAATGGATGACGAAACATATGTCAAAATGGATTATAAACAAACCTCCGGACGAAAATTTTACCTGTCAACTGGTCATGGGGATGTCCCTTCCAGGTATAAATTTGTTTTTGCTGATAAGTTTACTCGGAAACTAATGATTTGGCAAGGAATCTGCAGTTGTGGCCTTAAAACCAAGGTTTTCATCACATCTCACACAATGACGTCGAAGGTTTACATTAAAGAGTGCCTGAAAAAGCGGATTTTACCCTTCATTCGGCAACACAAGACCAACGTTATGTTTTGGCCAGATCTAGCTGCCACTACTCTAAGGAGGAAACAAGTTTCCGCATAGTTTCTATTGGAAACGCACATAATATTTTTTCAATAACAAAATTAATGATTTTTATCTGAATATCACATAACATCACACATTCCATATGAGTAATCATATAGCTTTCATTGGACACATAAGGTTCATGTTATTTAGTGGAGTAATCTAGATTTATGGGATGAATGAAAATTATGTGAAATTCACATGGATATTTTCCACTGGGTATGTGATTTATTTTATGAGTATGCTGCAAACAATGTTAATTTTGTCGCCAAAGAGATTAATCCTCCGAATCGCCCTAAGTTCAGACCGATCGAAAAATATTAGGCAATTGTCAAGCGAAAACTTCAAGGATGCGGTAAAGAAGTGAAAAATGCACAACAAATCAAGCTGAACATTGCATTAGGTCCTAAGTAACATTGATGGATTCTCTTCGTCGACTTTCTCTTTCGTTAATAACTTGAGCACATAGTCGTATTAGATGCTATATAAAAGCTTATTTTATCAATCTGTGTGCTAAAAATACCTGGGAATGCCTTAACATGGGGGATACAAAGAGAAAGTCGACGAAGAGAATCTGTCAATGTTACTTAGGACCTAATGCAATGTTCAGCTTGAAATGCTGTGCAGATCGTGATGGCATCGATCACAAGTAAAGTGCGACAGTTCATTCGAAACGGTGAAATGTAATAACTTGTTATATATTGTTTGAAAGCTGAATAAATACCCTTTTGTTTGACGTTTTGATCAACCGTGTATATTGTTTAATTCTTGAGTTAAGATCACTTGAATGCGTCAAAATTTACTTTGAATTGGGCTTTAGCTTCCAGTTACATAAAAACTGGAAATACTGCCAAATACCCCACGATATGGATATTCTTGGAATCGGGTTGACGTGTAGGAACCGGATAAACGATGTCGAAGTTTTCGTAGTACCATTGTTTTTTTATTTGTAATAGAACAAACCGTTTTGTTGTTTTCTCCTGCTATTTGTAACATTAACAAAAACATTAAGAGTGTAACGTAGCTGATCCAAGGATGTCATTATCTCAATATTTTTAATTTTGCTACTTAGTCCACACTGACTTAATGCCAACCACATGACCAATGCCCTTCGCTCAATTTCAACTTCTGTTCAATGTTCGCATTGCCGTAAGTAGTATCTCAAAAGTGGGGTAGGAATTTCAAAAGTTTTCTGAATATTTTGAGTACCATCAATAACTGCCATCATTAAAAATCAATTCATTTGGCTGTAGTTCTGTAGACATTTGGTCTACTGTACCACAACAGTCCATTTATGAGTACACGCGTTTAAGAACCGGCTGGATATGTTCCAGAATTTTGGCCCTGTTAAATGAGCGTACCGAATGAATGTCATGAAGGAAAAATTACACGCTTCTTTCCTTCGTGCCCGTTTATAACGCTGACGTAGATGGCGTTTCACGTTGGGCTCGTAAAAGTTGCTCCACTTTAAAGTTCATTAAGCCGTAGATGTAGGGCGTCATACGCGCAGTGATTCCGCGAATAGCGGGCGGAAAACGAAATTTTATTAACAAGGGTACATGGTACTTCTTGGAAGGAGCCCTCCACATGCTCTGCTTGGAAGCTCCTCTACAGTGAAGGTGTATGAGAACCTTTATGGTGTGTACCATTTGTGAGGCCGCATTTAACGGAGGTGTTTTGCATGCAGAAATCCTGTTGGTGTGAATTTAATGTTTGACGTGTTGCCTGAGTGGGTGATGTTTTCAAATTGTGTTTGCCTATTTTAGCAGCAGATAAGAGTGCTTGAATTTAAAAGCCTAATCCACATTGGTATTTTGAAGATTTATCATCTCGAACGCTGACATTTATTTATACCAACTGAAAGGTAAAACAAACTGCTTATCAGTGTGAATTTGAATCTCATTTGGTGACTCGTTGAGAGGCGAAAATCCAACCGTCTTACTTGGTTCCATTTCGGAAGCCAACTAAATCCACCCCTCGGCGATTTCCTTCCCTTGCAAAATTTTACAACCGAAATTACATCTCCCATAATGGCACTGTCAATCCACACATGCCAACCTGTCCAACTGACAACCCGACACGGTGAGATAGCTGAAGGTATATGAATTCCATTCTTCTTTCAGCCAACCTCGAGCATATCCTATTTCCATCTCAAGTATAAACAGAGTAGTATACTCACCTGAGCGATGACTTCCATATTGATGGTGATGGTGGTGGCGGTGGCGGCCAGTGGTAGACAGTAGCTAGATACAGTACTAAATGAAATTTTCACAGGTTTACCAGAACGACAACGTGTGGTGGCTGCGAGAACTACACGGCGCATAAATGTACGAGCCGAAAAATGTAGCCCGATTGTACACAAACCACTCGGAAGAGAGACAAGCGACCTGCAAACTACTGCTTTGCTATTCTAGATTCGAACTGTGCATGCTGCGGCATCCTCCGTGGAGTTCATTTGTGGCCTTTCGTTCTCGGACAGATGGTATGCATAAATGTTTAAAAAATTTTGAATTTGCATAACCACAATCGCAGTCTCTTTCCAACTACCCGAAATAGCGCAAAGGATTTTTGTCAGACACTGCCATCCCGATGTGCTACGACATGTGATAAATTGGATCTTCTGTAATTGTTTGCTTTCCTTTTTTCGGTGGCGATTCATTAGAAAACAGTCATCATAGACTTTTTTTCTCAGTCACAAACATTGTCATCACTAGCCCATTATCCGAAAATATTCTGTCATCGCTAGACAAATATGCTAAACTGCTTCTCATGTCTGAGTCCTCGGTTAATTATCTAACTATTGTTAATTTGATTGTACCACATCGGGATTACGTCTGACTTGAGAAATCTACGCAGTTTTTCTATGTTCCCGTTGTGGGAAATCATGGGGTGTGGTTCATCATTTTTGACGTGACGTTAGATATTAGCTCTTCAGGTTTGGGATGAATCGAATACTTCTTGTTCTCCGACGTTTTGGCCCACTTAAGGGGGTAGTCCACTCTGGAAATTTCAAAAAATCTTCTTTTTTTTTTGACTTAAAAAATACTTTGGAATGTCTACTTTGACATAGACTTGACCACAAGTCCGCAAGTGACATCGTTCCAAAGTTATAGGCCGATTAGTGAACTCGTGTCCAGACGCTCCAAGCGCGCTCAGGTGAGCGCTCGGAGTACCGGCCCGTTACCGGCGAAACGGCGTGTCTTAGTAGTTCCAACTGCTGCCGCGATTATCTCTAAACGATGTTTTCAAAATTGGCGGGTGCTGTATTTTATAAACGGCTCATTCGATTTAAACGGCGATTGAATTTTCGAGTTAAGTACCTTTTTTCTAGTCTTGTACGTAGCCGATTTTTAAAAGAATCAAAAATGGATTTCTGGTGCAAGCTTTTATCTCCAATTTTAGAGTACAAAAACGGACTTTTTTTTTCAAAACGTCGCCAAATTTTTATTTTTCCACCAAATCAAAAACGGCTACGTACAAGACTGGGTCATCTATCAGAGAATAACCACAAAAAAAATTCGTTGTTCCAGCTCCAGTGGTGTGACCGCCAGACGTCCCACTCCGCGACGACTCAGACGCGAGGTCTCCTGGGGAACCTGGTGCAGCGGCTACAGGGGACATCCAATCGCGCAAAAATAATCCTATTTTTAAACATGGTTTTCGAAATATTAAAATCATAATCTTCACGCGATTTGTTGAAACGACGGTAGCAAACATCCAGTGGATTCTTTTGACCGTAGACAGTACGATGCTGAGAAATACGGAGAAGTTCATTTTGTCGCGTCTGCCTAGCCGGTGCATTGAACTGGATTTTCCCTAGAAGTTCAGCACAATCTACATTGTTGTCCAGAATGTCGAATATGAACAGCCGTTGCAGAAGAATCCTTCTATCAGCCAATGTTGAAAGACGAATTAAAGCACAGCGATCCTCGTACGGCGGAAGAACAACCGGGTCGTTCCATGGTAACAATCGTAGAGCGTAGCGGACAAAGTTACGTTGAATCTTTTCAATGCGAAAGCAAAGCGTGACGTGATACGGTGCCCATACTAGAACGCCATATTCCAGTATGCTACGCACTAGCAAACAATACAATGTTTTTAGACAGTATACATGCTGCGTGTTGCGCTTGATGAACCCTAGTATCGCATATGCTTTGGCGGTGGTTGTTGCAATGTGCTCTGTGAATTTCAGCTTACTGTCCAGTATTAATCCAAGATCCTTGATTGATGACACACGGTTGACACTTGAAGCGTTCATCTTATAATCGAAAATGGCAGTTGTCCTAGATCGGTTGAACGAGATGATGTTACATTTACGAATATTCACTTCCATTTCGTTTAATGAGCACCATTCAAGAAGCGAGTCGATATCCATCTGAAGAGCGCAACAATCGACCATGGAGGTTATCAGGCGGAAGAAGTTCAGGTCATCAGCGAACATGTACTTCGGTGATCTGATGAGTCCGCACAGATCGTTAACAAACAGCACGAAAAGTAATGGTCCCAAATGACTTCCTTGGGGAACCCCGGAAGTAATTGAGAACGTTTCAGATGAGGTTCTATCGAGGCGTACAAAAGCCCAACGCTCAGACAAGTACGATTCAATCCATTGAGTAAGCCACTGAGGGAATCCCATGCCTTTGAGTTTTTCCACTGCCAGTGCATGCGGCACTTTGTCGAATGCTTTAGAAAAGTCAACATAAACTGCATCGACCTGTTGTCGCTTTTCAAGGCTGTCCACAAGAGAAGAAACGTAGCACATCAGGTTGGTTGTTGTTGACCGCTTCCTGACAAATCCATGCTGACTCTCTGATATCACATGTTGAACGTTACGATACAAAGAATCATGGACAAGACTCTCCAAGACTTTAGGAAAGCAACTCAAAATCGAAATTGCACGATAATTTTCGACGTCATTAACATTACCACTTTTATGAATGGGAGTGATGGCTGCAGTTTTCCATTTGTTGGGAAATATGCCCTCCGAAAGAGATCTGTTGAAGAGTATACTCACAGGCAAAGCGATTGACTCCGCACACCGATTGATGAAGAAAGGTGACAGACGATCTGGACCTGCTCCTTTCGAAGTGTCGATAGAAACCAGCTTAGCAAAAACATCTTGCCGAGAGAAGTTGTAGACGGTCACGTTCAAGTCGTAGTGCGGCAAATTGCTCAAGTACGATTCAGTCAAAGGTGGTCGGTTATTACTTTGCACACTTCGAAAGAACGCCGAGAACAGATTTGCAGATTCTGATGGAGATTCAGCTGCCTCACCTTGGTAACGAAGATGTCGAGGCATTCCGTTGAATCGCTTAAGGGTCTTCACATATTGCCAGAATTGTTGGGGGTCCTGTTTCAAACTTGCTTCAGTACGATGAATGTAGCAGCGAAAGCATTGTGCATGCAAAGAGTTATATTCGCTCTCTAAGTCACGCAGCTCAGTCTTATGCTGTTCATTCCTAGACCGAAAGTAACGCTTCCTTGCCCTGCGTAGACGATTTCGCAGCCGTTGCAGTTCATTGTTCCACCATGGTTGTTTCTTCCTGTGGGTGTAGATCCGTTGTTTGTGCCTCTAAACTTCGCTGATGGTTCCATAAAGCTTGTCGTAGAATATCGATACCGCTTCGTCGACACTGCAACCAATTAGAAGATTCACCCATCCGACGTCCGAAATCATTGAGCTCAAAACTGCAAAATCACATCGCTTGAAGTCAAAATCTAACGGATCAGTTGCTCGGCAAATTTCACATTCGCTTGCAGTTTCAATCACAAACACCAATGGTTTATGATGTTCATCAACACGCAGTAGCGGTGACGGGGGCTCCACAAGCTCGAGTACATTGATATCAGTAGAGAAAACTAAATCTAGTATCCTTCCATTCGCATTACCATAATGATTTTTTGAATTGATCGTTATTTACCCTCAAAAAAATTCGTGAAAATGACCTATTTTTCATGCCGCCAGAGTGGACTACCCCCTTAAGTCAAAGTGGTGATCAAAGTGCAAGAGGGGTACCAGTAATTGCAAGTTTAGCTGTTCAAATTAGCGGTTTAGGTTTACGTAATTCCTTACACAGAATCCATCATTCAAGGTCTACTATTTTCTATCCCCGATCCTCGATGAATTTCCAGTTCAGAGCAACTTTTTCAGAAGATTATTCTAAATAAAGGGTGATGAGGAGGAAGAAGTAGAGTATGGAGGAGGAGGAGTAAATGCATTCTCATCAATACATTAAATCTTAAATATTATCTTATGAAGGTTTGGTCGAAAAGATTTACTCTTGAAAAAAGTGTCCAAGACACGAGCGCATTATTCACGTAGTGCTCCATTTATTAAAAAAAATCAAAAGCATCAATACAACATTCAAATTAATGAAAATTTACAATATTCTGTATGGTAAAATTATTCAGATTCATCGTTCGGTAACTGAACATTTTTTTTGATTTACCTTGTGAGTACATTTAAGAATCAATCCAATTGTTGAATACTTTTAATCGAGAGGGAAGACACTGTAATTTATGCTTGATAGATTTGAAAAAAAAAACTAGAAAATATGAGGAACGATTATGCTGGCTTTTTTTTCGTGTTGGGTATTTTTATCACTGCGACCAGTATTTAGATCTATATTGTGATATATTCCCCGTTTTAATATTACTTTATCAGCATGTCGTAACACCATTTTATGAAGCGACCGACATAGACTGACCGAAAGCATTTTCCCAGTCAGGTATTACGTTTCGAATGAATTGCACTACTTGGCTGGGAACTGAATTCCAAATATCAAAGGGTTCTGTCAGCCCCTTATCCAAAAAAATACGCCTCTTATTGAAGATTGCTGTACAAGAGCATAGCAGGTGTTCAGAGTCTTCTTTTTCTATGCCACATAATCGACACATGTCATCTTGAAGTTTTCCTATTAGCTCCAAGTGATATTTACATGGACAGTGCCCTGTTATTAAACCAGTGTACATACTGAGATCTTTCTTTGACAGCTCAAGGATTTTGCTAGTCATTGAAATGCTTGGATTAATAAACCGTTTTGACTGCCTAGCAATGAGAGTGTTGTTCCAATTGGTCTCCACTTTCATTTTTTCCCATTTCTTGAACTCCATTCTAAGAGAGCAAGCAGAAACTCCACAGAATGGTTCTGATTCTATAAATTGTTGAGATGATCCAAGCCTAGCTAGTGTGTCGGCTTTCTCATTCCCATGAATTCCACAGTGACCAGGAACCCAAAATAGGTTCACTTGGTTTTGGCAGGCCAATTTTTGGAGTGACATTGCAAATTCCCATACAAGTTTAGAATTACATATTGCTGATTTCAAAGCATTTAGTGCTGCTTGGCTATCACACATAATACAGATATTCGAATGTCTATAATTTTTACGCAAGCAAATTTTAGAGCATTCAAGAATTGTTTGGACTTCTGCTTGGAACACGGTAGCCCAGTAGCCCATAGATATTGAGATATTTATACCTGGACCTGTTACCCCTGCTCCTACACGATTATCCAATCTAGAGCCGTCTATATAAAAGACAATTAATCCTGGACAAATGTTTGGTCCCCCATTGTCCCACAAATCGTGATCCGCATCTGCTACATTGTAAAGACGATCAAAGTGATATTTTTTCTTCATCCAATCCTCATTTTGTAACACAATAGAATCAATATTGAACATTTTTAGGATGCTCATATGTCCTCTAAGATTACCTTCAAGGAAGTGCTGTGACCGTCGGATCCTTAATGCACTCCTTTCGGCTACTAATTGAATAAATTGATGCAACGGAAGCAGATAAAGTAGAGCATCTAGTGCCATACTTGGTGTGCTACTCATTGCACCAGTTATTGAGAGAGTTGCGAGATGCTGGCTTACAAAGATTAGCAATATTTATCACGATAAGTTACTTTTTAGGTACATCCTTTTGGTTTGTTTTTTTTCCGTCGATCTTGTTTTTCGTGCTGAGCACCAATGCTACCGACGTGCCAGTAAGGCAGCTCCCACACCTGGACCCTACCTATCGACCCATCAACTCATGAACCGGGGACCAACGGCTTTACTTCCCATCCGAAGGAAGGCGTGATCAGAGATGTTATGCCTCAGAACATCCCGACGGCGCCGACTGGGATTGAACCCAGGCCTGCTGGGGTGAGAGGTAATCACGCTTACCACTACACCACCGGCGCCGTTAAGTTACTTTTTACTTCAGTGTTAATTTTAACACCTAAAAATGGCAAACAATCACGGTGATACAATGAAGACGGGAATTTTCTAACAATGTCTACGGAGGAGGTTCCATTTATTTCCAGTGGAGGTTTTCGATGCTTCCAACGAAAGATCAGTTGTTTTTTTTTGCATTCTCGACGGAGTAGATTATGAAAGTTCCATTAGAAATTGTCAACGGTGGAGGTTCCAGTCGATTCCGGTGGAGGGTTTCGATGCTGCAAGCAAAAGTTCTACACAGCAAAAAAAAAATTTTGATATCACGTCAAAGTGGATGCACTACAATCATGTCGAAAATATGGTGTAATATTACTTGCTAAAAAGGACAAAATTATCATTAATACAATGCATGAACTGACATTACGCTGCTTTTACTACATTTGTTTATTTATGTGGTCATAAAAATTACATGAAATTTTCGACATGATTGTAGTGCATCCACTTTGATGTGATATCAAAATAATTTTTTTGCTGTGTATATATTATTGTCTGGTTAACCTTGAAAAGAATGCTTTTTTTAGTGTTATTTTATTCATTGTTACATTAATTGATTGGGAATATGAGTTATAGCAGGACATAATTCAATTCAAAAGTAGGAACGTTGCAAAACTACTGATATCAGTAAAGTATCGATACTTTTATTTCGATACCAAGTAATTAAGTATCGATACTTTACAATCGATACTTCTCCAATATCGATACTTTTATCGTGGTATCACGGTATCGGTATCGAATCGGGGCTAGAATGCATATGGTCAGCATGGCAACATCTGTTACATGCGAGCGACTCTTTTCAAAGGCTGGATCTATAATTACTGACACCAGAAACCGATTGTCAGCAAAATATTTACAGAAACTAATATTTCTAGCAAGCGTCGATGATGCTGAATGGTTCAATAAGTTGGTTTAAATGCTTTTGTTTTTAATAAAATGATACAAACTGTTCGTTATTGATCTTAAACATGGACTTTCAATGTAAATTCAATCACATTGCTTTTTATCAAATGATTCGATACTTAGTATCGCAAATATCAGTATCAGTTATTCGATACTAGTATCGAATCAAGTATCGATACTTTTAAGTATCGCAACGTCCCTATTTTTCGCATAGTCTGTTCTTTGATTGTTCATGTAAAACAAATTCCTAATCCTCAGAGATCGAGTGAGAGCATAAAAATTTATATTTTCTTAAATTTCCGGAACATAAACTTTTTGAGCAATAACATCTTTTATAAATGTTGCCATGGCGAAGTCTCTTCATATTTCCGTCTATCTAAATTTATTAACAAACATCGCGATTCATAAGATGTAAGTGGTAATCTCGTCCAACCTAATTTTTGAAGGGCAAACAACAAAAACTGTTTTTGAACAGACTCAATGCGGTTTATATATGTATCCTGATACGGAGCCCACACTACGCTACAGTATTCAAGAAGAGGTCTCACATAGGCCACATACATTGTTTTAATAGTGTAAGGATCATTGAAGTGCAGACTAAATCTTTTGATAAACCCTAGCATGTTACATGCTTTATGTATAATATTATTGTAGTGATCAACAAACGATAACTTAGAGTCGAGAATAATGCCTCTCCCTTACGTCCCTTACTTGATTACACCTTTCAACTGTTTTCTCACCAAGGGAAATTGTGGCATTTACTGTGGCATGCCTTCTTGTAAACGATATAGAATTACATTTACTAACGTTAAGTTCTAACAAATTCTTCTTACACCAAGTGTAAAAATATCAACTTCTTGCTGAAATAGCTGCAGATCAGATGCTTTCGATACTTCCATGAAAAGTTTTGTGTCATCTGCATATACATATTGAAACATGAAGCAGCTTCAAAATGTATTCTATATCATCGATAAATAAGATGAATAGTAGTGGACCAAGATGCGAACCTTGAGGCACACCAGATGTTACATGAACAACAGACGACAATTTTCCTTGAAATCTTACTTTTTGCGTTCTTCTTGACAAGTATGACTCGATCCATTGCAGTAGCCTAGTATTAAAACCTAACTTGGATAACTTGAAAATCAAAAGTGGTATATTCACTCTATCGAATGCTTTACTAAAATCAGTACATAATGTTTCTACGTAATTTCCCTTATCCATTAAATTGAAAGCATATGTTACAAAATGTATCAAATTACTAATTACTACTAGCTGTAGATCGACCTTTAACAAATCCATGTTGTTTACTAGTAATGAGAGACTTAACTTGGGAAAATATGTTGCCATTTATGATGGACTCGAAAAGTTTAGGAATGGTAGATAATAAAGCAACACGGCGAAAGTTTGTGATATCCGATTTTTTCCAAAATTAGGAATAATTCCAAAATCCGGATTAAAAATGATTCCTTCCAAATTGGAGGCAGCATGCTGGCGTTTAACGATGAATTAAATAACCAAAATAAAGGCTTTACTAATTCTTTTGAAATCTGGACCAGCGCCTTTTGACGTATTCAAGGACTCAAGAGCACACAGATCGAAAAAGGTGATTTCGCAAGCTAAAGTTGTTGATGTTTTGATGCTTTCAGCTTTGTCGCTTTCGTCGCCTTTTTGCATTATCAGCCTGTTTTTATTGATTCGAACGCCTTAATTTTCCCGCATCGTATTCAGACCAATCGGCCTTCCATACTCTCCTCGTACCTCTAGAAGACGCCACCCTGAGCTATCAGCGTCCTTTTCCTTGTTCAATTCTACCTCCAAACTGGGGTGTAAGTCGGGAGGAAATGGTAGTGATGCAGTATGGTGTGCTATGTTGGCAGACAGCACCTTCACCTCATCGAGTATTTCAAACTCCAACCTTGAATTTGTTTGCATTGTGCAATTTGCTGCGGTATCTAAAGAGAGCTGGGTGAGATGGCTAATCTCATCATTTAAGTTACGTAGGTCAGTTGATAGCTCTGACGTCACCGATTTGACCGCCACATTAACATTCTCCTTTGTTGACATCGTTGCAGTATCAAGTAGCGAGGTAATGTGGTGTTTTATGGCAACGACACTGCCAGCTAAACTGTTACTTTTATTAATTGCGGCCAACTCATTTTTCATACTTGTCAGCAAAAGTTCTCTATGCCATCGATCGCTTCATGAACGAGGTTCGGTTTTTCTTGTTGAAACGTGAGCCGGTGCATCACCTCCGCATTGGCATTCAGTTGCTTTTCGATCGATTTTTGCTGTTCTACAATGCTTTTAAAATCGAGTTTTGTCTGTAAAAGCTCTTGGCATGGTAGTACGAGATGTAAAGTCCGATACCTTCCTGTCCTTCTTGCAAAGTGAGTTCCGTTGTACAGTTACTCCAATGCAGGTAGCGTGGAACATTCTTGGGCAACCTGCACACGTCCACATGACCGAGTCGACAGAAGTGTCGCAAGCACATAAATAAATGCAGTTATTAGCCACAAATCAGCAATTTTGACTCCATGAAATAAATTTATGTTACGGGCGCAGCTCATCTTGTCTGATTCTTTGTACGAAAATGCTCTGTCACTGGCAGAAATCAGTTCAGGAATGTCATAACATTGTTGCAGCTTGTTTGTGTTTATTTGTCTTCACTTTGGTCATTGTTAAAAGTATAATTATAAGGAAAAAAAAGGTAAAACCCAGTACACGTGCTACAACTGTTGCCAACGAAAGTTCCGGTGGATTTTTCTGAATTTTCAACGGAGCAGGTTTCAGTTGATTCTAAAGGCAATTTTGCTGCCAACCATAGTTCCAGTTTTTTTTTTTAAATCTTGGTAAAGCATTCTAGAACTTTCGTTGAACGTTGAGAATGCAGACGGAATCAAACTGAACTTTCTTTGGTAGCATCAGAAATCTCCACCGAAATCGACTGGAAGCTCCTCCGTCTAAAACGTCAAAAAAATCTACCAGAACTTCCGTTTGCAGGAGCGGATGAACCAGGATTTTCGTTTCGAGCGTGCAGGATCGAATCGTCACGTACTTGCTCATTTTTTGCTGAAACGTAAACCCTCTATCTCTTATGTTTACAGAGATATGTCATTTTTTTGGTAAGAGCCTTGAGAAAATATTTTTTTGCATATAACTCATCAGGAAGTAATTTTTGACATAAGTATGTTCCACACATTTTTTTTTTAAATACGCCATTTTGTCTTGAGAAGCAAGTACATATCTTCAATATTTCTTAAGATATTCAAGGTTTTCCGCCTTTCCGTATAATTGTGATACTTTCACGGTTGATGGAATACTGCCTATATCTCAATTTAGTTATATTCCATCAACCGTTTCATACAATATCAAACAAACAAAAAAATGATCGCTAGCCATTTCCTCGTCACTTTCAGAATTGTCGCTTACTTTTGTTTCACCATCGGTTCATGCATCGGTAGATGGAACTAGAAGAGTTTGAGTATCTTCGAATAAAATCAGTTTTGCTTGTTTTGGAAGGGGTCTTATTGTTGAAATTAACGGGTCAGATGATTCAAGGACCAATGTTCGTTCAGTTAACCGGTTACTACAACAAACACCGAGAATCACATTCCGAGAAGAACAAGGACCACTGTTCGTTCAATCAATCGGTTACTACTACCGACACTGGGAATCACCTGCCGGGAGGAACAGAGACCAGTCGTAGTTCAGACATATTGTTAACACTACAATATACACCGGGACTCACCTGCCACGAGAAACAAGAACCACTATTTATTCAGTCAACCAATCACTACAATAGACACTACGAATCACCTTCTTGTCAAGTCAACCGGTCACTACAATTTAGAATTTGAAATCAAAACTTTTTCCACACGTGGCTTTGCAACGCCTATTCTTTTTTTGCATGCCTTCTTCGATTTAACCGAATTCGAATTTTCTTCCTTCAACACCAAGAGTAAGTGACGTATGAAGAATCCTCTATGTACAAATACAAGAAAACGATTATCTGTAAACGGATTTCTATAGTTTGGTAATAAGCAGATCAGCAGATAATACTAAAGAATACTAATGATTTGGTATGCATTGGGTAGCATTTTAAGTATTCTTTCAAATGTAATCAATTTGGTTTGCCCAATTTTGCCCAACTTCGAGCTATTGACCTTGGAAATAGTGCTAATTTTGGATCAAAACCTTGAATATCTAAAGAAATATTGAAGATAGGGACTTGCTTCCCTAGACAAAATGGCTTATTAAAAAAAAAACATTTGTGTAACAATTACTTCCTGAAAATTTATTTGCAAAAAAAATATTTTCTTTATTCTCTTACCAAAACAAATGACATATCTCTGTAAACATAAGAGATAGTGGGTTGACGTTTCAGCAAAATTGTTTGCTTGAATATTGCCTAAAACTTTGCTCAATACACCATTTTGCTATCTCGACAAACAAAAAAGAGTAAAGTTTTTATCTCCCTGCTAGGTGAATTAATCATGAAATAGCTAATCTCAAAAGAAGGGGATTTTTAAGTGCACAAACTTCTCCCAAGACACTATATGGCTTAAATGGACCGTTTTTGCATAAACTAAAAAAAAGCACGTTTTGGCACTTTTAGGCCACTGTGACCGGTGTCGCTATCTAAAGTCTTAATTATAAGATATTAGCGATTTGTTCGATGTAATCCCCCTGAAAGTAAGAGTAACAATTTATTTTATTATTTTGTAAATAAATTGATGCAAGAATACAAACACCGTCCAATGGATTCCCATAGTATAAAGTCAGTAAATACCTTCAACTATCCCACAGCAGAGGTTCATTCGATTGTTGAAAAATTACTTCTCTATTCAGCTACTGAGCAGGCCTTCTAAACAAGATACCAGCTTGTGGGCGTTAATCCCATTGTTTAGAACCACTACCAGCAGCTACCGTTTTCGGATTGAACAATGCCAGGAAAAATAATTTACATTTACACTTTTTCCATTATACGTTCTTGGCTTGACTATCGCCATCATCATCTCCATCACAGGACAGACTGATGTTTCCAGCACTTGGCCACAACATTCCATTCACTCCCGGAATTCCCCAGTGAATCCTTTGAATTCCCACTCTCATTCAGGTTCGCTTGGCATCATCGTCCGATAGAGAAGAGCACCCCCAGCAGCAGTTATAAATCACTCC
This sequence comes from Ochlerotatus camptorhynchus, assembly GCF_037179485.1. Lineage (NCBI taxonomy): Eukaryota > Metazoa > Arthropoda > Insecta > Diptera > Culicidae > Ochlerotatus > Ochlerotatus camptorhynchus. The sequence goes on along the minus strand of NW_027040794.1, from coordinate 1,538,604 downwards.
TTATCTCAGCCAGAGACTATGCCGAGCCTAAGCTAGCACATATTTAAAACTTGATCCTCGGCCGCTCGGTGGCTGCATTCCCGCATTCATGGCCTGGTGTTCGTTCGTATTATGCTGAAAATACTGGCCTCTATCCAGCACACGTATGGGACGTACTGTTTTCCGCATTCAACAATGTTACATATTTCGGCTATGTGCTAGGGTGGACCACCAAACTCAGTGAGTAATCCAAGCCAACTGTAATGGGATGAGATACCAAACGTTGACTGCTATATCCTTCCATCAGAACTGCGTCAAAGTGGCACTTTTGCCATCCGATTAGAAAAAGCCGCTTTCTGTGCGAGACGACGACGACGACCCTAAATACTGATTCACGGAATCACATTGTTTGTGACGATCCTACCATTACTTTCAATTGTGTGTCAAAAATATGTTCAACTACCCATTCTTTGAACACAAGGATAATTTTTCCCGTTGCATCCCCAGGAGACAGGAGACGAAAAAAAAAATGTGAAAAATGGTGAAAATGAAAAGCAGAAAATGGCTGTAATCCCTGTAGCCAGCGAAGGCGCATGGACAGTTGAACTAAGTCCTACCCACTAGAAAGAAACGATCACATACCACTACCACCAGCAGCAGAATCAGCCCTACTAGACCAAATGGGAAAATGGAAACGAAAAGCTCATAATAAAATTACGACCAACTGCCGTCGCAAATTAGCAGAACATTGTAAAGTATTTGACTTGTATTGGGTGAAGGCAGAAGCACAAGGAAAAGGAGAGTGTTTGAATTGGGTTTGTTTTTGTTGGTTAAACACATGCACATGGAGTGGGAAAAACCTTGATTTTTTTTTTTTCATCTGGGAAGGTGGAGTCTTAAAAGGCAAATATTTTGTCAATTAAGGTTCCCAACTCAGAAAGGAGAGGTTTATGACTTTCAGGATATATTTATCGAAAATAATAAAAATCTTAGTGTATGGACGCAAAACTTATCAAATTATGGAAGAATCCATCCAGATTCGTCAAAACTGAACCTATCCAAAAATGGATATACTAGGTTGAGAGCAGCGTTGCCATATATAACGATTTATCGGTATTTTTGTTTTATTTTTTCAAAACACTTTATTTGTTCCAAATTCAAAATAAATTACATTTCATTTTAACTTAAGTGCTTCACATACTACAGTAACTTACCAGCATTAATTGTTATGATATATATCTAAGTGTTTTTACATTGTTCCTGCCTTGGCTATTCAGTATTTTGAACAGGTTTTTTTTTTTAATCTGCATGTCAGTATTACAATTGAAATCTTAAAACTAAAAACTAAAACTAATTCTTATCTAAGTATAAAGGGAATTAATCGTTGCAATTGAGAATTACAACGATTTTTGCCTGACTGAAATTATTAATTATGGTGTTGGACATTTGTTCTAAAGTCGCAAAATTCAAAATTCTATGTACCTTGGTAGTACTGTACCAGGGAGGCAACTTCAAAATCATCTTGAGAACTTTGTTCCGAATCCTTTGAGGTGCTTTTTTTTCCTGGTAGTGCAACAACTAGACCATATTGGCACAGCGTAAAGCATGGCCGGTCTAAAAACTTGTTTAAATATTAGAAGTTTGTTCGTCAGGAAAAGTTTCGATTTCCTGATTATGAGAGGATACAAACATTTTATATATTTGTTACATTTGGCTTGAATGCCCTCAATGTGATCTTTAAAAGTTAATTTTTGGTCAAGTACTAATCTAAGATATTTCACTTGGTTTGACCAGGAAATTGGAACTCCGTTCATAACGACTATGTGACGACTACTAGGTTTCAAAAACGAATCTCTAGGCTTATGTGGAAATATTATAAGTTGAGTTTTGGAAGCGTTGGGAGAAATTTTCCATTTTTGTAAATAAGAAGAGAAAATATCTGGCAACCCTGAGGCAAATCAGGGAGGTCTGAAGTGAAAATGTTATGCAATATAGGCCTAAGAATGCTACCCTGAGGAACTCCTGCTCTAACAGGTAGTAGATCAGATTTGGAATTTTGATAATTTACCGGCAGAGTTCTGTCAGTTAAATAACGTTGAACTTATTTCATAATGTAGGGAGGAAAATTAAACTTTTTCAATTTAGCAATCAAACCTTCATGCCAAACACTGTCGAATGCTTTTTCTAAGTCCAGTTGAGTAGCCTTCAGATTTGTTTAAATGAATTAAATTGGTAACTCTTAGGAGTTGATGAGTAGTTGAATGCCCATGGCGAAATCCAAACTGCTCATCTGCATAAATTGAGTTCGTATTGATGTGAAGCATAATTCTATTTAAAATTATCTTTTAAAAAAGTTTACTTATTGAAGAAAGCAAACGGTAGGTAGAAGCTTCAGCTGGATTTTTATCCGGCTTCAAAATTGGAACAACTTTTGCATTTTTCCATTTGCCAGGAAAGTATGCCAAATGGAAACATCTGTTGAATAATTTTACCAAGAAAACCAAGGTACTCTCTGGGAGTTTTTTGATGAGGATATAGAAAATTCCATGATCACCTGGAGCTTTCATATTATGAACCTTTTTAGTTATAGATCTTACTTCGTCCAAATCAGTTCCCCACGAGTCAACAAAAATATTTTCCCGAGAGAAAATATTCAGATAATCCCGAGCAACCTGATTCTCAATAGGACTAGTAAGACCCAAACTGAAATTATGGGAACTCTTGAATTGCTTAGCAAGTTTTTTTTCCAAATTTGTGATCAAAATTTTACCACCTTCTTTTTTCGCTGGAATAGGCTTTTCAGACTTTTTTCAAAAAACTTGTGAGTTTCCAAGAGGGTTTGGAACTCGAGTCTAATTTAGAAACATTATTTTCAACAGTTTTGTTCCACAGGGCAGAGAATCGCTTTTTAATTTGGTTTTGCAAATCCCGCCAGATAACTTTCATGGCAGGATCGCGTGTTCTTTGATATTGTCTCCTACGGACATTTTTAAGACGGATCAAGAGCTGAAGATTTTCGTCTATTATAATTGATTCGAATTTAACCTCGCATTTTGGTACTGAGGCAACTCTTGCTTCAACTATAGAAGTAGTCAAAGATTCAAGAGTATAATTAATTTCATCTTTGGTTTGCAAAGGAATGTTTGGATCGAAGTTATATTCCATAAATGTTCGATATTGCTCCCAATCAGCTCTATGGTAATTGAAAATAGAGCAGTTGGGATTACAAATTATTTCTTGGGATATTTCAAAAGTTACTGGAATGTGATCAGAACCGAAGTCAGCATGGGTAACCAATTGGCTACAAAGTTGACATGACTCGGTTAAGACCAAATCAATAGTTGAAGGATTTCTTGCAGAAGAAAAGCATGTTGGGCTGTTTGGAAATTGAATAGTGTAATAACCTGCAGAACAATCATCAAACAGAATATTAACATTGGAATTGCTTTGAGCATTATTCCATGAGCGGTGTTTTGCATTAAAATCACCAATAATGAAGAATTTAGACCTATGACGGGTAAGTTTCTGGAGGTCACCCTTGAGAAAATTTTTTTGCTGGCCTACGCATTGGAATGGCAAATAGGCAGCTATAAACGTAAGTTGTCCAAATTTTGTTTCAACAGAAACTCCAAAAGTTTCAAAAACTTTGGTTTCAAATGAAGAAAGAATTTTATGATTGATGCGTCTATGAACAATGATGGCAACTCCACCACAGGCTCCAGAAAGACGATCATTTCTATAAATGAAATAATGTGCGTCCCTCTTAACCTTATGGTCAGGTTTAAGGAACGTTTCAGTTATAACGGCAATATGCACGTTATAAACAATCAAAAAGTTAAATAGCTCGTCTTCATTTTCTTTAAGAGATCGAGCATTCCAATTTATAATATTTAATGCTTTAAATAGCATCAAACATGGAGTTAGATTTAAGCATAAATCATGTAAATTAATGATTTCGGTAAAAACTCCATTTTAGGAGCAGTTATGCTTCCTTAGTCTATATTTTCAAAATTTCCGTTAGAATTCCGTTGGCTAGTATTTTGATTTCTACCCGTTGCAATAGCAGCATTGGTAGCTCCATTTGCTCGCTGAACATTGTTATCAGCGAGGGGAGTAGGTATAGATGAAGCGTTTGAAGCAGAGGTAATATTTGTACCTACGGGTCCGAATAAAGAATTTGTTCCTAGCTGACCGTTGTTAACAGCAGAGGAATTTGTACCTGTTCGGGAACGTGGAGCGTTTCCTACCTGTCGCTTAGAATGAAATTGTAGGATCGCTTTGCGAGTCTTACATTCCCAAAAATTGGATTTGTGGTTTTCACCACAATTTGAACATTTAAATTTATTAGGATCTTCCTTCACAGGACAGTCGTCTTTTGCGTGAGGGGAATCATCACAATTCATGCATTTAGCTGGCATGTAGCAATTTTTAGTTCCGTAACCCCATCCCTGGCACTTACGGCACTGGGTGAGGTTTTGGAAATTTCCTCCAGTCGTCCTGAAATGTTCCCACTTCACTCGGACATGGAGCATAAGGCTAGCTTTTTCTAAGGCCTTAAGGTTGTTTAGTTTCACTTTCATTTTGATTACTTGGAGTGGCACAACTCCAAGAAATTTTGCTAGTTCATCTTTGATCGGATCCAGAGATTCACCACTGGGCAGTCCTTTCATGACAACCTGGAACACACATTCAATTTTTGTGTTGTAAGTAAAAAAATGATGCTGCTTCTCAGTAAGATACTTGAGAAGACGTTTGAATCCGTCCAAGGTTTCAGCCAATACACGGCATTCACCCTGACGGCCAATTTGCAGTGAAAACTTGAGCATGGACATTGGAAGTGGTTATCACAATAGGGGGAATCTTTTCCTTCTTGGCATTAAGCCTGGAAAGTTTACTAGAATTTTACCTGGATGATGGATCATTCTCATCATCTGTGAGCAAATCAAATTGATTGCTCAAATTAAATTCATCAGAAGGGGGATCAAGAGATTGCCCTTTTGTTTTGCGCTTAGGCGCTATGGCGGCAGTAATTTTTTTTTTATCCAAATCGACTTCCAAGTAGATTACTATAATAATCGGAAGGATCGAAGAGGAATTTTCCAAATCGATATCCAAGAAGGATTACCTAGTCTAGGGTCCAAACAAGGATCGAAGAAGAATAAGAGCAAAAAAAGGTAGACAATTTACAGGTATATTGAGGACTTAAAAGTGCTGTTTTAATTTGTTGTAGCTATAGGTAGTAGTAACACTTCCTTCAGCAAAAAGCAAATAGATCCGCACGGCAAGAGAGCACGATGCGGACTGATTGATCTTTTGTGATATGTTCGTGTCCTTTATTTAGTTTCATTTCAGTACCGCATTACTATGGAAAAGTAATATGGTATTCTTTTTCGATACAATTAAGTCATACATACTTGTTCTTATCACAAGAAGCTTAAATCAATTGTGATGTTTCGCAATATTCGAAGCGTTCTACGACCTTTTCAAAGACGCGCCTCTCATCAATTATAATGGGTCTTATTTGAATCCTCATTCATTAGTGATATTCAGCATCATTTGCAAAAATCTGGGATCTATTCAAATATCCAACCTCTCAACAATTAAAATAGGTCTTCGTAGTGAGAAAAACAAGCGATTGACCTTCATTTGTATCCAATCTCAAAACCGAGGTTCATAACCGTCAACAAGAAGAGCTTCGAGGCCAGAGTTCGATGTGGTAGATCTTACAACGTACCACGAAAAGGTGACATACCCACGCTACGGGGCAATTTATCGGTTACATCGCTAATCTGCTAATCCACTAACCGCTAAATTATACTTTAGGTCAATTAACTAAAAACCAAAATCTGGAAACGAATTATCATTACCACTGTTGAATAGTCTGGCAGCAAGCTTGGCATGCACAGTTGTACACACCAGTTTCTCATTTGTGGAAAGTTGTTTTTCATTAAAGTAATTGATACATTAAGATCATAATTAACTATAGACACTAATGAATTTTTACACTTAAAGTCCGAGATGTGCAGTGAGCATTTCTCGCTTCATTTCAACAACGCAAATACAAATACAGGTTATTGCTACATTCCACTGCGTCCTAGCAAGAAGTACGGTCGACTTATAGCGAATTCGTTTATTATCGGGGTTAACACCAGTTCCAACCCAGTGCGAAACCGAACTTTTTGTCAGTGTGAACCTCAACCTGAGCTAGGTTTCAAAAACAAACGAGCAAACTGACGTTTGTCAGAAAACAAGCAGACCCAATCTTGATACCCGATCCAGGTTGGAACTGAATTATAAACGAATTCGCTATTAGTTCGCGCTCCGCTATTTTGGAAGTTTTCTCGCTATTCGCTTGATTGAAATTGTCAGTTTTTTTCTCGCTTAGAGTTCCCAGCTAAATAATTAACTAAAAGTGAGTTTTTTTCTGAGAAGAAAGTGTGTTTTCGGCATCATCGGAAGGAAAATTGTTTTTACGATTGCCAATTCGCCAACCATTTTGCGCACCATCGGTGCGTGGTAACGCATACCTGCACACGGATCATCGTCATCGAGTGTCAGCATCTGCCTCCGCATTTACACCGCTCATCTATCATCGTGTGTTCAGCTGAGTGCCGACCCTCACATAAGCACACACCAACGAAGACCGCCCGCACACGCTGATCGAAGATCATCCACGCTGCGCGTCGCTCCGCTGCTGCCGTTTAAACGCTCGGTGGTAGTAGTATAGGATTATCAGATAAGTTTTTGTTCTTGTTTCTCTCTTTCGCCCACAGTTAAATTTTAAGTTTGTGTTCTGTGTTTGTAGTTTTTTTTTGTGTATTGTGTCCGAGTGATTATCGTTTCAGTGGTAGAGCGTTTTTCGCTCCCACTAGTACGGCAAAATGGACATTTTGTCGCAAGACGAAATGGACGTTTTGTCGGAAGATGACACCACTTTGCCACGCGATGGCAAGAAGGGTCGAAAACGTACGTCATCTCAGAAGAAAGATGATGTCATCCCTGGTTCATCGTCTCAGTCTGGCAAAGGACAGGCTCAGATAAACCCCCGATCGCGAGCCTATCCAGATGACTCGACTGGCCCATGGGTTGTCTACTTTCAGCCCAGAAACAAACCTTTGAATGTAATGCAAATTACTAATGATCTGACGAAGCGATACTCGGCCGTGACTGAAATCACGAAGGTTAGGCACAATAAACTTCGTGTCTCCGTCTCTAACCTGAAGCAGGCTAACGAGATTGCTGCCTCCCAGCTCTTCACGCTCGAGTACAGAGTTTACATCCCAGCTCGTGATGTGGAGATCGAAGGTGTGGTCACCGAAGCGAGTCTGACCCCCGAGATCTTGGAGAAGCAGGCGGTTGGCCGTTTCAAGAACCGTTTGCTTCCTCCGGTGAAGATACTGGATGTCCAAAAACTGGGCACAGTATCTGTCAGCGAGGGTAAAAAGAGTTTTACCCCCACAGACTCGTTCCGTGTGACCTTTTCTGGTTCAGCCCTTCCTCACTACATCGAGCTGGGAAAACTTCGACTACCTGTGCGTTTGTTCGTTCCCCGGGTCATGAACTGCCAAAACTGTAAGCAGTTGGGACATACGGCCTCCCACTGTGGCAGCAAGGCACGCTGTTCCAAATGCGGAGAGAAACATGGGGATGACACCTGTGCAGCTACCGCACCAAAATGCGTGTACTGTAAGGGAACTCCTCATGGTATCTCGTCATGCCCGGTGTACAAACAACGCGGGGAGAAATTACAACGCTCACTTAAGGAACGTTTCCGGCAGTCTTTTGCAGAAATGCTTAAGACGGCCACGCCATCGACCAACGACAAAAATCCCTTTTCTCTTTTGTCAGATGACGAGACTGACTCTGACTTGGCTGAGGAGGGAACTTCTTTCTGTTTTTCAGCACGGAAACGAAAACGCATCCGTTCGCGGAAAGTTGAGAATGAAGAACCCCAAATCAGCTTGCCCAAATCAAGGAGTGGTGGAAAAAAGGAAGTTTCTGCTCTTCCTGGATTCAGAAGAACTGACTATACCCAGGATTTTCCACCTCTCCCGGGGACATCCAAAACCCTTGATGTCCCATTTTTAAGAACAGAGGCCCCTTCTTCATCTGGGTTGTTCTCATTTGATAAAATTGTGGACGATATTCTCAAGTACCTGAATATTTCTGATCCTCTCAAAAGCATTGTTCTGGCAATGCTTCCTACTGTGAAGACCCTCTTGAAGCAATTGACATTGAAGTGGCCCCTCATTGCAGCAATCATTTCCTTCGATGGATAATTTTCCAAACGAGGTCGGGGATTTGATCACTATTCTACAGTGGAATTGTCGAAGTCTTATTCCTAAATTAGACTCTTTTAAGTTTTTAGTTCACAATAATGATTGTGATGCATTTGCTCTTTGTGAAACTTGGCTCTCTTCAGATATAGATCTTCCTTTTTATGATTTTAATATTATTCGACTGGATCGTGAGGATTCGCGTGGAGGAGGGGTACTTTTGGGGATCAAAAAGTGCCATTCTTTCTATAGAGTGAATCTTCCACAATTTACAGGTATTGAAGTTGTCGCATGTCAGGCTATTATTAAAGGTAAGAGCCTTTGTATTGCTTCTGTTTATATTCCTCCTAGAGCCGTTGTTAATCGAAAACAACTTTCAGATATATGTTCAGTACTTCCTGCTCCACGGTTGATTATGGGAGATTTTAATTCCCACGGTACAGGCTGGGGGGAACTGTATGATGACAACCGTTCTACTTTTATATATGACCTCTGTGATAACTTCAATATGACAATTCTTAACAATGGAGAAGTAACACGTTTGGCTGGACCATCTTCGAATGGAAGTAAATTAGACCTCACACTTTGCTCTAACTCATTATCGTTGGATTGCACGTGGAATGTGATCCAGGATCCCCACGGTAGTGATCACTTGCCGATCAAAATTTCGATTGCCAGTGGGTTCAATCCGTCGGAATCCGTTAACGCCGCGTACGACCTCACCCGTAATATCGATTGGACAACGTTCAAGACCGCGATAGAGGAAGCCGTGTCGTCGGTAGAAGGGCTTCCACCGTTGGAGGAATATAACTTCCTCTCCAATCTGATCTTGGACAGCGCGCTTCGAGCTCAAACTCGGCCGGTTCCTGGAACGTCTTTGCGTAGGAAACCTCCTTCCCCTTGGTGGGACCACCAATGCACTGAGGTTTATCGTAAAAAGTCCGACGCGTTTAAGCTTTTCCGGAAACGTGGAACACCCGTACATTTCGAAGCGTACTCGGCTCTTGAACGCGAACTCAAGAGCCTCATCAAAGCTAAGAAACGCGGATACTGGCGGCAATTCGTGGACGGATTATCGCGCGAAACGTCGATGAATACGCTTTGGAACGCGGCGCGAAGGATGCGTAACCGGTCTTCGAACAACGAGAGCGAGGAGTACTCAGATCGTTGGATTCTCAAGTTCGCGCGAAAAGTATGTCCTGATTCCGTGCCGGCACAGATGATTCCTCGCGAAACGACGAATTCTGTAGACGAGATCAGCCAGCCTTTTTCAATGCTGGAACTCTCACTCGCGCTCCTTTCGTGTCGCAATTCGGCTCCGGGGGCTGATAGAATCAAGTTCAACTTGTTGAAGAACCTCCCAGACGTCGCTAAGAGGCGCATGTTGAACTTGTTTTGTCAGTTCCTGGAGCTCAATATTGTTCCGGATGATTGGAGGCAAGTGAGAGTTATAGCCATTAAAAAGCCTGGAAAACCCGCTTCAGATCATAACTCGTATCGTCCCATCGCGATGTTATCGTGCATTCGAAAATTGTTGGAGAAAATGATCCTTTTTCGCTTGGACAAATGGGTTGAGACGAACCACCTACTCTCAGATACTCAATTTGGTTTCCGTAGGGGCAAGGGAACGAACGACTGTCTAGCGTTGCTTTCCACAGAAATTCAGTTGGCTTTTGCTAAAAAAGAGCAAATGGCTTCTGTGTTCTTGGATATCAAGGGGGCTTTTGATTCAGTATCCGTTGAAGTCCTTTCAAAAAAACTCCACGCTTGTGGCCTTTCTCCATTAATAAATAACTTTTTGTACAATTTGCTGTCAGAGAAACATATGAGCTTTTCTCATGGAAACTCTACAGCTTCTCGATTTAGTTACATGGGTCTCCCCCAGGGCTCATGTTTAAGCCCCCTTTTGTATAATTTCTACGTCAGAGAAATTGACAATTGTCTAAGTGACAACTGCACGTTGAGACAACTTGCAGATGACGGCGTAGTGTCTATGACAGGGCCCAAAGGGGTCGACCTGCAAGGACCCTTACAGGATACCTTAGACAATTTGTCTACTTGGGCTATTCAGCTAGGTATCGAATTCTCCACGGAGAAAACTGAGTTGGTCGTTTTTTCTAGGAAGCATAGCCCAGCACAACCGAAGCTTCAACTTTTGGGTAAACCGATCACTCATTCCATGTCCTTTAAATATCTTGGGGTCTGGTTCGATTCCAAATGCACCTGGAGATCCCACATTGAGTATCTGAGACGAAAATGCCAACTAAGGATCAATTTCCTTCGATCAATTACCGGAACGTGGTGGGGAGCCCATCCACAAGATCTTCTGACGTTGTACCGGACAACGATTTTATCGGTTTTAGAATACGGTAGTTTTTGTTTCCAGTCGGCGGCTAAAACTCACATCATCAAACTGGAACGTATCCAGTATCGTTGTCTTCGTATCGCGTTAGGATGCATGCACTCGACTCATACGATGAGTCTAGAAGTGTTGGCGGGCATGTTGCCACTATCGGATCGGTTCTCGGAATTGTCCCTCAGGCTCCTCACCCGTTGTGAAATTATGAACCCACTGGTAATCGAAAACTTTGAAAAGCTTCTTGAGCTGAACCCTCAAACTCGTTTTATGTCATTGTACTACGTGTACATAACACAGGATGTCAGCCCTTCACAGCATAATCCTCATCGTGTATGCTTCTCCGACTTCGGCAATTCAGTTAGTTTTGATTTATCTATGACGCGGGAGATTCGTGGGATCCCAGAATATCATCGTTCCATGATTGTTCCGTCAATTTACGCTGCAAAGTTTGGCCAAGTTGATTCCGCAAGATCGTTCTTCACAGATGGATCACTAATAGAGTCGTCCGCTGGTTTTGGTATTTTTAACGAATTTCATAGCGCCTCTCGAATGCTTCATGCTCCTTGTTCCGTATATGTTGCTGAGCTGGCGGCAATACATTATACGCTAGAAACGATCGCCTCACTTGCACCAGATCATTATTTTATTTTTACGGATAGTCTCAGTTCTGTCGAGGCTATTCGCTCTATGAGGCCGGTAAAGCACTCCTCGTATTTTCTCATGAAAATACGAGAGCTTTTAAGTGCTTTATCTTCAAGATCTTTTGTCATCACCTTTGCATGGGTCCCATCTCATTGCTCGATTCCGGGCAATGAGATGGCTGACTCACTTGCTAAGGTGGGCGCTATGGAAGGCGATATTTACGATCGACAAATCGCCTACGATGAATTTTTCTTCATTTATCGTCAACAGTCACTCGTCAGCTGGCAGAATAAGTGGAGTGAAGGGAGTTTGGGACGATGGCTATATTCGATCATCCCTAAGGTGTCGAAGAGTTCATGGTTCAAGGGGTTGGATGTGGGTCGAGACTTCATTCGTATGATGTCTCGCCTCATGTCCAATCACTATTCGTTAAACGCTCACTTGTTCCGTGTTGGGCTGGGAGACAGCAATCTCTGTGAATGTGGACAAGGTTACCAGGACGCAGATCACATTATTTGGTCTTGTGCTGAGCATCGCGGAGTCAGATCTGAACTGTACGATTCCCTTCGGGCTCGAGGTAGACAACCTAATGTTCCAGTTCGGGATATTTTGGCTAGACGCGATCTGGAGTTTATGAAACTCATATATGTTTACTTTAAGAATATTAACATTAGATTGTAAGTTTTATTAACCTTGTGTTTAGTTTGTATTTTGTACGTGTGGGTTTTTTTTTTATATTTGTTTTCAAGATGAATAGAAATTAGTTCATGTTTTAGGATTAATTAAATATTTGTATCGTAAACCACATTTCAAACCTCCCTCTCCCTTTTCCCATCCAAAAAAAATTGTAAATCCCCACTAACCTCGAGACAACCGCGAGTATCCGGTCCAGCTCCTTTAACTTTAAATATAAGAAATCAATAATGTATAACAAAAATGATAACTCGGCTCTGTAAAGTTTATTCGATTGAGCCTGTACAAATAAAGTAATTAATAAAAAAAAAGGTTATTGCTAGAATTAAAATCTATTTTCTTACGTTTCTATAACAAGCTTAAGCTATCGACTGCTCCAAAAAGAACTATGTTTCGTCAACTGTGTGCAAAGTTATTAGCAAATGAGCAGTTCGTGACGAAAACTGTGTGTGCAAAGTATGCCTGGCAGTAAGTACTCCTGTGCAAAAACCCGTTTCTTTCTGAAGTTATTAACGTAAGAACAATTAATGATTTAGTGGTTTACGCTTTATGGTGGGTGATCATCTGCATCTGCTTTACAATCCTTTTCTAGTCGGATGACGTGCGGTGACGTGATGTTATTGTAATGGTCTCTTCTCAACTTTACATTGAGCTTGTCACACAAACTTCAAGTCCATGCATTGGCTGGCATTGAAATCAATTATAAACTGTGGAACTGCTTCCAAGACCACTAAGTTGAGAGTAGGTGTAAGCTCGTGTTAGAGTATCAATGCAAGGAAAATAAAATACGCATACATCTCATACGAACGAAACCACAATAACGCATTCGTTAGTTAAATGAAGCAATTGTTTCACTCATTAAGATAACTTGCAGCATCCAGTTTAAGTAGTTTCAACGAGAACTACTATCATGCATATGTTCAAATCATCCTTCCTCACTCACCGTCAACGGCAAAATAATTAAACAAACTTCCAACGATTCCCCTCATATGATACAATGTACACACATCACCGATCCGTCCCAAAAATCCCCTACCAAAAAGATTGAATACCCGAACAATACATCCGCCGGCACACTTTGACATCTTCCTTCTTGAGATAGAGCGACACTGCTTAACCACACACATCTTTCACGACTCATCACGAGTCGAAGCGTGGAAGGAACTTTGTTAGTTTTACGTAATGGTACTTGCTCATCCGGATGGTAAAATTTCTGATAATAACATGACATTAGTCTCGCTGCTCGGTTCTTCGTCGAGTCAACCCCTGGTAGATAGCACTTGGTAGGTTGATAGCGAAAACCGAGTAGGCAAAGCATTTGCCCGCTGTAGAACACATCCGGTAAAAAGGATGGCGTTGCAAAGCAAAAGAGCCACCCCGAAAACTTGTCGGGAATGTCACTGCACAGTGGGAAAACGTTTAAACTGCTGGATTTTTCTTCCCTGGAATTTTAGTCTGAAGCGTTACTCGTTTTGTCCAGCAATCTCCCACAATTTCCCAGATATGCAGAAAGCTGTAGCTGCACGCGATGACATCGAATAGGAAGTCCTGCCGGGGGCATCAGTTTTGTGAAAGCAACAACGTTCGCCTTTCTCGCGAATGATAGTTTTATCACCTTCCACAGTTTTCGACAGCGGCATCCTTTGCCGTACCTACCTACATACTTACCTACCGCCCATAGCAGAAAGAACCCAAAGATAATTTATTGAAATTTTTCCGTCAACTCACAGAGCGATAATTACATTTGAGCGCTTTTCCTTCCTTATTCACACTCTGCGAACGACGGCTTCAAAGGGACGGTGTGGATCCTGGCGCCTTCGGTTTTTGACGATGATGACAACATTTCTATTCCCAGTTACCATCAACCGGGCGAGTGGCTCCCCACGTGGTATTCTCAGTTGCACCTGGGAAAAACGGATCTGCAACCGCACCACACACCAAGCACTTTTCATTTGATTTATGTTCCGTCATGTTTCAGCGGAACACATCCGGATTCTCGCACACCAAAGAAGCGTTTGGTAGTTTTGGCAGCTTGTTTCTAGACATAGAGGTGAGAATTTGCCGCAAAGGGAACTTTTTTTTATCTTTAGACGGAGAGAAATTGATTCAGGCTGAAGTGAGGTATGATGGTTAGGAACTTTTTCAGAGAATGCATTTTGGTAAAAGTTTTGGCAATTGATGATTGGTATTATTCGTGTTGACAGGCTGGGAGGAGCTTATCTCTCTCCGTAGTGTTAAATTTCAAAGGTATGCTAAAGTAATATCACAATGTAGCTTTACGCGTCACTAATTCTTCAATGAAATCCTCGGAAATGCAGCTTTGAAATAATCCATTTGTCGCGAGGATTGTCTCTCTTATCCTATTTTAAACAACATCTGTCGCATAGTGAAAAGCGTGGACACCTGATGGCTACCAATCGAATATGCTACCCTCTGATTAGTCCAGTGCCGTGCATTTGCATAATGACATCCACCGAAGCCCACTCCTGTTCAAATAAATTTCCCCACAAATCAGAGTATTTGATATCCGGTATTAGACGGTTCGGCTCGGTTGACCGCTAATCTCCTCTGTCAGTGGCCGGCATTTGTACGCGGTAGGTTTTGCAGGTTCCCGTATAATACACGTGTTTCGTGCATGGATGATTCTACTGAATCACTCTCGGTCAACAAGCTTGCTCACCACCAACAGTTGCTAGCACAGAAATGAGCACAGTCCAGTATGTTTTAGGTTTTTCGATAGAATTCGTTGCTGGGCAAAATTGACAGCATTCTTCTACATCGCGTTTTCAGGGGCACTAATCACAGAATTCATAAGTGAGAACATTTAAGGTGAATTGCTGTGATATCCTTTTTCGCGGAACCACTTTGAAACTTTAAAGCTGGGTTTAGACAGGGCAAGTCAATTGATCAAGTCAGTTGAATTCAACTGACTTGAACGCTAATTGAACGTGTAAACCATGCCATTCAACTGACTTGATCAACTCACTTGAATTGAAAAAAGTTGAACCAGGCTCAACTTCTCAAGCCAATTGAATTCAACTGAGTTGATCATTTGACTTGCCTAGTCTAAACCCAGCTTTAAGCTGGGCTTAGACAGGGAAAGTCAATTGATCAAATCAGTTGAATTCAACTGACAACTGACTTTTCTGGTGACTTTTTGATCGTTTGGGACGGCTACCGGCTGAAGAATTTTTTTTTTAATTTTTGATACCTGTAATTTTAAAAGTTTATTTGTGACATTAAATTCTGAATCATGATATTACTACTTACCTATATCAGTAAGTATGGGCCGATGGTAAGAGAAATAGGTGATGAATACTTTACATCTAAGATCTGGAATATGTAGCGCAAAGGCCGTGAGTGGTCGTAACAAACGTGTTTGCTCTTAGTTCTTTTAATTATTCGAAAATCTATTATCTTACCTCCTTCTGTATTTGAATTGGTGACCCTGAAAAGGGCCTTTTATTTTTCAAATGGCGGCCCTGAAAAGGACCGTTTGTCGTTTTTTCCTGGTGTCCATCGAAAGGGTTGTTGGAGTTGGAGGGTACGGAACGAATAGGTACTAATCGCTGTTGCCATTTGGCGCTATTTGTTGATATTACTGTTGTATTTGCTTCAGTGGATGGAAAACCAACACGAAATGCATAAACGTGCTATCAATTGACGTCAGCGGGAAGGTTTAAAGCTGGATGATTTACGCAAGTTTATTCTCTCACGGATACTCAATGACCCAAAGCTGATAGTGATTTTCCGAACACTGCATTTGGCACTGATTGATGATTATTTTCTGTTATTTCTCTCCATGGTTCAAACATATTTCAATTATGTAAACCTGTTTTACCACTAGAGATCTTAAAAGAAACTCTATAGCGTAGAAATATAGTGGCCCAGAAAAAAGGCCATTTGCGATCCAAGAGATTAACATGCTGGTACTTTCGAGATGGTGTGCTTACACCATTGCACAGCGGTTGAAATTTTACAGGTGATCAATGTTGTAGTCAACCTAACGGAACGACTGCAGTGGATCGTCCGAAATATGGTGAAGCTACTCAGAGAGCATCCAATGTCCGCGTCCTTCAGGTTCCTACCAAGTTTTTGGTGACCATCTCCTTCGCAAATGAAACTGCCTTTTTGGATCAAAGCGAACAATTTAGTGTACTTGGGTATCTCCAGACATAGCGTGCTCAGTTGACTTAGCATTACGCAAGTGAACATTGTAGTTAAACGTAGCTGTGTAACGTAGCTGTGTAACGTTCGAAGGATGTCGTTGCCGTTGGTAATGCTTCTCATTCCGATGTCCACGTCCACTTTCTGGGTCTTTCAAGTTGTGTTAGTTGTGACGACTGTCCCCACAGCTAATGGAATTGCCACTGATCACGTTCACTTGACATTAAATGATCTTTATTTCTTGTGTTTGTGTGGTTTACATGTTTGAATTTCCAAGTCACACCGATGCGTCTTTTCAACTTTAGTACATTTGAGATTTTAATTATTAACAATTACAGTTCCTAGTCCTATCAGGCCTGTCTTAAGAATGACCACCTTGGTGGGATTGGTTTGTTTTGAATTGGAAAATGAGACTACTTATAACTACTATTTACAACTACAACTAACCTACAACTACTATATACACCTAACCTACTCTACACAAATTGCTTATCAAAGCATGTACTGATGTATTGCATTTCTGCACAAACCTAGTCTTAATGTCATCAATTGTGAAACATTCGCCTCTTGGTGTAAATCTGAGCGACCTGGATTTTGCTGCTGTGAGCCTGTGCACATGATTCCCACACCGGAGCTGCGTAGAGGATCGCAGGTGCTATAATTTTTAGACAGCCAGTTTGTTCTTCTTTAAGAGGCCGGATCTGCGGCAAATCAGCGGATACAGACACCTAACCAAGGCGGAACACTTGACTACAGTTTTCTCTACATGCGAACGGAAGAGGAGCTTTTCATCGAACAACATCCCGAGATAGGTTACTTCGGCGGACCACTCAACCCTTGTGCCATCCATGATTACAGTACAAGATGGAGCCGGTTTCAGTTTGGGCGATTGCCGATGGAGGAACATGATCGCTTGTGTTTTGGAGGCATTGATTTTGATTTTCCACGTGGTGGCATAATCAGCAAAGGCGTTAAGGCATCGTTGAAGTTTGTTCGTTATTTCGCGAGGCATCCTTCCTTTGACGGCTATTGCGGTATCATCTGCGAACAGGAAAAACACGCAACCGTCTCCAAGGGGAGGAATGTCGGAAGTGTAAATGCTGTAAAGCAAGGGGCCCAGCAGACTGCCTTGCGGGACTCCTGCTGGGATGGAAAACGTGTCGGAAAGACAACCATTCAACGATACCTTAAACGACCTTTGCTGGAGGTAGTTACGGGTGATTTTAACCAGATGTAAAGGAAAGTTGAAGTTACAAAGCTTGTACACAAGTCCATCATGCCAAACATTGTCAAACGCTTTCTCAACGTCTAACAAGGCCATGGCTGTGGACTTGGATACAGCTTTGTTTCTTCGGATGTTATTCATCACCCGCACTAGTTGGTGATTGGTGGAGTGCCCCTTTCTGAACCCAAACTGTTCCGGAAGGAGAATGTTATTTTCCTCGACAAACTTGAGCAAACGATTGAGAATGAGTTTCTCGAACAATTTGCTCAGCACTGAAAGGAGGCTGATTGGTCTGTAGCTTGAAGACAATGTTGGATCCTTACCGGGTTTGCGGATTGGTATGATTTTTGCTACTTTCCAGATGCTTGGAAAGTAGTGCAGTTCCAAACATCTGTTGAAGATAGCGGTTAGAAGAGACTGCACTTTCATGCTGAGTCTCTTCAAGATCAAGTTGAATATACCGTCAAACCCGGGAGCCTTCATGTGCTTGGTGCATTTCAGCGCTGAGCAAATCTGTTGTACTGTAATCATATCCGCCGGAGGCACGGCACAAGGGGAGGCATCTAGGTTTTGAACGCATAGCGCAACCTGATCTTCGAGCGGACTTCGAGCCAAGTAAATGCGATGAAGCGACATGCTTGCCGATCGCATTTGCTTTCTTCTGTGGGGTGATTAAAAGCCGATCGTCATCATTTTCGACTCTGAGAGGTGGAACGGGTTTGGGATGAGTTTTCAGGACCTTGGCTACCTTCCAGAATGGTCTGGAGCGGTCGTCCAGATTCTGGACAACACGCCCGAAACTTTCATTTCGGAGTGAGTCCATTCTGGAAGCAATCTGCCTGTTCAGATCGGCCATTTCACATTTTTTGCCCAGGTCTCCAGTCCTCTGAAACTGGCGTCTACGCACATTTCTCAATTGAATCAATAATTGGGTGTGGGAATCAATAGCAACAAACTTACCCCTCACAGGAACTCGTCGAACGCATGTCTCGTCAGCCTCGGATATGGCCTGTTAGAGTCCTTCCAACGCCCGGTCGATGTCATCTACGGTGTCGAGCAGTGGATTTTCATCGATGTTGCTGTCCACCATTCGACCGTACTGCACCCAGTTGACATGGTGGTAGTCTTTACGCAGGCAGCTTCTAGCAGGAACCACGTTGACACCGACTTCAGTCACCACTGGTTGGTGGTCAGAGCTGAGATCGTTGTGCGCCTCCGGCTTGGATAGTCCGATGTTCGACAGGAAGAAGTCCAGCGTGGAGGGATTTCCCGTTTGAGAGATGAAAGTTGGTTCGTCCGGAAATTGCACAGTGTACAGTCCATGTTGTGCGTGGTTGAATAATAGACATCCGTTCCGGTTCCGCTGGTAGTTCCGCCAAGCTTCATGGTGGGCGTTCAGGTCGCCCCCAACGATGAATCGGGAGCTAGTACGAGTGATGGCGGTCAGGTCGTTCTTGAATTGGATGTCTAGGCCGTTGCTTGTGGTACACTGACGTGGGCAGTAAACTGCTATAAACCGGACGTTTCCAGTTGGTGTTTCCACCTCCACACTAATGGTTTCGATGATAGACGTGCGGATGTGGGGCAGAGTGCAAAACTTGATTCCCTTTCTGACGATGACCGCTACACCACCCCCCTGGAGCTGGTGCGATCAAGCCGGATAATGTTGTGGTCAGGCAACCAGAAGCTGTCACCGGACTTTAGGTGGGTTTCCGTTAGAAGACCCACGTCGATGCTATGCTTGCGGAGGAAGTCGGCAAGCTCAATCTGTTTAGCTCTTACAGAGCAAGCGTTCCAAGTAGCGATGGTTAGCGGTTTAGACACCATATTGGATGATGAACTTACCGAGCACTTGGATCTGTTCGGGCTTATTGCGGCACTTACGTAGAGCACCGGTCATGTTGATAAAAATCTCCATAAGTTCATCTGCTGAGAACAGATCGGGATTATTTGTTTGAGCTGTAGGTTGCCTCCAGAATCCAGGGGGGATGGAGAGCTTTGTCCAGCAGAAGATCCAGACGTATCTTGAGGGGGCGCGGATCGCACCCTGGGATTCGCTTGTCCATGAAGAGGCGGAAAGTCCTCCGACCTGAAAGCCGGGGCCTTACCCTTCCTTCGTGCTGGTTGATTGTTGGTGGACACTTGATTTCGGATGCGCTTGAAATCCTCGCGTTTAGGGCACTGCTTGTTGGATCCTTGGTGAGCACCACCACAGTTGGCGCATTTGGACGCCACTGCTTCATCCGCAGCACATTCGGAGGTGGCATGGTCTTGAGCGCAATTTCCGCAGCGTGGCTTAATGTTGCAGTTGCGGGTACCGTGTCCGAAGTTCAGACACCGCTGGCACTGAGTCACATCGCGATGGCCGCCACGGTATGGCTCCCAGCGAACGATGATGGAATTGATGGACCGGATTGACAAAGACAACGATTTGGCAAGCGTTTTTATTACCGCTGCTTTTCTCCTCCCTTGCATTCATTGGTGAAATGGAGAGCGGTCAACCGAGCGGTGAGCTCTCTCATGTGAGCATGCGCAATGTGTCGTGTGTTCGAGTTGCGCTCTATCGTTACGTCCGTGTTTGGGATTTTTCGTAACATGTCTGAATTTTGATTTTTTTTAAATCCGGCACGTTTTTATTTTTCTAACAATATGTTGAATAATTATCAAAATTCCAAGAAAATCAGTTTTTTCTTTAGATTTGTGGGAAAATAATAAAAAAAAAACGTAGGAAACATTAAAATATTATGGGAATGATTCTAATATTCAGATTAAACTATTATGTTTTTCCTACGTACAATCCATAAAAGCAATACAATGTTTTAAATTCTTTATAATAATATTAATGGAACATTTTCGACAATAGAGTCACCCGGCAGATTGTCAAAGTTTCAGACGCACATATATTTTTTTTATTGTGATACCATTGTTTCAACGGTTCCTCTTACCATATGCCATTGCTAGAAATTTTCTTCGTACACGACCCATCCTCGTTTGCACGAGCCCTGTTCCCACTTGTTTGGCCACCAAATTCCATTTCCGCTTGAAATCATTCAGGTCAATTGCAGTTCCTCCTTTTTTCTTCAGTGTGTGGTTCGCAATTGACCAATTGGCCTAGTTCCGGAGTATTGGCCAGATTCATCAATTTTCACTGTACCACTGTTTGGTGGAATTTGAGTAGTGGCAGCTTTCTAAGTCCGGCTAGAGTAGGCAATCCACCTCATGCTGCTCCAGAAAAGGCAGTAGTCTCTTCCGTAGGAACTTCTCCTGGTAAATTTGCTGGTTCATGGTCCCAGAAGTGACTAAAGCTTCGCTGTTCAGCCCACAACTGCTTCGTAATACACTTCTCTGACTTTTGTCTGAACGCCCAATTATTAGGGTAGAACTTTGAGGTACAATCGTATACACGGTTTTCTTGCGCCTATTCTTTGTAACAACCTCAGTTCTGCACTAATACTTGGGCATGTAATTCTATTAGTCACTATGTTCGCCCGAGAGTAATATAAAAGTAATACAATGTCATCGTATAGCCATATTTAAAACTTTATTTTTCGATCATACCGAACATTCCCATCCATCTTGAATTCTAAACTTATTCATTCTTATCTGAGAAGCTGCCATTTGCAATTGTAGACCTGCAAAACCTCTGATTTCACAAGCATTCTACATTTAGACTTGTGTCTAAATTGGTCTGCAGAACCCTGATAAAACCAAAATAGTTACTTGGACATGAAGCCTCGTAAAGCGCCTCTTGCCGGGTGTTACGGATACTTTTCTTGTTAGGCCATCTCTCCGGATAGGGGATTTTTTACTTTATTTCCCTTTAAAGTAAAGTTCTAAGATTCTGCATATCAGGGTTATTATTGCTATTAATGAATTCAAGTGATTAAATAACGGTTTGTGTATATGGGTGACTCCGGCGTACTGGTTAGCATCCATACCTCTCACGTCAAAGTCACGAGTTCAAATCTCACCCCCGGACAGGTAACGAATAACCCAAGAGCTTTAAAGTGACTGATATGTAATACTGATACTCCTTCTTCTGTGACACATAATGTTTATTCACAATGTCTTTAGTATGTATTTGTTGATGAATGTAAGAATTGACTTCTATGATCATTTTTGAGTAATTATGAGTTACTCAAATTTACTCGGTGCAAACATATTAACTTTCATTGAGTACAGCTGGCTTGTCCCTAGATGTCAACAATGTCTAGATAGAGCTGGAATTAGGGCGTAACAGGTTTTGTTTCTCCCTGGCAAATCGACATCACCATCGAGTAGGGGAAGACTTCCTCTATCCAATGGATATGTTGGTTTATGAAGGCATACCTTGAGTTCATAGAAATCAACGAGAGAAGTCATTGTATGCAAAAGGTGTTACGCCCTAATTCCAGCTCTATCTAGATGTATTTTTCTTGGCTTTTTTGACAGTTGTACTATTTTTCTATTTAAAACTATGTACACTTTTTAAATTACAAACCGAAAGTAAAAGAATCACATTCAAACTGACAAAAATACTCTTATTAAGAATATTTGTGTAGCTAAAACTACCAATGTTGAGAAACTTTTAATATGAAAACGGATTGTTTGAATAGAATTTTGTTTTTTTGTTTTTTTTTTTTGTGTGCGATAAAAAATCCAACAGATTTAAACGAACTGGTTCCACAGCATATAAGACTGTTATGAAGTTTCGACCATAAGTAGGATTTTAGTTACACAGCAGTGACATTTTAATGTTGACCACTGTATGTTG
Source organism: Ochlerotatus camptorhynchus (assembly GCF_037179485.1). Classification (NCBI taxonomy): domain Eukaryota; kingdom Metazoa; phylum Arthropoda; class Insecta; order Diptera; family Culicidae; genus Ochlerotatus; species Ochlerotatus camptorhynchus. The sequence continues at coordinate 1,516,510 of NW_027040794.1, read as the reverse complement.
TCATAGCCAAATAGTTGAAAGGTCGGAAGCTACACCCTCACTCGGTGAGTGGCGTTGATGCAGAGTAATGAATGAACTAATTCCACCGCAATCCATTCTAATTTGCCCTTTGGGGACGTCCCATTTTCTGGCACGTTAGGTTGTTTTGGCTACGTTTGTACAAACGACACGTGAATTTCGTTAACTTGATACCTTTCTGCCGAATGCTTGCGGCAAGCTTATTACACAACCTACCAACATTCCTGCCGTTGCTCGTCGTTGGTTGTAGCTTTTGTCGTCATCGCTTTTTCCGTCGGTGCTGGGGATGGTTTTACAAAGTTATTAACTTACCATTAGGGTGTCTCAAAATAGCAAATGATAGGTTAGGGCGTTTATTTTTTTTTTGTTTATTTGTTATGTTTGCATCAACAGACTAGAAATAGTCCCAATGATGTGTCTAGTCTAGTCTAGTCTAGTCTACACATACACAGCCAGTACTTGAAAGAATCCTGGAAAATGATACATCTATCATTTTTCTTGTCATTATTAATGCCTGCTGCACATCAAGGATGTGAAACAAACAATAAAGCGGCCAGGCCTACTGTGTAGCGTTTAGTTAATTTTTGTGGAAGTGAATGTTTAGCATGTCTACTTAATAAGTATAGACAGTGGTTAACATTTAATCCACAGGTAATCAAAGAGCGGGGACATACCGTACCAACCGCTCCGTATGCAGGATTTGAAAATAGGCTATATAAATCGTTGCGAGTGACAGAGCTAAGAAAGTTAATGTACACTCCTTGGTTGTCCGATCTCCTGGGATGGAACACAGGTATTTACCCCTTGTGTTCGAGCGTACAGTCCTCCCTCCGTACAAGCGTGGACGGCACCGCCAACCCACTGCCATCCCTCAATCGATCCAGCCGACCTCAGTCGAAGGACAACAGAGAGCGGTGTGCGGACGTAACCTATACGGAGGGAATGCTGTATTCGCCTAGGTTATAGCGCCCTTGCTCGCTACCATTTTCTTCTAGCGGTTGGGACCTGAGCACTAACTCTTGTCCTAGCCCTATATGGCATATGGTTATAGCGCCATTACTCGCTTTCTGAAAAGAGAAGAAGGGAAGGGAAGGAGAGGAAAAGGAAATGCGGAATTCCTTTCCTCATTAGTATTTGTATCGTCAACTTTTATGAAAATTATATAAATCATTTTTCCTTGGTCAGAGGTATTATTACGATATTTTAATAAGATTGTCTTATCATTTGATATTCAAAATTTAATGTTATAATGATCAACATAGCATTGGATTATCCAATATATTTCATAATTTAAAAAAAAAAACATTTTTTTAGCTGAAATGAGTATTAGCAACCTTGTCATACAGATCTGAAAATTAAATCAGTAGCTTGCTTCTCTGCATCAGACATGCTTAGACGGCTTAGACTGACTCCACAAATCAATGGTTGCTACTCCGTGATTGGCCAGAATCAGTGAAATTGCACAGTGAATGGGGTTAGGAGTGACCGAAAATTCTCATTGTAGGGGAAATGGCTCTAATGTTGGCCTATGGGTTTAAGATTAGGCCCATAGCTAAAAATCTGCTTTTTATCAGTTTTATCTAGATGAACGCGTCATTGGGACGGTACTAATGGATATTTTTGATCGCTATTGAAAATTTAATCGATTGCTGAATTTATGTATGGCCCAAATTAGGGTCATTTTTGCCGACATTGCATCCATTTTCCCTAAAAGTTTCAGTGACTCCTTATATTAAAGATCAATGATGACGCCGGCCACGTCTTTGCAACCAGGTGGGAGATGGGAAAGAAAGTTAAAGTGACATTTGTTGTTATGGGGGCCGTGTTTACCTCTGCGTCCTCACAAAGGTCACAGGAGGGAGGTTTTGTTAGTAAGGTGGGGTTCTTTGGACCAGGATTCACCTTGATAAGTGATGTGATGATTGCTTTGATACAATCGCAGTTTGATAAATACACGAATGCGGAGCTATGAGAAAACGAACCAATATTATCAACTCTTTATTGTAAAGATGTCTGGGATTGAACCCATGATTTTCTGCTCAGTAAGCAGAGTAAAATCACTATGAACGACGATCGTTTTTGAATAAACGGATATTGAAATAACGGTTGATTATTTGAAATATACGTATGGTTCAACCAACACTATCAGCGGCGCCGGTGGTGTAGTGGTAAGCGTGATTACCTCTCACCCCAGAAGGCCTGGGTTCAATCCCAGTCTGCGCCGCCGGGATGTTCTGAGGCATAACATCTCTAATCACGCCTTCCTTCGGAAGGGAAGTAAAGCCGTTGGTCCCCGGTTCATGAGTTGATGGATCGATAGGTAGGATCCAGGCGTGGTAGCTGCCTCCCTGGCGTCGGTAGCATTGGTGCTCAGCACGGAAAACAAGATCGACGCAATCAAGGAAAAAAAAAAACCTACACTATCACGAAGACGACAGCGATGACAACAACAGTGATTTTGGATCTCACTTTTTGTCTAGGATATAACACCTTTGCCTGTACTGCCGCTTGGAAAGCGAGAAAATAATACTCTTTGCCATTTCGAAGAACCAATATTCCAACACCATTCGAACTTTTACTGGACGATACCCATTTTGCTTCGCGATCGCGAAACACGAAACTAAAAATTCTGTAAATTTGCAAACATTAAAACATTTAGAGATAGGTCTTTGCTCGTCGATTACCTTGCCCGTACTCGAAGGAAATCCAATGTAAGTAATGTTTATAAATACATAGGCGAGACCAAAACGGCCCCACGTGGCTCCTCGCCGCACTCTCACTACCAGTTCCGGGATTCCACGTGGCGTCCTAGACCATCCTACCCTACCTAAGTATATGGCAAAAAAAAATATTAAACTGGAACGAACTCACCAATTTAGTTGACTGTCCGTAAACTGGGTTCTTCTGCCGCTCTCGAGATGGCATCCATGTTTCCGTTGGTCGGCTGCTTCCCGATGTGAAAGGGTTCTCAGGCCGAAATTGTTCGCAACGTCACAAATTGTCGGGATGGAAGAGGTCTCGGAAAAGTACCGGCCTTACCAGAGCCATAACCGTTGGTTCCGTTACCACTTCTCGAAAACTAAACTGGGGATTGTTCTTCACTAAATGCACTAGAAATAGTCCCAATGATGTGTTGTAAAAAAGTAAAGATTATACAGACTACATATACTACAGTTACATCCATCAAAATACATCCGTTATACTTGGTCAAAACTTGCTCGTACAGCATCCTTGCACGGTTTTTGGCAACCAGATTTTGTTTCAGCGTCCTGTCGGGATGTTTTCTGGCATGGTACGACCGGAAACCTTTTTTTTTTCTTTGGATTTGTTTTCCGTCGATCTTGTTTTCCGTGCTGAGCACCAATGCTACCAACGCCAGAGAGGCAGCTCCCACACCTGGACCCTACCTATCGACCCATCAACTCATGAACCGGGGACCAACGGCTTTATTTCCCTTCCGAAGGAAGGCATGATCAGAGATGTTATGCCTCAGAACATCCTGGCCAGTGCTGAGATTTGTCATTGTCATTGACAGACTTTCGCACGATATTGACAAAATTGTTCGTCACATAGTCACTGACAGACTTGATCCTCAAAAAAACCTTCGTTAAAATCTCATTCATTTTTTCGTCAATGACAAAGATTCACCTGGTAACAAAAAGTGTAATTTAGTACATTCTGTGACACATTATTGTTATCCAAGTAGCTCAGGACGTAGATACTTGTTCATTAAAATGGATCCATGTAATTGTTTTGCTCAAGTCATTTAATTTCGTTACAAATTTAGCTAATAAACAAATCTGCACATGTTCGTCACTGACACCATTGTCATTGACAATTGACATGGTTTGCCTTGACTATGACTGTTAGCTCAAATGAGTGACCAAAGCAGAATTGTCAATATCACCGTGTACTGTCGAGATTTTGCAGCACTGATCCCGGCGGCGCCGACTGGGATTGAACCCAGGCCTGCTGGGGTGAGAGGCAATCACGCTTACCACTACACCACCGGCGCCGCTGACCGGAAACCTTCTCGCATACATATTCGCCGAACTGTACTGTGTGCCGCACTGAACCTAATCACGACCGGAGATCGCAGGATTATTTTGGACTGCCCTAATGACCTTCGCTCGTAGTTTTCGGTCATATGTTCCACTTCTACATTTGTTTTGTTTTGCACAATCCAACGTTAGTGTTTTTCGGTAACGTTCAAGCACGGTATTAACAGTTGATTTTGACAATTTGAGAGCCTTTGCAATCATTCCTCCTGACCACATTGGATTTTGCACGTGAGTGTGCAGAATTTTTTCACGTCGGTCGCGTTCCATCTTCGATAGTTTTTAAAAAAGTATATGAATCCTGATGAAATTTTCACTACTAAATAAACAATATTTCCGAAATAAAACGCTGTAATAGTTTCTTGTGCAACAAAGAAGTGGCCTAATACTTACTGGAACAGACTTTACTTCCTAACTAGACCAACTCCGCTTGATGAGAGTTTTATTGTAAGTATCTATCATGTTCCTACCAATGGCATGAAAATTATATTCTCGTGTAACACGCCTTAGATTTGTCAAAAAAAAAAAACGTTTTGTTAGCAGTAAAGCGTACATTTAATTGCCAGAGTGTTGTTTAAAGGTATTTTCAACTTCTTATAAGACAACTTGCACCTTTTTAGTTGTATTAATTTATGAGATGTCATAAAAAAGTGTTTTCAACTTTCTTTATAACAAAACTCCGAAAACCTCATAAAAAAAAACTGTCACTCACAGCGTGAAGAGACAGTCCAACTCAATGACACCGTCAATGTCCGCGCCAATGCGGAAAGTACAGAAACTCTTCAAGAATTTTATAAATTCAACTAAGATTGATTTTTATGCGACAAGTTTTATAGTGGTATTCAAACAGTAAGATGCACGTTTGAATAACATTTAAAGATAAAAGCAAAAGAAAACTATTTTGGAAAATTTTTAAATTTAGGAAGTTTGAAAAAAACATCTATAAACCTCATTTATAACGTGGTATGTTTTCTGTATCACTTATAATACATTTATACAACAAGCCGTTCTAATTCTTTCTCAAAAAGATGTTTTATCTGCTACTTGGGAGACTGTTGCGTAGTGATCGAAGTTGAACATCAATGACGGTTAAGGCTCTGAAAACATCTCTTCGGATACGTAAGAATCAATAGAGCGATTTCAAGCAGTAAATGTCTGTGAAGTTCTCAGTAATCTTGAATACAAAACCAAGAGTTCTGGAAGCTTTGTTCAATTGTCATGCCTAGTAGTTTGTAGTTGAAAATAATCGGTTGTTTCTCGCGTAAAAAATAATGATTGTACACTTAGCTGGGTTTACCACCAGTCGATTTAGACTACAGCAGTCAGCAAAGATGTCAACCTGATTTTCTGGAGAGAACAGCAGTCGGCGAGTGAGTGGATGCACAGAAAAACTTTCAGATCGTCTGCAAACGATTATCGTGGCCCTGTGATAACATGGTGAACGTCTTCGAAGTAAAGGAGAAACACAAATGGTCCCAGATGGCTACCCTGAGGTATACTGGACTTTGCGCAGAAGCTTGCTGAGCGACAAGTACCCAAAATTACTATCAGTTGGTGCTCCGTGAGGTATGAACGAAACCATCTAAAAAGATTTACACCGTTCCCTAGTCTATCAAGCTAAGCGATCGCAATTTTGTGGTTCAGCTTATCAAAGGCTGCCGTAAGATCTGTGTAAATAATGTCCGTTTGGGGCCGAGCAATCAAACTGTCTGTGATGCAAGACGTTAGGCACAGCAGTTGTTGAGGAGAATCGTAGTTGTGGAACGCCCAGTTATGACTCCGTGTTGATCTAATTATATAGTGCTTGCAATGCGCATTTAGGGACTCTATGACAACCAAACAAACCTTTGTATCACAACTCTTGGAAATGATGTCTACAGGATTAATATTTTAGTTTTTCAAGAAAAATCCCTTTTTCTTAACTTATATAAAAAAAAATATTTCTAATTCTTTATAATCAAGGGAAATCTAAACCTATTATATTTTTAACAGATTACTTTAGTTTGAACTAAATGAAAAAAAAATAATGAAAAATAAAATATAATGCAATAGTTGTTGTTGTTTTTCAGAATCAGTAGTTGGATTGTACTCGTTCCATTTTCCTGCTTATGCTAGTTCTCGTTCTGCCGGATAATTGTTGCCTTCGTGTTTACATAACTTTGCTAGGCTACAGTTTTTTGTTGTATTAATATTGCAACCTATAATAAGCACAACAGGAACAGAAGATAAACTAGGATTTTCTCGATCTTCGGAGTTACTGTTACTGTACGATCAATGGAAATACTAGTTTATCTTCTGTTCCTGTTGTGCTTATTATAGGTTTTATGTAGCACTATTAATACATCAAAAAGACTGTTGCCAAGCAACTGTAGCCAAGCAACTTTATATAAATACCAAGGTTAAATTGACCTGGCAGAACGCTCACTAGCTCACAGCTCTCTAGTAATAGTATGGACAACTGTCACCACGGAACGAAAAAAGGATGTTGCAATCGAGTAAACCAGTGCATTTTGACGGTTCAATTGAAATAATTTTTGAGACTTCTATACTTTTACTTAGAGGACTTCAGGATTGGCAGGAGAATTGAACTACTGGTCAAGAAAAATATCATCGCTGAAGATAAGAATGGAAAGCTTCTTGATCGGATTAGAACGGTCGGAAAAAACTTCTCTGTAGCGATTTGTCATTAATGCGCTAAAAGCTAAAAAAAAACTTTTTTATTTAGCGATTTCATTTGTGCATATTAAGTTCTCACAACTTAAAAATTTAGTTTATCCTTTTGACCAACTGACTATGTTACCCCGACCAACTCCGGTACTGTCTAGCATCAATTGGTTTCTGTCAATCTAGTGTAAGCCTTAAGTCGAGCCTTAAGTTGTAGGTTTAAATTCATGAAAACTTTCAAACTTACTATTTGTATCCATAAACCGATAATAAACTTGAAATTTCTATTTCAGGACTTATGCAGCTTTAACATAACTTATAAAATCAAAAATCACGATTAAGATTGCCTTTTTCTCACTTCCAAACTATTTCTGCTGTACAATTCTATTGGATACCTTCAATAAACTCTATTTTAGACGGGGTTTTCCACAACAATAGAAAATAAATCGAGATTATGCATAACTAACTTCAGAAACTTGTAACCATCATCCAAACGTTCCTTTTGTTTCAATAGTTCTCTGTCCAAATGAAAATGTTAACTTGCTTGCAGTGACGTTGCCGAATTCGCCTGCATCAGCTGTGACTCGTTGGACGGGGCGGTTTGATTAGTTATGGGCAAAAAATAAAAATCCGTTTTTTTTATGTTGATAAACATAAACTTAAACTGAGAATCAGTTTTCACGAAAACATGTACCGTGTTAAGCTTGTTAAACTATAGAATAACAGAAAACGTAGCAGACCGGACTCGTACCATGAATCTTGGGATTATCAGGCCTGCGTCTTAACCACTCGTCTTTTTTAAAGTGCGGTGACGAAAAGGTTAAAGGCATATAAGCGCTCAAAGCGGTGCCAGTGGTGTAGTGTAGAGGTTCTGAGACATAACATCTCTGATCACGAAGGGAAAGTAAAGCCGTTGGTCACCGGTTCATGAGTTGATGAGTCCATAGGTAGGGTCCAGATGTGCGAGCTGCCTCCCTGGCGTTGGTAGCATTGGTGCTCACGAAAAACAAGATCGACAGAAAAAAAAAAATCAATTTGTCTGTCTAATTCTTCTCCTTGAGTGAATCGTGAATATCTCAGCGAGATTTCAACATAGGGCCATTATTTCTTCGGCAAAGTTGTTGGTCATAAAATTTATCATCTACCATTTTTCTAATGGGCTGGATTGATAATAAAATTGTTTGGTACCGTAAAACGGGTATCTCTGATAATGCGGGTAACTTTGATAATATAATATAAAAATTAAATTTACTCGCTGCGCTTTATCCAAATTAGAAACATTGGTTGCATATTGTAGTTTAGGATATATCCGTTGATATTGTATATTGTTTTTATATAGTATGTGTTACGTATTTTACAAACATATTAAATAACAATTTTCGTGTTTTTCGCCTGTTTGAAAAAACACTCAAACCATAACTTATGAAATCTATTTCCGATATAGCCATCACAAATTTAATGTAGTATTCTTATTACCCATGAAGTTTTCTGATTACATTCAAAATTTCATATTTAAAGAACTTAATTGTTTGAGTTTCACTCATTTTTTCCTCAGTACTTGTTTTAAAAATAAACAATTTGAAAAACATTCTTTACTGTAAAAAATATTTAGAATAGACTTTAAAAAACTATCAATGTTACCCCGTTTACGGTACCCATTTTTGTCCAATAATCTTTTTAAGAAATTGACACAAAACAAGTTGTGGCTCTTTTTTTTAATTCGAACCCTAAGAAATCTGTAAAAGGGGTAGGTGTCACAAGATTCTAAAGAATTTGAAATAATTTTGGATATTTTGGATAAAAATCTCCAATTTGAAACCTCTAATCATCATTTACCAGAGCTGCCGTCATACAAAAACTTGTTTGTATCACGCTATCATTTGGATGGTGAGCCCCCAGGTTTCATGGGAAAAATGTATTTTGGTACACCCTACTCTTACCATGTCATAGCACCCTCGTTTGCGTCGCGTTGGGTGGGTGTCTGAATTGCGTGTCTACTTTTTTGGTACCAGTCAAAACATTGCGATCTTTGCCCCTGGCAGGGGTGAGGCAGATTTGTTTTTAAACAGCTTTGTTTTCTTGTGTATCGCACCGTCGCTCCACGGAAAATCGATACCAATGGAGGGAGATGCTCGCAGAGCTCATGATTTGATCGTTATTGTTCGCTCGAAGATAGCTGAGCTGAAGTTTGGATGTTGGCAGTGCGCTTCTCCATGACCAAGAAAGAGTATGGTCAGATCCCAACCGTACCATGTCGGAGGGTAAATTATTATGATATTATAACAGGATTAGCTTCGACATTCCTGTGCGCCACTTTCAGGTGTCGTTCATTTCTTTTGCCGTTGACGTGAGAGTACGCCTCGGGGAGCTTTTATTGTTGCTCGTCGTAATTTGTGGTAAGGAGATTCCCCTCTACCGTCATACCCAATTGCCATTGTACGTTGTACAGTTAGGCAATTGCGTGAGGCCGTCGTCAGTGCGTCTAAGCCCGGGAGTGCGGTCCAGTTCTACGCCCTGATTCGCCCCGAAGTCATACGAAGGTGAAAAGCACTTAAAGGCACGTTATATGATCAGCTGCTGCAAAGTCCGTGTGCCGGCCGAAACGAACCTTAGTGTTATGTGACACAGGTAATTAAACATTGCGGCGTTACAATAAATCATTCGGTTGACTGGATAAGGAAGGAACCGACAGCGTGCGTGCGTGCGTAGAAGTCAACTTGGAGGTGAGCGGGTGCTTAGTATGTCGGGATCGATTACCGGCAATGAGTGAATTAATCACCGCTATCGTTCAGAGAAGGAATTCATTATGCTTCTGCTGATGGACGTGACATGTTGGTTCTTTTTTTAACCCTCGGTATGTGAAGAGCAATGGAAAGATACACAACACATAATCAGCAGAAGAGTAGTGAGGAGCCATGACTATTGTTTATCATACGAAATAATTGTATACTAACAAATTTTCTAATAATATATTTATTCTGTTTTTTATTTTCAGGTAAGTTTTATGAGATGCTTATTAAATGAAGTATAGACCCGTTTAGATGAAAATGTAAGTATGTACTGATACACCTTACTTCATTCAAATGGATACGAGGTAATAGGCAACCAACTACATTTCTTAGGGTAAGATATTTTAATGCAATAAGAATAAATATGCCTGTTAAAAAACAATCAGCAAACAATATGGTGTGCAATATTACAATACGAAACGAAATTAGAGATTGAACTATATTCTCACAATTTCTTCCAATTTTGTTCGAAGTGAAACCCAATGTGACGGGAATGTTTCCATTTATCTTTTAAACTCCTTTTTTGGTCCAAACTCCATGTGCTTAAGCTACTACCAACATAAAAACCCTATGTACAAGGATATTTGTTTTTGCGTTTTTTTTTTTTACAATAGCAATTTAGTATTTTAAATAGATTGTCTACAGCTGCGTGTCAGGATAAAAATTGCCACTAATACCTTCAACTATAGCTAATCTAATTATAAAGGAGCATTTCCAGCCCAAAACGCAAACCTGTTGGACATAAGTGTTTCCAAATTGAATAAAACATTACTCATATGTTCGCTGCTATCAATTATTGCATTTTTCATTTAAATATGATTTTCAGAGTATATAATATTGGTTATATTTTTTTTTCAAAAATGACATCCTCTTTCTTTTGTAGGTTATTAAATATTATCTATAAAAAAAATACACTGAAAGAAAATAACCTCAGTAAATTCTTAGTAAAAAAAATTTTAGTCTACTTTGCTTGACGAAATAAATAAAATAAAATCAGATAGGCCTCTGGTGAACGTGTTCCGGGGAAAATAATCAAAATGTTAAATTTAAAATGGCTTTCGCCACTGATAAACACGATCTAAGAAGAAAAAAAAACCAAAAAAGTAATGTTTGAAATGGTTTCGCCTCTGGTAAACATACAGAACAGCAGATTAAAATATAAAAATCATTTAATTTGAAGTGGCTGGTATCCATGTTAAGAGAAACAATAAAAGAAAAACGTTAAATTTCAAAAGGATTACACCCTTGATAAACACGTTCAAGGAAAAATAATTGAAATATTTATTTTTTAAATGGTTTGCGGGTGGACAAGTTTAGGAAAAAAATTGATCAAAAACGTTAAAATTTAAGTGGCTAGCGTCCATGAAATACACGTTCACGGGAAAAATGTTAAATTCAAATGGCTACCCAACTAACCTACACACTCCTACACACTAAGATTATTTTGCTGATTTCTGTGATTTTTTCCCGAAATCTCAACAGCTGAACGCTCGGCAAACAGTTCGATGATTTTTCACATCTTTCCTGTATTTTTCCCAGATTATCAGTGAACAATGGCTATACCAGTGTTTGTAAGTTTTGAAAAGGTCTATATAAGTATAGCCAAAAGACGGTTACTTGAGTAGTGTCCCTGGTAGACTAATTCAGGGAAAAATAGAAAAATATGTTAAATTTTAAAATAAATTACGTCCCCGATAACCATGATCATCGAAAACTGAAAAAATAAATAAATCTAAAATGGCTTGTACCCAAGTTCAGTCTGTAGACTAAAAGGGTTTGCAGACAAGTTCAACGAAAAATAAAAAAAAATAAATGAAATGAGTAGTGTCCCTGGTACACCCAAAAGTAAAAAATGTGTGCAAATAATTCAAGCTGCCAAATCATGCGATTTTTGCAATCATATCTTGCAAAAAACGCAAGATTTAAAAAATCATTTTTGCCCAACGCGATCCACTAAGCTTTTATGAAATAATAAATGCCGTGTAAACTTATATGCTGGCTGAGCTCTTGGTGACTCTGTGACTCTTTACTCCTAATGTAAAATCCCACAAACAAACGTGAAACCTACGGACTTTTTACTATCCTTTCACTCAAACGAAAATTCCCGTATAAACCTGCAAACCTTTGCTAGAAGCAACGATTTTTTACGGTGCTGTCAACGCTCATCATTGAACGCATAGAACCTCGGCTGTCGTAGAAACTGTTGGGTTTTTATTATTTACGCTATATCATATAAATATAGCTGAGTCGTTAGCAGTAATGACGCTCACGCTGGCCAAGGTTTGAGTGTAGTCCGAACAAATTTGTGGTATTTTTATGTTTTTATTCATCACAAATCATTTTTCTACTGATTTTACCATCAGTAGCTTTAAAAACATCTGTTTACAATACAATACAATAAAATACATCAACTGACTTTGCTATTCTCCTAGAACTACCGGAACGTGATAAATTATGCAATTGATCGTATACTTGTTCCTCGATTTGGATCGAAAAGACTTGTAGCTGTAACACAGCAATTAATTAACGGTTGTGGCATGCATATGGACCATGAGGCCATAGAAAATTAATTCAGAAGATCCAGAACATTAGATTTTGTTTTCATGAAACTGATCCTTGAATTCATAATTTTTTACTCGATATTTTTCTATTGTACTAATGTATTTTAACAAGAGTTGTAATCTGATTACGGGCCCTAGGGGCAACTAGAATGTCCGGAACATCCATACAAATTTTTAAATTGTGAAACGGATCCTATATGTCCTGGGAAGATATCCAATGGTATATTATTTCCCTGGAATATCAGATAAGATTATAATAATTAAAAAGATTTTCAGCCTGGAGCTGATTTATCTCTTCGAACATTAGTGTAATATAACAAAACGATATCTCTTTTCCTTGAGTTAACGATGAATAAAAGACGGAAATATTTCTTTCATTGAATATTTTAAATACACGCCAATCTTGGCAGATCTCCTTTACATAATTGAAGGAATTGGAAAAATTGCCTGCACGGAATATTTAAGAATTGAAGGAAATCATTCCGTTTTCTAATATTCAAACAAATTAGCAATATTCTCGTATTTGAGATTGATAGTTAAAAAATAAATAATCCATGGTTATTGTATCAAAAACCAAAAACACGTTTATTTGAATATTTCAAATTAATAAGGAAACACAGTAGGACTCGATTTAGTGAACTTATTTTGACAATAAACAAAATCAATCTCCTTAAGGTGTCAATTTAACCTCCACCACTTCTATTTGGAATTAAAATTCATGTTAAGGAATTTTGCTTTTACGTTGAAGGAATCCTGAATGAAAAGATAAATTCTATAGCTACTGATAAACAATTATATTTGTAATATATAACATTACGTAAGCAAATATCTGAAAGCTACAGATCTACAGCCTGGTGCATATTATGATTTATGTCCTTGAAATTGCGAAGTGCAATAAGAATAAGCAATCGGCAAGGAAGCACCTTCAACACCCGTAGAATTTTCGGAAGCTGCTGGAAAATTGTTAAAGTTGATGGTCGAAGTAGGCCGCGCTGCGAAAATGACGTGTTTTTGTTTAGCTGTGGCGTTTTCGATCGTTCAAAAATAAAAATAATTACAATTTTAATTTAGAAAAATTTAAATTGAAGGCACGGAAGTAGTGTTATAAAAGAGACTCAAGTGATAATTATCAAATCCCACGTGTCCCTCGTGTTTGTCGCAATGATCAGTGAGTAGACTGTAGAATCAAATCCTTCCTGTTATGAGGTGTCGTTTAATCTAATTATCGCTTTGGAACGCTCAGCCAAGTTTAATTATTTTTCATCCGTATAAATTGCAACTATAATTTTATTTCTTAATGCGTGCCAGTATCAAAGAAGATTTTTTTTTAATCTGGAAGTGTGAATACACTTCGGATATGCATTTGAAATGTAAATGTGTTCATGTGGTACTTATTTTATATGCCGATGACCTCAGAATGTACGTGAATGAACAGGCATTCTTGAAATGGGTCATTGGATTTACAGTAAAGCTATCACATATCATCTCCAGGGCTAAACATGTTTGCATCATAGGTAAATACAGTTTTATCAACAAATAAGTTTCTTCCATAAAAGCACTGCCTGTTCAGTTGGTAGATGGATTGTATCCACACACATCTGTGTGATAGACTTCTACCATCGGAACACATTGTCCGTAGTGCTATTCTCAGTAGGTATTAATGGCCACTACCGACACTAATTGAACGGATTTCATAGAAGTTTCACCAACATTGTGCAAGTTAAATTTTTTTTTTAATTTTTTGTGATAAATAAAAAAAAACAAAAATAATGGTGCTTGGAAAATTTTGACGGAACTTTTCGAAATAAAGAATAATTTGAAGAAACAGGGATAAAGGAACTTAACGATGTTCAAGGAACATAAGAGCGATTTTCAGCCTCTCGGGTTTTGTTGTGTGGTAAATTCTACCTTGTTTTGCATCATACCATACCATACCGCGCATCGTTATTTAAGGTAGATTTATATTTCAAGATATATGTAAATACTGTCCGATATACGCAACTAACAATTTTCACTACGATACGCTTTGCTCATTTAATTTATACAGCCTCATGCTAAATGTTATACGATAGAGGCAACCTTTACTCAACCTCTATACAAGCAAAACTGGCGAACGTAGTCAGCTACTTATGGCTGTTGGGACGGTTGGGACAAGCTCTTATTGCATATGGGTCATTCCAGCTCAAGTGGGTACACCTCCTGTGGTCGATGTCATCGATTTGAGCAAAACTTGGCCAAAACGATTATTTTGGCATTCTGAACAAACGCCTTTTTTGATTTTGCTCTGAAGTGCCTAGATACCTCTCGGCTGCAAGCCTGGATTTTCGAAAGTTTTTAAAAATTTCAACGTTCAGAAAAGATTACTCCACAACCAAATAAGCTTTTTGTGATCATAGAACGTCAAATTTCCTTCAAAATTTAATGTTTATTCTTATAGGTGTAATCACATTTTATTTTTGTAATAGTAACTACAGTGATTACCGGTAGGTATTCAAATTGTAAAAAAATGGCCAATATTCACCAAGGGCGGGATTTTTATTTCTTAATATTTTGGGCTGAAATTTTCATCACACTTTGGAAAACTTTTCTGCTTGATGTGTTTCCAAGCTTTTCTGGTGGAAAATCAATGCTATTTAATATTTTTATTTTTTTTTCTTGAATTCCTTCACGCCGATTACACAATAATATTTTAATGTTATTTTCACATGTTCTGGACAGGATTCCCGTTATTTGATATCATAACTAGCTCATTAATTTACTTCTGTCCATAATTTAATTGTGGTCCTGGTTGAAAAATACGCTCCTATGGTATACAGCCCAAACGTTGTGCTTTAGAAGCACGATTAAATTAGATATATTAGCAGGTATATAAAATTTCATTTTTGGATGTCAGCTGCTGCTTGAATAAAACCCTTAATTAATTTATTTTTTTGGATTCAATCACACGAGCAAGAATACTTTTTTTTTATTATGGTTTTAAAGAAAAATAAACGTTTAACCTTTTTTTTCATTTTTTGAAAACACACTTTCCATTCATGAACGTAACTGTCATGATCTTCTTCTACGCATTTGAAACTTATTGCTTATTGCTTATCGCATTTATCCATTTACACTTCTATACAGCTGTTATTGTGCTGTTTAGTTGCGTGTGAACTTTCACGGCGCTTATTCAACTTTTTCCCGATTGTCCAATAATCAGTACACAGCTTTATCTTGAAGCCGGGTTAAATTTTGTTTACGCTTTTTTGTTGGAGTAATGTATTGACACAAAAAAAAAACAGACGTATAACTCACAACCACATTCATCGTAAATAAGGTTTTAGTTGGGAATGAGCTTGCATTTGTTGTGGTGGCGCAAGTTTTGAGCAAGTCACCACATTTCGAACTTATCAGTTCTTTTTCAGATAAAGATAGATGTAGATGTCAGTGCTTCAAATGATAACCGAGGTAAAAATTTGATGCTTAACAAGTGTTGTTTCAACGATTTTAATTCAGCCTTAGGTTGAATAATTGTTGTACATAGACCACGTTAACCTTCGTTCAGCTTTTAAACATCGAAATCTGGTGATTTTATTCAGCCGAAAGCTTAAAAGTAATATAAATTATAAGATTTGTATGGCATTATATATCTTTTCCAACCCTTGTTCAGCCTTCTGGTTTTATTTCATAAAAATTCAATGGAAGACCGCTTCATATCATATATTTTGTATGGGACTGCCTTACCTAGCTGACTTATTGGATTAACATATTTATATTGTTATTATAAGTCTAAAAATTACCTTTGCAATTCGGGATTCGAACCGGCAGGCGCTGATTCACATGCGTCAACCATACCACTTGAGCATATGTATGGCAAAAGGTATGACCATTGACTTGAAGCATGGCAAATTTAAGTTGAATAAAAGCAACCAGAAGCGTGTTATACAGCAATGCAGAATTGTAAAATAACAAATGGTGACTGTAAAACACTACTCTCATTTTCAAGTACAATTTGCACAATGCGGACACATTTCGATCATAATTTGAATGCTATTTTAGTGCCATAATTGAGTTATATTTCACGAACTTACTTACTTACTTAAGGGGTTACGCCAACCTAGAATACAGAAAAATGCACCAACTTCATTATTTTTTTTTTTTTTTGTTATTTAATAAAGTCACATACTAAATTAACTTATATGGGCTTATAGTACACATAATTAGGGGTGCTTACAGTATTTTTTCATAAGGGGAAACCATGTGTGGCAGTTGGCAGCACTGCGAGCTCCTGGCACGCGGCCCACACTTTCTTCGTCGTAAATATGAACCTAGAACAAAAACGAGTGGTTTTTCTTATTTTATATAAGAATACTTAGAGAACCCAAGTAACAATTTTGGTTTTATGACGGTTCTGGAGACCACGATTTAGATTTGTAGCATGCTTTAAAACCTCGATAAAACTTGAAATGTTACTTGGGAAGAACATACGGAGATGAAAAAATTTTGAATTTTACGCAAATGGGACTTGTTTTTGCAAAAAATCAGTTTTTTCGCCTGAAATTTGTTTCTAAAATTGTTTACCACAATTGCATTTTTTGATAAATTGAAAAGTTCGTATGTACTTCTCTAGATAATAAATCAGAGAATGCAATCGTCAAAGTCTAGATAAAATTGAGTCAAAATTGCAGATGTTATCGTATGGGCCGCGGAGAGAAATGTTGTATCAAAAAAAAAAAAAACGCTGCCCGAACCGTTCAGGTGCGTGATGCAAAGTTTTGTAATTTCGCTTATAACTTTCGGAATTTTAATTTGTTCGACATGGAACCAATTTTTCCTTATTCTTGACACTTCAGAGTACCTTTTTATGTAAAAAAATAGATGTTTTGAAAATCCTAGGGTGGCGTAGCCCCTTAAGGGTCCTGTGCACCACCAGCGATGCAAAGGGCCAACGTGAAAGACTTCCATCCTGGGCGGCTGCTCGCTTTTTCCTTGACCTGAGCCCAGGTCAGATTCCTATCGACTTGCTTAATTTCCTTATTGAGGATCCGCCGCCATGAGCCCCTGGGTCTGCCTCTGCTGCGATGTCCTGCCGGATTCCAATCCAGCGCTTGCTTGCAGATTTCGTTTCCACCCCGTCGAAGTGTGTGGCCGACCCACCTCCACTTTCGCTCTCGAATTTCTGTTGCTATCGACTTCTGATGACATTGACGATGGAGCTTCGGCGTTCTGGCGTATAACAAAATAGATTTAACGTTCGAGTTGATAATTCGGATTTTGATGCGTTGACTTATCTGGTTTAATCTCCATACGTTTCGTAAACTCGTTGATTCGTGTACCTTGGTCGACGCTATTTGGCTGCCAAGATATTGGAAACTTTCGACCTTCTCCACTGCTTGCCCCGCTACCGTAAAGTTGGAAGGGTTGCCCGTGTTGATATCCAACGATTTGGTCTTATTGCCGTTGATGGTGAGACCCGCCGCAGAGGAGCGTTCGGCAAGGTCATTGAGCTTACTTTGCATATCAGAGCGCCGTTGTGCAAGTAGAGCAACATCATCAGCCAAATCGAAGTCGTTGAGATGCTCCATGGTGATAGGCTGCCAAAGCAGCCCACGGTTCGGTAAACGGTCAATTGCACCTACCATGATCTCGTCGATTACAATGAGAAAAGGTAGCGGTGATAGTATACTTCCTTGTCTCACACAAGCGACTACCCGGATAGGGTCGGACAAGGCTCCGTTATGCAGAACTCTGCACGGGAAAGCCTCATTGTGCGCTTCGATGAGGTTGACGATTTTATCTGGGACTCCCTTGCGTCTCACGGCGCCCCACAGATTCTCGTGATTGAGACGGTCGAAAGCTTTTTCGTAGTCAATGAATACCAAATAAAGGGACTCTTGGAATTCATTGACCTGCTCCAGGATGATGCGGAGCGTGACAATATGGTCCACACAAGATCTTCCGGCACGGAATCCTGCCTGCTGCCGTCGGAGAGTCGCGTCGATCTTCTCCTGTATCCGATTCAGGATAACTTTGCACAGAACTTTGAGAACAATACACAGTAACATGATACCTCGCCAACTGTCGCACACAGTCAGATCCCCCTTTTTTGGGACCTTCACTAAGATGTCCTGCATCCAGTCGGCCGGAAAAGTTGCGGTGTCCCAAATATGCTGCTTCAATCTCCTGCAGTGATGGGGCCTCAGAATTGACGCGGGTGATGCGCCGCACCCTAGGCGGATCATGTCGAGATGTTGATGGCTGGTTGGCCGTCGAAACTTGAAGAAGTTGTTCGAAGTGCTCAAACCAGCGTTTCAGCTGGTCAGTGGGGCCGGTGAGCAATGGTTCAGTCGTGTCCTTCACTGGCAAGAGATGCATGTACCCTGTAATAATCATTACATGTTTCTCGGTTGGAACCAAATATTCTTGCTTCTTCACCCATAAATATGGACATGAATAAAAAACGTAAATCGAATTCAACAAGAACATCCAAGAGAAGTAGTTTGACAAAAATATTTCTAATTTATCGCAATTATTAGCCACTTACTCAAAACAATGGAAAAATTTGCAGAAGTCAAGTTCCAAAAAGAAAAACTTTAAACTCTGAAAATATTGGAATCTGACGGTGCTCTAAGCTTGTAAA
This sequence comes from Ochlerotatus camptorhynchus, assembly GCF_037179485.1. NCBI lineage: Eukaryota > Metazoa > Arthropoda > Insecta > Diptera > Culicidae > Ochlerotatus > Ochlerotatus camptorhynchus. The sequence goes on along the minus strand of NW_027040794.1, from coordinate 1,497,801 downwards.
GTACTCATCACGACAACACACCATTAGGATTTGCTATGAGCTATGATTACGAACGATTCTTAATCCTTCAATTTCACTAATAAAACCACAGCAGATTATGACACTGGAATGAAACATCGCTACCAGGAGAGATACCTATCAGGAAATCGCAGACAGTATCTCGTACTTGAATGTGCAGCAAACAAGACCTCAAAATAGAGACGGAAGAAACCGTGAACAAGCCAGCCAAAGTGCGACGAAAGTACACACTTGAGCTTGCACCCGTCAATGGCACTTAAGGTACTTCTAAATGCAACTGTGTACAATGAATACCAAATGAGTGATGGGAAAGTTACACTGCGCTGCATCAGCTCGAGAAGGAGTGAATAGATTTGATGATACCTAACTATTTCCCCCCCTTGAATGGGACGCAAGGCTAGCGACGGAATGAGAATTGTTGCAGGTGAAGCGATAGCAAAGGGCGAAGGAGAGAAGTGAAAAGTATGCTGTTCTTTCATCTCGAATGAAATTCAATTTGGGATGTAGTGTGTCGGAGGATAAGTTTTAAATTCATTCGTTGAATAAAATATTATTTGAACCTCGTTCTCCACAGATTACGGTGCCTTTATCTGGTGCTTACAATGGGTGCCCCTTGGTAGTCTGTCGGCACTGTACACTAGACCTATTCATGTTTCCAAGAATGTTCCAGTTGAGGCCAGTCTAGTAAAATGCATGTTTCTTATTCCCCAAAATGAACCTCAAAGCTCAAAGCCAAGTCAGTTTTACTACTTTTCATCATTTTTCTTTAGTTCAAGTGCGTTGAGATTTTAACAAACTTTTTTTAAAGTTTAACAATAATACATTTTCACAAAAAAAAAAACCATTATGACATTGGGCTAGACCGAAAATATTCGGAACATTTTGGAAAATATGAATAGGTCTAGCACAATCTTATTTCGGTATATACGATCCAGCCCAGATGAAAGATGAATTGAAACTGAGAAATGGAAATGTCAAAGTCGTTACCAAGGAAGTGTAAAGAGTAAGTGATGTGTAATTAATTGCAATGAGAATTACATCGTTTGAGCAATGAAATCGAGAGCTTATATTACGGCTAGGTATGGGAGATAAGATTGGGTTTAATTGAATCTTGAGTTATTACGTCCGTTGGAGATAGCGTCATCCGTAATAAAGTATTACACTGAAAATATTACTTCGTTAATTCTGTTGATATCGTTTCGTAAAAACGGCTTTCGTGCATCAAACATATTTTTCGTAAATTGTATGAAATATTCGTTTTGCCTGTTAACTGCCACAAACACAATGCTAATATTACACTCTATTCGTAAAATATACTGAATTTTGTACAGATCTGTAAACTGCTGTTCTTGTATTTCAATTAACCACTTCATTGGAGCAGTTAAAATGACGTTTACTACCACTTGAACTTTGAAATAAAACATTATTTTGAGATTTTTTCTTCTAGAACCATGAGAAAAGTAGGCAACATTTGTGCCGAAACTGCTTGACAAAGTGGTCAATTGGCTCATATTGTGTTGTTGGAGATGGATTTTCAATGAACATATTTTATTTCTGGTGCTAATGGAGGGAAATTAATTTTCGTTGTAGGTAATGTAGGCCTTAAGGGCTGTTCATTAACTATGTAGACAGTTTTTTTTTATTCTTGCTCTCCCCTCCACTTGTCCATACAAAAAGTTTAAAATTTGTATGGACCGTGGTTAATTTCCAAACCTCCTCACCCCCAATTAATATTAAAAAATATAATGCTTTTTTGAACAAACGTTCGTAATGTTTAAAATGCTCAGTTTTATTATTTTTGCTATATAGTATAGTATAGTATAGTATAATAAAGTGTAGTAATAAATTTAGTCAATTGAGCAATTTCCACCCTTTTGGAATATGATTCTTGAGTGTTCAATATTGAGAATATTTTTAACAAAAAACTCAATTAATTTCCTCCAACCAACGCACACCTTTCGAAAAATTCATGTAAATTTCTGCGAGATAAAGGGTGATACGGTCAAAATTTGGTCAAGGGAAAACGCGTGTAAATCGGTGAAATCGTTTATTTAAAAAATCAAATTAAATTTCTTTTTCAAGTTCAATTAGTATAAAATTCAGGAAAAATATTCAGTTAGGCTTCCGCTTTTCCAAATCCAAATTGCCGGGCCTTACGCTTGACCCCTGCCATCAGATTTTGTACAGCCACCTTGTCCACCTTCTTCGCCGCAGAAAGCCAGTTTGCCTTGAACTGCTACTCGCCCTTAGCAGTTTTTTGGTCTTCTTTAGGTTCCGCTTGACAATAGCCCAGTATTTCTCAATTGGGCGGAGCTCTGGCGTGTTGGGAGGGTTCTTGTCCTTGGGAACCACCTGCACGTTGTTGCCTTTTTACCGTAATGGCAAGATGCCAAATCCGGCCAAAACAGTACGGAACAACCGTGTTTCTTCAGGAAAGGCAGCAGACGTTTATTCAAACACTCTTTCACGTAAATTTCTTGGTTGACAGTCCCGGAAGCTATGAAAATGCTGCTTTTCAAGCCACAGGTACAGATGGCTTGCCAAACCAGATATTTCTTTGCGAACTTTGACAGTTTCATGTGCTTGAAAACATCTGCTACCTTTCCCTTTCCTTTTGCCGTATAAAACTCCTGTCCCGGAAGCTGCTTGTAGTCGGCTTTGACGTAGGTTTCGTCGTCCATTACCACGCAGTCAAACTTCGTCAGCATCGTCGTGTACAGCCTCCGGGATCGCGCTTTGGCCGTCGTATTTTGTTTATCATCGCGATTTGGAGTCACTACCTTCTTGTAAGTCGATAGTCCGGCTCGTTTTTTGGCTCGATGCACGGTTGTAGACGATACACCCAGCTTATTTGCGGCATCTCGGAGAGAGAGGTTAGGGTTTCGCTTGAAACTACCGGCAACTCTCTTTGTCGTTTCAGCGGCTTCCGGTTTTCGATTTCCCCCCGATTCAGACTTCCTGGCTGTCGACAAACGTTCCCCAAACACTTTAATTACATTTGTAACGGTTGATTTGGCAACTTTTAGCGATTTTGCCAACTTTGCGTGCGAGTAGCTCGGATTTTCGCGATGCGCGAGCAAAATTTTGATACGCTGCTCTTCTTGCTTGGACGGCATTTTGACAACTGAAGAGTGAATTCCAAAATCAAAATAGGAGCAACATTCTACACACACACACCTTCAAAATGAGGGGTGTTCAGGTTTTTTAAATGCAAAATTGAAAGAAATACGTCAAGTTGATATTGACCAAATTTTGACCGTATCACCCTTTATAGCGCACATAAAATTAACGCTAAATTTGGCATAAATTTACGCGATATTTCGTGTAAATTTAAGCTCAATATTGCATAAATTAGAAATATTGTATGCAAACTTGTAAACGATTTCACTGTTTATGCCAACTATAGCTCAAAATTAAACGAAGAGAGATTTTACGCGATAGTTAAAAATCAGAATTTTTTTCTGTGCATATGTAACGAGATAAAAAAAAATATGAATATTGAGAATGGATCCAATGGGAGAAGGGCATCCTTTTTTTTGGCCTCATACAGCTAGCTATAGGTGTTTGTTTGATCCATGTTACATAATTACTTATTTCAGAAATATAGCATCATGTCTTAATCCTATCTAAAACCTTTTTTTTTATAGTTCGTTTATTTGTAAGTCTCAATTGCGTTAGTTTTACGGAGACGATAATTCATTGTTCTATGTTTGTAACAAAATTCAATGTCTAGTAGGAGTTGGGCCAAATACTCGCGGCTTACCCGAGGTTAGAGGGGTACATTGTCGAAGGATAGGAAAAGAGGAGGAGCTTGGGGGCAGGGTTTTGTTCTCTCATCGGAGCGATGTAGCCAGTATGAACGGTAGTGTGGTTTTAGATTCGTCTGAAGTTCGATAGGCTATGGTGACCAGTGGGCGATGGTGAGACTCATCGAGACGGGGAACAAGACAAACAAAAACTAATTAAGAGATACAAAATACAAACGATTTAAATTCTTGTAGAAACACATAAATCGTTATCTAAAATCTATCTGAACAGATTAAAAACCTTGGCATCTTGATTGAGAACTGTTTTGCTTTAATTTTATTTCCAGGTACACACATAAATTAATGAAATTTTTGCGTTCTTTGAATTGTTCTTGCTTCACAATATTGTTCATTTAGGTTTTTATTCTTCTGATGTTACAATGCAAAATGATAGTCTTGTCGCTTAAGACCCACGCACATTAGATCCGGATCGGACGCGTTGCGGCAAAGTGACAGCTAAATCTATTGTCTAACTGTCAAATTTACGTCAACGCAACGCAACTGATCTTAAGTGGGTGGCCTTTTAGATGCAAAGAAATGCCATTATGCCTCAATTTCATGATTATGGTTTTTGCATTGTGATGCAGCTCTATCAGTCATAAAATTAATCTTTCTCACTGTTTTGCTCTGATTGATACGTAAAAACCATATCATATTAGAAATAAAAACAAGTTCACAACTTCACAGCTCATCTGTTCGGAAATAACTTTGAAACTGAAATTCACTCGTTTTTGAGATATATGACATAGCAATATTTTTGCTTTTCTATTTTTTTTTCCTCTGTTAGGAACCCAACACCACTGCGATCAGTAATTTGATCTATTGAAGTATATCCCATGTTCTAAGTTTAGTGCATGTCGTTTAACTCCATCACTATTGAGAAATCATGAAGCATTCGGTTATTTTTACAGTTGTCATTTTTGCATTTATCGCAAGGATCAACCTCTAATTGAAAGGTCCTGCTCTTTATACCCTTCGGTGTGTTGAAACACTCTCCAAAGGCGCGCCTTTTTGTCAGTCAAAATTGCCTTTCTTAGCAACAACATTTAGGAATGACAACGATAATGACCATTTATCAGAACCCTGGTCTTAATCACTTCAAACTAGAGAACAACGAATAGAAGATTAGGAATCACATAGATGAAGACTAACTAACTCATTTTTTCCTTGTTTCGAGATCATCGTCGGTGGACAAAGCCGAATCTTGTCTCTATCAACAAGGCATGAATAGTAACAAGGACTAAGATGTTGGTGTTCCTTTGATAACTGAAAAATCCTGTTCCCCTAGTTTGAAGTAGTCAATACTAGGAATCGATGGTAGATCTTACATCCCGTAACGTACCACGAAAAGGTGATCTACCCACCTCACGGGGCTTAAATATTGATCTATCATAATCAGCATTCTTGCGGTGATAGATTCTGCGTGAGTAAATATGAGAATGAGAGAGAATTAGAGAAAATGAGGGAGAAAAAGAAAGAGGGGTAAAACGAGAGAGGAATATTAAGTTATACTTCATTACAGTCAGGGCCCTTCAAATTCATTTTCAATCGAAAATCGTCAAGCGACGATGAAGCTGTAAACCATCACTTTCAATTGAAAGTCATTCTGTTTTCTCTTCAAGCAGATCCCCTTCAACATCAACAGAACCACTTTCGATCAGTTCAGTTTTAACGCTGTTTGCTTATGCTTGACTCGTGTTCATTTTGTCTTTCATTGTCAAATGAACCTTCTATTTCATTGATGCGAAGCTGTTCGATGCAAACTCGCGTTGTTGATTGACTCGGTTCATTTAAGAGCATCATTTGTCGGGTGGATTGTTTACCCATTAATATGGGTATTTTTGGAATCGGGTGACGTCTAGAGGCCGGATATCGATGATCAACGCCATTTTGAAATCCAAATGGTGGCTACCGATTTCAGAAAATATGGGGAGTGAATACTGATGCCGACTCATCAATATGGGTAATTTTGAAATGCAAGATGGCGGCTTCCAGTTAAATAAAAATGGTAAATAATGTCGATTACTCACCAATATAGATATTTTTGGAATCAAGATGATGTCTAAAAAATGAAAATCGATATCCGACGCATTTTTGAAATCCAAGATGGCGGCTTCCGATATCAGAAAAAAAGGAAAATACTGTCGAATACCCATCAATAATGTATTTTTGAAACTAGGGTGACGTCTTGAGATCGGAAACCGACATCTGACGCCATTTTGAGTTCCAAGATGTCAGTTTTCGGTTTAAGAAAAGCGTGAAATACTATAAAATACCCATATTTTTCTGAAACCCGATGGCTTCGAATATTGATTTTTGGCATCAACGTGTTGTCTCCGTTTCGAAATATCACTCCGGTGGCAGAAACGTCATCTACCAAAATTTTGCTTGAAGCCAAAGCTTGTAACGTTTTACGTTTATTTGTAAATAGTTTTTCGTTGAAATCTAATTTAATTAACAATTAAATCCTTTTTATGTCAAGTTTGTTAAGAAATGAAATATTTCAACCGTGTAAATAAAATCAGACCATTACTGTGTCGATTTAACAACTTTGCCATATTTACTGTGTCTAGGCTACAACTTCGCCATAAAAGCTCAACTTATAGTGAGCTGTATTATATTGTACATGCTTTCTGGGGGCGCCATGAAGTCCGTCGCCATTCGAAAGGTTTGGCGCAACTCTCGAATAAAGAGAGAGTTTTTAAAAGATGACCTATCTGAATAGGAAAAGGTCGTTAGGAATTTTCCTGCTCGCAAAATTATTCTGACTCATCCATTTCGCTTTCGAATCGGCTGGATAACAGAAGTGCGCGAATTACTTTACGTTCTCGAGTTATATTAAATCAAATTGATTTTGTGCGATAAGTTTCTCTAAAGGTACTAAATAGTAGTGAGTGAGTTTTTATCAACCAGTGGTTTTTTAAACGTTTTCTTTCTTTTTGTACAGTGGACATAAGTCCGTATTAAGTTCCGCGTAGTCTGTTCAGTGCGTTTATTTTTATATTGTACAAAAAAGGTAATTTTATTGAATTTTGTTAAAATTTAGAATTGTATGAGTAATGTGAGTTCGCGTTGGATTTCCAGCGCGTTGCGCTTTTTTTTGTACGGGCTGGATATACGTTCCGTTCGGCTATCGTCAACGCCGGATCGGGGGTTCCATCTGTGGCATCGCCATCATCGTTCGTGGGAGACGGACATTTCCCGTGACTCGTGCGCCCTGCTAAGGCCCGCCTTTTCGAAGGTAGCTAAACGGAGGTGGGTGAAGTTCGCTAATCTTCGAAGCGAAATATCTTCCGACGGTCGCCAATCATCCGTCGACGAGGGCCCTTCTACTACAACCCCGTGGACCATTATTTCCGAGAGTTCGGACCGTGTGAGTGCGTCACCAAAAGCGTGCCGTGGTCCGGATTCAATCCAACGGGAGAGGGGGTTCATTCCATCACGGATGGTCATAGCGGAAACAAAGTACGCGAAGCCGTCCGAAGGTAAGTTGGCCTCTTCTCTTTGCGGAGCGAATCTCCCGGGACAGCACGACTTCTCGTCGTAGCTCAGCTCTCGATTGCCAAATCGGAAGTCTTCCGTCCAGCCGCCACTCCCTCCGCAACTCTAATTCGGCCATACCGCGTACGAGTCACCTTCCGTTGCTGCGCGCCATACTGCAGCACGTGAGCGGCACCATCACGTTTACGCTGCCATCGCTACACCGCCATCATCGAGTCATCGAGCCCTCATCGGTCAGCAGTCATCGATTCATCGTTTCGTCAAGTAAAACCTGCGCAGGTATGTGAGAGCATGTTTAATTCATGGCCATGATTTGCTCTTTCCCGTAAACCCCTCTCAGAAATCCAATGCGAATGAATGCTAGAATATAGTTTAAAGAAAAAGTTGAAGATTAGTTTTTCGAACGTTTTGAATGCTACTCCCTGAATAAAACACACTTACTACGTTACGTTCTGTTTTCTTTCGTTTCCGCTCAGTTGAGTCAGCATTCCTTCGTTCTCTTTCCGTTTCGTTTCGAGGGTGAGTCAGAGTAATACCTTGGTTTATTTATTTGGTCCATGCGCTCCATTCCTGTATTACTGAAGGACTTGGCATTTCTAGAAAGTTAATAGTTTTTTTTCATTGGCGTTAGTAAGCAACGACCGTTCAAGAGGTCCTCTGAGAGAAAAGTCTCATTTGTCGGGCAAAGCTTTAACACGACCAGTGGTCTCTCTTAATAGAGAGTGGCGCTTAATCCACTTAGTTAAATCAAAACCTCAGCGAAATTTCACGAACGGTTACAAGCTGTTGGTTCTTTGGCTCGATTATCTACCAATCTAAGGCAGTTGATGCAAACATTGAGAAATTATGCTTCCTCCACATAGATGTTTGATTTGTTGCGTGGCAGAATAATCGTGATACATGTTCAACAAGCGGGTACATGTTAGAATTAAATAGTTATTATATTAATTTTTAAATAAGGCAAGCTATTAATGAAAAGAAATAAGTTTTATTAATGATTATTCACATGATTTTTTAACGCATACGTGTCGTCAATGCACATATAAACATAACATAAACACTGTAGGCTACAGTGCTGACATCACCAAAGGTAGTGGCTTCAGTAACCCTTCTTCTTGGCAGACGATTGGAAAATACCCATATCTTAGGGTATTTGACACTATTTCTGAAACCTGATGGTCGCCATCTTGGTCTTCAAAATGGCCTCGTTAATTGAGTTTTCGTTTAATATAAAATAACAGTTTATTGCAACATATACCCTGCATGCCATCCCTATTGGCAACCAATATTGTCCGTTTGTTGTATTTTGATGCATGACGACGTGACGCGTGACAAGTCGAATGAGCTCCGAATTGAAGTGATCTTGAAGTGATTGATCTTGACGCACAAAACAAGCGATAGCCAAGTCATGTTGGACAGGAGTAATGTTCATCGTGACTCGATAACAAGAAACACAATAACTTACACGAAAATTATATTGCTCGAAATGAAGCGATTCTGCGGAGGGTTCATTTTCTTTTCTTTGTTTCGAAAATGCAGAGCCCTGATTACAGTAACGGGTGATAACTAAAAAATGAGAATTTTCATTTGAGCTCATGAAAAAGCACATGCTTGAGAGAAGAAAAAGTGATTTACTTCAAATGAAGCTACGACACGTGTCTACAAAAACAATCAATTAACATTTGAATATGGTTCGATTAAAATTCTTGGCCCTTCAATTGTTTTTGTACACCAACGAACTTATATTTCCAAAAAATCTCAATTGGGCGACACTGAGGCAAGTTTTTTGGTTTGTGGTTTTTAGGTACATACGGGATATTTTGATTTCCAAGGAGGTTAGTGTTCTTATCATAATGCGATGATATATTTGATTAATAGTTTCTTCAAACATTGATTGTGGTACAATTCTTTTTTTTCCCCTTGATTTTTTTTCCCTTGATGTTTTTCCGTGCTAAGCACCAATGCTACCAATGCAGCTCACACACCTGGACCCTTCCAATCGACCCATCAACTAATAGACCGGGGACCAACGGCTTTACTTCCCTTGATCAGAGATTTGGGTTTTCACGTTCGAAATTTGTTGATCGGTGTATTCTGAGCTCTTGATATCTTTCGAAAAACTATTCCTATCCTTTTCAACGTTTTACAGATGTACGTCCCGCTGACTAAAAATTGTACATCCACTGATTTTAAATGATCCACCGTTAGCTTTTTCCCACGATTTTTGTGTGTTTAGAAGAACTTGACAATGCGCTCGCGAAGTGCTTCTTAGTCTGATGCCATTTTGAACAGGAATGAGCGAGTAGAAACAAAATAAAAAATTCTACAGTTTTGAGGAGAGGAAGCATTCCCAAGTAACATTGCAAGTTTTATGGAGATTTTATAGCATTCTTCAAGTCTAAATCATGGTCTACAGAACCCTCATAACTTGGGTTGCTTTCCATAAGCTGTCTCTTTTTATTGACATTTGTGGTTTGGTATGGGAGATTGAAGATATTCTCTTTTTTAGTTATCACCCGTTAAACCCGAAATGGAAATAAATTTACTGCCGAAATTTTGCATTTTTGCATGGGAAACGTGGTTGAAGTAGCCTGGATTTCCACCGAGTAAGGGAGAATATCGTGTCAAAGAGAATGAGACATGACTGTGTTTGAGATGTGATCTGATTTCAACGTAAAGTATTTATTGGTTCATAACGAAGTAATGAAATTGGGTTGTTAGCGGAATGCTTAAGTAAAACAGTTAAAAAGGGGTTCCATTTGATTCCACTTAAATAATTTGGTATCCATGACAGATACGAATTTCGCCCAAGATAACAGGGAGAAAACGGGTTGTATCCCTCAGAGATATGATGAGCACCGCAATATCGTACATCCCTTGTTCTGAGGTATAACATCTCTGATCACGCCTTCCTTCGGAAGGAAAGTAAAGCCGTTGGTTCATGAGTTGATGGGTCGATAGGTAGGCCAGGTGTGGGAGATGCCTCCCTGGCGTCGGTAGTATTGGTGCTCAGCACGGAAAACAAGATCGACGGAAATCAATTCAAGGAAAAAAAATCGTACATCCCAAGTAACATTTCAAGCTTTATGGAGGTTTTAAAGCATGCTACAAGTCTAAAGCATGGTCTACATAACCCTTATAAAACTGAATTGTTACTTAGGATGATAGCAAAGATTATATTTTTTTAAACGTTGCAACTTTCCTAGTGTTTCTGAATTTTCCTGGGTCATGAACCCTATAGTTATGGAAGCAACATAGTAAATACATAATTTGGAGATCGTCAACAATCACGCTGAAAGATACATCATGATGACTGAAAATGGCTTTTGTGCCAATTTTTGATGTGTTACTTAATTAGTCCCAATAATAATTTTCCATATGAGAAAACATGTTCCCGAGCGATTTTGAAAAATAAGCCCCACCCTACTGGTATAGTCAACTATCCCGACATTGTAATAAGGACCACTAATTCGGGTCTATTGTATACCAGCAGGTACTAGTGGTATTTGTGGTATACACACTTAGAAATTATTATTTTTACACGAGCCGTAATTCAGCTTGCACGTAAATCATGGAACGTAAACAAACATGGCATGTAAAATTAAGAGTCCTGAAACTGAAACATATGCAACTCGACGAAAAGTGCGTTTGATTGCATTGATTTTTTTCGTCCTTTTCAGTTGTTTATTACGTCAATAGGGCCACTTGCATGTGTCGGTCTCAGGGCACTGAAATTTACGTGACTTTTTCGTAGTGTGTATATGTGGTATGTAATGTCCAGCTGAGTTCCAGCTAGAAAGTGCTAAGTTACTAGCACACTTTTCTCCCTTTTATGTATTGATTCCTCGTGGAAACTTGCTGAGAAATGTGAGTAAGGTAGGATGGTGCAAAACGCACCGTTTAAGCAAAACCGTCAATTGCTGGCGCATGGAAGCTAAAATCAAGGAGAAAGTATTGGTGTATGGTTTATTACTATGTTTTTTACGAACATCGAGTGATTTAGAAATACAATGATGATTTTTCATGATTTTCAATGTGTTTTATACATTAGTTTCAAAATGATAGCGTGGCAAAACGCCTGACTCATGGTGCAATATGTACCACAACTTGGAGCAAGACGCACGACAACAATGGCCAAAACGCACCACACATTTCGGGTAAAATGTACCGTACAATGAAACGAGCGTTATCTAATTTGTTTGTCGTATTAGTCCATCAATTTCAAATAATATTTGTTAACTACTTAATTAATTAATTGCCTCTAGAGATACATTAATGAACTTGCCTAGCGTATATTCACCCGATTAGAGTTCTTTATATTCATTTTGTTCACCAGTAACACAGATGTGCAAAGTAAAAATAAATTGATTTCCCGCACATTTGCGATCGCTTTGATCATCTCTAATCAGCTTAAAGGCTCGATTTCAATATCGCGGTTAATCCGAGGATCTTCAAACTTAGTCTCGTTCACTTTGAACTGATCCGTGGAAGAGGCAGGAGTGGCCCAAAGTAGTTCTCACGCTGTGGTGTTGTCCAAAAGATGACATTATCATTATACCTGTTTAGATTAGTGTAGCTTTATTTAACCAAAATCCTTTCCATTAGTTTTTCGTAGCATAGAAGTGAGAAGTTTGTGCTATTCTCTCAGGTCGTGTGTTATCGTGTTGTGCTTTGGTGAATAAGCAGGTAAAATTGAACATGCAATTTGTTTGGTGTAATTCCGTGCTTACACGTGCGTGGTGCAATGGTTATTTTCCGAATGTAGATTCGTGGCAGTGCCGATATACGTCCAACACACCACACCAAACCATCCGTGGCCATTTCTGACCCCACCGTCAGCTTCAAAGTTCCTGGAGTGCACCGGAAGAGTGACGCGAACATCAACGACGCACCCTAGGTAAGGTGATCGGCCATTCAACAGCTCAGCAGTTAGCATCACGTTTTTAGCCCTGTTGGTGACGACCAAAGGGATACAGACGCTCGTACCGCGTCGTGCAAGACTGTTTGCGGATCTGTCGAGATTCGATGCATTGCAAGCAAAAAATATATAGCAAATCGATGTAGATCTCCATTGTAATATTTGTTTAGTCCTTCGGCTCCGCAGAACTTTTGAAGATATTGAGCGCACTAAATAAACATTTTGGAAAACACTGTTTTCGATTCAGATACTGATCGTTGAGTGTGTATGTTGGATTCATCCCGAAATTTACAATCCAGTTTTCTTATTTCTCATAATATTTTCAGATTGACTACTACTTGGGACGAACACACAATCCTTTTTTCTAAATATATTTCAACAGTTCTCAAATTTAAGTGCATGTTAGAATTAACTAGTGATGTTATCGGCTACAGCTGAAAATACTGCTGGATGAAGTCACACTAATTAATTTCAACAAGGAAGATATTTTTTTAAAGGGCCCTCCGAATTATTGGTTTTCTGCCAGCTGCAAAGTACCTATTATATTATGATGGTTTCAATTTGATCCACCAAGCTCAATCGGTTTCAAATCAGACTGAAATTGTCCAAAATTTGTGCGGCGAACTCATTTTGCACTGGCTTTTTGAAGTTTATATGAGAATTACTATAAGAAAAGTGTACTTTTTGCCCTCATCGTTCTAGCACTAAACCATAATACCATAGCCTAGGTTTCCAACTATAAAACAACATTCATAAAACCCTGGTCAAAGCTATTTTGTCATTAATGCATCCACCAAAAACTCATTAAGACTAGAATATGTCTAGTTGGCCCACCCTGGAGAAGGTTCTGAAGGGTGTATTCTCAAAGCTCTTCAAAATTGATTTACTGCAAAAGGTTGTATGACGAATCATTTGAAAGCTACAATAAAAGCTATTTACCAACAATAAAAACCCATTCCGAGCCATTTACCCTAACCGCATGCTAAATCTACTCGAAAAGCATCAATCAAGATACAAAAGGGTTTATGAATCCAATTTTATCAAAAACGGCGCCGGTGGTCTAGTGCCCAAGCAACACGGCTTGTCATAAAGAAGTTGAAAATACTTTGTAATGACTAACGCAAAGAATCCCTAATACTTTAATATACATCATTTAATACATTTATACAACCTAAAAAGCGCAAGACGCGGAGCTTATACAACTAAATACTGGTCTTATAACATGTATTTTGGAAACATCATAAAAACCAGCGACAAAAAAAAAACAATAAAAAAATCTTGATCACTGGTCCTTGGCGTGGTAGACTTGTTTCTACCTAACTAGACCAACACCGCTTGATGAAAGGTTGCCAATGGCATGAAAATTATTTTCTCGTTCAACACGCCTTCGATCCGTCATGAAGACGTTTTGTTAGTAGCAAAGCGTACATCTAATAGCCAGAATGTTATTAAAACGTATTTTCAACTTCTTATAAGACAACCTGCACATTTTCAATTGTATTAATTTATGAGATGTCATAAAAAAGTATTTTCAACTTTCTTTATAACAAACCTCCGAATACCTCATAAGAAACTGTCAATCACGGCATGAAGAGACAGTCCGGCTCAAATGCACCGTCAATGTTTACGTCAATCTGGATTGATTTTGTATACGACAAGTTTTATAGTGGTATTAAAACAGTAAGATGCACGTTCAAATAACATTTTAAGATAAAAGCAAAAGAAAACTATTTTGGAAAATGTTGAATCGGAGAAGTATGAAGAAAACATCTTTAAACCTCATATATAACGTAGGATGTTTTCTGCATCTCTTATAATACATTTATACAACAATCCGTTCTAATTCTTTTTCAAAAGATGTTTTATGTGTTACTTGGGTGGTAAGCGTGATTACCTCTCACCCCAGCAGGGTTCCTGGGTTCAATCCCAGTCGGCGCCACCGGGATGTTCTGAGGCATAACATCTCTGATCACGCCTTCCTTCGGATCCATTTAGATTCAATTTTTGGTTTCGGAATAACAGCCATGCTATTGCAGGCATCGCACAGACGTACATATTTATCAATATCAGTATTGATACCAAATCAGTACACAGTACGTCGCGCCAGCTGCTTCATTCTTACCATTCCAGCATGATTAGCATGGAGAAGTTTTAAGATATCACTTTGCATTCGCTGCCGTAGATGACCCTGTCCTGAAGTAGTAGACAATCATCTACAATTTGAAACGGCGCCGGTGGTGTAGTGGTAAGCGTGATCGCCTCTCACCCCAGCAGGCCTGGGTTCAATCTCAGTCGGTGCCGCCGGGATGAACATCTCTGATCACGCCTTCCTTTGGATGGGAAGTAAAGCCGTTGGTCCCCGGTTCATGAGTTGATGGGTCGATAGGTAGGGTCCAGGTGTGGGAGCTGCCTTCCTGGCACGTCGATAGCATTGGTGCTCAGCACGGAAAACAAACCAAAGGAAAAAAAATCTACAATTTCAAGGTCATGTTGATTGGCGAAAATATTCTTAAGGTGTTTATCAATCCTTGTTGATCAACCCTTTCGCATGAAGCGAATAATTTCCAGCAAAAAAGGTCTTCCTTTGTTTCTTTATCAATATTTTTATAATTGATAGGTAATTCCCTTCCAAAATTTATGCTTCTAACAATCTCATACTCTTTAGGAACTTGTTATCCAGTGGGAACCGAGAACAAAAATCTGCGTTCCCCAGTTGACCAGAAGGTCTGTATTTTATTTCATGTATACATACTTCTAAAATTGGACGTTGTAACCTTGTAACATATATGGAATTTTTCCTTTCGTCAATTTATGCTGCGAAGTTTGGCCAAGTTGATTCCGGAAGATCGTTCTTCACAGATGGATCACTAATAGAGGCGTCCGCTGGTTTTGGTATTTATAACGAATTTCATAGCGTCTCCCGAATGCTTCATTGCTTACGATCGACAAATCGCCTACAATGAATTTTTCTTCATTTATCGTCAACAGTCGCTCGCCAGCTGGCAAAATAAATGGAGTGAAGGGAGTTTGGGACGATGGCTATTCTCGATCATCCCTAAGGTGTCGAAGAGTCCTTGGTTCAAGGGGTTGGATGTGGGTCGAGACTTCATTCGTCTGATGTCTCGCCTCATGTCCAATCACTATTCGTTAAACGCTCACTTGTTTCGTGTTGGGCTGGGAGACAGCAATCTCTGTGAATGTGGACAAGGTTACCAAGACGCCGATCACATCCTTTGGTCTTGTGCTGAGCATCGTGGAGTCAGATCTGAGCTGTGCGATTTCCTTTGGGCTCGAGGTAGACAACCTAATGTTCCAGTTCGAGATATTTTGGCTAGACGTGATCTGGAGTTTATGAAACTCATATATGTTTACTTTAAGAATACTAACCTTAGATTGTAAGTTTGATTAACCTTGTGTTTAGTTTGTGTATTGTGCGTGTAGTTTTTTTAATGTTTGTTTTCAAGATGAATAGAAATAAGTTCATGTTTTAGGATTCATTAAATATTTGTATAATAAATCATATTTCAAACCTCCTTCTCCTTTTCCCCATCCAAAAAATTGTAAATCTCCACTAACTTCGAGACGACCGCGAGTAATCGGTTCAATTCCTTTAACTCTAGATTTAAGACATTAATCATGTATAATGCAAATGATAACTCGGCTCTGTAAAGTTTATTCGATTGAGCCTGTACAAATAAATTAATATATTAAAAAAAAATATCAATCCCAAAAATGATTTAAGCCCAGACTCGTTATTTGGAACTTTAGCGTTTTTCTTTGCTTCTACTATCACAGTGGATGCCCATTCACTCGTCTGGATTGGAGTAATTAAAATATAACAGTTTTAAGTGCCATATTAAATTTTATGTGAAATAAATAAAGTCCGCCCTCGTAAAACGTCGATTTGACTAATTATTTCACATTGAAAAAAAAAATATTCTTCAGATCGAGCTAGGCCGAGATTGTTTTTTATGATCTTCGCATTTAAATGTTTGCTTATTGCTAAATTTACCAAAATAAAGTTAAATTCAAGAAAATAAAGATTGAAA
Source organism: Ochlerotatus camptorhynchus (assembly GCF_037179485.1). Lineage (NCBI taxonomy): Eukaryota > Metazoa > Arthropoda > Insecta > Diptera > Culicidae > Ochlerotatus > Ochlerotatus camptorhynchus. The sequence continues at coordinate 1,481,509 of NW_027040794.1, read as the reverse complement.
TCGAAGATTGTAAAAAAAAGCAAATTAATTGCAGCATGGTGGTGGCATAAAGGTTGATTTTCATGCGTCATATGTGAAAAAGTTGTTTTGCTTTCAAGAATTCCTCATAAAGTTTTAAAATGGCTTTTATGAAGAAAAATTGCAGGCCGAATTGTATTTATCTAAAGCCATTTAGCTTGATCCTAACCCGTTCAGATTTATGGCAGCATTTATGGATGCAAAGTTGCCTGTAAAAAGTTAAACGTCAAAGTTTGTTTATCTTTCGATAGTTGCGCTGTGGGATCCAGGGTTCTTCCAGGTGGTTTTCTCCCGATAGATTGGGAGCAGTTACTCAGATAGCTTGCGATACTGTTTCATCCTTTCTCATCATTTTTCATCCTTCTTTGTCTATCCTTCGAGATTTCCTTGTCATAAATTTGGCTTTTATTAACTATGAGAAACCATCTTTTAAGCTCAATTTGTAAACAGAGTAATTGGGGAGTGTATGATGCACTTTAAAAAGTCTAACTAGCAACAATAAATGCTTTTTGCTCTAATGCAAAACCAAATTGTTTGAAGGTTGCTTTTAAAATGATAGAAGACGTTTATAAAGTATTTTATCAAGACATTGATAAACAATTGCTAATGACATTTATGTTTGAATTTCAGAACAGTTTTAAGGAGGCATTGAGAACTGATTAAAAATTATTTTTAAAACAAGACAGTTTTTGACTTTCTTGCCAGATTATAAAAAATTTTTAAAACAGAAAAAAGCTAAATTACTAAGTAGAAGTGGTTTACACTTTAAAATGCTGTACTTAAACTAAATGGATTGTTCATTGCCCCAATCATCATAAATCAGAGTGGATGCCAAATGGTTACTGAATTGTTACTTGGGGTGTTTAGTTATATAATAAGAAGCTTAGATTAAACAAGTTTTAGTTTTAAGTAATCAGTGTGTACGGCGTAGTCGAAGATGGTGTGCAATAAATAAATAATGATTCACGGAAAAGTTGTCCATAGGAGCCGCTCCCCTTATGTGAAATTTTCCCAGCAACAACTTTGTTGAAAACCCCCTTTTTAAATGAACGTCAAGAAAATAAGTTTTTAATTAATTTCCAAGTTGATAGCTTTCGGATAGGAGTAAGTCTTAGAGGCCGTGTTTTAGACCCAAACAAGCCTAATGATCTGCATACCAGATATCGTTTTTGAATAAACGTGCAGCGGAATATTAATCTGTCTTGTACATCCAAACAATCAAACAAACAGTTGCACAATCAATCTCGTTCTGTTGTCCTTTGTTGGTCTTTGCAGATTGATAGATTAATAATACTGCACTGATGATAACTGTGCCATCGCATCGTGTGCACTCTGCACAATAGCTCCCAGAAGATGAATTAATATTTACTTACCCTCGTTCCATTCAGCTTTGCCCGTGGATTAACTGCAACTTTGCATCCAAGTAATAATGGCGGAAAGTAACAAAGTGCATTATCTCGTCTAGCGTGGATTATCTTCAATCCATTATGCTCCAGCGTGTTGTATAAACATGACCATATTTCATACTTTGTTTAGTTAACAATGGAATCGTAAGTGAAGACATCAAGACCGACGATGGTTGCTTCACGATGCCCTTTGCTGCATAATGCAATAACATAATTATCCCAAGTGGATGCAGATTGATGATTGATGATTGGTGCTATTGCAAGGGATGCTGTGAAACTAAAAGGGTGCATGATAAATGTGTTTCGTTTTTCAGCGGAACAGTTCCATTTGTATCCAAAGGCAATTAATGATCTACGATGCCACCAAATGTTACTTTGAATACGATTACAGCATTATCAGAATCGAAGGTTCATGAGAAATGTCACACTTCCACAGAACGAGGAAAATATGAAGCCTTCCAATAACACATGAATACCCAGCTCGATTTCAATTCTAATCGTTTCGACATCATGAAAAATAATGATCAACCATCAATATATTTATAGAAGTCAGTGAGCCGCAACTGTTGGGACAGAAAAGTGCCTCGAATCTGAAAACTTTTTCCTCCGCTCACTCGTAATGCGTTGATGGAAGCGCCAGCTGTGCTGTTTGTACCTAAGTACCAACGGAAAGGAGGGAAACATTTGACGAATTTGCCGGTCCCTCGTCACGCCTGGCTTCACCCAGCCAGCACCCCATCCGCTTCCGGGAAGTTGAGAGTGAATAAAACTTTCTTCCGAGAAAAGGTCGCCCTTGATTTGGATGGGAATCGATCACAATTCTGAAGAACGCGTCGTCATCGCTGCAGGACCGGAAATGGTTTGGGTATCGATAAGACTTGGCCACTGTTTTTCCGAGCTTGGGTAAATATGGTTATTGCACAAATTAAAACTTTTGAACGCAATATCTTTGATCCAGAGTAAGGAAGAACGGAATGAGGCAGGGTGGAAAATATGGCACAAGGGTACTCAAATGGACGGAAGGGTAACAACGGTTGGTGTTGAATTATTGGCATGTTTGACCTTTTTGATATCGTGCGCAGCAAGGGTGGCAAACAACTGTAATACTGATGTCGTTAGTTATTTTGTTCATTTGAGAGCTGCTTTGGACCTTTGGACCACCCTCAATTGATACAGTCGGCTGCTCACGATGACGATGGACGATGGAGATTAATCAATGCAGGTTTTTCAGTAATTTTGGGAATCAGCCATAGGTGTTAATTATCTTCAAAACAGTGCGGGGAGACGCTCATTTCCAATTATTCGCAACCGGAAATTGGAGTATATTTAAATAGTGAAAATGTATACTTAAAACTGAGTAAAACATCTAGTCTGTTTGCAATCTTACTAAAAATTATACTGCTTCATCCAATGTTAGCACAAGAGCAAAACTAAGCGACGTTTATTTCATTTTTCTGAATCAAATCACGCACCGTGTTCTTAGAATTATCAGCCACTCGCATTCCAAACACGTTCATTGCTACCGACGCTTCTAGGAAAATATTCCGGTTGTAATTGTTTCCATTATTCACAACAGCAATTGCCACCTGTTAGTGCTTTACCATCAGAAGCAGAAGTTTCACTCAACCACTTCTAACCGACAGAAGCACGTGTGAATCTACGCGGCTCAAAATCACCATATGTATGAAATAGGGAAACGAACGCCAAGAAGAAAAGAAACACCGAAAACTTCTTCCAGAAGGCTTCCAGCATCACCAGAAGTATGTTGATTCTAACACTTGAAATTAATTACACCCATCATCACCGCGTCAACTCGCACACTTTTCGGTCTTCTGTTTGCGAGGTGGTTTGGGCTGTGATAATGATTTTTTTTTCTGTTTCCCTGTCCGAACTTCATAGCTCTACGTCTGCGGTCATGACCCATCTGGGCACTAACCACAATTCGGAGTCAGGTCGAAAAAGTTGGAATCATTTAATTTATTAAATATCAACATTAAAACATATTTTTGACTTGAACCTCTACGCACAGAAACTTTCATTAAACCTTCCAGAAAAATTGGATCCCTTGGGTCTACCGCGAAGGATCTATTAAGACGAAATCGTTTAGTCATCATCCTTTCAAGATTATTTTTTTCTTACTTTCGAAAGCCTCCAATGTAAACCACTTCGGGAGTCGGGAAGGACTTTCTGCGGATGGAACCTTTTACGGTCGTTCCTCGACCTCGTTGCTGTTTTGTACCACCGTACGCTTGCCGATCTGGTTGCGGTGGCGTGGGTGGGTTAGCGGCACCTCTGACGAGACAAGAAAGAGTGAGCCTTATATTAGAAAGCATGATGTAAACAACTCTTGAATTTATCAGCAACACCGATCGTTAACAGCACGTGGTGAAAGGTGTTTGCATCGTGTGAAGGGAAATTATCATGTATGTTAAGCGAGCTGATGATGTGGCAGGATGTTACCTCTCTTGCGGAGGTAGGTCAGCTTTGAGCAACGTACATCAACAGAAGGCAGGCGTTAAATTGATGGTGGTTGATGGTTCTCAGCGGGAGATTCAGGAAAGGTAGGATTAGGGTGAATCATTATGAAAAAAAGAAATGATTTAAATCAACATTGACGCTAAATTTGGAATACCTATTGAGTTGCAGAATAGCAAATCAATGCAAAGGGGTCATCTACAAATTATGTAGGGGTTTCTGAATAATTACTGAACCCCCTCCCCCACCTTAAAGAACACTGAACTCACTAAGAAATTATTATCGTGTTCGTTTGAATAAACTTTGACATTCATGTTAAATCTTATTTTGCTCGAAAATAATTTAAAAACACGTTCAACCTTATTTAAATGATCAAATCTTGTAGTTGTAGTGGAAATTTCGTATTAAAATACATCTAAAACAATTGAACTGAAAAATGTCATTATCTGACATATGCTCCAGGACGATTTGGAGATCCTAGAACATCTGGTATACATGGCAATAGGTCTTACGTAATTCACATAAATACCAGGAATATGTTAGACCATTTTTCGATACTACAGACAATGTCTAAGTCTAGGTTGATCTAGTATATCGATCAATCGGTACCCCAGGACGATTTGGAGAACCAAGAACGTCTGTTGTACATGAAAATAGGTTGGTCATGGTTAATAAAAATACCCTGAATCTGTTTAGGCATATTTCGACACTACAGACATTTTTTTCAGTCTTAGTAGATCTTGTTCATCATCTAACTTAAACTCCAGGATGATTTGGAGAACCTAGATCATCTGGTGTGCATGGCAATAGGTCTTACGTGATGCACATAATCGCCTTGGATATTTTGGGCATATTTTGATACTGTAGACATTACCCCTGTCTTGAATGATTTAGTAGAACAAATTATCTGAACTCCATCCTTACTTGAAACTGGCTTCGGTAGGGAAATTTGGCCAGAATTGGCCCAGATAATGATAAAACATAAGTTTTATTACAAGAAATTTCTTATAAGCTTTCTGCTCAAACATAACGATAAACGGGCTTCATGACAGAGCAGACCACTTTTTTTACAAAACCTAAACCCACCGGAATAGGGTGCTCATATCGATGATCGGAGCAAAAACTGAAATTTTTCAAACATAATAATTTATTGAGTCTGTCATATTTTATCCATATTTTGAACATTGTATATTATCAAACATATTCCAAAGCATGAGCATGATCACAGCTATCATACATTTGTAAATGTTTTCATGTGTTATGATGTGTTTTTCTTAGGGGAACCATATTGCTCCTATCTACCCTATTGCCGATCATGTGTGCTTCGCTTTCTCAATATCTTCTAAAAAAAATTCCGAAAAACCTACACGGCCACTGAGAATAACTCAGAGACAAAGTCACTTCTACTCCGCGTACCTGCAGTTTTAAGAAATTTCTAATACAACTGAGTAAAAGAGTATCTCACTCTAAGTTATTCTCAGTGGCCGTGTATAGCTGTCTTGTAAACACCACAACAACCTAAAAAGCACAGTCACACCCGTGGTGTAGTGGTAGGCGTGATCACCTCTCACCCCAGCAGGCCTGAGTTCAATCCCAGTCGGCGCCGCCGGGATGTTCTGAGGCATAACATCTCTGATCACGCCTTCCTTCGAAAGGGAAGTAAAGCCGTTGGTCCCAGGTTCATGAGTTTGATGGGTCGATAAGTATGGTCCAGATGTGGAAGTTGCCTCCTGGCGTCGGTAGCATTGGTGCCCAGCACGAAAAACAAGATCGACGGAAAACAAATCTAGGTAAAAAATATAATGCACCCACATAACTCATTAATGATAAAGATGACTTAAAGAAGATGATATAAAGATGACATTTAATGATTTTAAAACTGGTTTTTATTGTAGCTCAATTCGGAATGTCTCAACACACTTTTTAAATCAGATAAATTTGAATGAAATTATAAAAACATTTCGGTATGGTTTAATTATCGAGGTTTGATTGGCCGACTTTGTATGAAGATTGAACAGTTTTAGTAAAACGCTTCTTATTTGACCTTCCTTCTCTAAACGGATATTTTTGAAAGCACAATGAACCGAATCAACTGTTTTATTTCTCATTTGTACTCGAAAGATTGATCACACTTCAAAATAAACTGAAATCCGTTTACGACAGAAAAAGTCACAACAGTAAATTTTTTTCATCATCACAGAGAATGTGATGGTATTTCAGGTATTTCAGTTCATTATGCTTCAAGAAATACCAGTTTTAAAAAGGCGTGATCATTTGATCCATTGGAATATGTAGCATGAAACTTGATTAAACCTTTAGTATGAAAACAAGGATCGTCTTGAATAAAATACTTATTCTATGATAAACAAAAAAATAATTCTCTCATTTTTCTGAGTATGACACACAAAAACTGCGGATTTCTTGGAGAGTTTACAGTGCCGTTCAATATAATAGCAGGTATAACATATATAGATAGAACTTTGTTCTCTTATGCTAAATTGAGCTGAAACCTTCTTCACAAAACTACAAAACTAGATAGGCGTAACAGCTTTTGTAAACAATGACTTCTTTCGATGATTTCTAGAAAGTCAAGGCTCGGCAACACAAATCAACATCACCATCGGGTAGAGGAAGACTTGCCCTACCCGCTGGTTATGTTTGTTTGCGTGGGAGTGCCTTGAATTCCTAGAAATCATCAAGCGAAGTCATTGCTTACAAAAGCTGTTACGCCTTAATTCCAGCTCTATCTAGAAAATGCATCAAATTTTTCGATTTAAAATTAGAAATTTTTAAAGCACATGCCATGGTATTTTTTACTAAACATATTTTAATTATTTGAATTTTAAATTGATTCATAGGAAAAAAAATCGTGGTTTTCCAGGACTGCTTACATGTTATGACGTATGAAACTATCAATCCAGCTTATCATGAGAACCAGGATATGACAACTTTAGCCCAATTTATCTATTCCATACTAAGTACGCTTTGATCTCGTAATTCTGAACGACAAGAACAAAATTAAAAGCTTCTATGCAGTCAGTGATGGCATGATCATTAGAAAATTGATAGGGGAAATGTATATAATGACGGCCTAAGTATCCCTAATTTAGGCCCATACATAAATTCAGCAATAGACTAAATTTTCAATAGCAACCAAAAATATCTATTAGTACCGTCCCAATGACGCGTTCATCTAGATACAATTGATATATAGAAGATTTTTAGCGATGGGCCCAATCTTAGATCTTTAGGGCAACATTAGAGGCATTTCCCCTATTATTCCGCTATCATACGTTCTCACGCCATCATATGTTGCTGTAATATTGGAGCAAAATATCATGCTTGATATTGATTTAACAAGCTCATTTGAATCTTTTAAATTTGTCGAAACTCTTAACGGAATCCCTTTATGAAGAGCTTTGAGTGTCCTACACACGTTTATTTCCTTTAAATTCCGTTATAATTGCTTATCTTTTGACAGATACGCGTATTTCGTCTACTACTTGCAGACTTCAGCAGTGCCAAGTGGTGGTGGCTGTAAACTAGTGTTAGTGACCGCACATCTGCTCTGTAGATTGAACATCACAATAACTATCGTGTGTCTGCTCCCATCTACAATCAGACCTTCCGGTGAAAGATTATGCTTGATTTCCGATTCAGGCGATTTGCTGTACATAAACTGCGTGGTTTCAGATGCAGGATTCGTTTTCTTTTTCCACATTTTGAATCCGATCCCTTCCGTTCCGCCTGACTTCCATCGTCATCGGAAGTGACTTGTTGTGTTGGTAGGTAGGTAGGTAGGTGCCGAATCTGGAAAAGCGTGGATGAGGCTGCGAAAAAATCTAGCTGCCAAAAGCCATTGCATCATTGAAGAGAAACGAAAGTCAAAACAACAGATAATGAAGGTTCGATTTCCTTAGGCCCACCAGTGAAGTGTGATTGATCGAGGATTTGCCTTATCAATCAAGCCTTCAGCATGGCAAAGAGTGAGGGAGAGAGAAAGAGAGAGAGAGGGGTAGCAATGTGCTGTTGATTTGGGGTGGTTGTTCCCCTGATGTTACGAGCAGCCAGGGTTCATTGATGGATGGTAATTGGGCAACGAGAAATATGTTCCTTTTATGGCAGAGTCTGCATGCCAACAAAAGTCAATGCCACACGTCCGTCGGGCAGTCACTGGGCTGGGCGGAAAGGCCGAAAGCATATGGCAAGAAGGAATTAGAGCACGGTTTGAGGTACATAGCTTCCGATTGAGGAGGGCAGGATTTGGACAAGGTCGATAGATTTAGGTTAAACTTAAATGCCCAACGAAAAAATCGTCCGTTGGGTTGTGGAGATTGAACGTTTTGCTTGTGTGTCAGTCAAAGCTTTATGCAGTTTAGGTTGTGATTAACAGATTGGAACAATGATCTCTGTGTTATCTTGTGCTAGCAGAGCATGTTGATTGTTGTTTAAATGGAGATAATTAAAGGATACACACTAATTCTGCTTTTAGTTGCCCATTTATTCATAAATTGCGGAACTGTTCGGTAAAATTTCGCAAATCTAAAAAAAAACGAAAAAATAAAATAAAAATTATTTGAACTTGTACAGGATGGGTTATTGGTGACAACATTTTATGATTAACAATACAGTATGTAAATTTTGTTGATTTATTAGCAATAACGGTCCCTTGAAATTTCACCGACTTTTTCCGCAACTCATAAGCTCAGTGAATATTATCAATACTATCCTTGTAGTTACTCATGATTAGTCCTGTCTCGTCGATGGATATCTTCGAAACAAATAAACGGCATCGAAAACAGCAGAATCCGTATCTTGGATTTTATTTTCTCCAATGAAGAGGCTGTCTCGAAGTGTACCGTGTTAGAGACTGCTGAACCTCTGATTTAAATTGATTTGTTCCGATAGCTGTGTTGCCAATCTGCTTCTTCCTCAACCTGTGAATTACGTGGATCCCCCAGATGACTTGGTGTTCAACTTTTACAAAACGGATTTCAATGCACTGGATCATGCTATTGCCGACATTGATTGGACGCAGGTTCTGGACGATGACATTAATAATGCTGTTTCATCGTTTGCTACCACATTGACCCACACACTTAGAAATACCTAATTTTACACGTGACGGAATCCATCTTTGACATAACGAATTACAACAAACATGTCAAGTAAAATTAAGTGCTCCGAGACTGAAAAGTTTGAAAGTACGTTTGATTGAGCTGAATTTCACGTCTATTATGACTCAATTTTATGTCAAAATTGACGCTCGAAGAAAACCGCCATGATCTTATCGTCATCTTCGCGAGTTAAATCGTAGGAGAGCGGTCGCTCTAAGGAAGTACGGCAATCATCGTAATAGTGAAATAAACATCAAATCAACAATGCCTGCCAGTGATGGAAAAGTTCATCAAAGTTCCCTATGACTCGCGAACTTTTCCCTTGGCGAACTTCGTGAAATATCGCGAACTTTTCCAACACTGTTGCCTGCAATAATTACCGAAAATGATCTTAAGCGCAACCTTAAAAGCTTTTGGTTTTTTATTATCGAAAAACGCAAAACTAATGGCTTCCCGACCACTATTTTCCTTAGTGCTGAAGCTGCTGATTGTCATGAAGACATTTGCAACCTATTGGCAAACCACTTTTCCAGTGTATTCAAAACTGAACCCGTCACAGATCATATGGTGAGCCTTGTATTGAGAACTGTACCCAGGAGATTGGAAACTTAGCTTGATGCTATTCAGAAACTGAAACCTTCCCCAGCTGCTGGACCTGATAGAATTCCTTCAATTGTACTGAAGAGATTTTTTTTAATGTTCCCTATCCACAAAAAAGGGGACGAGTGTGATGTCACTAATTATCGTGGTATTACCTCATTATGTGCTAGCTCCAAAGTTTTGTAAATCTTAGTGGGCGGTGTGCTTTCTGACACAGTAAAATCGATCCTTTCATCTGAACAGCATGGATTTTTGAAAGGAAGGTCAAAGGATACTAATCTCGTCGAATTCGTGTCGTATTGCATCAAGGCTCAAACTGGCACAGTCTACACAGACATCAAAGCAGTTTTTGACCGTGTAGATCATCATCTACTGCTGGCTATGATCAGTCTATTTGCAGCTTCTTCACTCTTCACTGGTTGGCTGGAGTCTTATTTGGTGAACAGACGACTCACTGTCAAGCTTGGATCATCGCAGTCCTAACAGTTTAGGCGTTCCCCAAGGAAGTAATCTAGGACCATTACTATGTTCTCAATATTGTTGAACGATGTTTGTCTACTCATACCATCGGGGTGTAGACTTGTATATGCAGATGACCTTAATATCCCATGCAGACTACGGCTTATATCATGTAATATGCTGTGATTTCCAGTCAAAACTAGATGTATGAGTGCCCATTGCAAGACAGCCTATATTACATAGCCTATATAAGCCATAGTTTGTACGGGGTATAAGATCTTCATTATAGTCAATTCCAGCGGTGCCGGTGGTGTAGTGGCAAGCGTGATTACCTCTCACCCTAGCAGGCCAAGGTTCAATCCCAGTCGGCGCCACCGGAATGTTCTTGAGGCATAACATCTCTAATCACGCCTTCCTTCGGAAGGGAAGTAAAGCCGTTGGTCCCCGGTTCATAAGTTGATTGGTCGATAGGTAGGGTTCAGGTGTGAGAACTGCCTCCCTGGCGTCGGTAGCATTGGTGCTCAGCACGGAAAACAAGATCGACGGAAAACAAATCAAAGGAAAAAAAATCGTCAAATCCATTGAGGATTGCCAGGAACTACAGACGTTTATTAAGCTGGTGTTCTGTGAATCAACTGATATCAGCGTACAAAAGTGTAGTGTCATCTCCTTCATATGAAAGAAATCTCAAATTCACTGGATTTATGAGATTTACGGTTCCCCGGTCGAGCGAGTTAGCATGGTGAAAGATCTTGGAGTTCTGCAAGACTCGCAGCTTTCATTCTGAAATCATTACTTGAGCATATGTTGCCAAATGTAACAGGAATTTGGGCTTTATAAAAAGAGCTGCCAACGGTTTTCGAGATCCCTACTGCCTTCGATCACTGTATTACGCTCTAGTTTGTTCGGTTCTGGAAGCTGCTTCCATCGTATGGAGCCCGTATGCACACACCTGGCTCAACAGGATTAAAGCAATCATATCCCGGTTTATTAAATATGCGCTGAGATATCGTCCTTGACGTAACCCTGCCTGCTTGCCGCTGTATAAAGATTGCTATAGGTTTTTAGGGCTGGAAACGCTTAAACAACAACGAGACTTCGCCAGAGCTTCGTTTGTTGCTTAGCTGATACTTGGAGACGTGGATTCATCCCAAATTCTTGGACAGTTCAATCTAAACGTGCCAGCAGTGTTCCTAATATCGATAGAATTGTTAAGACTTTGTTTTAGGAGAACGGACTACGGGCATAATGAGCCGGTACAAGCTATGTGTCGGGCATTCAACTTTAGGTATCATATGTTTGATTTTTCCAAGGGGTGTTCAACTCTACACATCCCAATCTGTGCCGAAAGCTAGGTCAAGCGTTGTGCGGAACGCGCCGAAGTGTGGCAATCAAGCTATCAGTCTCAGTTACCCATGAGTTTGGTAAACCTGCACTTATGGCTTTTGAGATTGTGTGTTTACATTTTCAAATCAAGGACGGAGAAAAGCCATGAAACTTAATTCCAATATAATATTAGCCCCTCCTCGAGATGGAGAAGGGTGACTGATGGCAGAAGCTCTCCATCCAGGAGAAGACAGTTCTATACCGTGGGTCATTCTGGCACACGTTTGCCGAAACCAAGTACCCAACCGGCAAGTAGAAGATGAATCTTGTCTGCAATATCATCATGCTACTCCAGCAATGCTACAATCTGAAAAATAGGAAGGACTTGACCTAAAATGCCCACTGGCGGTAGTAGTAGCAGCAATAGACCTGCAGTAGCTTCCCAGTGTCAGCAGTCGTGGTTAGGTACTAAATTCGTCTGACTGCCAAACGCATTGAACCGCCATCCTACGCAAGAAGGCAGAAAAATGGATTCGCTACACGGTAACCGCAAAATACCCAATAATGACTACAAAGTACACGAAACGAAAATCGATTATTTTGTTCATGTGTTTCACTTATACATTTTTGCCACAACATCAGCCTTATAAGAAGGTGGGCGCTATGGAAGGCGACATTTATGATCGACAGATCGCCTATAGTGAATTTTTCTCTATTTATCGTCAGCAGTCGCTCGTTAGCTGGCAATATCAATGGAGTGAAGGGAGCTTGGGACGATGGCTACATTCAATTATCCCTAAGGTGTCGAAGTTTGCATGGTTCAAAGGGTTGGACTTGAGTCGAGACTTCATACGCGTGATGTCTCGTCTCATGTCCAATTACTATTGTCTAAACGCTCACTTGTTCCGTGTGGGGTTGGGAGACAGCAATCTCTGTGAATGTGGACAAGGTTACCAGGACGCTGATCACATCCTTTGGTCTTGTGCGGAGTATCGTGGAGTCAGATCACATTTTTATGATTCCCTTCGGGCTTGAGGTAGACAACCTAATGTTCCAGTTCGGGATATTTTGGCTAGACGCGATCTGGAGTTTATGAAACTCATATCTGTTTACTTTAAGGATATTAACCTTAGATTGTAAGTTTGATTAACCTTGTGTTTAGTTTGTGTTTTGTACGTCTGGGGTTTTTTTTTCAATGTTTGTTTTCAAGATGAATAGAAATAATTTCATGCTTTAGGATTAATTAAATAGTTGTATCGTAAACCACATTTAAAACCTCCTTCTTCCCTTTTCCCATCCAAAAAATTGTAAATCTCCACTAACCTCGAGACGACCGCGAGTACTCGGTCCAGTTCCTTTAACATTAAATATAAGACAGTAATAATGTATAACGCAAAGGATAACTCGGCTCTGTAAAGTTTATTCGATTGAGCCTGTACAAATAAAGTAATTAAAAAAAAAACCAGCCTTATAAATTCCATTCGACAAACCACATAATAAGAATGTATAAATGGTATGTGTGACCATTTATACATTTCATTTGTCACATGATCTTCATCAACTTTTTGCAAGGCGTATGCTTATTAGTTGAGTTAAATATTTTATGAATAATCAGCAATAAAAATTTGCCAAAAGGTATAAGGGGCTTTTTATCCGTGTAAGCATTTTCGATGGAAATTAGGACTACTCATTAAATGATTAAAAATTTACCTTTGTATGAGTTATTACAACTTCAAAAATAAATAGTAAGTATTGATTTGTGAGTAACAAATACTCATAAATGGGTATTTTTTTACTCATTTAATGGGCAGTTCCAGTCTCCCTCAAAAAAGATTACTTTGTAGTCAATATCGAGTCTTTTATAGTCACTATTGGGTATTTTGCGGTAAACGTGTTGCGCTTCTTTTGTTTTTGAGGACAATGAGTGTAAATATTAAATGGCTTTGTGTTCTAGTTTGAAATAACGCATCGGGACAAACATATTATTGATTTGTGCACGGTGAAAAGATTGATTTTATTGATGTTTTCTCCTAGATAGAACGGAAAGGATGATTACGAGTAAGTAGCGCTATACCCTATGGCCACACAGTTCGATGAAAGAAGGAACACTGAAAACGAAACTAACTCAGAGTGAGTCACTTTTACTCAATTGTGAGTTAATTTTATTCAGTAGTAGGGAAAAACAGCCCAATATGCCTCCCCCCGGGGGAAAACGCCCGATGCCATTTTTCATAGCATTCCCGTTTTTAATTCATAAAGTTGACAAGCCACAGTGCTAGTTGAATACTTAAACTATCATTTCGGCACAAAACATCCTAGAATTAAGAGTCCAATAGCTATGAAAAATCGGGCGTTTTGCCCGGGGTGCATTTGTCCCCTGTTCTACCCTTTGGAGATTTTTCTAAAAGCGTAGCTCACTCAGCACATGAGTTACCTATAGTCCTCTCCAGGCGGGTTCGTATTGGTGCGATTTGCGTGTGTTAGTGAGATGAAATTTTTTGCTAGCTGTGAGAATTTATACGTTTGCTGTAAGAACTGTCATTCTAAAGTAAAAATGAACAACAAAACGAAAACAAACCCTACGCTTGCACGGTAACAGTCAAATACCCTTTTATGAGTAAAAGCTAACCCATTCTTAATAAAAGTGACTTTACTCAATAATGAGTAAATTATTTTAACAACAATGAGTTTCTGTTAACAGTAGCTAACAGTTACTACTTAATTGGCATAATAAATTGCTCATTAATTAGTAGTGCTACTTTTACTCATAAATGGATGTTTGATTCTTACCTTGCACATGACAGTATACGCTAGTGTGTGTAAAATTATGTTATTAATGTAGTGTTAGTGATATCCTGCTTGGAGAACTCAATGCTTTTAGGAATGTCTCAATACGAATGCGTAAAAGTGACGCACTCTCTGAGTGATTTTCGACAAATACGATGATTTTGTTGCCCAGTTATTAACGAAAGAGAAAGTCGATGAAGAGAATCGACGATTTGAAAAAGAATGAGTGAGATATGCGTTTCCATTGCCTCTTTGTTGATAATAATCAAGTAGTAGTAGTAAGTTTTCTGGCTGAATGTCAGGGGTTCGTAAGCATTCCTGACATTGCTGAAAATTATGATAGCATCAGATAGCGGGGTTGCTAGTGTATATGATGCTTTGTTGATTGGATTGTTCAATTAACTCTTGATCGCTTGTAATACTTATGAATATTCAAAGTGGACAAAAAGGTGGACGCTTAAGCTGTAAACTCTAGAGGGAAGTTATATCTGTAACTGTAACCAGTTAGTTTTCTTGCTAACCTGGTTAAAATGTTTACATTTAATTACCCTAAAGATAAATCGTCCAGCTCATACCTTTGTAGGGGTAATAGGTGGGACCATCATCATCATCATCATATATTGGATCTATGAGATATTATTATTATCATGTGTATATGTAAGATGCAAGAAGAGGAGGTGAAGTTTGTGTATGATACATAAAACCAGTCAATTTTGCTTTCAGAGGGTCATAATTAGCTATTTTAGCTGTAATGAATAATCGTCATGACTGAGTACTATTCGTTATTGCTAATCGCCAATTGTGACACTCTGGAAGCGAAATTGACATGTTTTATGTGACATACACAAACTTTACCTCCTCTTCTTGCATCTTACATATACAAATTATTATTATAATATCTCATAGTTTCATAATTTCGAAAAGTAGTATTTTAGCTGTAATGAGTATGTTCAGGCCTGGTTCGGGGTATCATTCAAACCATATGTTGGATAGTTTACTCATCCGGGATACAGTTCGTTTATGGTATTTGTTTATTAGGGATGCCTATGACATTTTTTATAGTAGTAATTTGTTCTTCAACCTTTATTTAGAAGGTAAAATCCCAAGTAGGTCCAAAATTGCGGTGATTGAAATTTTTCACAAAACCATCTATTCATATGAACAGATTTCATTCCATCGCTCCATGTCGAGAAAAATTATGAATTTACCCGCACCACGTGATCTCCAGTGGCCCACATTAAAAACTCAATGTTTGCCATAATTCCAGCTGGATGATTCAAATCACATGCAAAATAAACTGATTGACCTCTATTGGTATAAATCTCCCCGAAGGGGATTCCGTCAATCGGTGGTCTCGTTCCCCAGTGTCTGGATGAATCAAGGCGCGTTTTTCTCTTTTACCCCTCCCAACCCTCTCACTCTCCGTGCACTACTGATGCACGATGATGAAGTTATGCATTCATTGGTAACATTTTTATCATCGCCCATTGTTCGCTTATTATGAAGCGATTAAATACGTTTCCTCTTTTCATCTCCCAGCTGGGTGCACTTTCGGACGGTGTAGGTTGAATTCCAGTCGCATCCGATATAACGCCGACTGATGCACGCATCGGCGATATGAATTATTACCATTCGCATCTCATCCTGCCGCCAACCGGACGGATGGCAAATATGTGAGAACTCGATCCCGACTTCTATCAGGAGTACATTATCAGGATCGTTTAATTTTAATTACAACCCATTGAGTGGCCTGATTGCCATAGGGGATATTTTTCTCCCACTAGAACCTCGCATTAAATTGGAATAATATGGTTGTGGGGAGTTGAGGAATGAACCGTAAATTTAATCAGAATGATTTTAAGAATGAAAAACGTGTGAAAAGTGCATTGAAGTGCCACATTATGCTTACTTGTGCCTCTGGGAATGATTTTGACTATTCGATTACTTTGCCGAATTGTGCGCCCAAAATTTGGATTGATTACGGAAAATACAAGATTTTATCGCACGGTTCTTGACCTGAATTAACAAAATTGCAATCCAGACCTGTTTCTATAATGCATTTTTTGATTAAGTTTGTTCGTTCGTGGATTTTAACATTGGTTCAAGTCGGTGGATAACGCGCTATATATGCGGACTGTATTTAACGTTTTACAATTGTACAGAATACACTGTTCCTGCGAAAGGTTTATTGTGGACTAAATCATCATATCATAGTGCGTTGTTTTCCTTATCGGTTTCCTACCTCTGCACTACCATTGATCGTGAAGCGATCGATGTGGTACGGGGTAGACTGATAAGGGACATCGGGCAGAAAAGATCAACTATATCTCCTATTGTTAAACTACTTGGGTCACTCATGATCGAGTGAGTTATCTAGCAGTGGCGCTCTTTTCCATAACATTTGGAATTTCTTTTTTCTTTTCGATTGTTAGTTATGTACCACGAGATTATGATCAGCTTATCAATGCATCGCAGCCCTTATCGAATGCTTACTCCTCGTTCAGATTAATGTATTATCAAATATATTATATTAACAATATGATCCACTCTTTCACTTAGCTGGCGAGCCAAAGTTTTAGCGATGAAAGCACCTCTGTAGCCAAAAAGGCTACAAATGTATTTTTTTATCGTCACGAGGAGTAAACCAAATGAAAGTTTGTTTTATATTTCAAATGAATGTATTTCAGCATATTATTTTATTTGATGACAACAGTGACATGTCAGACAAATTTTAAAGTAATATACACAATGTAATTAATGAAAATAATATGACTCTTACTTTTGTAATAAGTGCTATATTCGCACCCCTCGATTGTAATTGAATGATTGTTGCTGACCTTTTTCAACGCTTGATGGTGCGTGAAGCAATATTTGGAAAAGGCATGAATGGATCATATTGTTAATATGATATATTTGGTATTATCGAATTGTGATATAGAGCATGTCAACTTCCACCCGCGGCTCCCCACTGCTCTTTTGGATTGTATAGCTGTGTCAAACTCGATTGGAATTGGTAGCGATTTTGATTAGCACTATTTTATTGTAAAAATCAATGCGATACGAAAATAAAACATTAATGTACATGCCTTAATTCCGCACATAGGTCAATTTCGCCAATATCCTTTATTAAAACTGAGTTAACCATGCAGAACAGCTTTGTCGAAACCACCTTATTGATTCTGACTTAAAAACTTGCCTTTTTTCACTTCGCCGCATTAGAGATTCCGCCGGTATAATTTTGTCCTATTCTCAACACATCCCATCACTATGTAAGCTTTTTAGGCCCCAAAGCTATTTGATAAAAACTAAAAATCCCCAAAAGCCCCTCTGAAACCAGTTTTATGTCTATTGGCTTAATCTTTCAGAACCAAGAGTTTGTATGGAAATCAAACCCAAACCTCAAACCATTATCTTGTCGAGAGTACAAGACATTGAAGAAGTCTGCACATTGTATAGGAAATATGCCTATCTGTCAAGGATAAGCAAATAAGTTAGTGGAACTATATGGAAATTACTGATCCTTCTCTCTCTCTCTTTACATTTCTAGTTCCAGATTTCGGAAAAACAACCTACTGATATAACATTTGCTCCAGTTTGTGATCGTTTTTTTTTTTTTTTTTTTTTTTTTTCATTTGGTCAAGCCAGTGTAGACTACATACAATGATTATTACAATGTTTACTTACATACTATACATTAATTCTATTCTGTTTTAGCTTAGTTTTTATTTGCTGCTTGGACATAGTGATGTCAATAGTTCCGCAATGCAAATTATATAGGCGCATCATTCGATTGATTGGGCTATTTTTTGCATAGTTTGTTCTGTACGATGTTTCTGAAAATAAATTCCGTGTTCTAAGATATCAACAAGGTGTGTAAAAATTTAATTGTGCGAGAATTTCCGCCGAATCTATGCGCATTGAAATAATGTCGTTGATGAAGAAAAGCATTGCAAATTGGCGGCGCTCCTTAAGTGTTTGTATATTGATGAGCATGCAGCGCGCTTCATAAGATGGTAATGGAAATGCAGTCCAATTCAATTTACGTAAAGCATATAACAGGAATTGTTTTTGGACAGATTCTATGCGTTCTTCATGTATGGAAATGTATGGATTCCATACTAGGTGGCAGTATTCCAGAATTGGCCTTACATATGTGGTATATTAAAGCTTAATAGTGTATGGGTCTTCGAAATTACGACTGAACCTTTTGATGAAGCCTAGCATTCTGTTTGCTTTACTAATGATAGTATTATAATGTTCTATAAAAGATAGTTTGGAGTCTAGGATTACACCTAGATCTCTTACAATTTTGCTTTTTTCTACTATTTGGTTGCCTAATGATATTTCAATATGCGGTGTTTCAATTTTTCTGCTAAATGCTATTGCAGTACATTTTTTAACGTTCAGTTGAAGTAGACTTTTACTACACCAGGTGTGGAATATATTGATTTCATTCTGGAATTCTTGTGCATCGCTAGAATTACTTATTTCCATAAAGAGCTTCATGTCGTCTGCATATACAAGCAATTTTATTTTTTTAAGTATGTAGGAAATGTCGTTTATGTACAAAATAAAGAGAAGTGGGCCTAAATGAGAACCCTGGGGTACCCCAGAGGTGACTGACATTGGTCCTGAAAGTTTATTTTGAAAGCGAACTATTTGTTTACGATGTGTTAGGTATGATTGAAGCCAATTCAAAATTCCAGGCTCCATTCCTATTTTCTGCAATTTGAGGATTAATAATGGTATGTCGATGCGGTCAAATGCTTTACTGAAGTCGGTGTATAGCGCTTCAACGTGCTTGCCACTGTCCAACGCTTTAATAATGAAAGATACATATTCTAGAAGATTAGAGGTAGTTGAGCGACCTTTAAAAAAGCCGTGCTGTTTACTTGTAATTAGATTTTTCACCTGCTGAAAAATATTGCCGTTTACGATTGATTCAAAAAGTTTTGGGATGCAAGAAATAATAGCAATTCCACGATAATTTCAAATGTCTGATTTTGCACCTGATTTGAAAATAGGTACCAAATAAGATGATTTCCAAATTTCAGGGAATTTTCCATTTTTCAGAGACATGTTGAAAAGACGCTCTAGAGGAAATGCGAGTTCTTCAGAAAGGTTTTTCAAAAATATGGGTGCGATGCCGTCAGGTCCAGACCCTTTCGACGCTTTTAAGTTTTTTAGTGCATTGAGGACTTCATGTTGAGAAAGTTGGTTGACAGAGATGTTTTTAGAAATTTCAGGAATGAATGCAAAGAAATCGCGGTCACGATCTTCTTCGGAAAATGTGGTGTATACTTCTTGGAAGAAATTTGCAAAGAAATTGCAAATTTCAGAAGAATTCTCACCTACATTTGCATCCAAATTCATTCGCGAAGGAAAATTGCTGCTTTTTAATTTCGTGTTTACATAATTAAAAAAGTTCTTAGGACATGATTTGACTTCATTTTCGACTTTGCGGTTATAGTCCTCATATGCAGAGTTGATGGCTGTATTTAATTGGTTGCATAAGTTGTGATAGTTTCGCAAATTGGTTTCAGTTTTTTCTTTTTTGTATAGTTTATGAGCTTTCTGTTTTTTATTCTTTAAATTTTTCAGTTGTGGATTGAACCATGCGGGTAGTTTATTGTTTTGTGTTCGTCTTCTTTTTTTTTGATGGTACAGTTTCTAAAATTAGGCTTTGAAGAATTGAGTGAAATTTTTCTACTTCAGTATCGACATTTCCTTCAATACTTATTAAATTTTGCCAATTTATTGTACATAGTCTACGTTTGGCTTCTTTGTAATTTGCTTTATGGTATTCCGGCACTTCCTCGTATTCCCAGTCGCTGGAGGAAGAAGAATTTTGTACGAAGATTGAGTATTCAATTGCTGTGTGAAACACTTCATTTTTCCATAAAGGTGCTAATGATGTATCCACACAGAAGTCATTGTTTGAAGATTGTTTCTAAAAAAATCGGATAAAAGCGTATTGGCAGCAATATGATTTGGGGGTATCGAGGGTCAAGGACGCAAAAATTAACTCGCAGAACTGACTGACCAATAAAAGTGACTTGGTGGCCTATAATACTGGGGCCTAAATTTCGTTATTAAATCCAGTGATTTTAACGTTCTAATTTTGTCTGTCTGTCTGCCGTCCTCAGAACTTCCATGCTTGAGACATTTTTCAAGTTCATATTGGTAAAAAAAAGGCCAGATAATGAAGGGTGGAACGGTCAAAAATTAGTCAGTCATGATTAAGTGCACATTGATTATGTTATTGTATAACTGTACAAACTTTATTTCTTGTTGAAGTTCAATGATTAAAAAATACAGGAAAATTATTTGATTAAGCTTCCGATTTTCAAAATGTGAACTGTCGGGCCTTGCGATTCACACCTTCCATAAGATTTTGTACCGCTGGCTGTTGTATCAACCTTATTTGATGCTGAAAGTCAATTTTCTTTGAACTGTTTCTCATTTCCAACTGTTTTAGGAGTGTTCTGGTGGTTTCGCTTAATGATTGCCCAGTATTTTTCAATTGGGTGCAGGTCCGGCTAGTTTGAAGGGTTTTTGTCTTTGGGTACAATTTGCATGTTGTTGGAGATCGAGGTTATTGAAACTGACGTGTTTTGAATTTGCTGCTGCTTTATTTTCCGAGATATTTATTGAAAATCTAGTCCTTTAGCTGGTGCATTTTGGACACCTGAAAACTTTTTCAATAATGTCGCGTGTGTTTATCAGTGCTGGGTTTGGTTATTTAAAAAAAAATAGGATCGAAAGAGTTTTTAAGATTACCGCGAGTGAACAAATTGGGTTCTTTCTTCCTTCGCCGCCGCCGTGAAACGTTGCAAAAAAGCAGATCTCCGCTGAATTTTCTAATGTACGCTGTTGAATCGTGACCGATTGGGTTAAGTTACAAGTGCATAACGATACGGAAGTCAGAAGTTACAAAATAAGTCCAGGAGGTAACGGTGATATCCAGTAGGTTAAAATCAAACGTGCAAATTGCTGCTACCTGCAAGCCAAAATGGGCGCGTATCTATCGGAACCACTCACAACGAAGGATTCGAGCGAGGAGGCAATTGATTTGCTTGCTTGCGGTTCCAGCTCGATGCAAGGCTGGTGGATCAGCCAGGAGTAGTAGTTTCTAGTGAAAGAAATGATCTCCATCACATCACTAAACATAACCATGAGCAATGACGAGGAACTGCATCCCAAACCCTATGACAAACAAAGAGCGGATGCATCCAATGAAACTTTTAAAGCGCAAAAGAATCATTACCAACATAGGAAAAATTCGGCAAGATCCTTCCATTGCACTATTTTATGATTCTTCAATATTGTTCAAATATTTACACATTACACACAACTACACATAGTAACTCGGAGCGTTTGGTACGGTATGTCCACGCATCCTTCCACCCCTGTAGATTCAAGAAATGTTCCCATTCATTTCCAAGAATCATCTTTGCGGCAAATACAACGCAGTAGGCTTGACCGTCTTGATGTTTATTTCATATCTCAGATATGCTGTAAACATCAATTAGACAAGAAAAATGATTAGACCTCATCTAACCTAATCATTTTCCAGGATGCTTTCTCGTACTGGCTGCGTTTGTATTAGATTAGATTAGATTAGATTAGATTAGAATAGGGTACGATTTGCATGTTGTTGGCAGTATACCGTTCCTGAGCCATTTTCCCGTAGTGACAGGAAGCGAGGTCTGGCCAAAACAGCACAACACAACTGTGTTTCTTCAAAAATGGCAAAAATCGTTTTTGTAAACATTTATTTTCATTAATATCTTGGTTGATAATGTCACGAAAATTTCGTTTTTCAACGTACAGGTGCAAATCGCCCGCCAAACCAAGTATTTTTTCGCGAACTTTGACGACTTCTTCTGCTTTAACTTATCTTGAAACTTTCCTTTTCCGGTAGTCGTGTAAAACAGCTACTTGAAATCCACCACGTTCATTAAAACGCAATCAAATTTCAGATCTAAATCTCAATTCTAGATGCTCAAAATATCTCACACTAGCGGATCAATCTACAAAAATCTTCTTTCATTCCTCGCATCTACTTGCATCGCACATCATCTTTTTGCAGGAAATCTTCAAAATCGTCATCAATCTTCTTTTCATCTACTCAGCGTGCGCGCAGCCAACCATACCAAAACAAAATATTTCCTGCATCGTAGATAGAGTCGTCCTCCTCGAGTAATTTGGAAATATTGTTAAATTATGGACGAACAAAAATAGTTTTTTTTTTTTAATTCTATATGTCGGTGTTCAGTGTTCACTCGGCTGTCGACAAAAGCAGACCACTCTCGATGTGTGCTACGCGATTGTCTGTTTTTTCGGCAGCAACCATTGTGTGGTCCTCCTCATTGTTCTTCATCAGCAGTTCTTTCGGTCGATGCGTCGTCGACTTTGGAAAGCAACCGTTTCGTGATGAGTGTGTGAGTGCTGACCACGTTTTGCGTCCATTGCTGCAATGGAAGCGCTCTGACCCTCGTTGGCGTACAACAATTTGCCATACAATGAAACTACTGGAAGCGGCTCCAGTTCTGATGGAGGAGGCTTTTTGGATAGTGGAAGATAAAGTGTTTATTGTGTTGTACCTTTTGACTATATTTTTAAGATGTATTGTATAGTGACCAAGAATCCTCGGCTCTGTTAAGTTAATTCGGTTGAGCCTTATCAAATAAATTAATGAGCAAAAAAAAAAAAAATATGTCGATGGTCTCTCCAATATCGAGTGAAGTTAGCGATATCCGTTATTTACCTGTAGAGAACAGCTGACGGCAGGTCTGTTATTTTTACACCGGCCATTGCATCGTCAACATGTATAGCTTAAGGACAAGATTTTTAGAAGCCGCAAATGGCCATTATCAGGACTGATTTTTCAAGCCAAATCAACGGGTTTCAACAAGCAAAACAAAACATTTGAGTAGGGATTCCAATAATTCAGGGAGGAAATCAGGACTTTTTTTAATAACACACTGTTTTTAAAATGAATGGTACAGGGATGTCTGAATAAATATTCTAGGCAGTCGACACCAGATGTTAACATAGTAAGCGAAGGGAGGGCAGTTGTTAAGCTACCTTTTCAAACAATTATTAAATTTTCGGGAATACGTTAACCTAAAAGAACGCCTTTTGATAATAAAGGTTGACTAAAAGTTAATTGGTACGCCCCGTACGCACCACTAGCATGCCTCTAGCACAGACAAACAGACGTAACTCTTCATTTTGTATCTTCGTTCACGCATTTAACGGTTGATTTGAATATTATGAGTTCCACGAACTACTCACCGCAGCGCTGGCATCGGATCACTTTTCTGTAAATTCAAAGAACTTTTATGCAATATTGTTTGCGATTTAGCGAGGAAGCTTGTTTTTCGCGAGAAGCCCGAGAGATGTCGTTACTGAGATCCTATGTTTTGAGATACTATATTTTCAAGAAAAACTTTTTCAAAGAGTTACGTCTGTTTGTCTGTGCCTCTAGTGTTGGGAATCGATAATCTTTGACAATGGTTTGTTTACACTTCTATAGAGAGAAAAAATATTGTTCACAAACACCTTGAAAATCCGGAGTGGTCCGGTTCCAAGCTGGCCAAAGTGCTGAAGATGCCGAAAACTACAGTTTGTCGAGTGCTCTAAACCTACATGGAAACCCTGAGTGTGGAAAGGAATCAGCGGACCTACGAAAAAACTAGGATCGTCAGCTGCGCAGCAAGGTGTTGAGGTGCGTTAAAGCCAACCTCGGTATTTCGATCCAAGATGTGGCCAGAAGGTACAACGCCAACTTTCAAACGGTGCAGAACATCCTTGCCAGGGAAGGATTCAAGTCGTTCAAAGTCAGTAAACATCCGAACCGGCACATGAAGCAGAATTCCGTGGCTAAAAAGCTCTTGACTCTTTGCCGAAACACACTTTGACGAAACATACGTCAAACTCGGTTTTAAGCAGCTTCCCGGTCAAAAGCTTTAAATCGCGATTGGACGTGGGGATGTGCCGGGAAGATTCAAGTTCGTGTTTGCCGACAGCTTGGCGAAGAAGGCCATGATTTGGCAAGCGATTTGCAATTGTGGCCTGTAAACGGAACCATTCATCGCATCCTTGACGATGACATCCCAAGTTTACATCGAAGAATGCCTGAAAAAGCGTGTATTGCCGTTCATCCGCAAGCATAGGGGCAAAGTCAGCCTCAGCTAATGAATCCTCCGAATTATCCGGAATATTGACCAATCGAAAAATACTGAGCAATTTTAAGCAGTGACTTCGACGAAGCGGCGGAGCAGTCAAGGGCATTCAGAAAATGCGGGCAGAATGGAAGAAATGCGCTGATTCCGTGTCCGTTTCTACTGTGTGAGCGCTGATTGGCTCCATCAAGAGGAGGGTTCGAGATTTCGTTTGAACTGGATAAATGTAAACAACCGGTCAGCACTCGTGTTTATGTCAGTTACCGTGGGGACGTAATTTGTGATTAGCCCCGGTTACTTTCAAATTGTTTCATTATTTATGCATAGTCCTTATATTTGAAATGACGTTTCACATACATCTAGTGATAGCCGATTTTCATTCGAATAATCGATTAATCGAAAACGAACCTAAAAGTAAAATATTTGTAACCGGTTATACCATGCCGATATAAGCATTAACTTCTGCAGAGGATCATCGACCATCGTTTCACACATATGCTGCACTCTCATTGGTGGAAAAATGACAGCACAACGAACAACAAAAATAATCCATTAGTTGTTAATCGAGTAATTTAAAAATGGGACATCTCTGATTTTGATGTGTTTGTTTTGATAAAAATGAGCGTAAAATTTCATCTCTACCGAGGGGGCAGCAAAACCACAAAATTACCTTGAATACGGGAGGTATTCATTGGATGAAAGGGACCGTGAAAGTGGACACTAAACTAGAAAGTTTTTCTTCCGACAATTTCATCTTAGTATTCATCTTTGATTTAACTCCCTCGTCTGATAGAGCAAACTTCCTTTAACGAATTTCATTGTTAGTTTACGGCGTGAACTTCCCCTATTTCTAAAACATAGGCGCATGCCTTCAGAGCGTGAAAGAACTCCGTGTTGCAACCCAAGTAACATTGCAAGTTTTATTGTGGTTTTTAAAGCATTCTACAAGCCTAAAGCATGGTCTTCAGAACCCTCATATTTCGGAGACGAACCAGCCCAAGGCTGAAAGTCTCCTTAATAAAGATATAAACAAAAGAACCCTCATAAATCCCTAATTGTTACTTGGGAAACTCGTTGATCTCATACAGTCCTTGATATACAAAGCGGCTTGTACCTAAAAAACATGACGTGTTAAGACAAAAGTAAATTCTAGACTTTAACTCAGGAGATTATAAGAATGTCAAATATGGTAAAGTTTGTCTGTTCTAGTAAAGGGTGATACGGTCAAAATTTGGTCAATATCAACTTGACGTATTTCTTTCAATTTTGCATTTAAAAAACCTGAACACCCCTCATTTTGAAGGTGTGTGTGTGTAGAATGTTGCTCCTATTTTGATTTTGGAATTCACTCTTCAGTTGTCAAAATGCCGTCCAAGCAAGAAGAGCAGCGTATCAAAATTTTGCTCGCGCATCGCGAAAATCCGAGCTACTTGCACGCAAAGTTGGCAAAATCGCTAAAAGTTGCCAAATCAACCGTTACAAACGTAATTAAAGTGTTTGGGGAACGTTTGTCGACAGCCAGGAAGTCTGGATCGGGGGGAAATCGAAAACCGGAAGCCGCTGAGACGACAAAGAGAGTTGCCGGTAGTTTCAAGCGAAACCCTAACCTCTCTCTCCGAGATGCCGCAAATAAGCTGGGTGTATCGTCTACAACCGTGCATCGAGCCAAAAAACGAGCCGGACTATCGACTTACAAGAAGGTAGTGACTCCAAATCGCGATGATAAACAAAATACGACGGCCAAAGCGCGATCCCGGAGGCTGTACACGACGATGCTGACGAAGTTTGACTGCGTGGTAATGGACGACGAAACCTACGTCAAAGCCGACTACAAGCAGCTTCCGGGACAGGAGTTTTATACGGCAAAAGGAAGGGGAAAGGTAGCAGATGTTTTCAAGCACATGAAACTGTCAAAGTTCGCAAAGAAATATCTGGTTTGGCAAGCCATCTGTATCTGTGGCTTGAAAAGCAGCATTTTCATAGCTTCCGGGACTGTCAACCAAGAAATTTACGTGAAAGAGTGTTTGAATAAACGTCTGCTGCCTTTCCTGAAGAAACACGGTTGTTCCGTACTGTTTTGGCCGGATTTGGCATCTTGCCATTACGGTAAAAAGCCATGGAGTGGTACGCCGCCAACAACGTGCAGGTGGTTCCCAAGGACAAGAACCCTCCCAACACGCCAGAGCTCCACCCAATTGAGAAATACTGGGCTATTGTCAAGCGGAACCTAAAGAAGACCAAAAAAACTGCTAAGGGCGAGCAGCAGTTCAAGGCAAACTGGCTTTCTGCGGCGAAGAAGGTGGACAAGGTGGCTGTACAAAATCTGATGGCAGGGGTCAAGCGTAAGGCCCGGCAATTTGGATTTGGAAAAGCGGAAGCCTAACTGAATATTTTTCCTGAATTTTATACTAATTGAACTTGAAAAAGAAATTTAATTTGATTTTTTGATTTCACCGATTTACACGCGTTTTCCCTTGACCAAATTTTGACCGTATCACCCTTTAAGTTGCGTTGCACTATATAATTATCCCAGTTGGGTATCATTGCTTACGATTCCAAAATCCTCTGAATCACATTTGATTTACGTAGGTGAAATAATCTACTGCTATTGTTATTGTTATTGTCTGTGTAAACATGTAGAATCAAAACCTTTCAAATCCGCCAACTAAAATAACTTTGATAACCGAAAATGTTTGTTCTATTTCTAAATCATTCACGGTCGAATTGTGGTTTAGTGATTTGAATTACATACATGAATCCATTCCAAGATTGTTGATCAGAGCTGGTGGCAGTATGATTTCCAGTAGGCTGAGACGGGAAACCCATATTATGATATGCATACAATTTTATGTGTACGGTACAAATATTTTCACTCCGTCATGGCAGCAATCGCGATTTGCGTGTTCGATTCTGGAAATCGGCAATACCTCAATGTGTGTTCATCGGTGTAGGCAAGCAAGTTCAGTGTGTCGGTTTATTCAATATGTGGGTTGCCCACGCCACGCATAGTCGGGTCATGTTACGCCAACATGCGAGGTTAGGTCGGCCGTTCTCATATTGCCGTGATGCCACCGTGTACCGATCGTTTTGAAATGGTAATATTCTACTGCGTTCCGAAAGCCATCAGAAATCAATAGGAGGTAACATGCTATTTTCGGTGAATTCTAATATCCAAAAGGCAAATGACGGGATTCCTACACTACTATTTGTTTGGTTCATGATATGTTTTCCTCGTTACAAAGCTCAAAACAAGCTGTGCGAGGAAGGTTCCGTGTGGTTCTGTATGGATAAAATACTGTTATGGAAAGATGATAGAAATTGTGGTAGGATTGTCAATGGGACGATTATTCCTTCAAATTTCCTTCCAAACGTCGACGTTATGACGCAACATGGACGCAATATGCGAACAAGGTGAAACAGCCCAACGTAAAAAATGATGTCTACACCTATTCGAAAGCATACCCCATGTGTCAATTCAACGATCAGAAACTAATTTAATCTGTTAACGCCCTAGCCGTTTTTGACCTCCAACAATGTGCGATTTTTCCAGGAGTAACCCAAGGATTATTAACACATTATTTGTTAAGATGATGTCATAAAATGTTAAGGATATTCCAAGGATCATTCTAGTGTTATTGAAAACATAATTTACATTCCCCATTTTCTTTAGGATATGATAAAAGAAACAAAAATGCTGTTGATGGTTTAAGGTGTAGATAGCTGATTATCAAATGGCTGAATTATTAAATAACAATTGTCACGTTTTTCACCTCTTTGAAAAAGCACAAATTCAATGTACTATTCTTATTGCTTATGAAGTTTCATACTTAAAGAACTAAATTATTTGAGTTTCACTAATTTTTTCTACATTCATCGAGCAATATCAAAATAACCCCAAATAAAAATGCTGTACTTCGGTCACAAAACTAAAAAAAAATATTGCAAATGCTGTAATTTTCGTTCAATATATTACTAGCGAATTAACTCTTGGATTCTCAGTACTTGTTTTGAAAAACATTCATTGCTGTAATGAATATTTAGAATTTAGGGGAAATGTATGTAATGTCAGCCTAAGTGTCCCTAATTTGGGCCCATACATAAATTCAGCAATCGACTAAATTTTCAATAGTCCTTATGACGCGTTCATCTAGATACAATTGATAAATAGCAGATTTTTAGCGATGGGCCTAATCGGATCTAACAGGTCAACATTCATCAATGTTACCCCGTTTTACGGTATATACAAACAATGGCTTCATCATTAGTAAACTGATCAAGGCTTACAATGTCTGTTGTTATTCAGTTCGCATTTTATTTGGATTCATTTTCCGAAAGCGAAATATCATGGGCAACGCAATTTCCCAACCAAATTGTTCTTCCATTCATAGACCTTCACTGCCATATCATATGAACAGTATATTCAATTAAACTAGAAACTAATGCTTTGAATAGCCCGGATGAGAACTTTTTCTCAACCTCGTTCAGCATACGAACGACGACATGACAAGTTTTTCTAAAGCTTCATTTTCCGATCCTCTACCGCTTTGGTCGTCGCTGACAGCTCGGCTATTCTTCGAGTGATTGCCTCTTTATTGCAGAAAATTGCACACCACCGCTCTTCGGTCCCTGCATTCTGATGCACCGTTGTGCAGTGGAGATTTTAGGAAGTGAAACTTTTGCTACCATGTCACACGCGGTACTCATCATCACTGCTGCTTCTTCACCCCGGTGCCGTGCCGAGCCTCGACGGCCGACGTGACGTTTTCTGAGGTTGAAACGAAAGGAACCATGCCGCACTGAAGTGCGAATAAAAAAAAAAAAAAACGGAACGATAGTTGAAAGAAGATTTCCGGAAAATGTTTCACTTGTTTAAATATCAACCCGTACATCCGATTATTATGCAGTTTTTTGGCAGTCACAAAAGACTCAAATTGGCAAGCAAAACAAGGCGTACGAGGACGTGAGAGTTCGGGCGAGTTGAGTTGTCTTAATTTGCATCAGCTGGCGCATTGTTTTAAGCGTGAGAAAGATAACCGGTGACAAAGGGTAGCACATTGGGGTAGAATTAAGTTTTCCGTTTCGAATCCGGTGGTTTTTTGTTTCTCCGAACCATCGAATTCAAATGCAGGCTAGTGATACATTTATCGAACGCAAAATTTTGTAACAATATAATGTATGTAATCAAGGTTGCAAAGACTCATTTCAGCTAAAATAATGTTTTTCGGAATAATAAAACCAAAAGATGGTATGATGGCATGTTTTACTTGTAACTTACAAGAAGAGGTTACAAAGTATGCGTTGGAAACATAAAACCTGTAAATTTTGCTTTCTATGAGTCACAATCAGCGATTTGCTGATCGCTGAGTGAGTGAGTGGATGAGTGAGTGAGTTTGTGAAAAATCGCTGATTGTGACTCTCATGAAGTGAAATAAACAGGTTTAATATGTCAAACACATTCTTTGCAACCTCTTCTTGTATCCTACCAATTCAAAATTTGATCATGGCATCTAATTATTTCATAATTTAGAAAAACATTGTTTTAGCTGAAATGAGTCTTTGCAACCTTGTATGTAATGTACATGAAACTGAAAAGATCGAAAATAGCTAGAGCTAAGGGAGATGGCTAGTACTGTCGCATGGATGGCCCTTTGGTCATTTTCAACTTCTATTAAATTTTCACACTGCAGTACTCTTGCAGAACTATCAACCTATCCTCTTCAGAACTTTCTCTAATTATTAAATTAACTGACTAAAGCTTCATTGTGATATTTGTATAGCATTTCCAACGAACTATGAAATCAAACTTTTTTGATTTTGTGTCAATGTGTTCTTCAATATCTTCGACGTCCGCATTTGTATCAATGTGGTTTACAATACTTTTGCCCGTTTGGTGCTTGCTTTAAATGTGAAGTGGAAGTACAACTGATTCGTAAACAAACGTTTGAAAAAAATCTTTCTTGTGGTATGAAAAATGTTCTGTGCTCATCAAATATAAACTTGATTTTATGTGGGCCGCCAAATGCACAACTGAAAAAGTTAACCAGTGCTTTGTAACATGAAAAAATATTGCTCTACCCCTAATGATAAAAAAAAGTTTGGACAACATCCATGTCAATCTATCCAGTGGGACAAACTTAAATAATTTCAAATTTTATACGTGTTTTGGAATGTAGCGTACCTTCAAGGATTTTGAACGTACCTCAAAGCTTCCCGGAAAACCCGTGTCCCGCTGGATAGACATACGATTTCAGCAATGACCAAGTCGATCGACCAGATTTTTACGGAAATGTGACGTTCCAAAAGCGTACTTTACGCATCTGTTATTCATTTTTAACGTACCTCTTATTTTCACTTAAATGCTTATACTAAACTTTTTAAATCGGTTTATACATGAATTATGGGCACGGAATTAAATTCCTCAAAAAAATTTAGCACAATTTCATATAAAAAAAAACATATACTTAAGTGCATTATAGCCAATTTGAGGACCAAAAATAGTTTTTTTTATTTGCATCCCTTAAAAATATACCAATTTTGAACAAAACCGTTAATATCATGAATAATTATGGAGACGAACGGTGCTGCTTGGGAAACTTCATCATTAGAAATGCCTTGATAACTTTCCGATCGGTCCTGACCAACGTATCTAACTGGAATTCACTTTATGATAGAATTTTCCAATGATTTATATTTTTTTTTCAAATTTAATATTATATTAATTTTTTTTTTCGTTGCTTAATAAGAGAAAACCTGGTAAAATGACTAGATATCTTTCATAAATTATTCCTGAATATCACTGGAACACTTTCTGATTGGTCATGATCAACGTTATGAAGCAACTGTACACTCTAGAGGGAATTTATATCTGTAACTGTAACAAATTCGACTTTGTTTGCTAACCTGGTTAAAATGTCATATTTATTTATTTTAAAGATAAATCGTCCTGCTCAAACCTTTGTAGAGGTAAGAGGTGGGACGATCATCATAATTTTTGTTTTGTATTACCTAACTGGAATTCACTTTCTGATAGAATTTACCAGTGATTTAAATATTCCAGTTAGGTACGTTAGTCATGACCAATCATAAAGTAATCCATGGATATCCAGGAATAGTTTCTGAAAGATATCTGGTCATTTGATCAGGTTTTCTCTAACTCTTAACTCGAAAAAAAAAAGAAATTTTCAATACAATATTAATTTTTATTTAAATCACTGGTAAATTCTATCAGAAAGTGAATTCCAGTTAGATACGTTGGTCATGACCGATCAGAAAGATATCAAGGTATTTCTCAAGATGGAGTTTTTCAAGCAGCACCATTTGTCTCCATAATTATTCATGAAATTAACGGTTTTGTTCAAAATTAGTATACTTTTAAGGGATGTAAATAAAAAAAAACTAGTTTTGGTCCTTAAATTGGCTATAATCCACTTAAGTATAATGTTTTTTTATATGAAATCGGGCAATTTTTTTTTTGAGGAATTCCATTAATAATTTTTTCAAGCTTCTGCATTCATGTTCCATCAGATGTCACTGCAGCTGTTTGCGGTGTCATCTATCGGAAGCTACACACAATCTGTTTTCCTATAATTGTTCACAGAGGACACTGCAGTGCAAAACATGTATGGTACCTCTATATATGCATGTAGATTAATATTCGAAGTCCCTCCTTTTTTACACATTCTGCACACAAAATAGCTCACCCCTCACAAAATTTCCCGCCGATTTTTATCAATGGGGCGGGGCATAAAGTATCTTTTGCGGAGATTTTGTAAAAAAGGAGAGACTTCAAATGTTCAACTAAATGGATATATAGAGGTGCCAGACATGTTTTGTGGTGACAGGTAAAAGGGAAATCACAAATCGAGTGTCATCAAAATACATGGCATGTTGAGAGATTGAGCTCGTGAGAGAGAACTTTCTCTCTCAAATTTGAATTTTTTGGCTCTCTGGGTACTGGTAGTAAAGCAGGTAAACCTGTATGGGTGAAAATCATGTTTATTTAATTTTAGCTTGTTTAACAATAACTTCCAGGAAAATAATGAACGACAAAGTCCCTGAATAATTTCTTTAGGTTGTCGTTCACTTTGTTTGACCTGAATATGCACCGAAATCGAATTATTCCCACTTCCCTCAATTTCTATATTTTTATCACTTCCTACCAGCGGAACAGCGCCATCTCTGTGTGAAAATAAGAGGTACGTTAAAAATGAATTACAGATTCAAAAAGTACGCATTTGTTACGTCACATTTCCGTAAAAATCTTGTCGATCGACTTGGTCATTGCTGAAATCGTATGTCTATCCAGCGGAACACGGGTTCTCCGGGAAGCTTTGAGGTACGTTCAAAATCCTTGAAGGTACGCTATACCAACAATCAATACGAAACGAACGATTTAATATTGGCTCACTACTTGAATAGCCTATTGTTCCCAAGCAAATCGATTAACGTACCCCATTCTAGTCAAAATTCTATGTTTGTTTTGATTCGCTATGAAAGTTTGACAGATAAAGTGAGGGGTTCGTGGCTTTTCCTATGTTTCGAGGAATGCATCTATTAGCTTGGGACCGAAGATACTACCAGAGCTGAGCCAAAAAGTTGAGCTCGTTTCTTCGAGACCTTCTGGTCTTAGAGTTACCTCTATGATGGTACGCTATTGGCACATTCCAAAACACGTATTAGCTTTGAAATTCGTTAAGTTTTTCCAGATTGACGTACAAAATCCACCTGCAAATGAAAAATATGTTGCTCTCATCAGATACCTACAAACAGCTCTATCTTATTCATAAATTCTCATACGGTGAGCAGAGAACCATGATTTAAATTTCAGGTCCCGTTCACTTGGAAAAATTGCACCTTTGATAAATGGCCAATAACGGTTACCAAACGCATCCTAACCCTTGTCTTTTCTACTAACAAACGTCCAGTCATCCCGTGATACTTAAGAGGGGTCGTAAGGGTGGTTCAAATAACTTCAGTGAAATTTCAGGAACTCAATAGAAGTTCCAAGAAGTCCCGAAATAATCATGGAAGTTCAGAGATCTTTTGGGAAGTTCCATAAATATCATGGAAAATATGAAAATTATGTAAATTTTCGAAAATTTTTGAACAGCTGCAATAAAAATACATTTAAAAAACTCAGTGCTTTTTAATACAATTCCATTAATGTCAGAGCAGTTTAAAGAATTTCATCAGGAGATTTGTGAAAATTTAATCGAGGTCAAATTTTTTTAGGTAAGCTTGTAGAACTTCAGAGCAGTCCAATAAACTTTACGAAAATTGTAGGAACCTAATAGAAGTTACGAGGAGAAGTTTTATCAACACACTACTCGAATATTGGGGATGTACATTAGACTGATGCAAAATTTGAAATTTTCGCTCCACAGTGCTAAAACGGTTTGAAATCAAGTCCTGATTAGACTCCCAAAATTTAAACTCATTTGGTAAGAAACTGACTTGGCACAAACTATTCGAAGTTTATATGGAAATTACTATGGGAAAACCAAACTTTTCGTTCATTGTCTTCTACCCATTTTCCGTATTGCTTTTTCGAAAATTTCTATAACTATTCTTACGGAAATTTTTTTAAGCTGCAACTTTGCGGAATATCGTTTTTCAGCCAAATGTCAAATTAAATTGTTATTAATTGTTTAAGAGAATGATAATATTATGGTATGATCAAGCAGCTGTTCTGTGGGCAACACTGTATTCTGCAGTGTGACATAGTAGCCATGATATTTGTGCTCTATTCTTCGCACCAGAAACACCAATGTTGCCTGCTGAACAGTTGAATGAGCATAATTATAAGACATCAGTAACTTGAATCAATAACAACTTTTGTTCCTTACATTTGATTGAAAAGTGGTTTTGAACAAAGTTGTAGCTGAGAAAATTTGCTGCCGTAGCTGAGAAAATCGCTGCTATCATTTTTAAAAGCATAGTGATGTCGTGAATTGTTAGATAAGTTTTCCCATAGTAATTCCCATATAAATTTGAAATGGTTTGTGCCAACTCAGTTTCTTACTAAAGTAGTTCAAATTTTGGGAGGCTAAGCAAGATCCAATTTGAAACCGTTTAAGCACTGTGGAGCTTTCAAAATTTCAAATTTTGCATCAGTCTAATGTACATAAAACTTCTGCAATACTTCAAGAGTTTTTACTCAAAGGAGTTTTGGAAAATTCAAAGCGGTTTTTTCAACGTCAGCGAAGGTGCAGGAATTTAAAAAAATTCTGACAACTTCACAGAACTTGAGGAAAATTGTGGGAACCTTAAACAAAGTTCCAAGAGCTTGAGGAAGCTTACCGATCTTTAGGACAGTTCTGAAAACTCCAAGGAAATTTCAAGAACTTAAGAAAAGTTATGACTTTTGGTATGGTTTAACGACCTGTAAGGATGAGTTGAGCATTTAGAAAACTTTAGCAGTATCAGGAATTTAACAGAAGACCATGGAACTAAAGGGAAGTTTTAAGTTATTCTGGAAAGTTCCATAAATTCAAGGATGATTTCCAGAACATTAGGCAAGACACGAATGCATCAGCAGATGTAAAGTGTCGGTAATAAACAACTACAACAACAAAAACAACAAAAATAACAACAACAACAAAACAACAACAACAACAACAACAACAACAACAACAACAACAACAACAACAATAACAACAAAACAACAACAATAACAACAACAAAGTACATTAGGCAAAGTCCAAAAACTTCAGGGAAGTCCAGATAAGTTCAGGGAAGTTTAGAGATTTTGAAAAAAAAAGTCCAAAAAGTCCAAATCTTTGAGGTATTTACAATAACTTCAGGGAAGGTCCGTAGTAAATAGATCTAGAACAAATGTGTTCCTATTAATTTCTAGATCTTCAGTGACAATGTGGAGCCTTGTAAACTATTCGATTAAGGTTTTAAAGAAAATTAACCCTTGAGAAGTCTTGATAATATCAGGGAAGTCCAAAAAACTCCAAAGCAGTTAAGAAAACTTCAGTAATTATTAGCGAACTTTACAGAAGTTCCGTGAATTTCTGGGAACTACAGATCACTTCCAAGAATTCCAGAACGTGTGGGAACGTCAGAGAGGATTAATGAATATTAGGAAAATCACGGCAAGTTAAGAAAAGCTCCGAGAACATCTAGTTAATTTTGGGACCTTCAGGAAAATCCAAAGAAGTTCAAACAAATTTGGAGATTTTAAAAGAAATAACGTAAGTATACTTCAGGGAAGATCAAAGAATTTCAAAACAATCCCATTAGTCTTAGGGAAACAGTGGGAAATATTGAGAAGTGTTTTGGAATTCATGTATGACCAGGGGATTTCTGAAATTCCAGAGAATGTTTAAGAAGTTCAGAGAACTTCAGGGAAGTTGAAATAATATCATAAAAATCCAGATAGCATCGAAAAGTCGATGAAAATTCTAAAAAGCTTGAAAATCTTTTTGAAATGTTTTCAATGCAATGTGTAGAGGTAAGTGTGACTGTTTTCTCACCCCAATGGGTCTGGGTTTAATCCCAGCCGAAGTCGGTGGGAGTTTTCTGAGGCATAAACATCTTTGGTCACGTCTTCCTTCGGAAGGGAAGTAAAGCCTTTGGTCCCGGCTCATGTGTGTTGAATTGGTACGATATTCTACGCAGGTGTGGAAGCTGCCTTCCTGCATTCGATTGCCGTCAATGGATTGTAACCTATGTCCGGTGGTGATTGGCCTTAGACTACGGAACAGAGACCGACGTTAAATAAAGGAATTGTGTTCTACTCCATATAGATCCACCTTTATCCAGTTCACAACTGTTTTGAGAACAAGTCTAAAGGTACAATCTGCATTAAGAGGCAACAAACCATCATCGATTCGTTTCTTCGTGTTTGCTAGGCAAATTGGACCTTTTGCAGTGTTCGATTGAACATTCAACCGTTCCGTGTGCCAATGAAGCGTACAATTGGTGGGGGCTAGGGGGAAGCCGAACCCTGACTAAATACCACCCAACATTATCGGAAAATACCACTTCAAAGGACCGCCGAACAAATTGCATTACCATTTGAAAATCTCGCATATCACCTCGGCTCAATCATTGCATGACTGCAACCGCACATTTTGCATACACACGTCAATTTAATAACAAAACGACCTCTATCGAGTCGGGGTGCTATGCTGTCGACAGGGATTATCATTTATTGGCCAGCTACAACCGCAGGCCGGTGCACAACATGATTGTTTCCTCTCCCTCCCCGCCAGGACAATGCCCCCAAATGGCAGCACATGTTAAAGGTCAATCAATCCCCGATGGTCATAAAGCATTTTGTCATGCTCGTGTTCGTGCTCGTGCCGTCGTCGTCGTCGTCGTCATTCTACTATGCCTGTTGTTGTTTAGTTTTCCGTTGCTTTCCTGTGGCTCTGTGATGGCGCGCTTTCTAATGATTAATGTTGCATAATTCCCGGTAAATTAATTCCAGATTGCGATAAAGGATGAAAATGAGGGGCTCTAGCGTCGAAAAGGGTTGAACGGTTGATGTATGGTCTGCCCGAGAAGAAGGATTCCTGTGAAGTGTGTGAAAGGAAAAGGTCTCAGTGATTGATTCAATTGGCTGTCGGATGGTATTAAAGTTTCAGTGGAGACTAATTTGACATGGAAAGCTGATGTGTGAACTTAGAAAATTGATTCCATCAGTTACAGTGAATGAAGGCATGTTGGAGGTAGGAGTTTGATTGCGCCAATGAAATCGGAAAGTCATAATGCAATTTGAATAATTTCACCCAGTCAGTTTGAATAATACGTCATCCTTAATGTATTATGTAAATAGTACCGTCTGTGAAAGTTAGTCTTTTGCCAACAAAATCAATTTAACACTGCGATAGGATTTTCAACTGCTCGGATGCTGTGTGGGGTGGTGTCCAATTGTCACCACGCTCTGCCTTGGAGAATGCTAATAAGTGAGCTCCGAATGCGATTCAAAACGACAAAGTACTCTCCGGGGTGAACCAATGGATAGGGGGAACAACATCATTGCCAAACATAATACCAACAAGAATGTGCTGCCGTTGTTGTTTGGTTGCACGACGACAAACAATTTCCCTTCACTGGTACTGTTGTTGCTCTGCTGCCTGGCAAAATGGAATCCACCGAGAATCTGCGGGGCTACGTGACAGTCAACGGATATGTAGCTATTGCTCTGCCACCCGCTCCTTGATCAACGTCTGCAACACTGCTTTTCACTGTGCGTGGAAACTGATGGCAGTGTTTAGCAATGCTCGATAAACATAAACACAGCAACGTGTATAGCAACAATTGTGTGCGAGTTCGAGTGAGACATTGAACTTGCAGTGTGTATATTTTTGAATCGAGCTTAACAGAGACATTGTTGGTTGCAGCAGCTCCTAACATGTGCGGCAGATGCCATGCCATGACTTGGCAGTTATCCTGTGGTAATGTTAGATGTTATGATAGATGAAAGTTCAGTGGAGTAAGCATATTAACTGCTACATTTAACCCTACCCAGTACTCAATACGATGATGTCGTTTTGTTTGCCTTTCGAATATGTCTGCTGAATTAGTAGATTCTTTTCTTATCCTGCAAGTAGGTATATTTAATAATTGAGTGAAAGCCCCGAATTTTTCGTAGAAACTTCATTGTTTTATTAATATATGGTTGGCAATTTATATTTATATAAATATAAATACTTTTTCTGGAAACTAGTATGCGGAGGTGAGGCAGAGGGAAATTCGGGTGTTTTCACCACTACGCATATGGATAATCTCCTTAGATCATAAAGTTTTTATTTAAACCAATCATATTTAGCATCTCATCTCTACTTGTTAATGGCATCCAGTTAGTGTTTGGTACTGCTTTTGACTGCAATCACCACCAAAAGCTGAGTCGCCTTCGATCGTATGGGCTGGAAATCGAAGATTTATCAGAAATCTCCATACCGCAAACTATAGATACTATAGATTCCATAGATAGACCACCCGCACCGGTGCATTGCTATTCAGGCTGCTACTTTGACAAATTTCGCCGTTGCTATTTTAGTTAGCAACCAGATTTCGCACTGGTCGTTGCTATCACGAGTGTCAGTTTATGTTTTTGGCTTTTGCACCGGTAGTTGTTAAACCTATCGTCGAACTTCAAGCTAAAACTGATCACAGGGCTTCGTGATTATTATTTTTTCTATAATATTGGTATACTTTACCATGAAGATTGAAGATACAACTTGACCCAGGGGTCAAGAAACGGTCCCCGGAAGATCCAAAAGATCCGCAATTGATATTCATCAAAATTATCCTATAGCTCAGCGATTTTTTTGAAATCACTTGTTGTTATACTTCATTCAAAAATTTGAATCTGAGATGCGTGCGCAAATTTCAAGATGCGCAATGTGGCCCCAGCA
This sequence comes from Ochlerotatus camptorhynchus, assembly GCF_037179485.1. Classification (NCBI taxonomy): domain Eukaryota; kingdom Metazoa; phylum Arthropoda; class Insecta; order Diptera; family Culicidae; genus Ochlerotatus; species Ochlerotatus camptorhynchus. Next base: position 1,442,759 of record NW_027040794.1, on the reverse strand, counting down.
TGCGAACTTTCCGCGCAGATTAGATCTTTTTCATTGCTGCTGGGCTTAAATTCCAAACAATGAATAAAATTGCACTAAAATGATGCCATTGCTGATGATGGGGATGAGGGCTCTAAAACTGGTCATAAATTTACTATGTTATTTATGGATGGTCCCTGGGGTCCTTTTTACGAATTATTAGCTTATATGGATAGTCCGAATCTCCTGTATGACAAGTTTTTGGCAAGAAGAATGCTCATACAGTTCCTAGATTCAAATTCGTTAATAAAGCATCAGCGCTTTAGAATCTTTTCTACGAATTGACCACCGATGTTCCGGATCTTTTGGAGGACAGTCCCATGGCCACCAGAGTGCACATCCTGGTCTCAAATTCAAATTCATCCATGCAGCATCTTAACAAGTTGTTTCAAAAAATCGTGGAGCTGCAGATGCTTTTTTACGAATTGACCAGTAGACTGAGGTCCACATTTCGGTTTCAGATTTAGCGAACTCGAATATGCATCGGTTTGAATATTTTTCACTCTCATTGGAAGATGCGTGGTTACGCATGTTTCGAGCCACCCTCCATAAGATGTTCATAGAGGTTTCGTGAGAGTCCGTCGATTTTTTGCTTTGACTAATTGTTTCAGCTTTGTCTCAAGCATTGAATATTCCCCAAAGTATGTGGAGGATTTGTGTCAACGAAAAGCTTTGAAAGCTTCAGCTTTTTCTACATACAATTTTGTGCATTCGTCCCATCCAGGTGTAGCTGGTCTTCTTTTGAAGGGTGCACTTGGAACTTTTCTTAATTATACTTTCAGTGAGCTTTTGTATATCAAATCGGCAAGGAATCGATATTCTTCCAATGGTGGAGGCGTATCTATTGATTCGGCACCGATTTTCACCGCTGGTGCATATTTCTGCCAGTCGATGTTCCTTGAAAGATGGAACTCAAGATGGTTCTGCAGATTGAGGGCCACACTAAATAGAAATTATGATTGGCAAATAATCGCAACCATGACGATCAATCACAACAAAGCTAGGCCGAGACGGAGGTTATGCTAAAGGGTGTCCACGATGAAATTGCCACACTATGAAATTGCTCTAACTTTTTAACCGTTGGGTAGAATTTAATGAAAATTTGGGTGGATTTAGTTCAAGTTTTAAAGTCCTGTGATCAAAACTCGCGGAAATGGAGTCGAAAGAACAGCTCGTGCGTGATAAAATCTTGCGCATTCATCACGAGAACAAGGATCTCTCGCATCGTTCCATCGCTAAAACGTTGGGAATCGCGAATTCCACGGTGTCGCGAGTGATTAAGCGGTTCGAGGAACGGTTGACCACCGATCGGAAGCCCAGAAGTGAAGGAAAAAGTATTCCGTACAACACCAAAAATCACAACCGCGTAGTTGGGGCCTTCAACCGAAATCCGAACGCCTCCGTTAGAGATGTGGCTAAGAAGCTGCACCTAAGCCGAAGTTTTGTCCAGAAGGCCAAAACTAAGGCTGGGCTTCGAACGTTCAAGGTACAAAAGGCCCCTAATCGCGACGAGAAGCAGAACAAGTCCGCCAAAACCCGTGCCAGGAAGTTGTACCTCAACATGCTGACGAAAGTTGAATGCTGCATCATGGACGACGAAACATATGTGAAGGCCGACTTCAAACAGATCCCCGGCAACCTGTTTTTCACGGCCAAGGATAAGTTCAGCGTTCCGGAGCATGTCCGCACTCAGAAGATGTCCAAATTTGCCAAGAAATTCCTGGTTTGGCAAGCCATCTGCACGTGCGGGAAGCGGAGTGCACCTTTCGTGACCCAGGACACGATGAACGGACAGGTGTACATAAAAGAGTGCCTCCAGAAGCGGCTGCTTCCTCTCCTGAAGGCCCACAACGTCCCAACAATCTTCTGGCCGGATTTGGCCTCATGCCACTACTCCAAGGACGTGCTGAAGTGGTATGCGGACAATAAGGTCAATTTCGTGCCGAAAATGTTCAACCCTCCCAACACTCCGGAGCTCCGCCCCATCGAGAAGTACTGGGCGATTATGAAGCAGCACCTTCTTAAACGACCTAAGGTAGAGAAGACAGTCGAGGAACTGAAGAAAGTATGGGTTTACATGCAAAAAACGGTTGATTCACAGGTTGTGCAGAATCTTATGGCCGGGGTTTAGGCCAAGGTGCGGGCATTTGCGTATGGACTGTAAATAAAATACGAGTAAAATGGTAAAATGAAGTTTAATAGTTATTTCTCAATCCCTGAAAATTTGATGGCAATCGGATGAAAACTCGAATTTTGCGAATCAATTTTGTGTGTGGCAATTTCATCGTGGACACCCTTTATACGTGTCGTTTCACCAGTATTCAAAATAGTTAAATCGTTACATCTTATAGATCGCCGCATCCAGGAGTTTATGTCACACAGAATTAATACTGGGATGGAAGATTCGAAACAAGATTCCAAAGTTGACTCCGGCTAATGGAGGTTCTTGGTGGAACGTATACTGAATCTATACAAAGATCTTTGTTATCCACATTTATTTGGCAGGCGACAATTTCAACGCCTGATAGAGTTGGCAGGGAAATTTTGTAAAAAGGGTAGCACTAGTTTTCACTACAACTCCTATGTATGAATGTTCATTGCAAGACAGCCTATATTACATGATATAAGCCATAGACTGTACGGGGTATAAAAGTACTCCTCCATACAGAATATGAGGAATTCCAAACGACCTTCCAACCCCTGGTTTAATGCAGTCGTTTCAAATGGACACATGAGTAATTTTCATCCAGAAATATCAAGTTGCTCGAAATATTTAATAAATCACCCCACCATCGCTACTGGAGATCGCCCTTAAACGCTCGAATGGATATCAAACTGGTAAAGTTACTTTTTTTTTAAAGTGCAAACCCGACCTACTTGGTGTCAGGCAACAAGACGTATACAATTTTCCGGAGGAAACCGATCCCCAGGGACTCGTCTTCTGCTTTTTTCTGGCATCATCATCATGCCGCGTGCGACGCAATCGTTTTTCTCTGTTGCGTGCCGCGTCCTCGTAGCGTTTGACTGTCTCTTGTGTGTGTCGTGCCACTTGCCTGTCGGCCTGTCTGCCTGCTTTGCGACTCGAATCAGCCAACTTTGCCTTGGTAGGGAGATAATTTAATCGACAATGAACAAGTTTGCTATTAAATCCTTCGATTGCTCCGAAAATTAGCAAGCATGAAAGAATGAAGGGAAAAACATTCTGCGCCAAAGGAGGCTAAGAAAAACAACCCCTCCGTCTTCGCCGGTAGCTAGCTAGCGGATTCTAAATCTTGTGCCTCGAGTACTTTGTCGCACCCGGAGACAGTCGACACAGTCGAAAAGTTTTGCCATTCCCTGATTATGCTAATTTCCAGTTCAGTGCCACTCAGGAGACACTAGAGCTGAGGGAAGGGCAGGAGAAGGGGAGGACAAGTGAGCGAGACAAGTGATGGGAAAGTCTATTCGTGTTGCCGCATCGCCTAGTGGTGCATTTTGTGGTGTTTCTTGTAGGTGAAAGGGTACAAGAAATCTAGATAAACATTTCAAATGGTCCTATCTGCTTTGATCGATTCTCTTCATCGACTTTCTCTTTCGTCAATAACTCAACTGCAAAACCTTTCCCTGTTGTGTTTGACGTTTTGGACGCTAGATATGAACCTCCTTTATCAAACTATGTGGTACAATTAGCGCGAAATCTGTTTGCATAGCAGTGGTTATGAAAAGAGAAAGTCGATGAAGAGAATCGATCAAAGCAGATAGGACCATTTGAAATGTTCATCGAGAAATGTGAAAAAAGTAATCTTAGTTAAGTTAAAAATCCTTCATTATGTTGGGTTCCGGTGGTGCTAGAGCTATAAGACCTTTCCAATAATTCAATTTATATATTCTCCATAGAAGCATTGTCAACAATCTGTGTATGCTGTGCGCATATCATTGTCCTAATGGAACATATAACCACTTTAGGAAGATTCGCCCCCGTCACACAAGTTTTGACCAAAACAAGGCATCACATACGCTTTCTATTCACGGTTTCCCTATTATATACAGCCAACAAGTCTGTTGTCACTTCCAGCCAAGCGCTAAACAATAGCCTTAGTTTAAGTGATAACAGCTCGTTGTTGGTTTGGTTCATTTCCCCAAACCCAAACCACTTTTGGAGTACCGTAAAACGGGGTAGCTTTGATAGTAGAATATAATGATTTAATTTATTCTCTGTACTTTTTCCGAATTGGAAACATTGGTTCCACATTGTACCTTATACACCGTTCACATAACAGCATATATCACGTGATATACACTGTCTTGCAATGAGCACTCATACATCTAGTATTCACTGGAAATCCTACACACTTAGAAAAATTCATGTAAATTTAGGTGCTTTGAGAGTAACATATACGAGCGTAAATTTTGACATAAAATTGAGTCATAATGGATGTGAACTTCAGCTCAATCAAACGTACTTTTCGTCGAGTAATGAACTTTTCAGTCGCGGAGCACTTAATTTTACATGACATGTTTGTTTACGTCTCGTCCTTTCTGTCAAAGATGGATTCCGTCACGTGTAAAATTAGGTATTTCTAAGAGTGTATGTATGAGTGCTCATCCCGGTTCATGGCCAGGTTTCAATGTGTCCTCGAAGCTATCTTCTTCACCAAACTTCGGATGGCGTTTTGGACTGCTCCGATACTTAGGGTAGAGCGCTACTTCGTCGTAATCGCTTATTTCCGTTCTATCGATCAGAAAAGATCAATAATATCAATGAGACCACCGTGTACAAATCAATAATAGGTTTGTTCCAATGCGTTAGTACATTAGCTACAACATAAATCCTATTAGAGCGCATTGTATGAATATTTATGCTCATTGTTCTCAAAACGAAAGAAGCGCTCCTAGTGAATCCCCTTTTTCTACGTTTATCCTTAGGACGAAGAAAATCTAATGGCGTTTCTATGCTTTAGGACGGAATTGAAGCAGTATTAGATTTTAAACCATATCTCAACAATTTGTGGCTCTTTATCAAATGGAATGGTACGTATGGAAAGGTGATTAAATTTAAAAGTCATCTTTGACAGAAATATTCCATATTCCAATGGGCGATTACGACGAAGTAGCGCTCTACCCTATAAGTACTAACTTCTGAATATTGCATTGCATAAAAACCTGCATGATCGACTTCACTAATATTTATTCTAACAAATATACGAAACATGCAATTTTAAAACTAAATACCTGCATTACAGAAACATTCGATATGATTGGCTTGAGAGTTATTTGTTGGGGTGCCAAAAATTTGGTTGTAAAAATATTCAGGTTTATCTAATCTAACACCAACACAGCCAGTTCTTGAAAGCATCCAGAAAAAATGATTTATAGACCTACATCAATTTTCTTGTCTATTTGATATATGTTTCACATCGAAGATGCGTCACGCATATCAAAACGGCCAGGCCTACTGTGCCGCATTTAAGGGGCAAGATAATTCAGAAAACATCGGGCCTGTTTAAATCGAAGATTTCAACACGATGCTTCAAAAACCAATAAATGGAAGAAACGTGGACATCTCGTACCGTACGTTCCGATTTTGGTTGGTCGTTGGAAGCATCAAAGCTAGCATGAGCACTAACTCTTGTCCTAGCCTTTTATGACTTATGGCTATAGCGCCATTATTCGCTTTCTGAAAAGAGAAGAGAGAAAGGAAAAGGAGAAGGACAAAAGAAAAAGGATTATGCACAGAAAAAATACTGAATTTTATCTATTGCCTAAAATCTCCCTTCGTTTAATTTTGAGCTATACATGGCATAAACAGCGAAATCGTTTACAAGCTTGCATACAATATTGCTAATTTATGCGATATTGCGCTTAAATTTACACGAAATATCGCGTAAATTTTTGCAAAATCTAGCGTTAATTTTATGTGCGCTATATCTCGCAGAAATTTACATGAATTTTTCGAACGGTGTATGAAATCTATGAACATAAACAATATTTTTGATTTGAAATATACAATATAGAAATGCATAACAGTGGTGGTCACTACCCGAGTCTTGTCACTATTATCAAGTTATAAAAAGTAACAAGGAATAAAATGTTATCCTTTGATAATTGGAAAATCCTGATTCCCTAGTTTAAATTTGTTTGTGCTAGGGTTTGGTGGTAGATCTTATCACAGTAACGCACCACAAAAAGGTGATCTCCCAACGTTACTGGTTTGAAAAGATAAAAATTTACCAAATGGAACGAACTCACCAAGTTTAGCTACTTGACATGTTAAATGGAGTTTAGATCCTGCTTCATGACAAAGACCAATCAAACGGATGACGGAGTTTGACGTAAAAGTCCATCTTCCATCCAAACAACGGGGGAACAAAAGGGACCTCTCATACCACGGCGCAATGCGAAGAGCCCTTCTACCACTACCACTACATCATTTCGGTGCTCACACTCTAATTCAATTGGCGTTGACGGCACCTTCGAAAAACCGTGTCTTCTAACAATTTTAAATAAATTCATCTCACTGCGTCCTAGCAAGAAGTACGGTTCCATTGTTTTGGAAGTTTTCTCGGTATTCGCTTGATATAAATTATCAGTTTTTTTCTCACTAAGTGACTCCTGGCATAGTTCCCGGTAAATTGATCGAAAAGTGAGTTTTTTTAGTAGAAAGTGTCATTTTCGGAACGATTAATCCGTGCTATTGGTAATTCGCAAACCAATTTGGGCATCATCGTTGCGTGGTCACGCATACGCGCTCACACATACCCGCTCACGTATCATCATCATCGAGTGTAAGCACCCGTTTCTACATCTACATCGTTCATCAATCATCGTGCGCCTGTGTGCGCTGAGTACCGAGCCTCGATCAAGTGCACCACAACGAAGGTCATCCACGCAGCGCGTCTCTTCCAGCCATCTGTGTAAACGCCTACACATATAACGCTCGGTGGTAGTAGTATAGGATTATCAGATAAGTTTTTGTTTTTTTCTTGTTTCTTTTCCTCCCCCATTAGTTAAATTTTCATTTTGTATTTCTGTGTTTGTAGTGTTTTCTGTGTATTGTGTCTGTGCGTTCAGTGGGAGAGCGTTTTGCGCTCCCACTAGTTGAACAAAATGGATGTTTTGTCAGAAGACGACATGGATGACCATTCATCTCAAAAAATTATGATGTCATCCATGGTTCGTCGTCTCAGTCTGTCAATGGGCAGGCTGAGAAAAGCTCCAGATTGCGGGCCTACCCGAATGACTCGACTGGCCCATGGGTTGTCTAATTTCAGCCCAAAAACAAACCCTTGAATGTTGTTCAGATATCTGATGATCTGACAAAGCGATTCTCTGCCGTGACCGAAATAACGAAGGTTAGGCACAACAAACTTCGTGTGACCGTCGCTAACCTGAAACAAGCCAATGAAATTGCTGTTTCCCAGTTTTTCACACTGGAATATAGGGTGTACATTCCAGCCTCTGATGTGGACATCGAAGGCGTGGTCACTGAGGCGAGCCTGAACCCCGAGATACTGGAGAAGCAAGCGGTTGGCCGATTCAAGAACCCCTTGCTTCCTCCGGTAAAGATACTGGCCGTTCATAGAATGAAGTCAGTATCGCTCAGCGAGGGTAAAAAGAGTTTTACCCCCACAGACTCGTTTCGGGTGACTTCTCCCTACATCGAGCTGGGAAAACTTCGTCACTGCAACGGAACTCCTCCTCATGCTCTCTCGTCATGCCCGGCGTACAAACAACTCGGGGACAAAATGAAACGCTCCCTTAAGGAACGTTCCAGGCGGTCTTTTGCAGAAATGCTTAAGACAGCCACGCCATCGACCAATGACAAAAATCCCTTTTCTCTTTTGTCAGATGACGAGACTGACTCTGACTTGGCTGAGGAGGGAACTTCTTTCAGTTTTCCGGAAGGTTCTGCACGGAAACGAAAGCGCATCCGTTCGCGGATTGTTGCAAATAAAGAACCCCAAATCAGCTTGCCCAAATCAAGGAGTGGTGGAAAAAAGGAGACTTCTACTCCTCCTGGATTCCGCAGAACTGACTATACCCAGGATTTTCCACCTCTTCCGGGGACATCCAAAACCCCTGATGCCCCAATTTTAAGAACAGAAACCCCTTCTTCATCTGGGCTGTTCTCAAATACCTCAACATTTCTGATCCTCTGAAAAGCATTGTCCTCACATTGCTTTCCACTGTGAAATCCTTCTTGAAGACTTCAAAATGGCCCCTTCTTGCAGCTATCATCTCCTTCGATGGATAATTTTCCAAACGAGGTCGGGGATTTGATCACTGTTCTACAGTGGAATTGTCGAAGTCTTATTCCGAAATTAGATTCGTTCAAGTATTTAGTCCATAACAATAATTGCGATGCATTTGCCCTCTGTGAAACATGGCTCTCTTCAGAAATTGATCTCCCTTTTTATGATTTTAACATTATTCGATTGGATCGTGAGGATTCACGTAAAGGAGGGGTACTTTTGGGGATCAAAAAGTGCCATTCCTTCTATAGAGTGAATCTTCCCGAATTCCCCGGTATTGAAGTTGTCGCATGTCAGGCTACCATTAAAGGTAAGAGTCTTTGTATTGCTTCTGTATATATTGCTCCTAGAGTCTCTGTTAATCGCAAACAACTTTTCGAGATTTTAACTCCCACGGTACAGGCTGGGGGGAGCTGTACGATGATAACCGTTCTACTTTGATTTATGATCTCTGCGACAACTTCAACATGACAATACTTTACTTTAAGGATATTAACCTTAGATTGTAAGTTTGATTAACCTTGTGTTTAGTTTGTATGTTGTGCGTGTGACGGTTTTTTTTCAATGTTTGTTTTCAAGATGAATAGAAATAATTTCATGCTTTAGGATTAATTAAATAGTTGTATCGTAAACCACATTTCAAACCTCCTTCTTCCCTTTTCCCATCAAAAAAATTGTAAATCTTCACTAACCTCGAGACAACCGCGAGTACTCGGTCCAGTTCCTTTAACTTTAAATTTAAGACAGTAATAATGTATAACGCAAAGGAAAATTCGGCTCTGTAAAGTTTATTCGATTAAGCCTGTAAAAATAAAGTAATTATAAAAAAATTTAAATAGAGCGATTACATTCGCAAAAATCACCATCTTAGCGCCCCTCGATGGAACTTTGTATGGGAGCGAGCTGTCAATTTGATAGTTGAGTGTCAAACAGTGAAGTTATTATCATGCATTAAATGCATTAAATCTTGAGATAAAAGTCTGGGGGATCGAAAAAAATATCGTTGTGTTCAGAAAACAATGCTCTTTCAGATGATGTATAAAAACAGATAATGTTTTTCTTTCAATTTGGCATTGTCTAAAGGAATCTTTATCAGCTTTTCAAAAACCACATCCCTTTGTTTCGGAAACTTACGAAAGTTAGTGCAAAATTATGTTTTTTGATATCAAGTCAAATGAAAAAAAAAAAAAAAAAAACATTATAATAATAATACATAACAATACAATCGTGGCATCGAATAAGGCTATGACCATCGGTAATTAAATTGTAATCAAATAACACTCAATTATGTTTTTACGCTATTTTATTTTTTATTTTGCCCTTATGCAGGATGGGTACACATATTTTAGTTCCATCATATTATTCTTGGTTTTTTTATGTTTTGAAACATGTTGCATTACATATGGTAGCAATTTGAGATTACACGATTAAAAATAGAGACGATAAAAAAATCGCGTTGCAGAATTGAGTGTAATACAATAAAAATGTCTCATGCTGAATTTTAATTCAAAACACATTTTAATCATTTCCTTGAGAGTAACCGTTCTCGAATTTAGTCAAGTTGGTTGAAAATGGTTCTTAGCCTTCACAGTTGAAAAAAGTAATGTGAATTTCTATCACTATGTTGCATATAAAAGGAGCGTCATGTATCATACAAGTTAACATTCAAAATATTGTTTGCCACATTTCTTGCAAGTGGCATTATGGAAGAAATAATTATGGAAGAAAAATACTTGAAATTATCATATAAGAGATAACTGAAACCAGCTTTAGTCCGGGAATTAGAAGGTGCTAGCTCTACTGTTGATCCAGAAACCCATTTTAAAATGTTTGATAATTCATACCAATTCCGAAGTCACTTTCAGAAGCCATAAGCTCCACGTGTCTGCAGTTCCGATATCATATGGCTAATGGAACTGCAAGCAAACCTTCAGATTCAGATCAATTCTTTGAATCCAGCGCGTATTTAATAAAGCATGACGTAAAACACGATTGGGAATATCCATTGTCAGTAAAATAATATGAAAAGATCTCACCAAATTATGTGTCTATAGATCCTGTCTTAAGACATTATTGTCGTCCTTCTCTTCTTGCTTGTAGATGCTTTTTTTCGCAGCTGCACAAATCAAAAGTTCTATTCAAAGGCACTGATTTCCTACTGTATAACTTTAGATATTTATAAAAAAAAAATGCAAAAATATTTGAAAAAAGCGACAGAAGTCAACGAAAAAACAGCGACCGAAAAAAACACAATTCCATCCGCGAGCACAGCACACTGCGATCCTCGTTGTAAAAATATTCAGGTTTACCGGTAAAAAGTGATCAATTTGCCCCCATTTCACGGCATCATCCCAATTTCATTTCCAAATTTGGCATTGGATAAGCTCTGTACAGATTCAACAAAAAGGGGGATCCGCCGGTAACCCCTTAACTCGTGCCGCTATCAGCACCACCCTAAAGTACAATTTACGTGCGACCTCCAGTTCCACTTTCAGTTTATGCAAGCTAACAAAACTGAGTTAGGCGGAAGGTGTAATTAATAATGAAAATATTTATACCGGGAAATATCACACATAATAAATTAAGTGAACTGTTCTAGAGCTGGCAGCGCGCAAACACAACGATGATGATGACTAGCTGTGTACTGGTTCGTGTTGGTTGGTATTCATGGTGGGTGGGCATTCCGGCAGCTAAATGTCACAAGGTGCGAGGAACTAAGGGGTAGTCGAGTAGGTTCATACTATGCTCCTTAGGTGGTACCGTAAAACGGGGTAAATCGGAACACCCCTCGGTCAAGGGGCGCATTTTCCATTTTTCGTGATTCTTTAGAGAGCACTACTTTCTTTTGTTCACATCTCCGGAACGAATGAAGCGACAAATTGCATTACGTATTGTTTAATAAGGACAAAAGGATAATAAGGAATCTAAATCTGTAACATTTGCTTCTGTATAGTTTTGCCAAATATTTTTTTATTTACGTTTGAAAACTTTAAATGCAGTTTTCTCTTAATACATGTCGTTTAATTTTTACTTTAAGGACACCGTCGTGTTTTCTATCTTTTTTTTACATAAGAAACACTTAACGACAAAAAGTTATTTGCGTAGATCTTGAGATATTGTATTTCGAATAAACAAAAAACATAAGCTCTTTATTTGATCCAAATTCAAATTAAATTACATTTCATTTTAACCTTTTTTTTTCAATATAGCAATCAAACCTTCATGCCAAACACTGCCGAATGCTTTTTCTATGTCTAGAAGAGCAACTCCATTTGACTAGCCTTCAGATTTGTTTGAACGAAATAAATTGGTAACTCTTAAGAGTTGATGAGTAGTTAAATGCCCATGGTGAAATCCAAACAGCTCATCTGCAAAAATTTAGTTCGTATTGATGTGTAGCATCGTTCTATTTAAAATTATCTTTTCAAAAAGTTTACTTATTGAAGAAAGCAAACTTATTGGACGGTAGCTAGAAGCATCAGCTGGATTTTTATCCGGCTTCAAAATTGGAACAGCTTTTGCAATTTTCCATTTATCAGGAAAGTATGCTAAATGGATCTGTTAAATAATTTTACCAAGAAAGACAAGGTACTCTCTGGGAGATTTTTGATGAGGATATAGAAAATTCCATCATCACCTGGAGCTTTCATATTTTGAAACTTTTGACAAAGGACCACGTCTTTTATTTCTATGTATCCCCACTTATGAAACAAAATTATGAAAGATTTTGAACATTAATAACTCAGCTGCAGCTGGACAATTTCAATAATTTTATCACAAATCGATCAGAATCCTTTCTACGCATCTATAGCATTGCTTTTGACTGATGATTTTTTAACGTTAAGCTATTTAAAAAGTGGTAATATCAAGCATTGTCCAATGTACAAATAAAAAGTGATAATTTTATCACTGATTTCATGGAATAAACGTTCTTCCCAAACCCAGTCCTCACTTGGTTGCACATCATTCTGATTTAACTTGAAAAGATATAAAAGAGCACTGCTGTAAGGCATTAGCTAATTTTTGCTTCGGACGGCTTGGTGGTCAGCAATGGATGTCCTCTTCAATAAAACGACCCTTTTCAGGACCATCAAGCTTATAACAGTAAAGAGTTGGAATAGAAATTATATGTGCGATAAACGACCAAACAAAATACTCTCCAGAGTTGTAATCTTGTAACCAAACTTAAAAGCAGTGGTGCAATTTATTTTTATTGATTCTCTTCATCAACTTTCTCTTTGGAAAAAAATACTACAAATTTGGTACGCCTCCAATTCAAAACCGGAAAGAGTTGAGATAATAGCTGATTGATCAATTAAAAGAACTAAAAGCTCTCCACATTTATTCCGTCAACTAGCGGTCCTACGTCAAGCTTCTGTTCATGCCCCTAGACACAGACCCTTCTACTTTTTTAGTTATAGACCTTACTTGGTCCAAATCAGTCCCCCAGGAATCATCAAACATATTTTCCCGAGAGAAAATATTCAGATAATCCCGAGCAACCTGATTCTCAATAGGACTAGTTGCTGAGCTTTTTCCAAATTTGGAATCAAAATTTTACCACCTTCTTTAAGCGCTGGAATAGGCTTTTGTAGTTTTTTTTTTCAAATTTTTTGTGAGTTTCCAAAAGGGTTTGGAACTCGGGTCTAATTTTAATACATTACTTTCAAAAGTTTTGTTCCTCAGGGCAGAGAATCGCTTTTTAATTTGGTTTTGAAAATCCCGCTAGATAACTTTCATGACAGAATCGCGTGTTCTTTGATATTGTCTCCTGCGGACATTTTTAAGACGGATCAAGAGCTGAAGATCGTCGTCTATTATAATTGAATCGAATTTAACCTCGCATTTTGGTACTGAGGCAGCTCTTACTTCAACTATAGAAGTAGTCAGAGATTCAGGAGCATATTAATTTCATCTTTGGTTTGCAAAGGAATGTTTGGATTGAAATTATATTCTAAAAATGTTCGATATTGCTCCCAATCAGCTCTATGGTAATTGAAAGTAGAGCTGTTGGGATTACAAATTATTTCTGGGGATATTTCAAAAGTTACTGGAAGGTGGTCAGAACCGAAGTCAGCATGGGTAACCAATTGGCTACAAAGTTGACATGAATCAGTTAAGACCAAATCAATAGTTAAGGGATTTCTTGCAGAAGAAAAGCATGTTGGGCTGTGTTGGATAGCCGGCTTACCTCCTTCGATGTGTAGTGGCAGTGGAGCATCCGTGCCGACTCCAACACTGTTTGGGGACTCTGTTGTTGTTGGTGTTTCTTTTGGGGTGAAACGGGGTGCGGAATTCCAGGGAGTATTCTTCTTCTCCAGAGACACAAAAAAGGACACTCGCGGATTGGCCAAACACTAGTCTACGAAAACTACATTTATTCCACATTTAACAAATTACTATTTACAAACAAACTTAATGCTAACAATTTCTGTACTCTTCGTCCCCGATGGGAGCATCAACCGTTTCCAACGGCTACCGAAACCAACTAACTCCCGTCTCCCGATCTGATCATCGCTTGACCCGTGGCAATGTAGAACAAATCTCCCTCTCGCACTGTCCGTCCGTTCGGTCCAGCTTCGCACTCGTCGTTCGATCATCTCATCTGCTGCTCTCGATGCTCCGACCGTAGGTACGATGATCGCTGCTATCCCTTACGTGTGGACAATAGACGCATCTCTACTTGTAGTCTAATCCCTTTGTTGGCTGCAGATCAGCTGTAGCAGCGACGGTGATAACTCTCCAGGGTTGTAGTTTTCTAGGGGTCTTACTCTCGTACATCCTCACCCACCCAGAAATTCGCAAAATTTCTGAAAGAAAATAAAAAAAAATCCTCTTCGGAAGGATGGGAGTTTGGGAAGGGTATAGGAGCGGGTTTTCACGACAAGGTTGCATCAATTTGGTTTTCCTCTTGGCTGTTTGAAAGTGGCAACATGCAATTTTTCTCCACCGGACGTTTGAGTTCTCCTGTGGCTGTCTTCAGGGTCACGACTCTAACTACGTTGTCTTCACCCGGGTGTATAGCGACGATTCTTCCCATTTTCCAGCGCATGGGAGGAAGGTTATCATCTTTAATAACGACGAGCTTGCCTACTTCAACGAGAACTGCTGGCTTCCATCGCTTGGTCCTAGCTTGCAGTTGACTCAAGTATTCTCGGCGCCACCTAATCCAGAAATGCTGTAATTTTTGCTGCATCAACTGGTAATGATTCAGTCGATTCGGTGGAATGGTCGTGAATTCAGGGTCGGGGAGGGCCTGCAGCGAAGAACCGACTAAAAAGTGTGCTGGTGTCAAAGGTTCCAAATCGTTTGGATCATCCGACATCGGTGTCAACGGACGGGAATTTAGACAGGCCTCAACCTGTATTAGTAGTGTAGCGAAATCTTCCGATGATGCTGGGGTCTCTCCTATCACTTTGATGAGATGGTTCTTAGCCGACCGGACTGCTGCCTCCCAGAGTCCTCCGAAATGTGGCGCGCTAGGTGGGTTAAAGTGCCACTGAATTCCGTCCTTAGCCAGTTCACTAGTGACTCGGTCACGATGGGTACGATCGCTCAGCAAACTGTATAGTTCTGCTAGCTTGTTCCGGGCACCAACGAAGTTCGTGCCGTTGTCGGAATAGATGTCCGAACATTTTCCTCTCCGTGAAACGAACCGTCGCAAGGCTTGCAAAAACCGATCCGTCGAAAGATCGGATACCAGTTCCAGGTGTACTGCTTTGGTACAGAGGCAAATGAACACCGATACGTAGGCCTTCACTGCAGCTCGTCTAGGGGCTGGTCGGATATAGACAGGGCCGAAGTAATCTACTCCTGTTTTCGTGAACGGACGCGAAACATTGACGCGGGATGACGGCAATTCACCCATGAACTGCTGCATTGTGGACGGTTTCGTTCGGAAGCATTTCACGCACCGGTGAACTATCTCCCTGGCTACATTTCTTCCACCGAGTGGCCAGAATTGCAACCGGACTGCTCCCAGTAGCAGTTGTGGACCAGCATGTAGTAATCGCTCGTGAAAGCAACGGAGAATCAACCGGGTTAACTGGTGCCGTGCTGGTAGAACTGGAGGATGCTTGGTGCTCTCCAATTCTTCGGAATTCTTCAGTCGACCTCCTACTCTGATTAGTCCATCCTTGCAGACGAACGGGTGAAACCACCTCAACGGGGACTTCCTCGATACAAACTCTCCCTTCGATAAAGCCTTCCATTCCTCTGCGAAGACCTCTCGTTGGACGTTCCGGAGCACTGCGTTTTCAGCAGCTTTGAGTTCTGCAGCGTTGAGAAATTCATTTGCGGGACGACTTGCTGCTGGTATTCGTAGGAGTTTCATGAGTCGAAGCCAGTATGCTGTTCGTCGAACCAAATCAGAATACGATCCGAACTTGCTGAGATACACTTCGTTGAATTCTGCTACGGGTGATACAGTACACGCAACTACGGTGCGACGCCTCTCTTCCTCTCCTGCTTCTGGGATTTCTTCGACCGCACCAGGCCATGCTTCTGGAGCCTCCTTCAGCCAATTCGGACCTTCCCACCAAAGTTCATTGTCGACGATATCTTCGGGTGACACTCCACGCGATATTAGGTCCGCTGGGTTGTCTGTACCAGGCACGTGTCTCCATTGCCATCCCTCCGTTAGCGTTTGAATTTTTGCCACCCTGTTGGCAACGAACGTGGTCCATGTTGCTGGCGTAGATTCGATCCAACGCAGCACACATGTTGAATCTGTCCAGAAGAAAGTCTGAACCGCTAACCGAGTAGAATCCTTGACCTTTTCGTATAACTGGGCCGATAAGAGCGCACCACAGAGCTCTAATCGTGGGATAGACTGGCAACGGAGTGGAGCCACCTTTGATCGGGATGATAAGAGTCGAACCTTGATTATCCCGCTGGAATCCTGACTTCTTATGTAGACGCAACCACCATACGCCTTATTCGAAGCGTCTGAAAAGCAGTGTATTTCCACTAGTACTGCCTTGGGAATGATGACACAGCGATCGACTCGAATTTCATACAACAATGGGAGTTTTTCGTGAAATTTCCGCCAATTCTCACCCACCATCAAAGGTACTGGTTGATCCCAGTGCAACCGATTGCCGGTCTCGTCTTGCAACGTCCAAAGCTGCTGCATGAAGATCTTGGTAGACGAAGTCGTGGCACCAATCAATCCAAGCGGGTCAAACAGCGTTGCGATTAGTGACAATATTCGACGCTTCGTCAACGGGACACCAGGTTCTATCGGAGGAACTGTGAACTGGAATCGAAGGGTATCGGTAATAGGCATCCACGTTAGTCCTAACGTTTTGACGGATTGATCAGAATCCAGGTTGATTCCTTTAGGGTCTCGAAGAGCCAGGTTTTCTTCGGGTACGCCTTCCAGAACTTTGGGAACATTGCAAGCCCACTTTCGGAGCTTGAAACCACCACACAGCATCATCTCAATCAACTGGTTTCTGAGACTGATAGCTGCATCCACCTCGTCCGTACCGGTGATGACGTCATCCATATAGACGTCTTCACGAATTGCTCTTGCCGCGAGCGGAAATCGGTCTTCTTCGTCAGCAGCCAGCTGTCGGAGAGTTCGTGTTGCCAGAAATGGTGCGGGTTTGGTTCCATACGTAACGGTGTTCAGTTCGTACACTGCGACTTCCTCGTCCGGAGAAAAGCGAAATAATACGGACTGGAGTGGTCGATCCTTGAGCCACGTAAGGATTTGTCGGAACATCTTCTCGACGTCCGATACGAGGAGAATCTGATTCATCCGACTGCGTAGGATAATTGACCTCAAATCTTCCTGCACAACTGGCCCTACCAGAAGCACATCGTTTAAGGACACTCCGGATGACGTTTTACACGAGGCGTCGAAGACTACTCTGACCTTGGTGGTGGTACTCGCCTCCTTGACCACCGGATGATGGGGAAGATAACACCGTTTGACCGGTCCCTCTGTAGTTTCTTCGACCTTGCGCATGTGTCCCAGTTTCAGGTACTCGTCCATGAATCCGATGTATTGTTCCCGTAAGTTGGCGTCCCTTGCCAATCTCCGTTCCGTTCCGAGAAGACGTCGGAATGCGATGTCCCGTGACTCGCCCAGGTTTGGAAGAACGTCTTCATTTTTGGGTAGGGGAACAGTATAACGACCTTCTGGACCTCTTTGAACTCCACGTTGAAATAATTCTTCACACTTTTTCTCCTCCAGAGAATAAACGTCCGTGAATTCCACCTCCTCGCACGACCAGAAACGTGCCATCAACTTTTCCAAGTCCTCGGACGTTGAGAAATGGCAGTTGACTTGTAGGGATTTGATAGGAGTTGAACAGCCACCACATACTACCCAACCGAACACCGAGTCTGTAAGGCTTGGTAGATGTTTGCCGATTGTAATCCTTCGCCCCGATTCGAAGAATTCGAAGAAAGCCTCGATGCCTAGCACCATGTCGACTTCCTTGGACGTGAAGAATGCAGGATCCGCTAGCTCAATTCCATTCGGTAGAATCCACCCTTCCGTGTTGATTGAGGTTGTAGGGAGATTCGCAGTCACCTTGGGTAGCACCAAAAACCTCATATCTCGCGAGAAATCCGAGGTTCGCGAACGTATGACCGCTTGGACTGTATGTTTGACCTTGGTAGCCCCTTGTCCTATACCAAGGACCGAGACGTCGACCTTATTCCTGATTACCTTCATCCTTTGGGTTAACCGTTCCGATACGAAGTTGCTCTCTGAACCGGAATCAAGAAGAGCACGGGCGTGGTACCTTGAACCAACGTCGTCCTCGACGATGACTACCGCTGTCGCTAAAAGGACTTGCGACGTGAGTTGATTAGACGTACCGCATACCGAAACGTCAGTGGCTGCCACGTTAGCCAGTTGGATTGAATTGGAACCTGAGGAGCCTTGGGATTCCTTGGAATTTGAATGATGATTGCCCCCAGCAATCGCTGCGACCGTTACAGTGTGATCCTTCTCCGACTTGAAGCAAACCAGGGTGTGATGACGGTTCTTGCAGATCCGACAGGAAAATTTGGATTGGCAATCCTTTGCCTGATGCCCCGATCGAAAGCAATTCCGGCAAAGTCCTTGAGATTTCAGTAGAGAATCCCGATCCACCACAGAAAGTCTTTGGAATGCGGAACATTGGTATAGAAGGTGGTTGTCCTTACAAGCCACACATCTTCCTCCTGACGATTGAATCGAATTGTAGCTTGCCTTGATTGCTGAAGCTTTCGGTTTCGGTGGTGGTTGTTGCTGATGGATGATCTTGTTGTCCGTCTGCCTAGATGGAAGGGATTCCAGTACTTGCATTCGCTGACGCAGAAATTCGGTGAGGTCTGTCAGTAAATCCATCTCCTTGTTGGCCGAATATTCTTCCCATGCTCGACGAGTTGATGGATCGAGTCGCATCGTGAGCAGATTCACCAATAGGAGATCCTTGTACTCAGCAGGTTCCACGATTTGATCAAGTGTTTGGACAACTCGGTCAAAACCATCCACCAGATATCGTAACTCAACAACAGATTCCTTGGAGAGGGTCGGAAGTTTGAAGAAAGATTGGACCTGCTTCTTCTTCAACAGCTTGTTGTTGTTGTACCTCTTTACCAGAATATCCCAAGCTATCTGGTAATTCGCCTTGGTAATTTTTAGTGGATCGATTAGGCTTTTAGGTTCACCTTGAAGACACCCTTTCAAATAATGAAATTTCTCCACCTCTGGTAAATCAGTCCTCCAGTGGATGAGCGAGGTGAACAGGTCTCGGAAGCTCAACCAGTCATCGATGTCACCTTTGAATGATTGGAGGTTGATCTGCGGTAACCGGACATGACCGACAACACCTGACATTGATTGTTCATGGGCGGACTGTTCCAACTCAGAAGAAACGCGAAGGGCCTTGCTTTTGTCCAACAGGAAGGTTTTGGCTTCATAATAGCGATCGCTCAAGTGCTTGCGTAACTTACTATAATAACTCTCCTCATCCTCGAAGTATTCATGAGATTTTAGCTCGACCAAATTCTCACTAAATCTCTCCCACAAATCATCGATCCGTTCTAATCGAACTTCGACTTGAGTACCGGTGGTTTCATCAGAAAACTTCTGAATGAAAGACCAAATATCATCGAACGAGGATTTCAAATCGTCCAATTGAACCCTCAGTTGCTTCAGGGATGACAATCCTTTCCGGGTGGTGGGTGGCATTTTGATGTGATGTCGAACAATCGGTAAAGAAATTGGAGGTGTAGTATTCCGCGTGTAGTCTCCACTTCGGCGGACATATACTGCTCGCTATTACTGACCTGGCAGAACAGGTAACTGTTCTGAATCCAATTCGAACCAAATTAGCAAAAGGTCCGATGACGTCACATCAATCTTGCCTCGGTAGGGATCACTCAATTTTAGGTTGAAGTTCACAGAAGAGAAGAATTTGGGGTGTAATATCCAGAGAAACCTAAGCCTCGGCTGGGCATATACTGTGGCAACCTACCTGGAGGTACCAACAGCAGTACCAATCCAAAGTTATCCAATTTCCACACCAAATTGGTATAAATGTTGCCTTGATCGCAGACAATGTGAACTCCAGAACGTGTGTGTATGCAGGATGCAGTGCGAAGAGGAATAATGGCTATGTAGCAATCGTATGGCTAGCTTCGGTAGGACATATACCGTGCAACTAACCTGGAGGACTAACAGCTTCACCAACCAGAACGAAAAACCAGTCGAGGATGCAAATTGGGGTTTATCAGCAGACTTGCTCTAACGAACAATTCAATTGCAGGGCTTGCGTGGTGGTAATTGAAGAGGATGTACGGGAATTTCAATTAAAATCGTGTATTTCTGTATGCCTAGCTCGGCAGTGACATATACAATAAAGTTCACTCACCGGGAAGGGAGTAAATGGCCGCTCCCTCTTCTGCCACCGTCCGTTGCAATCGTCCTGCACAGCGAAAACCAGGGTCGCCGACTTATGCGGGATGCACAATCGTTCCTTCAGCTTGAATGCCGTCCTCAGTTGTCCGTATCACCGAAGATTCTCCGTTCCATGCAACGAATCCAATAGCATGCATCGAAAGGATGGCGTTAGTGTAATGTAAGAAATGCTTCGGCTAGACATACACCGAACTTATGAATATTTACCTGGCCAAAGCAGATATTTCTGCTGATTCGATGTTCTGCGTAGCTACGGATGACCAAGGTTTGATCCAAATTCAGCCAAATTTCTCTGCATGCACTAATGGTTCTCGAAAGTCTCCACAGCATTCACAGGTATCCACCGGTTTCACTCCTCAAAGGATTCCAAATTCCAAAATGGGTCCAATATTCGTCCACTTTCCTAAGCGGCGATGGCGCAATTTGTCCACAAACAAAAACCAGTGATTGTCCTATTATTCGCCTATTTGGTGATGACGGTCCACTAAAGGCTCATTGGATCCGCGATGGCGACAAGCCAATTATGTCCTATCTCGCGATGGCGATTTCGCGCGAGTACGATGGCGCTCACTTGGCACTGTTGGTTTCGGTGTGGCGTAATTCCGTCCAACTGGTCCCCGGGTTAGGTATCCGGCTCGAAGGACCAAAATGTTGGATAGCCGGCTTACCTCCTTCGATGTGTAGTGGCAGTGGAGCATCCGTGCCGACTCCAACACTGTTTGGGGACTCTGTTGTTGTTGGTGTTTCTTTTGGGGTGAAACGGGGTACGGAATTCCAGGGAGTATTCTTCTTCTCCAGAGACACAAAAAAGGACACTCGCGGATTGGCCAAACACTAGTCTACGAAAACTACATTTATTCCACATTTAACAAATTACTATTTACAAACAAACTTAATGCTAACAATTTCTGTACTCTTCGTCCCCGATGGGAGCATCAACCGTTTCCAACGGCTACCGAAACCAACTAACTCCCGTCTCCCGATCTGATCATCGCTTGACCCGTGGCAATGTAGAACAAATCTCCCTCTCGCACTGTCCGTCCGTTCGGTCCATCTTCGCACTCGTCGTTCGATCATCTCATCTGCTGCTCTCGATGCTCCGACCGTAGGTACGATGATCGCTGCTATCCCTTACGTGTGGACAATAGACGCATCTCCACTTGTAGTCTAATCCCTTTGTTGGCTGCAGATCAGCTGTAGCAGCGACGGTGATAACTCTCCAGGGTTGTAGTTTTCTAGGGGTCTTACTCTCGTACAGGCTGTTTGGATATTGAATAGTGTAATAACCTGCAGAACAATCATCAAACAGAATATTACCATTGGAATTGCTTTGAGCATTATTCCATGAGCGGTGTTTTGCATTAAAATCACCAATAATGAAGAATTTAGACCTATGACGGGTAAGTTTCTGGAGGTCACCCATGAGAATTTTTTTTTGTTTCAACAGAAACTCCCAAAGTTTCAAAAACTTTGGTTTCAGATAAAGAAAGAATTTTATGTTTGATTCGTCTATGAACAATGACGGCAACGCCACCACAGGGTTCATCAAGACGATCATTTTTATAAATGAAATAATTTGTGTCCCTCTTAACCTTATGGTCAGGTTTAAGAAACGTTTCAGTTATAACGGCAATATGCACGTTATGAACTCTCAAAAAGTTAAATAGCTCGTCTTCATTATCTTTAAGAGATCGAGCATTCCAATATAAAATATTTAAAGCTTTAAAATCCATTACTGAATTTTAAAGTCATGACAATATTATTTACAAATTTTACTCCAGTTTGAATAGCATCAAACATGGAGTTAGATTTAAGCATATCAGAAATCATGTCAATTAAGGAATTCTGTAAAAATTCCATTTTAGGGGCAGTAAAGCTTCCTAAGTCAAAATTGTCAAAATTTCCATTAGAATTACGTTGGTTAGTATTTTGATTTCTACCCGCTGCAATAGCAGCATAGGTAGCTCCATTTACTTGCTGAACATTGTTAGCAGCGAGGGGAGTAGGTATAGATGGAAATTTTGAAGAAGGTGTGATACTTGCACCTACGGGTACCAATGTAGAATTTGTTCCTCGTTGACCGTTGTTAACATCAGAAGAATATGTACCTGGTCAGGAACGTGGAGCGTTTCCTACCTGTTGGTTAGAACGAGATTGTAGGATCGCTTTGCGAGTCTTACATTCCCAAAAATTGGATTTGTGGTTTTCAGCACAATTTGAACATTGAAATTTCTTAGGATCTTCCTTCACAGGACACCCGTCCTTTGCGTGAGAGGAATCACCACAATTCATGCATTTAGCTGGCATGCAGCAATTTTTAGTTCCGTGACCCCATCCCTGGCACTTACGGCACTGGGTGAGGTTTTGGAAATTTCCTCCAGTCTTCCTGAAGTGTTCCCACTTCACTAGGACATGGAGCATAAGGCTCGCTTTTTCCAAGGCCTTAAGGTTGTTTAGTTCACTAGACTTGAAGTTAACTGAGCATGAGCATGATTGACCGCCCACGGTTGCTACTATGTTATTGTCAGACCAGCAGTAACTAAACAGAGAACCAATAGACGATGCTTGGGACTAGCAATCATCCTCAATGTGTAAAAACTGGTGATCTCGAATTAGGCAATACCAGTGCCAGCCGCGCCTGAACTCAGGTCAAGAAAGGAATGGGTGGAATGTGTTGACGTGACACTCGCTTTGATGGAAGCTGAAGAGTCCTCTGCACTTCCACGAGGTATCACAGGGATGCTGAGTAAGAGGGTTGGGTTTGCAGCAGGGTTCGTTTTGGTAAACGATAAGCTGAATTGATGAGCTTCTTTTTAATCATCGAGTTGCTGTTATTACCATGTAGTCATATTATCAAATAAAACGATTGACGAATCTTGATGTGGTTGGGCTTGAGATTAGACTTAGGATGTTCTGCTCAGTAAACAAAAACGGTTGCTCTAAGGCCACCGAGCCCCACATATCACATCATCAAGTTATTATAACTATTCAGACCCGGCACCGACGACAACGAAAGGTTTAGCAAAATACACGATAAACAAGCGATCTTACCATACATTTTTAATATGAAAGGACCTGGGACCGCGTTTTTCTGCTCAGTTAGCAAGCCATTGCAACCGACGATCTTTCAAATCCGAAAACAAAAGGCTACGAAAAAGTATTTGATTAAATTCCTTGAAAGCCTTGATTAAATTCCATTTTCACGTGACGTTCAATGTTTCGATTTGCTCTTTACGCATTGTTAAGGCAAACATAACAAGCTATGACCGACGTGACGATTGTTTAAAGTAATATTAGTAATATGAGCATTATTGTACAAATTACACTACATTGTTGAAGTTACCTCATTATTCTGTAGCGCCATCGATTCTTATTTCTGGATCTTCACTAGACTTGAAGTGAACTAAATAAAAATCATTAGAAATCCCGTTACGCGAATTTCCAACGGGATTTCATTTTCATTTTGATTACTTGGAGTGGCACAACTCCAAGAAATTTTGCCAGTTCATCTTTTATCTAATCCAGGGATTCACCACTGGGCAGTCTTTTCATGACAACCTTGAACACACGTTCAGTTTTGGTGTCGTAAGTAAAAAATGTGTGCTGCTTCTCAGTAAGATACTTGAGAAGACATTTAAATCCGTCCAAGGTTTCAGCCAATACACGGCATTCACCCCGACGTCCAATTTGTAGTGAAAACTTAACTTTCACGAAGTTCAAAAGTTCCATGCAAATAGCATGGAAATCGGAAGTGGTTA
Source organism: Ochlerotatus camptorhynchus (assembly GCF_037179485.1). Taxonomy (NCBI): domain Eukaryota; kingdom Metazoa; phylum Arthropoda; class Insecta; order Diptera; family Culicidae; genus Ochlerotatus; species Ochlerotatus camptorhynchus. The sequence continues at coordinate 1,418,829 of NW_027040794.1, read as the reverse complement.
TCACAATGGGGGAAACTTTTCCTTCTTACTAGAATTTTTCTTGGATGATGGATCATTCTCATCATCCGTGAGCAAATCAAATTGATTACTCAAATTAATTTCATCAGAAAGAGGATCAAGAGATTGGCCCTTTCTTTTGCGCTTAGGCGCCATGGCAGCAGTAATTTTTTTTTTTCCAAATCGACTTCCAAGCAGATTACTATAAGAATCTGAAGGATCGAAGAGTAATTTTCCAAATCGATATCCAAGAAGGATTACCTAGGGTAGGGTCCAAACAAGGATCGAAGAGGAATAAGAGTTGAACAAGGTAGCCATTTTACAGGTTGAGCACTGAAAAGTGCTGTTTAAATTTTGTTGTAGCTTTAGGTAGTAGTAACACTTCCTTCAGCAAAAAGCAAAAAGATCCGCACGGCAAGAGAGCACGATGCGGACTGATGTAAAATGTCATATTATCATATACCAGATTAGCAGACAAAATCGAACTGGTTTTTGTTACAAATATAACTTCCTGGAACTTGGCTTCTATTCATTGGATATTGCCATTTGGATATTGTATATGCGGCACCAAATGAAAAAAAAAATGTATATCTCTACTACTTAACTCAAATTTAACGACAGCCGCACTGAAAGCTGGTGTAATCTCGGAGCTCAAAAACTAACTCCTTCAATGTGAAAGTTTCGCAAGCCCGTTGAACAGCACCCACCACAACGACGGTCAACATCACGACCGGTCGGTGGTTGACGGAGTGGTGGTATGCCCCTAGTGTTTGATTCTACACGTGTGCCTTATGTGAGGGCCAGCTATTACAAACGAGAGTTCCCATTATCCTCCAACCGCGAGGGATGAAGCGTGTTAAGGGGGTACAAATGACGGCGAACCACGCGCTTTGCTTTCACCTACAACAACACCACCATAGCCATCGAGCGAGTGTTGGCTGTTGTCGGAAAATCGGAAAATTGAACAAGAGGAAACTAGACATAAACACACTAATCTGACTACATGCACATTATGGGTCATTATAAGTGAGTTAGACGTGTTGTGCACTAGAAGGCATTGGTAGCAGCAGAAAAGGAGATCCATGTATGATATTATCAAAACATGTGGAGATTCATGTGGGACCGAGGGTCGCTGCATGAAAAGTGGCCGTACTGGCAGAGGGTGGCGAGGTCAAGCGATGTGTATTTTAATAGTGGTTGGGCATGCAATCACCGCCACTAACCGCCTGATTTTGGTCGCTGTTGACGATGTAGACGCTTTGTTTTCCCGGAAGCCAACCTGTGGTCAATGCTCGTGCTTTCTGGGAAATTATGTGGATTAACAGTGTGAACGTAGGTCGAGTTTTGCTATTCTTGAGAAGCCTGGCCGGTCGGTCGCTGAATCTAGAAGCATGTTTTTTTTTATCCTTGATAAGGTGGGACATTTGCTTATTACGGCTGTTTGCATTCGAGTCGGCCTTATTGATTTACATATTATGAACTTCATCTCAGTAGCGTCGAATACTGACACTCAATATAGAAAGCATAATATCATTTTTAGATCATTTTCCAAGCACATCACGCTCTTCATAATTGCTACTTACATAGAAATATGAATAGCAAACATTCCACATAACCAGCTCCATTCAAACAACGTTCACTTAAAGGGATTTAAAATTGTTATACCGCAACATTTTGCATACGGCACGCTCTGCAGCATGGCATTACGCCTCAAACCAAGCAAGTTATACATAGGTACCATGTTGATGTCTATTTAGGTTCTCTCCCTCCCTCCCTCGCTATCTCGCTCTTTCTCTCTCCATGTGTTTAACACAACTTTTTGCCCACATTTCAAGTTCATCCTTAGTAGCAGGTACGACTTCCGTATAGCGTAACGAAAAACAAATTCCGCACTCTTCATAATATGAGGCAACCTTTTTGCAACCCTTTCTGTTTCCCCGCGCTGCTGTTTCGTCCGATCCTTCGAATACACACACTCTAAGTAGCTTCACCCAGCCAGTCAGATATCATTTACGAGTTTGAATTCCGAATAGCATACGGTTCCCGTAGGAGAGCAACTGCAAAAAACATCCTTTTAGGAGTTCTTTTTTCTCAAACAAAACGCAAATATTACTGCCACCAAACATACTCCCCCTCCCTTAAGCCGGCCAAACGGAGCAAGTGGAAAATTTGCAACAAAAAAAAACAACAAAATCGGAAAGAAAGAGATATCAACATATGGAATAAATATGTTTTTGCCAAACATTATATTGAGGTATGCTCAATGGGAATTGAATGTGTAAAGCTTTTCGTGTTTGTTCCATATTTTATTACCTCTGGTTCTAGTATAGGAATGTTTCATCGATTTCGGAACCAGACACCGTTACTGCTGGTAAAAGGCGGAGAGGTTCGCGTGTTATTTGCTCCATTTGGCCCAAAGGAGGACAATTGATTGAAAGGATAGTGCATCCGTTTTTAGTTTGGTTTTAGGTATAGTTATTTTAGTTTTGGAGGGATACAGAGTGAGTTTGATGTTTACTCGGTTCAGATTTGGCAACAAAGACGTTCGATTTTTGGGCGTTAAATTATACACACTTAGAAATACCTAATTTTACACGTGACGGAATCCATCTTTGACAAAAAGGATAAGACGTAAACAAACATGTTATGTAAAATTAAGTGCTCCGAGACTGAAAAGTTCGTTACTTGGCGAAAAATACATTTAATTGAGTTGAATTTCGCGTCTATTATGACTCAATTTTATGTCAAAATTGACGCTCGTATATGTCAGTCTCAGAGCACCTAAATTTACATGAATTTCTCTAATTGTGTAGTATTCTGATACTATCCTTCAAATATAAAATTATTTAATAATGAAAGCTTAACTCCGGAGGACGCAGAATAGGGTCATTAACCAACCAGAACCTGTAAACACCCTGAAAGTTCCAAGAAATGAGACACCATTAATTAATTATGAGAAACACATGCGAGCGTCCTCAGTTCTAGTGGAGCAAAGGGCCTACGGAAAAATGTTCAATCCCTGGGTGGCTGCTTCTTTTTGGTATCATCTGGTCCCAGATCATTTTTTTTTTTAACTTTATTTTTGAGATTTTTAGCCTTAGGCTAGTTCATCTCTTTGGTCAGAAGGTCCTCAGAAGGAGAACCTCCTACAGAGTGGTTTGACAAAGTGATCTTAGCATAACACTTACAACGTTTCCTTACTGACTATACCTGGGATGGACATCATCATGAGGGCTGAACGACTCATCCCATGTGGTGCCCCTCCGGCTACTAAAGCTGTGGGGTAACAGCTTTCCTGGCTCTTCGTGAAAACAGAACAAGTTAAAAAAAAAATAATCTGAACGAGACGACACCGTAACGAGGTCCAAAGGCTCATCCCGTGCGGTGCCATCCCGGGTCCCAGATCAGAATTCTGACGACTTGCTTGATTTCTTTGCTGATGCTCCGTGGCTATGAGCTCCTATTTCGTTTCCATCCCTTTGCAGTGTTTGGCCAACCCGCCTCTGTCCTCGCATTTCTACGGGCGAGTGCCTATAGAAGTGAAGTATGGAGGTGGAGCAATATGAGGTGGATTGACTATTCTAGCCGGACTTCGCAAGCTGCCATCTTTTATGTCAAAGATGGATTCCGTCACGTGCAAAATTAGTTATTTCTAAGTGTGCATACTGAAGAAAAAGGGTGGAACTGAAATTGATCTGAAGGATTTCAAGCGGAAATGGAATTTGGCAGCCAAACAAGCCGTGTACGAATAAAAGTTCGAGCTATGGTCTATGGAAAGAAGTAATTAACCATACGTTGAACACGCCAGCGCTCATCAGGCTGCTGTAGGAAGGCCGGTCCTTTGAACCAAGGGTTCTCGGTCGTCACTTGTGGTCCAGTGTTCCACTTAGTGGCCAGATCTGCCACATTTAGTTTGGACGCAACCCACCGCCATTCCGACTGCTGCGTTGATGACAAAATCTCACTGACTCGAACGGCGACAAATTTGTGATAACGTCGATGATCGGTTTAGCGCACCCACGCGAGCACTGGCATCACTCCAACAGTAGCGCTGGTGTACGAGTGTTATTTTTTAATCGTTTCCATTAATCGGACATCAAGGACAGCCGATTTAACCTCAAGTCGAGGGATTAAGAGCGTTTTCAGCGGTGCTTCCTTGGTCTTAGCACCAACAAGAGCCACCTCTCTACCATGATCAGTATCCAAGTGAGAGTACACCACACAGGCATATGCGACCTCACTCGCGTCGACGAAGAGATGGATTTGTAAACGGGTGAAGTCCTTGGAGAAGCTAAAGTACCCAAGTAACCAAACAAGCCCGCTAATTCGCCTTTTTGCAATATAAGGCTAATATGCTGCTAATATAAAGCTTAGCATGCCCTATTTTAGCCATGTGTCAGCCTTATATTGCAAAAAGGCGAATTAGCGGGCTTGTTGGTTACTTGGGTAACACCGCGGTACGCGCAGTAGGTCCAACGCCTAGAAAAGATTATTATTATTATTTAGCTTTATTAGGGAGGCTTTCAGCCTTGGGCTGGTTCGCCTCCATCCTAGAAAAGATCACCCCACTGTCGCCAGCGCTGGTTGATGTGCTGCGGAATTTCTTGGTCCCATTCTGTCCCTTTTGCCCAAAGCTCTTGGATCAACATTTTACCGTGAATCAGAAAAAAAAAATGCAACGAGGCCGAGTGGATCGAAAAGACTCATAACCACCCTTGCTACCTCTCGTTTGGTAGGAATGTGGCCGCTATGTAGAATACGCTGCAGATCTTCTCTTGTGCTGAATGTGTAAACGTATACATCTTCGCTAGGCATTCACTTCATCCCCAACACGGATTCACACTTTCCATCGCGTTCCAGATGTAGGCTCTTAGAGTCCAGATCAGCCAATTCCTCGCAAGACTTCGGGTTCATTTGACAAGAAGCGGCGGAGGGTGAAGGCTCACGGGAATGTAGCAGTTTAACCTCGTTAACCAATGTAATTGCCTCTTTGATCGTCAGAAAACTGTCCAAGTAGTCGTCGACATAATGCCTGTCCTTGATTGCTGCTGCTGCTCTTGGATAGTCGTTAGCAAACTCGTCTGCGTTGATGTTTTCCACGTACTGCGCCGATGCCGGAGAACAGGAAGATCCGAAAGTTGCTACATCCATTACGTGGATTGATGGGAGGTCGGTTGGGTCTTCACGGAATACGAAGCGTTGCGACTGACAATCAGGGAAGCGAATCTTAAACTGATGGAAAATTTCCATGACATCACCACTCACTGCTACTGGGTATTGGCAAAACTGGTATAACACCATTGGATGCGGTGTCAGTAGGTCAGGACCCTTGAGCAGTCTGGAGTTAAAGGATACGTCGCCTACCTTTGCTGCCGCGTCCCAGATCAACCGCACTTTTTCAGGCTTTCTGGGATTGATGACAACGCCTAAAGGAAGGTACCACACACGATTGGCATCGACGGAAGTCAATTCGGCCAGACTAGCTTTGTGTGCGTAGCCTTTCTTTTCGTACTCGGAGATTTGTTCACGCACACGCTCTCGCAGCACTGGTTCTCGTTGAAGCCGGGGACTCTAGACGCCGGATAGCCATGGGGTAGTTATCGGGAAAGTTTGGATTATCAGTGTTCCATAGGAGGCCGGTCTCGAAGTTCGGTCCGTCAGGCGTACGTCGTGTTGTCTGTTCCATCAGCATCTTCGCACGTTTCTCGTCAGTCGATTTCAGAACTTCACGTGTCTCGGTAACTCCGGCATCCTCTAGAGTGAAATAGTCAAGTAGTTGATCATTTAGTTCACGATCACGATTAGGAACTGTTGCGACGTGAAACCCAATAATCGCTGACTGGGTCGATCGATGTGGGACGTATTCATATACATTCCAACCCAATCGACATTTTGCACCGATAGGATCGGTTGACTCTCCTTCCGGCAGCTGTAGTCGAACGCATAGTCGGAGATTGTCTAGACCAATTAGTAGCTTGGCTGAACTTCCACGTAATCTTCGAGCGGGAGGCCACGCAAGTGTGGAAAACGATTAGCAAGATCTTGATATTTCAAACTTTGAGTCGGCAGCACCAAGCGGCTTACCGTGCGAGCATGGGAAAGTGTGTATCGAGAATGAGTGCTCTTACCGGAGATATGGAACTGCACACATTGTGATTTGGGTGTCCCGTTTCCGTCAGAAGGAAGACCGTCAGCAGGAAGACCGAGATCGCGAGGCGATGGAAAATCTGTACCGCGTAAACTGATCTTCAAGAACTTGAGGAGGAGATCGGTCAGCTAAAGAACAACAAAGCAACTGGTGTAGATCAACTACCAAGTGAGCTATTAAAATACGGTGGTGAAGCACTGGCTAGAGCGCTGCACTGGGTAATTGCCAAGATTTGGGTGGAGGAGATATTACCGGAGGAGTGGATGGAAGGTGTCGTATGCCCAATCTATAAAAAGGGCGACAAGTTGGATTGCTGCAACTACCGCGCGATCACACTGCTGAGCGCCGCCTACAAGGTACTCTCCAAAATTCTATGCCGCCGCCTGTCACCATTTGCAAGAGAGTTCTTGGGGCAATACCAGGCGGGATTCATGGGTGCCCACGCTACCACGGGCCAAATTTTCACGATTCGGCCGGTTCTGCAGAAATGCCGCGAATACAACGTGCCCACACATCATTTGTTCATCGATTTCAAATCCGCATACGACTCAATCGATCGAGATCAGCTATGGCAGATTATGCACGAATACTGATTTCCGGATAAACTGACGCGATTGGTCAAGGCGACGATGGATCGAGTGATGTGCGTTGTTCGAGTATCGGGGACACTCTCGAGTCCCTTTGAATCTCGAAGGGGGTTACGGCAGGGTGATGGACTTTCGTGTCTGCTATTCAACATCGCGTTAGAAGGTGTGATCAGAAGACCTGGGATAGACACGAGTGACACGATCTTCAGGAAGTCCATCCAGCTTCTTGGCTTCGCCGATGACATTGACATAATGGCACGGAACTTTGAGACGATGGCGGAAACGTACATCAGAATGAAGGCTGAAGCTAGGCGGATTGGACTTGCCATCAACGCATCAAGGACAAAATACATGAAAGGAAGAGGATCTAGGGAAGACAATGTTAGCCTCCCACCCCGAGTGCAGATTGACGGTGAAGAAATCGAGGTGGTCGATGAGTTCGTGTATTTGGGCTCACTGGTGACCGCCGAAAATGATACCGCAGAGAAATTCAAAGACGCATTATGGCAGGGAATCGTGCCTACTTTGGACTCCGGAGGACGCTCCGGTCGAATAAAATTCGCCGCCGCACGAAGTTGACTGTCTACAAGACGCTGATTAGACCGGTGGTCCTTTATGGCCACGAGACCTGGACTATGCTCGTGGAGGACCAACGCGCCCTTGGTGTTTTCGAACGGAAGGTGTTGCGTACCATCTACGGTGGAGTGCAGATGGATGACGGAATGTGGAGGAGGCGAATGAACCACGAATTGCACCAGCTGCTGGGAGAACCATCTATCGTCCACATTGCAAAAATTGGGCGACTACGGTGGGCTGGGCACGTCGTAAGAATGCCGCACGACGACCCAGTGAAAATGGGTCTAGAAAGCGACCCAACAGGAACAAGAAGAAGAGACGCGCAGCGGGCAAGGTGGATCGACCAAGTAGAAGGCGACTTGCGGACCCTTCGCAGACTACGAGGTTGGTGAAGTGTGGCCATGGATCGAGTAGAGTGGAGACGACTTCTTCGGACAACAGAGGACAACAAGGCCTTAGTCTGATTGGTAAGGTAAATAAGTGTCACGTTTTCGGTCCATTTCAAGGTAAGTGCCTCTGTTTTCCCACTGACTCCCAGATCCGTTGCTACAGTTTCGTCCAACAATGTGTACGACGAACCTTCGTCTATAAAGGCGTAAATAGTTTGATATAGAATAACGGGAACAATTCGGAAAAGTAGCTACTGGAAATTACGTGACGTGAAGTGGCTAGATGTTGTATTTATCCTCTCGAGAGGAGTGACGGAGTACAGTAGAGTATGACCGTTGACGACACCCGTTGATACCGCAACCATTCCAAGACCTACAAGGCCATTTTCCGTGACTGTTCAGGCACGTTCTGCAGAGCCCTTACGGAAGGGGGTCTTATGAAGGACATGTCCCAAGTGCACTCGCCACACTGCAGAAGGTGAGTGGAACATGGAGATCTATATGAGAACTTTGATGAAAATCTTTGATCTATATTAATTATTTCGTTTTAATTCAACCAAAATTGAGGTATATTTCAGAAATTTTACAGAAGTAAAGACATTTCAGAAAACCTTCAAAAGCATCACAGAAGTTCAGAGATCTTCAGAAAAAAATTCGAGAGCTTCATAGAAGTCTATGGAACTTTAGGGATGTTCCGAAAACTCCACGAATGTTTCATGAACATTTGGAAAATGTGGTAACATTTCAATGAAGTATCGTAAGTTCCATGAATTTCAGAAAATTAGCGGGAAATTTTGAGAAAATTCCATGGTATAGAACTTCAGAAATCTTACGAAATGTTTGAGTTCTTCACAAAGTTCACAGAACTTCACGGAAACTTAGACAATTTTAGGACAGTTTAATTAAATTCATGGCAGAACAACAAGCTTCACGAATGCTGAAACACGTTAGAGAGATTTCAATAATTTCAGGAAACAACCGAGAACCTCAGGGCAGTTCCATTAGCTATAGAGAAACAATTTCAGCGAATTGTTAAAACATCAGGAGCTTCCGAGAATTCTAGAAAACTTGAGGAAAATTCTGAAGTTCCTCAATTTTCCGAACTGGAACTTTAGAAAAGTCCAAAAATTTCAGAGCAATTTACAATGTTCGAAGAGAAGTATGGTGAGTATCAGATTGGATTCTCACACTGCAAACGTATTTCAAGACAGTTTAATTAGCTTCAAGGAAATTTTGGGCACTAACAGTTCTCCTCCTCAGTGAGAGAGAATAGAAAATAGAAATTACATACATTTTTCTGAAATGCTCCTTGGAATTCATATCTTTGCATTCTCTATTTCACCGGAATATCTTTGGAATACTTTTCCGAATTCCCTTGATATATTCTTCAAAACGTTGGAACTTTCCTCCGAACTCATGAGAGTAGCATCAAGTCTACGGTAGTATAGTGGTAGAACGCCCGTCTAGCGTATTGGGAGGTGTGGGTTCGATTCTTACCTGTAGGCAGAGGATTTTTTTCACCATTTTCGTCACAAATCTCTTCTTGCCTTTTAGTACCGTTTCATAAAGAAAAAAAATAGTTCCACTCATCATGAGTCATTTACCCTTGTAAATCTTTGGTATAATTATCGGATTTCCCATTCAGTTCATTTCAGAATTCCCTTTGAAATTAACTGCTTCGCTTATAATTCTACGCACATTAAAATTTTCACAAGAATTTATGCACAGTTGTTGTTCAATGATTTTTGTTAATTTTTAAGTGTCCATCTTGAAAACTTCACAGATAAAGCATTTTTCTTAGGCTTTTAGTTGAAAAATATTCAAAAATAGTGAAGAGGGTGAGTGACAACCACCCTACTGCTTTCTCTCTGAGATGATCACGTTGGTCATGACGAGAGGAGCAACACAATAGTTGGGTAAAGAAGAACTGCATTATAACACACCATCGACTGGAAATGCTCTCGCGACGTGGGGCTTTAGGTAGTGATGAAAACGTCGCTAGAACTATTCCACAGCCGCAGTCAGTTTATGAGCAACAAGAGGGACGCACTTCAAGTCCCCGCGTACATCGTACGGGCTAGGCAAAAATGTGCGTCTATCTTGAAAACTGTCGCTTTAATGGCCCTTCGCTCATTTTCAACTTCTGTTCAATTTTCATACTGCCGTACTCTAACGGAACTATCCACCTACACTCTTCTAAAGATCATTCTCTAGCTAATAAATCATCACACTAAAGCTTCATGTTAGCATTTCCAACCAACTCAGTGAAGAGGGTATTTTTTGACGTAGAACTACGTCTTTGTCGACTATACTGGGGTGCAAATCAAAAAATATGTGTGGTGAAGGAGTGTTAGGTTTTGAACGCTTGTAACTTTGTCATTTATAGATGAAATTAAAAACCAAATACGCCAATCGATAGGATATTACATTACGAACTTGTTGAAGTAAATATTTTTCCATTTTTTCTGTAATTAAACTATTGAAAATGTACAAATGATAATTTTATCACTGATTTCATGAAATAAGCCTTTTTCCCAAACCCAGTCATCATAAACGAATACCACTTGGTTGCACATCATTCTGCTTGAACCTGAAAATATATAAATCAGCGCTGCTCTCATGCCTCTGCTCATTACCGCTTCGGACGGCGTGGTACTAGGTCATGCATCAAGCAGGACTAGGTCAGCGGCTAAAGGTGGATCACGGCTTGTCCACCACAATGAGGAATGAGACTTGAAAAAACGTGCATGTAAAACCCCCTCCCGTTTAACAACCCCCTCCCCCTTAACAATAACCCGAAAAAGACATGGGCTTTGACGATCATTTTTTTTCGGGAAATAAAATTTAAGCAAACCCTAATAATGTATGAACAATTAATTTTTTACATGCAGAGCCAACATTTTCAAAAAAAAATATTGCTTAATAGGAGACATACACTCGATGAATTATCAACAGCTGACTGTAAAACATATCTGGTACCTCTATATATGCAATTATGTTAACATCCAAAGTCCATCCTTTTTTACATATTCTGCACAAAAGAAACTTTCTGCTCCGCCCCATTCATAAAAAAACTGCGGGGATTTCTATCAGGTTCTGAACCTGAAAAGATTAAAACAGCGCTGCTATCATGCGTTTGCTCATTGTCGCTTCGGACGGTGTGGCACTTGGTCCTGCAGTAAGCAGGACCAAATCAGCGGCTAAAGGTGGATCACGGCGTGACCACAATGAGGAAAAGTTATGTATGTAAACCCCCTCCCCCTTTCACAACAACCTCTCCCCCTCCCCTCTTCACAACAATCTCTCCCCCCCCTCAAAAACCTCTCCTATCCCCCCCCCCCAACTCATCAACAACCTTTCCTACCCCCACTCATCAACAAACTTTCCTACCCCCCCCCACTCATCAACAACCTCTCCTAACCACCCCCTCCCCCCTCAAATCCCACACATGAGTTGTTGCAACGTGATCAACAAATCAATATCTATGTGTCGGCCACATACTTAATATATGTATAATGTATATATAAAAACCATGCGTGACCACTAGGGTGCTTCATTCTGAAAAAAGTGATGAATTTCTGATGGGCCACCCTCCAGTTCGATTCATAGCCCCAAAATATGAACCTGTGCAAAAATTGGTAAAGATTGATGAAGGTTTAGAGGTCGCGCCAATGATTTGAAATTTGTATGGGAATTACTATGGAAGAATTTAAAAAATCGCTTATATCGCTATAACTTTGCTTCTACTTGTCCAAATGTCGAAAAAATTTAGTATGTTATTGCTATGGCAATAAACAAAAAGCCTACAGTTGCTACGCTCAGTTTTGCAGCGTATCAAGAATTATAAAAATGTGAAAAAATGGCAAAATAGGGTAAATTGACAGATGAATATGTACAAGGCAACAACGCCAATTTCATCGCAACAACAACAGGCTTGTTGATCATTGTCATGACAACCACATATTTTTTTTTTTCAACGTTTGGACAACTACAACCAAAGTTAGAGCAATGTAAACGAAAATCAATAATTTCCCATACTAATTCACCAAAATCTCCATACAAAATCCAAATCATTGGCGCGACCTCTAAGCCTTCATCAATCTTTACCATTTTTTGCACAGGTTCATATTTTGGGGCTATGAATCGAACTGGAGGGTGGCCTATCAAAAATTCATCACTTTTTTCAAAATGAAACACCCTAGTGACCACACATACTATTCATTTGCGTATAAAGTTCATGTGTATTTCTGAGTGGATTCTTTTTATGTGTGGTCAAATGAAAATCATGTGTTATTTCACATGGATATTTGTCAAGAAAAATGTGTAAATTGTTTTGAGTCAATCATAACCGAAACATTGAAATGCTTGAAAATTTTAAGATAAAGTATAATACTCAAAAATGCATGAAAAACATCAATTTTGTGTGGTTCTACGTCATACTGCGGTCGTGTCTAGGACACAACCCTTTAATTTTTTTTTTGTTCTTTAAGTTGCATACACCCGTGTGTTTCTTATCTAAAATTACATGATATTTGTAACATGTAATTTTTCTCCTGAAAGCGATTTTTCTACAAGTTTGTATTGGACGTTATTTGGATTTGAAACATTTCTAATACACCATTTTGAAGGTTTTTTGCGAGTTTCAAATTTTAGCTTACATGTGAATAGTTTACCATAACAAAAAAATGTGTAAAGTTTCATGCAAATCGAAGAAGATTGCGTCGGATCGATTCGTCATTTGATAGGGAATCATCTCTGTATTGCTCTATAAACTTCGTCCTACATAGAGAAGTATGACTCGAATTCCAGGGAAGTAAAGCCGTTGGTCCCGGCCCATGTGTGTTTGATGGAATGGGTGCGATATCCTACGCAGGTGTGGAAGCTGCCTTCCTGCACATTCGATTACCGTCAATGGATGGCAATCGATGTCCGTCGGTGATTGGCACTAGATTGCGGAACAGAGACCGACGTTAAATAAAGGAAAGAAAAGGTGTTTCTCGTGCGGACTCCTTTTGCACGTTTATTCTGGCATATGGGATATGAAAGGAGTAGTCTAGTACCGGAAAGTAAGAACTAAATGTTACTTTATATGTACATAGACGAGTCAGCATGAGCTGCTTCTGAAACCTGTTGCTTCATCCACCTTGATAACCGGTGAAGGAAGCAATCATTCTTACGAAAAGTCGGGTTTTGGGGGCGACCCCGGCGTAGTGGTTAGAATCCATACCTCTCACGCCAAAGTCACGAGTTCAAATCTCACCCCCGGACAAGTCACGAATGACCCAAAAGCGTTAAAATGACTATAATTTAAAAAAAAAAACAAAAAACAAAACAACAAGTCGGGTTTTAATTTAACGTGGGAATTTTTAGCAAAATTTTACACTCATCGTCCGATACATGTTTATAATTAGCGATGCTCTTATGTTAACGAAAACGTTGTTAATAGATAATATGATTCATTTTTTTTTTCCAAACATAATTTGAAACTTCTGAGCTACTAGTAGGTAAATATAACTCATAAAGTGGTAGAATATTGCATTCATTACTGATGGCATGGCCAAATTTGTTTACATATCTATCACTATTATCATTTAGGGAGGAAGGTGTAAAACGACCTTCGGGCAAAACGCTATCTTTGCATTTCTACGAATTAATGCATAATATAAATACAATACTGATGGGCATGGGATAACTGCAAGTTTTACAGCTGTGAATTGTTGCAAATAAATAATAAAAATTAAATCCTAAAAATCACCCTTCGGTATAATGTTTACGCCATTTTGGTAAGCCTATTTAGAAAGTGTTAGTTCCATCTATGTGCTGTATGAGACATCTAAAATTAATGTTCTTGGGTATGTCCCACCTTTGGTGAGTGGTGTGCTATCCATTTAAAATAGAGCATACAGACTCTTTGCTGTGGGAGCATATGAGTTGATAGATGAGGCCTATTTGAAGAACCCAAAATTTTAGTGTTTTTCGTCATTTATTTATTCCTTTATTTAACGTCGGTCTCTGTTCCGAAATCTAGTGACAATCACCGACGGACATCGATTGCCATCCATTGACGGCAATCGAATGTGCAGAAAGGCAGCTTCCACACCTGCGTAGGATATTGCACCCATTCAAGTACACATGGGCTGTACTTACTTCCCTTCCGAAGGAAGACGTGACCAGAGATTTGTATGCCTCAGAAAAATCCCACCGACCTCGGCTGAGATTGAACCCAGACCAATTAAGGTGAGACAGCAGTCACGCTTACCACTAAACCACCGGCGGCGGCAAGTGTATTTCGTAAACAAATCTTTACTTCTATGTTAACTGACACTGAAACAAAAAAAATATTACAGGTTAGTTATAATTCCTAAAGCAACGGATATACGTGATTCTTCCGATAATTAATGTGAAAACGGTAAAAATATAGCTCTTTTTTCTTAAGGGGGCATATCATTTCTGCTTACCCTCATTGCACAAAAGTCGACTCTCCATACGAGCGCGTGTGGTATGTTTCAAACCCTCAATCCGAAGCAATTAGTTCTCTATACTAATCGATGCGAAATACATTATCAAAACAGACATATTCCAACCAGAGTCTCACCACATCCTCGATAAGAGAGAATCGGCGAGCAAATTGCATCCGTAGAACATCACCACAGGTCTGATCATATTTGTGAAGTCAAGTGAACCATAATCGAAAGCTACTCTCATCTCAGTTTTGTTTACAATCAGCTACGAAATCATCAAACCCGCAAGCTAAATCCTCAAAACAGAGTCTGCCTCACGGAGTGCAATAGCGACTTGAAACTTTTCAGTCACTACTACAACTAGCTTCGCACAGCATGAAAACTTAATTAAAATCCAAACTCCTACACCGAACGGATTTCCTCCGGCGGAAAACTTTTCCACTCGCAACAACAATCTTCGGCGGCGGGTGGCGAGGCGCTGCCACATTTTCCGTCCGCGTTCGTGTGCCAAACAAACGCATATTCAATTTAGATTCCCACTCCCAACTTGGCAGAAAACCACATCCAGTTGGCAAAACAAAAACTTATTTGTGCATGCTGGGTCCGGATGGGAATGTTGTACCTACCACCTTTATGGTTGTCGTCGTCGCATTTTCGCATGATCAGGTTCCGGCGAAAGCAAACTCCATTTTGTGGCGAAAAACCCGAGCGTGAAAACAAAAGTCGCGAACAGTTTGTTTCCGGCACGGTCGGTGGGCTCCCATAGAGAGGAAGTACGAAAATTTGTTTTTCGTTCGTATCGTGTAGCTATCCGAAAACAGCGGTTCGGGAAAGTTTTCCCGGTCCCAAGCTCAAAGGTTCATCAGGTATGTGGGGTATTATGCATCACGATGGAGTGATACTGTTTTGTTTAGCTGCTATTTTGGAAACCGCAGCTTAGCTGACGGAGAAATTTCGGATTCATTTGATAAGGGAAAGTTTAGCTTGCTGGAGGCTCCTTAGTGTTCAATGATGTGGTTTTTGCGTTGCAAATTACACTTAGAAATCCTATTGCGTGAATTATGTTTTGTTTTCAAATTGTATGATGCAGCAGCATTGATAACATAGATACTTAGAGCATACAAGATGTTTCGTAATTGAAACTGTGTTATAGATTAATTTAGCTTTTCATATGCCTTACTGCATTTCACAAGCTAATTGTGCTATATAACTTAAGACTGGTGTTTCTGAGATGCCATTTCACAGTGGTCTAGGATAGAAATTCAGCAAGACAAAAATCCTTAGTACATTTATTTAAGAATTTAAGTGTTTGGTGTCATCAGTGAAGTTTTTCTTCTTAAAATTCTCCTTCTTTTGGTGCCTTCAAACATTAGGGCGATCGTTTAATTTTTTTACATCCAAAAACTAACGGTCGTATTTGAAAAAAAAAAAAAAATGCACATTGTTGAAATAAGTTGTGATAACTCATCATTTCAAGCAACTTTGTCGAAAAAAGTGTTTTTATGTATTTCTTACCGTTTTCATTTCAGAGCATTTAAAAAAATAAAAATAAGTTTTTCAGCTCTAACTCGTTAAAATACACAACTTTAACTAAAATATTAAATCTGTATCTCTCGACAATCAAAAGATATTGAAGATTTTCTATACAAAATAGGCTATTTTCAAATGTCAATCACTCAAAATAGGCCAAACGTACAGACTAGAGTCGGTGTATAATGAGTCACGCCAAGAGAAAAACAGTTAAACTCGCATCACGGTTTTCGAAAGATTCCATTTCTTTTCATTTGGCAACAGAGCACTTCTACATCAACTTCAAATGACTTCTAGCGAGAAAAAAAAAATAGCGACAGTTGTAAAACATTATATCAGTGATTTTGTCAAATTATCTTAACAAAAAAAAAGTAGAAATTCTCATAACTGATCATTACTAATCGTATCCCATTACAATTTAATGCTCACTGCGTGTTTATGATCATTTCTTCGATTATATTTTATATTTTATTGCAATACCTTTCGTGGACCTTTCATAGCATCGTAATATTTGTTTACTTTGCACGATAGGTAGCCGGTTTGACAGTTCAATAGGTAGACTTGGCTTCACTCTTGGCGTGACTCATTATACACCGACTCTAGTACAAACATGCTTTAGCCATCGTGTGTACTATATGTGAAACGTGAAGATTCCTTTTTTCTTTATCTTAAGTTTAACTTATTTAAGTTCACTCACTTTTGCAATGAAATTTGGTAATAACTCCTTCTAAAATAGAGGTTGAAGGGATTTTTGAAAAGAAAAACTTGTATCTTGGTATACTACAAATGTTTTTCTCGTCGGAGACGAGCCAGCCAACGGCTGAAAGTCTCCTTAATAAAGATATAAAAAAAAAATGTTTTTCTAATACCACTTTAAGGGAAAATTTTAAATTAACAGGAAACAGTCAAAGAATAGTTTTCAGGAAACCTCTCAAACGGCAAATTCTAAACCTTTGCTTAGTGGAATTTTTTCATATTTCTCTTGTTCTTCTTTTTTCTTTCGTCTGAAATTCACGTTCTTCTTTGGATAGGTTCTGCGATCTGTTTCCTAATACCTAGGGGAAATGTTGGCTTCGGCAATACATTAACCAATTATCGTCAGGGGGTCAACAACGTCCTTGAGAGCTCAATTTTTGTATGCAGATACATAGTGTTTGAGAGTATCTATTAGCCAAATTTTAGTGCTCTAGGACTTTGCTAACCCCCTGACGATAATAGGTTAAGGTATTGCCGAAGCCAACATTTCCCCTATTTGTTTTTCGGCATTCTTTACGCTGAATGACGTTGGAGCGGGGTCAAACTGGAAAAGTGTTCAGATTAAATGCAGTCATATTAACGGTACATGCTTTTGATTATGTGCGTTTCCAACGCAACATAAATCAACCCCCAATCTCTTCGTCTACTTTCTATTTCGAAGATACAATTAAACTTCTGCACAGCTTGTCGGCATATAAGAACACGAAAATTATTCTCAGAAGAATCACACAGACCAAATTACGCAAAAAATGGCCCCTTCAATCGAATGATGCGACAGTATAATGTACCGTATGCGTGATAATGTTGGCACCATCGTACAAATAAGGTTCCCGTTTCACCTGTGCATACAAAGCCTTGGTTTTCTTTGCATGCACTTAAGGCCCAAGCGCAATGACGGCGGAAGCGGAACGGCAACGGCAGCGGAAAAGCCCGATCTGAGTAAGCCTACTTGTCGGATTGAAAACTAGTTAGATCCAAATCGACTTCGGTTAGGCATCTTGATGTCATTAGTGACAACTGTCAAACTTTCCGTTTCCGTTCCGCTTCCGCCCACATTGCGTTTGGGCCTTTAACCTATAGCTGATACCGTAGTAGGCTGTGTATAAAAGAACACGATTTACTTAGTTTGACAGTTGCACCATGACGAAGTGGCAGCGTATTCGTGATCTGTCTCACGCGCAAATGTCGCAAAAAGACATTTCAATCGCCATGTGAGTGTCCCGGTGAACCGTCAAAAGGGCTTTAGATCGAGAAAAGAAAGGAAAACTATCCGCGAAGGTGGCCACAGGTCGTCCGAGGTCAGTTTAGGTTCCGAGGTTATCGCTGCTATCAAAAGGAAGATTCGGGTGAATCCAGTGCGTTCAATAAAGAAAATGGCAAAGGAACACGGGATCAGTGACTTTAAGGCACGGATGATCGTAAAGGAAGATTGCGGGGCGAAGTCGAGGGAACGGAAAAAAAATTCACATGATTACCAACCGCATCCGGGAGCTACGAGTCGAACGATGCAAGAAAATCTTGAACTTCCTTTAGCGAAAAAATACGGTAATACCGTCGATCCCGTATCAAATTCCAGAACTGACCGGTATATTAGTTCTCTTCCGGTAAAAGACGTGGCCAACGAGCACATAAACGTGTATCCAAGCATCCTGCTAGCGTTATGGTGTTTGGATTGGTGGCTTCCGATGTCAAAAAATGGACCCGGTGTTCATTCCAGAAGGCGGCAAGGTCAACACGGAGGTCTACATCGGGATTTTAAGTAAGTATGTTCTTCCGTGGATCAAAGAACAGTACGGTCCGAAGCCAAATGTTGTATTACAACAAGATGAGGCTCCGTGCCACACCTCGAACCGCACTCAGAAGTGGTTGCAGGAACATCTTCCGTTCTGGGCGAAGGATATGTGACCGCCATCCAGCCCCGATCTTAATCCGCTGGATTACTCAATACGGCGTGTCATGAAGGCCAAGGCCTGTTCTAAACGCCACCCGAGTACAGCAAGCCTCAGACAAACAGTGACACGTACCTGGAGAGAAATGGATCCAGACTACATTATTAGAACCGGCCGTGCATTCCGCAAGCGTGTGGAGGCCGTAATTGCAGCAAGTGGAAACTCGATCGATGATTAACATAGTTTAAGACTCTAAGAAACATTCCCCATTTGAATAAATAAAAAAAACTCGAAAACGACATTTTTAGAATTTTTTTAATTTTGACATTGTTTAATGGTGCCAACATTATCACGCATACGGTACACTGTGAAGTCATTAGCATCACTATGTCAAAAAAATAAATTAAAACCCGACTAAAACATAAAAGAAATAATGCATAGTATGTAAGTAAAACATTGTAACCTGTAGTCTACTTGTGCTTGAAGAAATAAATAAATAAATAACTTGGATACATAACGGTTACTTGTCCTGTTTTTCGTATCAAATGGTAGATAATATCCCAGACAACCAGAAGTCGTATAACAATGTACACACAGTATCGTAGACTGCTACAGTTTAAGTCAAAATCGCATAAAAGAATGGCATAACTCGCATTATGTTTAAGTTAAATCGTATAGAATGCAAATTTCCAACCTATATGCGATGACTCATTTTTCCGTCATTACATCGTAAGACTTTTCAAAATGAATTTGTTATTACAGATTAAATCGTATATAATGTTAAATCAATTCGTTTGAAATTAAAATAAAATATGCACGTATATGGCCTCCACTTTTAAACGTATAAGCCATTTATTTGCATTCTATACGAATTGTTTGTTTGTATATATGTTTGTATTTCACGAAAACAACTCTGAATATACGTGCATTCTGCTGGTCTGGGTAACTACTAAAATCGACGAAGAGGATCTGCCAGGGTTACATTGGACCTAATGCAATGTTCGGGTTGAAATAACAGTTAAACAGTTGTCTTCTTTGGTTTCAGCACGTGTTTATCATAGCAGGCATCACGAGGCTATTGTTATTAGTTCGATTTGAGAAAATTTCTGCACAATGGAAATTGCAAAGTCTCTTAGCTGTTATCCTAATATTGAAAGGGACATTAAATAACCTGGTTGAATTTGTGGAAGCAAGGTTCCGAAATGAATAAATTGACTATCAAAAGCTCCGTATGGATTTGCAGTTATTTGTTTTGGAGTAAGTATGTTATTTTCATGGCAGTATTAGTGTTATATTATGTATACATTCAAACAAGTTTCAAGAAACTATGGTAGAATAGCAACATTATGAGAAGCAGATTTATGAAGTCCAATACACTATGATTGTCTAAAAAACATTATGTAAATAAATGGATCATCAGGGAAGGTCGACCTCGTGTTGATGTTTTAGCGTCAAGCCGTAAAACTAAACATCGAAGAATAAAGGGTATTCTGAAAGAATCAATTTTGCTGTGGCAAGTTCGATGAACGCATCGGGTCAAAGGAAAACTGGGTGTTCGTGCAAGCGACGATTACCGCCTTCACCCTAAGCATAATGTAATTATTGAACCAGTTGAACCCTAAGCATGATATAATCATTGAATCAGATGTCACTACTTGTCTATGTATAATTGTTATTGTTTTTATTTATCCACTGTAATATGCTGTTCTTGTATGTAAAAGCAATGAATAAATGTATATAGTTTAATGTATCCGCCAGGACGGTCTATTTTACTTAATTATAACACAACGTAGAAAATTTGGTCCTACCGTGTGGGATCAGGGTGAATGTTAACACTGTTGTTGTAACCCCAGCCTTCCAGGCTCAAAAACAGCAGCCACAGCAGCAGACAGCAGGTTTCGGGACAAAATTCTATTCAAAAATCACACGGTGGAATGATAAAATATAATCACGTAATGACGACCACATCTTCATCAACGATTAACAGTAGTGAACATCCTCAACAATTGTGTATCTTCTAGTAAATCGGCTGTCAGCATCAGGCACTTAAGGGAGGAAAAAATCGTCTCAAACAAACTTGATTTCATCTCCTTTTAAGAAATCTCCGAGCCTAATGTATCTACACCAGAAGTCACTATTTAACGTCCAATAATAATCGATAAGAATGCCATGCCATCAATCATGCGTCAAATGGTGACTTGTTTCCCCTTTATACCAAGAAGATTTAACGAACAAAACTAATCTTTGCAACTACATCAATAATTTTAAAAATCAGAAAGTAGCAGGTGTCCAAGTCCATTGATAACATAGATCCAAGTAGCCCAAAGATAGCTGCGAATGCACCAAGTACATTATCCGGCATTATATAAGAATGATGACCCCCCCTCAGAAGCTTACAAGTAGTTTGCTAAATTAACTTAACTGTACTTATTTAAGACAAATCAAAACAAATAAAAAAGCCGCCGCCGGTGGTGTAGTGGTAAGCGTGACTGCTTTCTAACACCCCAATGGGTCTGGGTTCAATCCTAGCCGAGGTCGGTGGGATTTTTCTGAGGCATAAAAATCTCTGGTCACGTCTTCCTTCGGAAGGGAAGTAAAGCCGTTGGTCCCGGCCCATGTGTGTGTTGCGAATGGGTGCGATATCCTACGCAGGTGTGGAAGCTGCCTTCCTGCACATTCGATTGTCGTCAATGGTTGGCAATCGATGTCCGTCGGTGATTGGCACTAGATTGCGGAACAGAGACCGACGTTAAATAAAGGAAAAAAAGAACAAATAAAATAAACAGCTTTCGATGTTTTCACAAACTACGGTTCCCAAAATCCATTGAATCTCAATAACAGCCACTGAAAATTAACAAACCAAGTTTAAACAAGGCTTGTATACTTGCAGAAAATATTCATAACTTTAGTATCATTGATCACCAATAGCATTTAAAGTAATTAAAGGTGAATTAATTTCATCTATTAAATATAATAAACGTAATGATGTATAATGATGTATAATCCATTTTTATACTAAGTTCGTATTCTCTCTCTCTCTCTTTATGTCAATTTATGCGTTAAGCGGCGCCGGTGGTGTAGTGGTAAACGTGATTACCTCTCACCCCAGCAGGCCTGGGTTCAATCCCAGTCGGCGCCGCTGGGATGTTCTAAGGCATACCATCTCTGATCACGCCTTCCTTAGGAAGGGGAGTAAAGCCGTTGGTCCCCGGTTCATGAGTTGATGGGTCGATAGGTAGGGTCCAGGTGTGGGAGCAGCCTCCCTGGCATCGGTAGCATTGGTGCTCAGCACGGAAAACAAGATCGACGGAAAACAAACCAAGGAAAAACAAATTTTGCGTCGGTTAGGAGAGTTGTGATGTATCGTAACTTTTAATTTAATTAGATTTGAAAATCTTTTGAATGTGGGAAATTATTAGAGTATCTTTCGGATAATCTTCAATCATCCCCAACATGAGTAAAAAAAAAACTCGCCAATCGTTAAGACCTTGTTCGCAGATGAAGCATTGGCGTTTTATGCAGAAACATATATACAAAAGCGCAATACGTCGATATAAGAACGACAAGCCAAAAGGCAGGAGTTAATATAGTTGTCAAATAGCTATGCTACCCGTCAGATAATTTACAATATTTTTCCAATAAGCAAAAGAGCATTTAATTCAATTGATCATTAAGGAATCACCATCAGAAGTGGGATTGCAACAACTCCTCGATCATACCACTCAAAGGCTCAAGAGGAGGAATAAGGAAAGGAAGTACAAAAGTTTTGAATTACTAACAAATTGAAATTTACCGTTTCGGCGGTTTTCTTAAAACTATTTTTTGACTGTACACTGTACACTGGTAGTACAGTTTGAACGTCCAAAAAGTAAGGCATTTTCGTTAATTGTTTTAAGCAATAAAACACTCAGAGAGGGCAAATATGTTATAACCCATTTATTAGTCATCCTTCGAACTACAATTTGTATTTTTTGAACTCGATTGGCGTCTCCCCGTGGCCGGTGCACCAGGTCACGCGGGCGTCCTCGCGCGGAAGTCGGAAAACGGCGTGGGAAAATACTCCTTTCCATGTGATTCTGGAACATAAATCGAACAAAAATCCTGGTTAGTAATAAAATTTGGGTTAGAAATACGTATTCCGATCTTTTTTAAATTAATTTTTTCAAAAGTTGTGGCCTTAGGAAAAAAAAACTCAATTTTTTCACCCTTAAATGCTTCCAAAATCGTGGATTAAAAATCCATTTTGACAAAATAGAAAATGTGGATACGTATTTCTAAGTAGAATTTAATTCTGAACAAGAAAACCTAGGCAATATTTAAATTTGATGATAACTGGTTAGAGTTATTTCCCACGCCAGTTTGAAAAACACCGTTTCGAGATAAAGGCGTTTAAAGATAAAATTGCTCTCTCAGCGCGCCGGTACATGTTTTAGGAAAACGCTTTGTAAAGCGGTAAGGAATATTTTGGCGGACTTGAAGTCTTTTCTTAATTAAAGTATACATCCCAAGGAACATTTTAAGCCAAAAAAAATGATTTTTTTTTTGAAAAATCAAAGTGTACTCCCCCTTAAAGTGGCATTAGAAAAACTTGTTTAGTGTACACATTTTTTCTTTTTAAATATCGTTTCTACCTCTATTTTAGAAGTAGTTATTACCAAATATTTATCAAGGATTTTATCATGTTTTAACTGTAAGACAACTTTCGGATTTATAAAGGTTTAAAATACTTGTATTCCGCTTGCAAGTCAAGAGTAGAATGATCTTATCTACTGGTTTATTTTGCTTTTATCATCTGCATGCGTTACGTGTTTTACGAGTTTACCTCAGTGGGTAATATAACAAATCTCAGAGCGAACGTTTCATTTAGTTACATTTGTCATTTGACAAATACACTTCAGTCCTCCCTCCTATAGAATCTACATAGAGTAGTCAAATAAAATTGAAATACTCGAAATTCTCGAACTGACATTAGTCAATATAATTTCACTAATCAATGATAATCAAAATTACAATTCAGAGCAATGAACATTTGTCCACTATAATTCCGAACGTGCGCTATAAACGAAATCTTTATCTATCTTCTCCTTACGAACTCTTTTGGACCGTGTAGGTTCTTCAATCGATGCTTCCACCGTAACACCTTTTTTTCTCTTCCTCGCCAATCGTACGGAAGGTTCAGGACTTCTCCTGTTTCCGCAAGGATCGACGACGTGTTCCCCTGTTCCACTAACCGGTCTTTGAACCGTGGTCGTCACTATTGGTCTTGGAGGAGATTCCGATGATTTTGGTATTCTAAGCTGACTTCGGTGCGCCATAGTTGGCACGCTTCCAATCATGATCTGAAAAGTATTTTTAGAAAGTCGTTTTAAAAAATGAGCTTTAATCCATTTTGCTGGAAGATTAGTACTATGGTTCCTGAACCATAACATCTCTCCTTCCATCAGGTTGTTAATAGGATCTGTTGCCAAGTTAGCATCAGTATTAATCCCTAGACCTTCATCATCTGTTTTTTCTTGTGGTTGAAGCATTTGTCGTTTATAGTGCTTTTTGGGGTTTATTAAATCAATCAGTTGTTTTGGCACAAATGAGAAAATATTCTCTGATGGAAAACGCCCATCATTCGTCAAACAATTGTTTCGATAATTAAACAAAAACAAGTTAATATGATCTTCCAACTCTAACTTCATGTATTCCTGGTCCAATAAGAACTTTTTAAGCACGTCCTTGACTGTCCTTACAAGCCTTTCGGCTTGTCCATTGCTGGAAGGATTATAGGGTGGACTTTTCAGCACCACTATTCCTTGCCTTTCTAGAAATTGTATGAATACATGAGAATTAAATGGTGGACCATTGTCCGAAACCAAAACGTCCGGCAGACCATACCTTGCAAAAAATTCTACCAATACTTTAAGAACTCTTCTCGAATCCGTTCCATTCAACTTCTAGCCATTTGGAGTGACTATCGATGATCAATAAGAAAGTCCGATGTTCAAAAAAAAGAAATCAATGTGGATTCTACTAAATGGTCTTAACG